>NC_138753.1:13262239-13862239 GCF_965113315.1 Podarcis vaucheri | reverse complement strand
GAGCAGGCGACGCCAATGCCCCGCCGGCACCTCCGCCTCCGCCCAGAACGTTTACCCTCCAATATGTTCCTTTTACCACCACTGATTTGTTTAACTGGAAGACCCACACCCCACCATTCGCTGAAAAACCCCAGGCAATGTTGGACCTACTGTCCTCTATATTTGCAGCCCATGAACCCACCTGGCCAGATTGCCAGCAATTACTGACCACCCTTTTCACCTCTGAGGAAAGGAGGAGAATCAATACCCAAGCTTTGGAATATTTGAGGGATCAGCATGTGGCTGAACAGGAATGGCCTAATCGGTATCCCTTAGCGGACCCGCATTGGGACCCAAATAATGCGGACAACCGCACCACCCTAACCACCTACCGAGAAATTCTCTTACATGGAGTGCGTAGAGCAGCTAAAAAACCAACTGACCTGTCCAAGGTTTCAGGGGTCCTGCAGAGGCCAGATGAAAGTCCGGGCGATTTCTTGGAATGCCTGATGGACGCTTACAGAACTTGGACTCCCCCGAGATCCCCGCACATGAGTTAATGGTCAATGCCTCCTTTATAGGACAGTGTGCAAAAGACATCAGAGTAAAAATTCAAAAACAACCCGGGTTCCAAGGTATGACTCGGTCCCAACTCATGGCCATCGCCCAGAAGGTCTTTGAGCAAAGAGGGGATGTTGAGAAGAGGGAGAAAAAGCAGTGGATGAAGGAAAAGGCAGCAGTGATAGCCGCGGCAATCGCGCACCGCCCAGGGAACCGGGAGGTCCGCCGCAGTCAGTCAGAGCCCCGCAGCCGAGGGGGAGGAAGAAATCAAGCCTTAGGAAGAAACCAGTGTGCGATATGCAAACAAGAAGGCCACTGGAAAGCCGAGTGTCCCCAGAACCAACCAGGAAGGATGGGAGGAGGCCGAGGACGGGAGCGCTGGGGCAGGATAGTGGAAGGAAGATACGCCAGAGGACCAGACCGGACAGACCTTGTGGGTCTGGCAGCCATGGGCGACTATCAAGACTAGGATGGACCGGGTTCCTCCCTTGTAGGCATTCAGCCAGCCTTCTCAGGTTCCCAATCGGAACCCATGGTCAAAATCAAATTAGGGAACCGACTTATCAATTTTATGATCGATACCGGTGCCCAGTACTCAGTCCTAACTACCCCCCTTCAACGTGAAAGCCAGAGAGCAGTGAACATAGTGGGGGCCACTGGCAATTATTCAAGAAAACCTTTCCTACAACCCTTGGACTGTCAGATCGGGGGGCGTCACCTGACCCATCAATTCTTGTACATACCTGAATGTCCCGTGCCCTTGCTAGGAAGAGACGTCCTCTCCAAACTACAGGCTCAAATTACCTTCACCCCCAAGGGACCTGAGTTGAAATTGCCCCCACAGGCGAGTGGCATAATGTCAGTTACGGTGCCCAGAGAACATTCGTGGGGATTCCTAGCAGCACTGGCCGCCGAGCCCCAGCCAGTCTCCTCGAATGACCATATCCCGAAAAACCTCAGAGCGCCACCTGGCGTCTGGGCTGAAGACAATCCTCCGGGATTAGCCATCAATATACCACCTATCATAGTCAAATTAAAGCCTTTTGCAACGCCAGTATCTGTACGACAGTATCCCTTGCCACGCCAGGCAGTGGAAGGAATAAAGAAACATTTAGACTGTTTGCTCCAGTATGGGCTACTCAAGCCTTGCCAATCTGAATGGAACACCCCTTTACTGCCAGTCAAAAAGCCCCACACAAATGACTACCGGCCAGCACAGGACTTAAGGGTTGTCAACCAAGCCACAGAGACCCTGCACCCCAATGTGCCAAATCCATACACCTTACTGAGCCTCATCCCACCTGAAGCCACCTTCTTCACGGTACTGGACCTCAAAGACGCCTTTTTCGGTTGCCGCCTGGCCCCTCAAAGCCAACCCCTTTTCGCCTTCCAGTGGGAGGACCCAGTAACTGGTACCAAGGGGCAACTCACCTGGACGAGACTTCCCCAAGGCTTTAAGAACTCTCCCACTCTTTTTGGCACAGCATTGGCAAAAGACCTGGCGCGGTACCCTTCCGTACCTGGCCACAAGGTGGTGTTGCAGTACGTTGATGACATCATTCTTGCGGCAGCGGACTATGAGACTTGCAGGGAGGGCACCGAAGAATTGCTCCACCTGTTGTGGGAGGCGGGATACAAAGTTTCCCGAAAGAAAGCTCAATTGTGCCAAGAAGAAGTGAAGTACTTAGGTTTTAATGTGTCACACCAGCAGAGGGCACTGCGCCCTGAGAGAAAGGAAGCCATCTGTTGCATGAAGGAACCCACTACCAGAAAACAGTTGAGGGGCTTCCTAGGAGCAGCAGGCTTTTGCAGAATCTGGATTCCAGGCTTCAGTATTTTAGCCAAACCTCTCAATGAGAGTACTAGAGGAGGAGAAAGAGATCCCTTTGAATGGGGACCAGCCCAACAAGAAGCCTTTGAGACTATTAAAGGTAAAGGTACCCCTGCCCGAACGGGCCAGTCTTGACAGACTCTGGGGTTTGTGCGCCCATCTCACATCTATTGGCCGGGGGCCAGCGCTGTCCGAAGACACTTCCGGGTCACGTGGCCAGCGTGACAACGCTGCTCTGGCGAGCCAGAGCCGCACACGGAACGCCGTTTACCTTCCCGCTGGTAAGCGGTACCTATTTATCTACTTGCCCCCAGGGGTGCTTTCGAACTGCTAGGTTGGCAGGCGCTGGGACCGAGCAGCGGGAGCGCACCCCGCCGCAGGGATTCTAACCGCCGACCTTTCGATCGGCAAGCCCTAGGCGCTGAGGCTTTAGCCCACAGCGCCACCCGCGTCCCTTTGAGACTATTAAGCAATGTCTAATGGCCGCACCGGCCCTGGGTTTGCCAAATCCCAGGAAAGCATTCCAACTGTATGTGCATGAACAGAACGGCGTGGCAGCTGGGGTCCTGACTCAGAAGCTAGGCAGTTGGAATCGGCCCGTCGCCTATCTCTCCAAACAATTGGACCCCACAGCGAAAGGATGGCCACCCTGTATGCGGGCCGTTGCCGCCACCGCCACCATAGTAGAGGAAGCAGGCAAGTTCACGTTCGGCCAAGAGATGCATGTGAATGTGCCCCACTCCGTTCTTACCCTTATGGAATTTAAGGGGAACTATTGGATGACCAACCCTCGCATGGCCAAGTACCAAGGACTGTTGTGTGAGAATCCCAGAATACACCTACGGGTTGTTAACACCCTCAATCCAGCTACTCTACTGCCCTTGCCTGACACAGACACAATAGATCACCACGATTGTCTTCAAGTAATGGATGAGGTTTATTCCAGCAGACCAGACCTGAAGGATGAGCCGCTTAAAAACCCAGATGTTGTATACTATACAGATGGCAGCAGCTTCATTTTGGACGGCGTCCGAAAAGCCGGCTATGCTGTAGTGACCAATGAGGAAATTGTGGAAGCTGAACCCCTGTCCCCCGGCACCTCTGCCCAAAAGGCCGAATTAATTGGACTGACCAGGGCCCTGCAATTGGCAGCTGGATGTAAGGCTAACATCTATACAGATTCCAAGTATGCCTTCTTGACCCTGCATGCGCATGGAGCCCTCTGGAAGGAGCGAGGCTTGATCGGAGCCCACGGGAAGGCCCTGAAATACGGTCCAGAAGTTGAAACACTACTGGAAGCGGTATGGGCCCCCGAAAAGATTGCCGTGATGCACTGCAAAGGCCACGGGAGAGGCCGGGACATGGTCACTAGGGGCAACCGGAAAGCAGACAGCGCGGCTCATGAAGCAGCTTTGAAACCTCCACCAGCACTCAATGCAGCCCTCATCCCAGAACTCACTCCGGACAATGGGAACCGCGTTATACACCTGAGGAAAAGCAGTGGGCACACCAGGAAGGAGCAATACTCCAGGAGGGGTGGTTCCGTCTACCAGACAACCGTGTGTTTGTGCCCCAACATCTGGCTAGCGTGATTGTGAAGAACTACCACGAGTCCACTCATCTGGGGGGTCCAGCTGCCAGAGCACACCTTGGGAGACTTTTCTATATCACTAACCTTGCTCAACTAGTTGCTGCTATATCCCAGAGGTGTGTCCTGTGCGCCAAGAACACCCCCAGACAAGGCCACCTCCCTCCACCGGGTGTACAACACGTGGGCTTTACCCCTATGGAAAGCCTGATTGTGGACTTCACTGAACTACCACCAGCAAGGGGCATCAAATACCTGCTTGTGTTTGTCTGCACCCTGACGGGCTGGACAGAGGCGTACCCCACTAGAACAGAAAAGGCTCGTGAGGTGACCAAGAAACTGTTGCATGAACTCATACCCCGCTTTGGCCTCCCCAGAAGTATTGGCAGTGACAATGGGCCAGCCTTCATTGATAAGGTTGTGCAAGAAGTATGCAAAGCGCTGCAGATTAGATGGAGGCTCCACACAGCCTACAGGCCCCAGAGTTCGGGGAAAACCGAGCGCATGAATCGCACCCTGAAGACCCATTTGGCCAAACTGACACAGGAGACAGGACTATGCTGGATAGATGTCCTGCCCCTCGCCTTGTTTCGGGTCCGGAGCGCTCCAACCAAGAGACTGAGACTCTCACCCTTTGAACTTTTGTATGGCAGGCCACCCCCTTTCGTCAGAGACATCCCCACCAGTTTGGGCCGGGTGGGAGACCATATTACCCAGGAACAAGTGCAATCCTTGTCCCGTGTGTTTGATTCCCTTTCCAGGTACACCCTCGAGCGCACGCCGTGCAGTCTCGCTGAGCCGGTCCACCAGTTCCAGCCAGGGGACTCCGTGTGGTTAAAAGAGTGGAAGCGCGACCCTCTCATCCCCAAGTGGCGAGGTCCGTACACCGTCCTCCTCTCCACTCCAACTGCAGTGAAAGTAGCCGAGGTGACTCCCTGGATCTATCACACGGGTCTGAAGAAGTCTGAGGGTGCCTGGACTTGCAAAAGCAATCCTGCTGACCCTCTGAAACTGACTCTCTCCAAAAACCCCTGTGTCTGGCGCCACCGGGAGCGCGTTGGGCCACGGGCAACGAGACCCTGCGACGGATCATCACCTTGTGTCTGACGCCACCGGGAGTGCGTTGGGCCACGGGCAACGAGATCCTGCGACTGATCATCATAGAGACTTTCACAGAGACACTCCCCTTTCTCTATTCTGTGTTGTATTGATTTGTTCTATGTTCTACAGTCCTGACCCCACCGAGCCATACCAACCCTTCTGGCCTGCTGACCTCTGCTACGAGTGGTTCATCTTGCCGGTGGTAAGGGACGGCGTGCTCGTCGGCTATTGGGAGCGGGGGCCTCACAGGGCAGCTGCAGTAAAACATCCCACTGACCCTCTGTGGCTCATTGTCCACGACACGTCCCAACGCACGTGGGTATTGCTCCTACGGGAAGTCGAGGAAACGGTCAAACTCTATCGAGTTTTCGCCCGCTCCTGCTTTGGTGGGGGGATATCCCACTGCCTAAGGGGGGGAGGAGCACTGGACCGGGGAGGCGGAGCACAGTACCAACCCCATTTGGTACATCATGCCCAGACCCTGGCCCGGGCGCTGACGGAATATTGGCTCAGGGGTTGAATGGGAGGGAGCTTGACCCCGGGGCGTATTGAGATTGCTGAACAAGTGCCCGCAAATCCTGCAGCCCCACCTGTAGTTGTTGTGGTGGCTCGAGCCTCCCAAAATCCCAGAGTAAAACCTGAACTAATAGGCGTGGTAACTCCACACCTAATACCCGTGGACGTGGCAGGATATTCTTGTGGCTGCATAAGGGTTGCCACCCCAGGGTTTCAGCCTCCCTTCGCCCTGGTTAGAGGCCACGTGGGCGACAATCACCCAATAGGACCAGCAGGTCGACAGACAGTACTCCTAGCTTCAGAAGAATCCAGACCCTGGTATAGGCCCTGGAATGTTGACGGTCCTGAATTAGCGGAGCTCCTGGACATTGCCTATCTCCAGGCTCAGGCAGGACTCCGCCGGTGGTATCTTGGCAACTAGGTATAGAAACCTCACCGTATGCAGAGACGCCCTTCCCCTTTAGAACCATATCACGAGGACTGGTCAGAGCAGCAGTGTTACAAGTGGTTTGCCCGACCAATAACCCGAAGAAGCTTCCTTTTGCAGGAAGGAGCGTTCAGGTGTGGCCACTATACATTTACCCTACGTCAACACACCGCTCTTCCCTTGTGGCTGGTCTATAGAGCTTCGGAGGCTCAGGAGTGGGTTCTTAGGCCTGTCGGCCTAATCCGGGGAGTAGGCCCCGCTTTTGAAGCCTACAGGGTCTACTGCCATCCCCACAGTTCCAGAGGCCTAGCTGTGTATCACTCCCGGACGGACACCTTTCCCTGGGAAGAGTGGGAACGCTACATGTGTGCACGCTGTTCACGCCGTAGCAGGGCCAGGAGTTAGAGGCCCCATGCCCTGGCCTTGGTGGGCCACCATCCTTTTTGCTTGCGGAATTGCCATTTTTGTAGGATTGGTGGTACAGTCCCCTGTTTTGGGGCACTGAACAAGATGAGGAATCAGGTCATCCCCTGGCTCCTATGGGTCCTCACCTCGCAAATGGCCACAGGGTGGAAGGACAACACCTTCCTGAACATGACAACGGCGGTAGCCAAGAGCCTGAATAGGTCAGAATGTTGGGTATGTGTGCATGTCCCCATGCACCTGGGGCAGGGGATCCCCATAACAGGAGTACCTTTCTCTATGAATGCGACTGATTTTCGAGGTCTGCTGATACCAGGGCCTCCATGGCTGAACGAGACCTACATGGTTCCCCAACACCACATTTGGAGACTTGACAGGGTCATAGAGGGAGGCCCATGCATCCACAGGAGTGTAGCGCCTGTGGACAGTGCCTTTTGGAAGGCCAAGTACCATACTGCCCTTTGGAAGGACTATTGGTGGAAGGCGGACATTCCAGACGAGATTTTTGTGGGCAATCACTCAGGGTGTACATACATATATAATGTGACTCGCGCTAAACGGGCCTCACACACCCTTCCCCTTGCAACACCGGGGTGGAAAAAGGGATGGTTTTGGCTTTGCGATCACACAGCTTACAAGACATTGCCTCGTAATTGGTATGGGACCTGCAGCTTAGGAACCTTGGCCCCAGGGCTCACGATCCATGACACTTTCCCGGAAGCGGTACGCCCCCGCTACCGCAGGGCATGGAATCCCTTGGCAGAAAACCCGTTGGTGGTCAGAAACACCGCCTTTCACTCCTTTATGAGATCATTCTTCCCTGGCCTTGGAGTTTTTGAGGTAGAACGAGCACTGGCCAATATTTCGGCCTCACTGGAGATCTTTGCGGCCTCCACCGCAGATGCTTTAACCTCCCTGCAGGAAGAGGTAGCGCAAATGGCCCTAATGGCTAACTCCACGGCTGATGCCCTTATGGCCCTTCAGCTGGAAATCAGGCAGATGGCCGCTACCACTATACAGAACAGGATTGCTTTGGACTACCTACTGGCCAGCCAAGGAGGGGTTTGTGCCCTTCTGAACTCCTCCTGCTGCATATACATTAATCGAGACCAACGAGTGCTGACTGATATTGGACGAATTAGGGAATTAGCATCCATATACAACCAAAGTAAACGTGTGGAGAATGATGTTGAACGCATTAAGAAGCAGGCTGACCTGTTCCACAAGGTTAGCCAAGATGGTGCAGGTCTACCCAGTATATGGAGTTGGCTTACTTCTTGGCTCCCAGGTTGGTCATGGTTAAAAGAGATTTTACTTGTGATTCTGGTTTTCTTTCTCATTGTAATTGCCTTATCATGTCTTGTGCCTTGCCTTATTCAGATTGTGCGCCAAATGGTGAGCCGCTCAGTTAATGCAGCAACACGCACACAGGTTCTGGCTCTCTACGATTTTGCATCTATAGATCCATCAACCGAAAATGAAGAACCGTAACCGGTCTGCATTTCCGTGATGGAAAGGGGGGAATGAAGGAGTGAAGGTCAGGATGACCAGTTGAGAGCCAGGCCAGAGCCATGTTTAACCTCTAAAAGCCATTTCATAAACGCAAGCAGCCAAAACTATTCTTCTCTCTCTTGCTTTACAAACAGCAAGTAGGTCACAGTTAAGATTCTGCAGGTGCAGGAAGCTTGTGGTTAAGCCAGTTTTGCTATTTCTGAGAAACGACCCCTGACAAACAGGACGTAGCTAACCGCTTAGAATCCAGATATAACTCTGAGAGAGAAACTGTCAAAACCACAGGACGCAGTTCCAGTAAACACCTGCTCAGGGGCAGTTCCAGGAACTAGTAAATAGGTTAATTAGTTTATAAGCTTCTGGCACCATCTAGTGATTAGGGCAAGCTTGGAACCAAACACGGCAGCCACCAATGTGATTGGTAGAGCTATGATGAATATGCAATAGATGGAGAGTGGTGAGGGGCTGAACTATGCTTAGCAAGAAGGTATATAAGTAGGCTACCCCTAAGGAGGGGTGGGCATTTTCTCCTTTTCTGAAATGCACCCTTTGCTTTTGTCTGACAAAACCAAATAAAAATCTTCTTCTTTAAGAAACTTTGCTGCCTGATTTTTACATTCCTGGTCTGCATACCGAAGTCCCTTTCAATATCAGCCATAAACAAACAACAAATAAAAACAATGAATTCACGATTCAACTCAGTTCTGTTTTATTATGATACCAAATGAAAAGATTCTTAACAATGCACATGATTCTACATGTGAGGAGCAGGTAAAATATGACACCGACCTCCAGTTTCAGAGGAAGCCACCCAGTGACCTTCACATGCGCCCTGCCCTGTGCATTTTGACTGACATTCCACTTAGGAGCTCTTGCAGCCCAAGATGCAAATGTGCTTCGTGCGCAACTCCAGCTGGGTATCCCAAGAAGAAACGCCCATCGTCTCCAGAAACCTAGGGGAAGGAAAGCAAGAGAGCAGAAACCAGGGTTCAGTTCCGGGATTCATTGAAATGAAAACAATTACTGGACGAAACATCTCGAAATGTCCAGAGCTAGCCCCGCTCCATCTTTTCACGGTCCAAACAAGTTGTCTTTTGACGGCAGCCAGGCGCATAATGGCGAGATACTTGAAGAATTTGGGAGGCTGCCTCTTCGACAAACTGGTACAATAAAATGCGGCAAACGGCGGGTGTAGGGAAATGGGACTGAGGACATAAAGATGGCATAAGGTTTGAAGCATGGCAGATTAAATGAATAGCTGGCATCTGGCGACACTCCTGACTTCACCACTCACGTGCGTTAGCGGACATTCCTGCACTGAAGGGAGTTGGACTAGATGGCCCTTAGGGGTCCCTTTTTAATATAATTTTTAATTTTATTTTTAAAAAGTATAAACATGTAACCAAAAAAAAATCCAAATATTGAGATTACTCTGAATCTCCTGACTTCCCCCACCCATCCCTTCCATGGGTCCTAATGATATTTACAACTGCATATCAATACTAATCCAAATTTTTATCCTTCTAAATTATCCATACTTACTGTTAGTTTACAATTGTGATTAAAATCCTGCTAATGTTTTAACTTGCTTACAGTAGTCTCGTAGATAAATTATAAACTTTCCCCATTCTTTCTTACAGTTCTTGTCTTCTTGATTTCTGAGCTTCCCAGTTAATTTTGTCACCAACTTGGTTTGCCATTCTTTTCTGGTCGTGGTTCTCTCTTCCTTCCATCCCTGGGCAAATTGGGGGAGGGGGGGTCCCTTCCAACTCTACAATTTTGTTATTCTACATGGGAATTTTTTGAATTAAAAATTTCAACGTGCATACTGGACCTGAATTTTCATTGCAGGAAAAAATATGGAAATCCAAGACCTTCTGCTTTGGCTTCTCATACTGAGAACAGTTACCTGTAAATTCTACTGCATGCCATCTATGAAAAGACATGCAACACCACAGGCTAAGACTTCAACACGACTCTCCTAGCGGACTTAACCATGGTTCCTTGGCCCTTCCACATGTGGCTTACTCCAGCAAACAGATTTAGTCACCTTCGCTCTGTGTTTTGGAGAAGTGATTTTGCCTCCTCAGGCTGGGCTTCCAGATAAAGTCGGTACTGTGAGAGTGACTGGATATATCCTATTACGTCAGCAACACTCAGGGGAATTTTATCGAAAATATCCATCATCCTGGAAAGAAGCAGAAAGCTTTAGGAGAAGTTCGGGGCTGAGTTGAGAGTACAGAAATGTTTTTACTACGGAAGTGGTGTCAATCATATGTATGTTTGCTCAGGAGAGTGTGGCTGTTCAACTTAGTGACTTTGACAGCATTGTTCCGGACTTCCCAATTTGTATTGGTTTAGTTACAAAAATATTTGATGCTGCTGTGTCATAAAAATATGTCAAAGCCGTTTATAGCAACAAAACCATACAATTTACAAATTCAGTAAGTTGGAAAAAAAGAAGTTAAAAACAGGTATCATTTAACAACTGTGGATGCATTCTTAATAGTTTGCATAAGCTTGGTGGAACAGATATGTTTTTAGCAGGAGATTGAAGAGATTGGCATGGCTGGGTCAATGCACCGCATTGTACAAAAGGGCCTGATCCACTCACCTCTTCTTCTCCTGAAAGGGCAAAGAATCAAAGATTTCTTGGTAATCATTCTCAAGTGATTTGAGCTTTTTATTTCTAAAGGTGAAAAGCTGGTCTACCACCTTGAAGAGAGAGAGAGAGATAAAGGGGGTGGGTGGGAAGCCACAGTCATTTCTTTTATGCTTGCAAAAATCTCACTGTTCAAAGCATGCTGCATAAAAGAGGATGCTGAGCTGTTAAAGGTGCAGAAATCCAGAGTAGAAAAATGGTCAACATGCAGATCCTCCCTATATGGAAAGACTAAAAGCACTGAGGGAAATGTGTGAGGTGTGGCAGCCTATAGAATAATGTACAGTGGTACCTCGGGTTACATACGCTTCAGGTTACATATGGTTCAGGTTACAGACTCCGCTAACCCAGAAATAGTGCTTCAGGTTAAGAACTCTGCTTCAGGATGAGAACAGAAATCGTGCAACGGCAGCACGGCGGCAGCGGGAGGCCCCATTAGCTAAAGTGGTGCTTCAGGTTAAGAACAGTTTCAGGTTAAGAACGGACCTCCGTAACGAATTAAGTACTTAACCCGAGGTACCACTGTATTTCAAGACTGTCACCCAGTATGTGGCCATTTGATGGCTGGGATCTGTGAAACTGGCCCTTTCACAAGTGTCACGTAACATTCATTCAGCACTTACAAGAAATCAATCTTTTATTGTGGCAGCACTTGGGAACTGCCTGCCCATTGACATATCTGGCTAAAAACTTTTTCATTCCTGCATGCCTACCTAGGTTTTAGTAGCTATAAGTGTTTGAAATGGTCAGTTTTATTTATTTTATGCAACATGTTTTTAATCTTTTTAAAATTGGTATTTCAAATTATAGTCAGACCTCGGTTCCAGAATGCCTCCGTTTTGGAACGTTTTGGCACGCAAACACCGAAAACCCGGAAGTACCGTAACTGCTCTGGTTTTCAGAAGCCGAAAATGCTACGCGGCTTCTGTTTTGAGTTTCCCTATTGTACTGAGGCTTCCGCTTTGTTTTCGGTTGTTGAATGTTCAGAAGTCGAATGGTCTTCTGGAACGGATTATGGTCAACAGCCGAGGTTTGACTGTAATATTTTAGACTGCCTTGTAAACCACTTGGAGCTCTTTTGTTTTGTGTGTGTGTGTGTGTGTGTGTGTGTGGACTATTTTAATTACTAAGCAGGGGTTGGTAAAAGTGTTGAAAGTCATGGTGCTTTGTAGAAACGGGCTTTATAAATATTACTGTAATAAACGCCTGGGCCCTGAAATGATATTCTTTTCCATAGTGCAAGTGTTTTGCAGGAGGGATTAAAATGCACCCAGGACTTGTAGGTTTGCTCAATTAACATAGACTGAAGGACTCTGCTGTCCTTCTACAGGAAAGACACTTAAAAACAACAACAGCCCCACAGACATTTGGGGCTAGAAAACTGGCAGGGATGGCCCTGAAATTTTTGGTCTGAAGGTGGACCTCAGGTCCGAGGTCTGGGCAGGCAGGCCTGTGCGATGGACTGACCTCTCTGAAGATCTCCGTTAACTCGTCTGTACAATCTTTGTAACACAACTGCATGTCCCAGTTGTAGGAGCTGAAGACCACACAGCCTGACGGCTTGAGAACTCGGTCCACTTCCCTCAGAAAGCGAGGCCCGTCAAACCAGTGGACGGCTGCAAAAGCCGTGACCAGGTCCACAGAGCCGTCTTCGAAAGGGAGGTCTTCGGCAGGGCACACCCTGTGGGAGGAGATGGCAAGGTGATTGTTCGAAGCCTGCTGGATCAGGCCCAAGGCCAATAATAATAATAATAATAATAATAATAATAATAATAATAATAATAAATTTTATTTATATCCCGCCCTCCCCAGCCAAAGCCGGGCTCAAATAATCAAACAGTAAAATAGTTACACAATCTAAAAATATTTCATTATAAAAATTAATTAAATCAAATTGAAGGCAACCAATTAAGCAAAATTCTGTGCAGGTTGCCAGAGGAGGGAGTCAGGCTGCGCCCTGACCAAAGGCCTGGCGGAACAACTCTGTCTTGCAGGCCCTGCGGAAAGATGTCAAGTCCTGCAGGGCCCTTGTCTCTTGTGACAGAGCGTTCCACCAGATTGGAGCCGCAGCCGAGAAAGCCCTGGCTCTAGTTGAGGCCAGCCTAACCTCTCTGAGGCCTGGGACCTTGAGGATGTTATTATTTGCAGACCGTGGGTTTCTCTGTGGGGCATACCAGGAGAGGCGGTCCCGTAGGTACGAGGGTCCTAGGCCGTATAGGGCTTTAAAGGTTAAAACCAGCACCTTAAACCTGATACTGTACTCCACCGGGAGCCAGTGCAGCTGGTATAGTACCGGGTGAATGTGATCTCGCAGCGAAGACCCCATAAGGAGTCTCGCCGCGGCATTCTGCACCCACTGGAGTTTCTGGGTCAGTCTTAAGGGCAGCCCCACGTAGAGCGAGTTACAATAATCCAGTCTGGAGGTGACCGTCGCTGTTGATATTGCAGAGTCCTGTGCACAACGGAATGACGAACAGTACGTGCCACATGCTTAAAGTTGCTTTATTTTCAGTTCATTGTTGAGAAATTACAAACATGCATCTTGCCTCTGCGGGAGCAGAGAAGCAACCATCCTTCTTCTCGGAATAACGAACACCGAGAGAACCAGTGAAAAACAGGAAACCAGTGTACGTCACATCCAGCTTCCCATTCCCATGTGAAAACCCAACAGTGCTCTGACTGTGGAATGTAAACATTGTCTTGTGACAAGCACTTTGCTGCACAGTGAAGAGAGCAGAAACCAACATCCTCCCCCTTTCTGTGAACATCACTGGGCAGCGTGTTCGTACAATATCAGTACAAACCCAACTTCTGTACATAGGTACAGTGTTGATCCCTTGACACAATCTTGGACAATACATCAGCAGGAATTTCATTACCTGGCATATAGGACACCGTTACGAGTCCCTTCTGAATATGTTCCCTAGCATGTTGCAACTTCAATTGCAAGTGCTTCGTGCTTTGCTTACAACCTTCCGAATTCAGCAAAGCCAAACATGCTTTGTTGTCCTGGTAAACCTGGATTGGACATTTGACAGGAATTTTCATGTCTTTGCACAATTGTAACAACCATTCACAATCCTTAAGTGAATAAGACAGTGCATTCAGTTCAGCTTCACAAGTACTTAAGCTAATTGTTGTTTGCTTCTTGCATGACCAATCAAAAAGACCCTGATTGTACATGTAGCAAACTCCAGACGTACTTTTCCTGTCTGTAGTGTCACTTCCAAAACTTGCATCTGCAAAAATCTCAAGACCACCAGACTTCTGATTGTTAAACCTCAGTCTGTAATGCATAGTGCCTTTCAAATAGCGTGCTATGCGTTTCAGAGCTTTCCAATCCTTAACAGTAGGATTGTTAACTTGTCTGCTTAGCAAATTACAGCTAACAGCAATGTCAGGTCTTGAACATCTGGCAATGAAGTTTAGCTTACCTAGCACACTTCTGTACAGTGTAGTGTCAGAAAATGCTTCTTCAGTATCTTCTACCTGATAACCTGTTGTCATCGGTGTGTCTACAGGATTAGCATCCATCAGGTTTAGTTTGCTTAACACATCAGCAATTTTCCTTGACTGGTGTACTAGAATGTTACCACTTTGATCTCTCTCTATTTCCAGAGATAGGTAGTTGTTTACCTCACCAAGATCTTTCATGTCAAAGTGCTCTTTCAGTTGAGCTAGGGCGTTATTGTACATTGTGACATCTTTCCAAAAGAATAAAATATCATCAACATAAAACAAACAATACAGCTTCTTTTGCCCTTCCTCTTTGACAAATACACATGGATCAGCTTTCCCTTGCTGAAAACCTAGAGAAAACAATGCTTCAGTGAGTTTAGTGTGCCAACATCGTGCACTTTGTTTGAGACCATAAAGGGACTTCTTTAGAGCACAAACAAATCCCTGTTTTACCTGTACGCCATCAGGTGGAAGCATATAAAGTGATTCACCTAGAGATCCGTACAAAAACGCTGTATTTACATCGTGGTGACTAATGTGTAGATTCTCCTCTGCAGCTAGCTTGAGCATAAGCCTTATGCTCTCATATCTCACCGTGGGTGAGTAGGTCTCGTGATAGTCTTCACCTGGTACCTGTGCAAAACCTCTGGCTACCAATCTGGCTTTGTGTCTGACTATCTTGCCATTCTGATCAGTTTTCGCTTTGAAGACCCATTTGCTTCCAAGCAGTTTCATTCCTGGAACTACTGGAACTAGCTCCCAAGTTTTGTTCCTTTCCAAGGAATCAAGCTCAGCCTTCATGGCATTTAACCATGGCTCAGCTTCCTTAGAATCCAAATCCTGGATTTCTTGGAAACTTGAAGGTTCAAATACCTTCTTGGAGCTTTTAACAGCTGCTACTGCTGTCTTAGCAAATTCATCAGCAAATCTCTTTGGAGGTCTGCCTTTTGTGGCTCTTTGTGACCTGCGAATCAGCCTTTGGTCTTCAACACTCTCCTGTTCCTTCTTAGGAGAAAAGTGACCTATTGTGAACAATGGTTCTTCCAATTCCTGATCAGAGCTTTCAGAGGGTCGCATAGAGGCTTTCGCACTCTTGAAATCCTCTGAATCACCCGATTCAGTTTCAGACTCAGAATCAGAACCTTCATCAGTGGGTGTGGGTTGCTGTTGCTTATCCTCAGTTTCATCACTGTCATCAGGATAACATTGGAAAATTCCCACATTCCCCCCCCCACTTGGCATTGTACTCAACACTTCTTGTGAGCTTAATTGTCTTAGAGTCAGTCATCATTATTCTGTAAGAACCTTTCTGATAACCTAGAAAGATACCATGCAAACCACGTTTGCCTAATTTGGAGCTTTGTGGTGAGTGAATCCACATATCAGAACCAAATATTTTCATGTGTTTGATGTATGGTTTCTTGCCAAACATCTTCTCATACGGGGTACAACCAATCGCTGAAGATAACCTGCGATTGTAACTGTAAACAAAACACGAGAGAGCTTCGGCCCAATAACTCTCTGGAAGATTGGCATCATGCAGCAAGGTTTTTAACCCTTGAAGCAATGTTTGATTTGCCCTTTCGCAAAGTCCATTCTGCCATGGCGAGCGAGGACTGGACAAATCGTGTTGAATTCCTTTCTCAGTCAGAAAAGCTTCAAACTGCTGAGAAGTGAATTCTCCCCCGCCATCTGTGAAAAGAATTTTTATCTTCTTACCATGCACATTTTCCAACCAAGCACAGAATTCCTTGAACCTTGGAAAAGCCTCTGATTTCTGCTTGAGATTGTACACGTAAATATACCTGGAAAATGCATCAATGAGAACCATGAAGAACCTGTTTTCACCCAAAGAGGGCGATAGTGGACCGACTAAATCAGCATGAACAATCTGGTATGGTTCTGTAGCTTGCCTACTAGACACCTTACCTTTCGCAGCCATTTTCACCTTGTTTGCTGCGCATGCTTTGCACTTCATGTGGTACCTGCAGGGTTTAATAGTCATACCTTCAACCAAGGTAGGCATTTTAGATACTGCTTCAAAATGCAAATGTCCAAATTTCCTGTGAAAATCATGAATACATCCTGCATGCAAACTTTTGTTAGAGCCTGCAATGCAACAAGTATCATTCTGCACAACATCATCATAATACAAAACAAACAAACGATCAACACATTCAGCATGCAATACATAATCGTCTTTCTTTGTGATGGTGCATTTCTTGTTCTTGAAGGAAACGTCAATGTTCCGTTCATTCAGCTGCATCACACTTAGAAGATTGTGTGTGGCATCTGGAACATAAAGTACATCCTGTATCTCTAAGTCCAAACTGTGAAGAACAACAGTTCCGTAGCCTTCACTGGGGATCGTGTGATCATCCGCCTGGTGAATCGCACCTTCCTGCGGTGTAAAAGACACGAACAGTCTCTTATCGTTGCACATGTGGTGGGTAGCTGCTGAATCAACAACGAAGAAAGATCTAGACGTCTTCTGGACCTTTGCGACGTTTGGAGTGAAGCGTGAGACCATTGCCTTGTGCTGCGTTGTCCTGGAGACCGGACCTTTGCCTTTGCTTTGGCCTTTTCCACGCGATGAGCTTCCGCTGCGCTGCTCTGTCTTGGCCCTGGGATGTTTGCATTCCCTCTTCATGTGGCCTAGACGTCCACACGAGTAGCATTTCACTGCCTTCAAAGCTTTGGCGCCCTCTGGTGGTTCCACTGCACTCTGGGATGACGTCTGTGAAGACTCCCCCTTACCCATGCAGCTAGCACCCCGGCGATCTGCTTCATTCTGGATCACGGCAGTAACATAGGCTACTGTGAGCTGAGCAGTTGGTTGAACAGCAATCTGAGTGGCAACGGACTCCCAACTTGGACCCAAAGAATGTAGTATCATAAAGGAATACACAGCCTCTGGAAAGTTGAGTCCTCTCTGTTGCAACTCATGTCTCAGATTCTGCATCTCCATCAGGTGTTTACGCACATCTCCACCTTCAGCAAGAGCCATATCATGCAGCTTGGCATAGTAGTACATTGAGGAACCAGCTTCTGTCCTCAAGTGAGCTTCTCTTAAAGAGTCCCAAATTTCTCTGGCTGTGGTCTTTCCACGCAACAGACAGAGCTCTTCTGGGGATACTATCAATGTAAGTGTTCCCCTTGCTTTGGAATCCTTAGCTGCCCATTGAGCTGTAATTGGAGCTGGGGGGTTGTCTGTAATAACATTAAACAGACCTTCTTTCCGCAGAATTGCCTCTGCATACTGCACCCACTCCGTGTAATTTTTCTTATTGAGCTTAGGAATCCCAAAAGCTTCAACCAGCTTTGCATTAGCCATTTCCGCTGCTTTAAACGAGCTGCGTCACAGTTGCAGCTTCCAAAAGCACTTGTAAAAGTACTTTCGCTTTCTCAGCCATCAAGCCTGTATCGCGGCAAAACGGCTTTAAAAGTTCTAAGTCCAGCCATAAAACCATAAACTAGAAACTGGCAGGCTGCCAGGCTGCTCCGGAGCATGAGCACATACCTTCATCAATCAAACTTGACGCGCAGAGCAGATAACGCGATCCGTTTCTCCGTACCTCTGCCGGCATTCCGACTCGACCTCTGGAGTCTCCATTCCTCAGTTTGATTTACGTCTTTCTGGGCCCGATAACCAAAATGTTGATATTGCAGAGTCCTGTGCACAACGGAATGACGAACAGTACGTGCCACATGCTTAAAGTTGCTTTATTTTCAGTTAATTGTTGAGAAATTACAAACATGCATCTTGCCTCTGCGGGAGCAGAGAAGCAACCATCCTTCTTCTCGGAATAACGAACACCGAGAGAACCAGTGAAAAACAGGAAACCAGTGTACGTCACATCCAGCTTCCCATTCCCGTGTGAAAACCCAACAGTGCTCTGACTGTGGAATGTAAACATTGTCTTGTGACAAGCACTTTGCTGCACAGTGAAGAGAGCAGAAACCAACAGTCGCATGGATCACAGTGGCTAGGTCAGGGCGAGAGAGATAAGGGGCCAACTGCTTAGCTTGGCGGAGATGGAAAAATGCCGCCTTTGTTATAGCTGTAATCTGCGCCTCCATAGAGAGGGAGGTATCGAAGATTACACCCAAACTCTTAACGGACGGTGCTGGCACTAATTGCACCCCCGCAAGAGATGGGAGTTGCCCCCTCAATCCCATATCGCTCCGCCCCAGCCAGAGGACCTCTGTCTTCGAAGGATTTAACTTCAACCGGCTCCCACGTAACCATCCAGCCACAGCTTCCAGACATCTGGCCAGTGTGTCTGGGGCCGAGTCAGGACGGCCCTGAAATTTTTGGTCTGAAGGTGGACCTCAGGTCCATCCTGTTCTCACAGTGGCCAGCCAGATGCCCCATTGGGAAACCCGCAAACAAAACCTGGGTGCAAGACCAGCGGCAGAGGAAGCCGCTCAGGCGCCTGGGGCAGTGCGCCTAGGGGGCGAGGGTGGGGTGCACCTCGAGGCCTCCAGAGTCTGCCTGCCTTCTCCCACTCAGCCACCCTACAGCCACCGTGTCACTCCCAGGAGAGATGCGTAGCTCAGGCACACTGCAGGCCCGGCTGTGGGTGCCGCCCAGCATTTTGTCACCCCCCTCAGTGGTGACACCGGGGCAGACCGCACCCACAGCACCCCCCTTTCCTGGCCCCTTTGCAAGACTCCTCTCCCCTTCTGTGGTTTCCAGCAACTGGAATTCAGTAGCATTGCTGTCTCCAGCTGTGGAGACAGAGCACAGCCATCGTCATACCGCCCAACATTTCTCCGATGAAAATAGGGGTGTCCTATTCCACAGTCATTGTATTCTTTATACCCAAGCCATTTGACTGGGCCGCTCCAGCCACTCTGGGCGGCTTCCAACATATATAAAAACATAACAAAACACTACACATTAAAAAACCCCCGAAAACCTTCCCTGTGCTTCAGGTGTCTTCTAAGGTTGTATGGTTGCATAACTCCATACCCTCGAATGAAAATTTGGACGTCCTAAGGAAAAGTGAGGCATTCCGGGGCTGCTTTTGTAAATCTGTAACAAATGATGGCTCCCAGAATCCTCTGGGGGAAGCCATGACTATTTAAAGTGGTATGATAGCGCTTTAAATATACGTTCATATTTTAATACTTATTATCTAATTTGTGGGGTAATTGGAAGTGTCTGTGTGCACAAACATCAGAGCATAAGGAAAGCCTGCTGGATCAGGCCTGGGGCCCGTCTAGTCCGGCATCCTGTTCTCACAATGGCCTACCAGATACCTGGGGGAAGCCCACAAGCAGGATTTGAGCAAAATGGCTTCCCTCCTGCGGCTTCCGGTAGTCAGAAAAACTGGCCTTCACTCTGCCCACCTTGTAGGTCCAGCAGAGGCATCGTGGCTAGTAGCCACTGATAGGCCTCTTCCTTAATTTCTCTAGTCTTCGTTTAAAGCCATCCAAGTTGGTGGCCATCCCTGCCTTATGTGGGAGGGAGTTCCATAGTTTAAATATGGACTGCATGAAGCTGTGTTTTCTTTTGTCGGTCCTGAATCTTCCAACATTCAGCTTCAAGAGCTCTAGTGTGATGAGAGAGGGAGAAAAACGTCTTCCTCTCTCGGCAATCCACATGCGAGGTCAGCTCCTACTTACAGATAAGAGACATTGGGCGGTTGTGGAGCTCTCCTGGCCTCCTCGATCTGAGCTTCACTGATGTCTGCCCCGACCACCTTCTCAAAATGTTTTGCCAGCATCCGAGTGCTTTGGCCCGAGCCACAACCCGCGTCGACTGCCAGCTGCCCGGGGCTCACTCTCTGAGAAAAGATAGCGACAGATCTCAGAAAAAACCAAGAATAAGCTCCAAATATCTGCACCTCCCCACCTCAGAAGGAGGATGGGGAATCCCCAACACAGAAGCATATTACATTGCCAACCAAATATGCCATATAATCCCATATATACTCGAAGATGAGACAAAACAATGGGTACACCTAGAGAGGGACACAATTGAAAACACCTGCACCACAGCATACCCACTCCTCCCAAACAAACTAAAGAAAATTGCCACAACACTTAACAGGTACACACAGATCATGCTCAAAGCATGGAAAACAGAAATAGGCAAACTAGCCCCAACCCCATCCCCACTAATCCCCCTGGCGTACCACCCATTATTCCACCATGCAGCAAAAAACCTCCAGATAAAAACCTGGCGAACCAAAGGCTTATATCGCCTAATAGACTTTTATAAAAATAACAAACTTTTGTCAATACAAGAAATACAAAACAAACTAGAAGACACTCAAATGCCCTGGTTAACACAACACCAACTACATGCCCTCTTAAACAACCCAACCGCAATATACAAAATACTATTCCAAAATCCCACAAACCCCCTAGACGCAATCAAAAAACAATGGGAGAATGACATAGGCTATGAGATTAACCCCACTCAATGGACCAGAATGTGTTCTAAACCCCCCTTTAAATCCATATCAACGAAAAGAAAAGAACTCACTTTGAAACTCACCTACAGGTGGTACCTAACACCAAGAAAACTAGCGCTAATACACCCAGGAACCTCACCAAAATGCTGGAGAGGGTGCACCTCCACAGGCACATACCTCCACATGTGGTGGGAGTGCCCCAAAATCCAACTATTCTGGACAACAGCCATACAAGAAATATGTAAAATAACTAAGCAAGTATTAGACACCACCCCAGAATTGGCCCTACTAAACATCTTCCAAGACAACAATGCCCATTTACACCACAAAGAACTCCTAACCCACCTACTTTCAGTAGCCAGAAACACCATAACCAGACACTGGAGAGACCTGTCGGGAGTATGCATGGACCAATGGTACCAAATAGTATGGGAAATAGCCCTACTAGAAAAATTAACTAATAAACTCAAACTGACGCGGGGACAAACAGAAGAAGACGCCTTTATCCTGGTATGGTTCCCCTTTATCACATACACAGCCCAACAGGACAGTGACAATAATCCACCAACAGCATGCAAATCAAAACGGCTAACCTGATCCAAAACACCCACCCCACTCACACACGAAAACAAAGATCATCACAGCCAGTCACAAACAAACAACCACACCCTAGGCCAACCCCAACCTCTCTCACCACCAAAGGAACACAAGTGAACAGCACAAGCAATGCTGACACCAAACCCTACATACATTAAGCATAACAGAAACATCGCCACCCGACCCCCCCCATCTTCCCTCCCTCCACCCCTTCTTTTTTTCTCTCCCCCTAATGTCTCAACAAATGAAACGGATTTGTAAAAATGTTACATGGAAAAAATATGAGAGACACTACACTTACTTCTGTAAAACAAGAAAATATTTAATAATTTTTTTAAAAAAAGAAGAAGAAATGCATCGCCAGGTCATTTTCAGCAAGGCTAGCACCTCAAAGTGCAAGTAGATAAATAGGTACCACAATGGCAGGAAGGTAAACGGCATTTCCGTGCGCTGCTCTGGTTTGCCAGAAGCGGCTTAGTCATGCTGGCGACATGACCCGGAAGCTGTACGCCGGCTCCCTCGGCCAATAAATCAAGATGAGCGCCGCAACCCCAGAGTTGGCCATGACTAGACCTAATGGTCAGGGGTCTCTTTACATTTACCTTTTAGGGAACCTGTGATCCTGCACCCACCCACCCCAATGTTGTTGAGACAGTACAGCCCCCTGTCCTCTGCAGCCAGCATGGCCAGTAGTTAGCATGGATGGGAGTTGTAGTCAAAGGAACAGCATTGCAAGGGACACGGCTTTCCCACTCTTGACCTACCCAAGGCCGTACCCATCTAGGTGCGATATATGAGCAGTTTTCACTCGAACACAGTTGTTAATTAACCCAAAATGTCATGGGCTGTTTTGACACAGAAAAATGGTGGAGGAACTAGCTGGGTAGCCCCCAAGGGAAGAAGATTCAGAGCCCGGGGAGTGGTGGTTGCAGAAACCTGAGCTCTGAACATGATCTGATTTACTTTTACAACCCAATTCGTGATTTATCTGTGATGCTTTTGGGGTGGTCTTTGGCTAAGGAGTTGGGCAATTTGTAAAGTTGTGACACACCTTTGTTCTGGGTTCCTTCTCGCCTCCTTGCACAGTGGGGTGATGGTAACTGTGTCGCAACAGAAAACTGCTTCCTTCAGTTGGTTCCTGCCTTAACTTGTTCTTCTCTGACCCGTAATGGACTTGAGGGATACTGCATTCCTTTGATGGGGAGTTGGCCTGTAAAAGCCAACTCCATTTTCTTCTTATATCACTGCCACCCCCTTGTTACTATCTAGGCACACTACCAAGGGGTCTAAGACCTTTTGCTAGAGTTCTAATGGTTGTTTGTTATGAATATGTGTTTACCCTTAGCCTTATGCCTGCTAGAAGTTTTCACAGAAAAGGAATAATGATAGATTGGTTGTTTACAAGAATTGAAAGAGACAGAATATTTACACTGTAGAATTGTAGAGTTGGAAAGGATCAGAGGCACAGCAGGACCTTGTATTAGGCTGCTCAGCCTCCTCGTCTAGCAGCTGACGCAGGAGGTAGCGTTGCCGCCGCTTTTCCTCACGACCTCCATCCACCCCCAGAGCTTCAACTCCACATATTTTGGTCTGAATTGGAGAGCTGGAGGAGAAAGCAGGCATTCAGAGGTTTTTTCGAGGGTGCTCCCCACCTTGCACATTTTCACTTGTATGTGGGGGGGCCCCAGAACACAACCCCCACATAAGGGAGGGGAGTTTTGCAGTGCCTGTACTGTTATATACCAATGTTAGGTTATGGAAAGGGTCTTCTAGAGGAATCATTTACCATGCTAATTTTTCCCTAAAGTATTAAGAAGGCCAGGAAGCCTTCCAGGACATCTTCAGGATAAAGATTAGTATCAGAGTCAAGAAAGTTCATAATGGAGCTCTCCTTTTATATAAAATTATGCCAACTGTACGAATGCAATGATCTACGCGTCTAAGTTCAGACACACACACTATTATGTTCTTACCTTTTCTTCCAGGTACGAGAAGATCACACCCTGTAGGTTCTCCTGCGGGGAAAACCTGTATTTTTGATAAATAGCAGCGTGAGCCCTCTCCTCAAACAGACGAGTGGCCATGGTGTCACGGAGCGCAGCCTGCAACTACTTGCAAGTTCAGAATGACACACACTACTACGTTCTTACCTTTTCTTCCAGGTACGAGAAGATCCCGCCCTCTAAGTTCTCCTGCGGGGAAAACCTGTATTTTTGATCAATAGCAGCGTGAGCCCTCTCCTCAATAAGAGGAGTGGCCATTTCATGGAGCACATCTTGCAACTTCTTGCAAGTTCAGACTGACACATTTTCTATTATGTTCTTATCTTTTCTTCCAGGTATGAGAAGATCACACCCTGTAGGTTCTCCTGCGGGGAAAACCTGTATTTCTGATAAATAGCAGCGTGAGCCCTCTCCTCAGACGAGTGACCATGGTTTCACGGAGCACAGCTTGCAACTTCTGCAACTTCCTAGGGACACTGGTCTGCCTTTGTGTGTTTTTAAATGTTTTAACAGTGAAGTAATTTATTGTAACGCTTTTAAATGTAATAAGGCAATCAGATAAGGCATTATCAGATAACCTGGGTGTTATGTGTTGATGTTCTCACCCTGGCCACCAGGGGTATTGTGTATATACCGGTAGTTTTCACTCAGGTCCATATAGGTTAATTTAGGTGGAAAACCCTGGGGTATTGTTGTTACAATGTTGAAAGACGGCTGCCCATAAAAGTAGGCCGGCTGAGCTGTTCAGTTCAGTTCAGTTCCAGCTTACTATAAAGAACCAATTGGAGAAATCTCTGTGTCAACTGCTATGTCCACCCACAACTTAATACTGGCAGACAGGAAAAACAACATTCAAATTTCTGTTGTAGACCACGTTTTCTGTGATATAGGTATGATGTTTTGGGGGTGGTATTGGGTTACACCCCTTCTGTGATGTATGTATGATGTATCGAGGGGTGGTCTTGGACTCCAGGGCGGGCAATTTCAAATGCCTATACAGTATAAGGGCAGGCACACCTTTGTTCTGGGTCCTCCTCCATCCTCCTGCGTGTGAGGGGAGCACCATGTTGCAATAGCTTTAATAAAGATCAGGCTTACTAGCTGCTTTGCTTCTCAATATTCTCTGGTTGGCTTCTATTATTTTCTCCTACCAAACTAACTCTTACATTCGCCTACCAAACTAACTCTTACATTCCCAACCTTTTTTTGGGCAAAGGCACACTTGTATCATGAAAAAAATCTCGAGGCACACCACGTTACAGCCCCGTGACGTCAGCGCGCAGCGTCACACCGGGAAGGACGCACGAAGGAGGGGGGGAGGGCGAGCGGAGGCAGCGGCGAGCCCCATTCCTCCCCATCCGCCCCTTTCCGTGCAAGGAGCGCGAACAGGTGTGAGAAGGGGGTCAAACCTGCGGGCCGGCGCCGGGAACCTCCAAGCTTTGGGGGGGAGGAGGCAGCAAAGCGAGGCAGGAAGGAGAGCGCGGCTTGGCTGGGTGAGCTTTGGCAGGGGCAGGGAATGAGAGCCGCGAGGCGGGCGCTGCGGACCGAGGCGCTGCCCGCCGAGCTCGCAGGCAGCCAGGCAGGCAGACGGCGAGAGCCCCGCGCTGGGCGGCCTCTCCTCGCCGCCGCCGCTCCGCATCTCGCCGCCCGACTCGCCCGCCTCCCTCCGGAGACGGCGCCCCAATCGAAAATTTGACGTAAAAAAAAAAATCTTTCGCATTTAATTTTTCCCACGGCACACCAGGCAACATCTCGCGGCACACTAGTGTGCCGTGGAACAGTGGTTGAAAAACACTGGCCTAACTTTAACTTCCATTTGTCACAGTTGCAAGTCTGCAACTAAACAGGCAGGCCAGTTTGGGGTTTTTATGCCGGCTTAAAAAGGCTTCCTGCTAAAGAATTCTGGGAATTGCAGTTCAGCAAGGCTGCTGAAAATTCTGAAGGGTTTTTTTTGCCTCCTTCCTTCCCTCCCTCCCAGAACTACAGGTCCCAGAATTCCGTGGGGAGTAAATTAAGTCAGTAATATGGGTTACAGGACAAGTTTAAGGTCTTGCTATTGGTAACATTGAGAATGTCCTAACTTGTACACACTGGTCTGGATGCTTTGATCCTTGGGAGGAGATGGACTCTCATTTGTACTGTATGCTCCTAAGGTTCACTGGATGTGAAGGCTTTAGTGTGAAGGCATTCATTGTGGATTTTTAATTTTTTTAATTGTCTTATGGTAATTGTTTTAAGCTGATTTCATTTGATTTGAGTTATATCAGCCATAAACGAACAACAAATAAAAGCAATGAATTCACTATTCAACTCAGTTCTGTTTTATTATGATACGAAATGAAAGATTCTTAACAATACACATGATTCTACATGAGAGGAGCAGGTAAAAGATGACACCGACTTCCAGTTTCAGAGGAAGCCACCCAGTGACCTTTAATAGATGAATGGGGATTTGAACTCAGGCCTGAGTTCTAACGCTTTTCCAACACCCAGCTCTCTTGTTTTCTGCCTCAACACGTGGGTGGCAGGGAGAATCTCCCTGACACCCTTTTCTCTTCCATCTCAGATTGCCAGCTCTTATCAGTGAGCTAAACGGATCGTTTGCAGAGAGCTTTTGGAACAAGGTCCAAGGAGACAGACCAATCACTGCTGCAAGGAAGTGGTGGCTTCAGAAGGCTCCTGGCCCTTTGATAGCATCTCGTTCCCACTCTCCTTGAAATCAATGGAAGCCTGGAATCACAACCTGCTGTCTTCACGACTGATAGAGCTGGAGTCCATTAGTGCATTCAGACTGACATTCCTCTCAGGAGCTCTTGCAGCCCAAGATGCAAATGTGCTTCGTGCGCAACTCCAGCTGGGTATCCCGAGAAGAAACGCCCATCGTCTCCAGAAACCTAGGGGAAGGAAAGCAAGAGAGCAGAAACCAGGGTTCAGTTCTGGGATTCATTGAAATGAAAACAATTACTGGACGAAACACCTCGAAATGTCCAGAGCTAGCCCCGCTCCATCTTTTCACGGTTCAAATAAGTTGTCTTTTGACGGCAGCCAGGCGCATAATGGCGAGATACTTGAAGAATTTGGGAGGCTGCCTCTTCGACAAACTGGTACAATAAAATGTGGCAAACGGCGGGTGTGGGGAAATGGGACTGAGGACATAAAGCTGGCATAAGGTTTGAAGCACGGCTTATGCACAGATTAAATGAATAGCTGGCATCTGGCAACACTCCTGACTTCGCCACTCACGTACGTTAGCGGACATTCCTGCATTGCAGGGGGTTGGACTAGATGGCCCTTAGGGGTCCCTTGCTTTTTAAAATAATTTTTAATTTGATTTTTTTAAAGTATAAACCCGTAACAAAAAAACCCAAATATTGAGATTACTCTGAATCTCCTGACTTCCCCCACCCATCCCTTCCATGGGTCCTACTGATATTTACAACTGCATATCAATACTAATCCAAATTACCGTATTTATCGCTCCATAAGACGCACCAGACCACAAGACGCACGTAGTTTTTGGAGGAGGAAAACAAGAAAAATAATATTCTGAATCTCAGAAGCCAGAACAGCAAGAGGGATCACTGCACAGTGAAAGCAGCAATCCCTCTTGCTGTTCTGGCTTCTGGGATAGCTGTGCAGCCTGCATTCGCTCCATAAGACGCACACACATTTCCCCTTAATTTTTAGGAGGGAAAAAGTGAGTCTTACAGAGCAAAAAATACGGTATTACCCTTCTAAATTATCCATACTTACTGTTACTTTACAATTGTGATAAAATCCTGCTAATGTTTTAACTTGCTTACAGTAGTCTCGTAGATAAATTATAAACTTTCCCCATTCTTTCTTAAAGTTCTTGACTTCTTGATTTCTGAGCTTCCCAGTTAATTTTGCCATCAACTTGGTTTGCCATTCTTTTCTGGTCATGATTATTTCTTCCTTCCATCCCTGGGCTAATTTTTGTTTTGGGGGGGTGCGTGGTTCCCATCCAGCTTTACAATTCTGTTATTCTACAAGGGAATTTTTTGAATTAAAAATTACAACGTGCATACTGGAGCTGAATTTTCATTGCAGGTAAAAATATGGAAATCCAAGCCCTTCTGCTCTGCTGGGATCTCGTACTGAGAACAGTTACCGGTAAATTCTACTGCATGCCATCTATGAAAAGACATGCAACATCACAGGCTAAAGACTTCAACACGACTCTCCTAGCGGACGTAACCATGGTTCTTTGACCCTTCCACATTTGGCTTACTCCAGAGAACAGATTTTGTCACCTTCGCTCTGTGTTTTGGAGAAGTGATTTTGCCTCCTCAGGCTGGGCTTCCAGATAATGTCGGTATGGCGAGAGTGACTGGATATATCCTATTACGTCAGCAACACTCAGGGGAATTTTATCGAAAATATCCGTCCTCCTGGAAAGAAGCAGAATGCTTTAAGAGAAGTTCGGGGCTGAGTTGAGAGTACAGAAATCTTTTGACTACGGAAGTGGTGTCAATCATATGTATGTTTGCTCAGGAGAGTGTGGCTGTTCAACTTAGTGACTTTGACAGCATTGTTCCGGACTTCCCAATTTGTATTTGTTTAGTTGCAAAAATATTTGTACGTTGCTGTGTCATAAAAATATATCAAAGTCGTTTACAGTAACAAACCCATACAACTTACAAATTCAGTAAGCTGGTAAAAAAAAAAAAGTTAAAAACAGGTATCATTTAACAACTGTGGATGCATTCTTAATAGTTTGCATAAGCTTGGTGGAACAGAAATGTTTTAGCAGGAGAGTGAAGAGATTGGCATAGCTGGGTCCATGCACCGCATTGTACAATAGGGCCTGATCCACTCACCTCTTCTTCTCCTGAAAGGGCAAAGAATCAAAGATTTCTTGGTAATCATTCTCAAGTGATTTGACCTTTGCATTTTTAAAGGTGAGAAGCTGGTCTTGGATCTGGAAAAGTGAGAGAGAGAGAGAAGGGGCAGGGGGTGGGAAGCCACAGTCATTTCTTTTATGCTTGCAAAAATCTCACTGTTCAAAGCATGCTGCATAAAAGACGCTGCTGAGCTGTTAAAGGTGCAGAAATCCAGAGTAGAAAAATGGTCAACATGCAGATGCTCCCTATATGGAAAGACTAAAAGCATTGAGGGAAATGTGTAAGGTGTGGCAGCCTATAGAATAACGTATTTCAAGACTGTCACTCAGTATGTGCCCATTTGATGGCTGGGATCTGCGAAACTGGTCCTTTCACAAGTGTCACGTAACATTCATTCAGCACTTACAAGAAATCAATCTTTTATTGTGGCAGCACTTGGGAACTGCCTGCCCATTGACATATCTGGCTAAAAACTTTTTCATTCCCGCATGCCTACCTAGGTTTTAGTAGCTATAAGTGTTTGAAATGGTCAATTTTATTTATTTTATGTAACAGGTTTTTAATGTTTTTTAAATTGGTATTTCAAATTCTAGTCAGACCTCGGTTCCCGAATGCCTCCATTTTGGCACGTTTTGGCACCCAAACAGTGAGTAAATGCTCTGGTTTTTGAACGATTTTCAGCAGTGGCGTAGCGTGGGGGGTGCAGGGGGGGCCGGCCGCACCGGGCGCAACATCTGGGGGTTAGGGTTAGGGGGCGCAAATCCACGGGTTAGGGGGCGCAAATTACTTGCCTTGCCCCGGGTGCTGACAACCCACGCTACGCCACTGATTTTCAGAAGCCGAACATGCTATGCGGCTTCTGTTTTGAGTTTCCCTATTGTATTGAGGCTTCCGCTTTGTTTTCGGTTGTTGAATGTTCAGAAGTCGAATGGTCTTCTGGAACGGATTATGGTCAACAGCCGAGGTTTGACTGTAATATTTTAGACTGCCTTGAAAACCACTTGGAGGTCTTTTGTTTTATGTGGTGTGTGTTTGTGTGTATATGGACTATTTTAATTACTGAGCAGGGGTTAGTAAAACTGTTGAAAGTCACGGTGCTTTGTAGAAACTGGCTTCATAAATATTGCGGTAATAAACTAACAGAAAATAGCCACACAGTTACAAATCTTCTGCATAGGAAGGTCTTAAAACTTCTGCAAAAAACGTAAAGCAAGCAGACCATAAGAGCTTCTCACGGCAAACATTTCAGAGGGTGGGATGAATTTTTCTTATCCCCTTCATGTCCTCGCCTGGGCCCTGAAATGATATTCTTTTCCATAGTGCCAGTGTTTTGAAGGAGGGATTAAAATGCACCCAGGACTTGTAGGTTTGCTCAATTAACATAGACTGAAGGACTCTTCTGTCCTTCTACAGGAAAGACACTTAAAAACAACAACAGCCCCACAGACATTTGGGGCTAGAAAACTGGCAGGGATGGCCCTGAAATTTTTGGTCTGAAGGTGGACCTCAGGTCCGAGGTCTGGGCAGGCAGGCCTGTGCGATGGACTGACCTCTCTGAAGATCTCCGTTAACTCGTCTGTACAATCTTTGTAACACAACTGCATGTCCCAGTTGTAGGAGCTGAAGACCACACAGCCTGACGGCTTGAGAACTCGGTCCACTTCCCTCAGAAAGCGAGGCCCGTCAAACCAGTGGACGGCTGCAAAAGCCGTGACCAGGTCCACAGAGCCGTCTTCGAAAGGGAGGTCTTCGGCAGGGCACACCCTGTGGGAGGAGATGGCAATCAGGCCCAAGGCCCATCTGGCTAAGCTTCCTGTTCTCACAGTGGCCAGCCAGATGCCCCAATGGGAAAACTGCATAAAACCTGGGTGCAAGACCAGAGGCAGAGGAAGCCGCTCAGGCGCCTGGGGCAGTGCGCCCAGTGGGTGAGCCACCCATAGGGGCAGGGCGCACCGCGGGGCCTCCAGAGCCTGCCTGCCTTCTCCCACTCAGCTACCCTACAGCTGGGGGGGGGGAGGCAGTAAGGAGCCTTCAGACGCCCAAGCCACCACGTTACTCTCAGGAGAGATGCGTAGCTCGGGCACGCTGCAGGCCCCGCGGTGAGTGCTGCATGGCATTTTGTCACCCCCCTCAGTGGTGACACCCGGGGCGGACCGCACCCACAGCACCCCCCTTTCTTGGCCCCTTTGCAAGACTCCTCTCCCCGTCTGTGGTTTCCAGCAACTGCAATTCAGTAGCATTGCTGTCTCCAGCTGTGGAGACAGAGCACAGCCATCGTCATTCCGCCCAACATTTCTCCGATGAAAATAGGGGTGTCCTATTCTGCAATCATTGTATTCTTTATATCCAAGCCATTTGACTGGGTCACTCCAGCCACTCTGGGCAGCTTCCAACATATATAAAAACATAACAAAACACTACACATTAAAAAACCCCGAAATCCTTCCCTGTGCTTCAGGTGTCTTCTAAGGTTGTATGGTTGCATAACTCCATACCCTCGAATGAAAATTTGGACATCCTAAGGAAAAGTGAGACATTCCAGGGCTGCTTTTGTAAATCTGTAACAAATGATGGCTCCCAGAATCCTCTGGGGGAAGCCATGACTATTTAAAGTGGTATGATAGCGCTTTAAATATACGTTCATATTTTAATACTTATTATCTGATTTGTGGAGTAATTGGAAGTGTCTGTGTGCACAAACATCAGAACATAAGGAAAGCTTTTGGATCAGGCCTGGGGCCCGTCTAGTCCAGCATCCTGTTCTCACAATGGCCTACCAGATACCTGGGGGAAGCCCACAAGCAGGATTTGAGCAAAATGGCTTCCCTCCCGCGGCTTCCGGTAGTCAGAAAAACTGGCCTTCACTCTGCCCACCTTGTAGGTCCAGCAGAGGCATCGTGGCTAGTAGCCACTGATAGGCCTCTTCCTTAATTTCTCTAGTCTTCGTTTAAAGCCATCCAAGTTGGTGGCCATCTCTGCCTCATGTGGGAGGGAGTTCCATAGTTTAAATATGGACTGCATAAAGCAGTGTTTTCTTTCGTCGGTCCTGAATCTTCCAACATTCAGCTTCAAGAGCTCTAGTGTGATGAGAGAGGGAGAAAAACGTCTTCCTGCCTGCTTTCTCTCGGCCATCCACATGCGAGGTCAGCTCCTACTTACAGATAAGAGACATTGGGCGGTTGTGGAGCTCTCCTGGCCTCCTCAATCTGAGCTTCACTGATGTCTATCCCGACCACCTTCTCAAAATGTTTTGCCAGAATCCGAGTGCTTTGGCCCGAGCCACAACCCACGTCGACTGCCAGGTGCCCGGGGCTCACTCTCTGAGAAAAAATAGCGACACATGTCAGAAATGCATTGCCAGGCCATTGTCAGCAAGGCTAGCACCTCAAAGTGCAAGTAGATAAATAGGTACCACAATGGCGGGAAGGTAAACGGCATTTCCGTGCGCTGCTCTGGTTTGCCAGTAGCGGCTTAGTCATGCTGGCCACATGACCCGGAAGTTGTACACCGGCTCCCTCGGCCAATAAATCAAGATGAGCGCCGCAACCCCAGAGTCGGCCACGACTGGACCTAATGGTCAGGGGTCCCTTTACCTTTACCTTTTAGGGAACCTGTGGATCCTGCACCCACCCACCCCAATGTTGTTGAGACAGTACAGCCCCACGTCCTCCGCAGCCAGCATGGCCAGTAGTAGCATGGATGGGAGTTGTAGTCAAAGGAACAACATTGTGAGGGACATGGCTTTCCCACTCCTGACTTACCCAAGGCCGTACAGTGGTAGCTCGGTTACATACGCTTCAGGTTACATACGCTTCAGGTTACAGATTCCACTAACCCAGAAATAGTGCTTCAGGTTAAGAACTTTGCTTCAGGATAAGAACAGAAATCGTTCTCTGGCAGCGCAGCGGCAGCAGGAGGCCCCATTAGCTAAAATGATGCTTCAGATTAAGAACAGTTTCAGCTTAAGAACTGACCTCTGGAACGAATTAAGTACTTAACCGAGGTACCACTGTACCCATCTAGGTCTGATACATGAGCAGTTTTCACTCGAACACAGTGAAACCAGCTGTGAATTAACACAAAAATGTCATGGGCTGCTTGGACGCAGAAAAATGGTGGGAGGAACCTGCTGGGTAAAAGCCAACTCCATTTTCTTCTTATATCACTGCCACCCCCTTGTTACTACCTAGGCACAGTACCAAGAGGTGTAAGACCTTTTGCTAGAGTTCTAATGGTTCTTTGTTATGAATACTTTGTTATGTTTACCCTTAGCCTTATGCCTGCTAGAAGTTTTCATGGAAAAGGAATAACGAAAGATTGGTTGTTTACAAGAAATGAAAGAGACAGAATATTTACTTCGGGAAGCAAAGTGACACTGTAGAATCGTGGAGTTAGAAAGAACCAGAGGCGCAACAGGGCCTTGTTTTAGGCTGCTCAGCCTCCTCGTCTAGCAGCCGACGCAGGAGGTAGCGCCGCCTCTGCCGCCACTTTTCCTCACAACCTCCATCCAGCCCCCAGAGCTTCAACTCCAGATATTTTGGCCTGGATTGGAGAGAGAGGAGGAGAGCTGGAGGGGAAAGCAGGCATTCAGAGGTTTTTTTCAAGGGTGCTCCCCACTTTGCACAATTTCACTTATGGGGGGGGGGCAGAACACAACCCCCACATAAGGGAGGGGAAGTTTTTCAGTGCCTGTACTGTTATATACCAATGTTAGATTATGGAAAGGGTCTTCTAGAGGAATCATTTACCATGCTAATTTTTTCCTCAAGTATTAAGAAGGCCAAGAAGCCTTCCAGGACATCTTCAGGATAAAGATTAGTATCAGAGTCAAGAAAGTTCATAATGGAGCTCTCATTTTATATAAAATTATGCCAACTGTATGAATGCAGTGATCTACGGGTATAAGTTCAGACTGATACACACTATTGTTCTTACCTTTTCTTCCAGGTACGAGAAGATCACGCCCTGTAGGTTCTCCTGCGGGGAAAACCTGTATTTTTGATAAATAGCAGCGTGAGTCCTGTCCTCAAACAGACGAGTGGCCATGGTGTCACGGAGCACAGCTTGCAACTTCTGCAACTTCCTAGGGACACTGGTCTGCCTTTGTGCGTTTTTAAATGTTTTAACAGTGAAGCTACTTATTGTAGCGCTTTTAAATGTTTAACAGAGAAGGAATGTCCTCGTTTTCCTGTAGTGTAGTGAACTTTGGCACCAGAAAGAAGCCTGCCTCTTTCAGAATGCTGACTGTGCAATGCTAATTATTTCTCAGACATGCTTTTTTGCAGCCAAGAAGCAAAGGATTCAGCTCTGAAATCCCTCTAGGGCAGCCTTGTAATAAAAAAAATTAAGGTCTTATATATATATAAAATGTTAATAAATGTACCAACCAAGCACATACATAGATATGTGGACCACATGTCTGGAGCAGCACAGGAAGACCGTCCTGAAACCATTTTGACTCCCAAACTGACGAAATGTTTTCTCTGCGAGGAGGCAAGGGGTGAGGGAACCTTCCCTTTGTCTCAGGAAATGGGAAATCACCATCTCAAAGGAATGGGCAGACTACCAGGAAAGGCAATCAGATAAGGCATTATCAGATAACCTGGGTGTTATGTGTTGATGTTCTCACCCTGGCCACCAGGGGTATTGTGTATATAGTTTTCACTCAGCTCCACATAAGTTAATTTAGGCAGAAAACTCTGGGGTATTGTTGTTACAATGTTGACAGCCGGCTGCCTATAAAAGTAGGCCGGCTGAGCTGTTCAATTCAGTTCAGTTCCAGCTTACTATAAAGAACCACTTGGAGAAATCTCTGTGTCAACTGCTATGTCCACCCACAACTTAATACTGGCAGACAGAAAAAACAACAACATTCAAATTTCTGTTGTAGACCACGTTTTCTGTGCTGTAGGTATGATGTTTCTGGGGGGTGGACCGGGGTTACACCCCTTCTGTGATGTATGTATGATGTATGGAGGGGTGGTCTTGAGCTCCAGGGCAGGGAATTTCAAATGTCTATACAGTATAAGGGCAGACACACCTTTGTTCTGGGTCCTCCTCCTTTCCTGCGTGTGAGGGGAGCACCCTGTTGCAATAGCTTTAATGGTTTTATTAGATTTTAGATCAAAGCAATAATTTACTGAGGGAACTAATTGCCCTTATAAAATTAACAAATGATAAAGTGATTCAAGTTCACACACACACAATACTGAGTCTCTCTGGCCAGAAACAGCATTCTTCCTTAATCCCATCTCCACTGTCATAATTAAAAATACATGGTTTTAATAAGTTTGTATCCCTGATAAGAAGAAGCAGTAGGGCCAACTTCTGTATTTGGTTACCTAGCAAGATAATGTTTAATAGATACATTTATGCTTGTGATATAGCCATATATAATGCTTTTAACTAGACAGCATCCTAAAAAGCAGAGACACTACCTTGCCAACAAAGGTCCATATAGTTAAAGCTATGGTTTTCCCAGTAGATGTATGGAAGTGAGAGCTGGACCATAAAGAAGGCTGATCGCCGAAGAATTGATGCTTTTGAATTATGGTGCTGGAGGAGACTCTTGAGAGTCTCATGGACTACAAGAAGATCAAACCTCTCCATTCTTAAGGAAATCAGCCCCGAGTGCTCACTGGAAGGACAGATCCTGAAGCTGAGGCTCCAATACTTTGGCCACCTCTTGAGAAGAGAAGACTCCCTGGAAAAGACCCTGATGCTGGGAAAGATGGAGGGCACAAGGAGAAGGGGATGACAGAGGATGAGATGGTTGGACAGTATTCTCGAAGCTACCAGTATGAGTTTGACCAAACTGCGGGAGGCAGTGGAAGACAGGAGTGCCTGGCGTTCTCTGGTCCATGGGGTCACGAAGAGTCGGACATGACTAAACGACTAAACAACAACAACAATGCTTTTAAAAACATGGATCAAAACTCTTTATCCTTTAACAATTTAAGTAAAGTCATGTTTATAACCCAGTTAGATTGCCCTGGTGGTCAAATGGCTAGTACATTTGCAAAGCTTAAGCAGGGTCTGGCATGGTTTCAAACTGGATGGGGAATTGTGTGCCTAAAGCCCTGCATAGCAGGGGAATGGACTAGATGACTCTTAGGGTCCCTTCTATGACCAATAGCTTTGATCAGCTTTGGCAAACCTGCCCTGTAACACCCACCCCACCCCCTGGGTCAGTCCGTTACTGAGGTCAGAAAATGCGAGGAGAAAAATGTTAGAAATGGTCAAATAAAACAAGATTCGGGAACGGCTGAGCAGTGCCCCAAGCGGTGAGGCGCATCATTGCAGCTTCTCAGTAAAGCGTCGGGAGCTGCCGGACCACTGCCCCACGTGGCCAGCAGTGTCGCTACAGCTTCTCAGGGAAGAACCTTCCCCGCTGGCTGGCTCTCCCAGGCTGGCCATTGGCTCCTCCTGGGCTGGGAGGGAGATAAAAAGGGTTCTCCTGCCACCTAGGATTCTGCTTGAGCAGCAAGGCCTAAGGGAGCTCTAGTGCTGGAGCAACGGGAGGCACTGTGTGTGTGTGGGGTGGTTTCTAAATCTTACTGCGTGTACAAAGCAATAGAGGGCTAACTCAGGGCGCGGTTTACAGTCACCGAGTAAGCCTGGGAAAGAGACAAGTACTACTAAGCTGACTTTGAGAGTACTGTACAGGAACAGAGATTACTGTACTATGAGTAAAGACATAGCAACGCCATTCATAGTGTCATGTATATTCTTGCATTGGGCGTTTGGTATTTAGGTTTTAAGCTGGAATGGATTTTTAAGGTTTTGTACGAATGTAAGATCAAAATGACAAACACAACAAAACACGATCAAGTTTATGAAACATAACACAAGCAGTAGAGAGGTTGCATTTTTCAAATAGAGAGCAGATAACGTAGACAAATAAATGCAGCAAGAGAAAATCAAGATTCATTGTGGATTTTAATTTTTTTAAATTGTCTTATGGCCATGGTTTTAAGCTGATTTCATTCTCATCTTATCAGCCATAAATGAACAACAAACAAAAACAATGAATTCACTTTTAAACTCAGTTCTGTTTTATTATGATACCAAAGGAAAAGATTCTTAACATGATAAACTTCAATGGACATGATTCTACATGAGAGGAGCAGGTAAAAGATGACACCAACCTCCAGTTTCAGAGGTGACCCAGTGACCTTCAATAGATGAATGGGGATTTGTACTCTAGACTGAGTTCTAACGCTGTTCCGACACCCAGCTCTCGTTTTCTGCTTCAACATGTGGCTGGCAGGGGGAGTCTCCCTGACACCCTTTTCTCTTCCTCCTCACCCAACAACTTGCCAGCTCTTATCAGTGGGCTAAACGGATCGTTTGCAGAGAGCTTTTGGAACAAGATCCAAGGAGACAGACCAATCACTGCTGCAAGGAAGTGGTGGCTTCAGAAGGCTCCTGGCCCTTTGATAGCATCTCGTTCCCACTCTCCTTGAAATCAATGGAACCCTGGAATCACAACCTGCTGTCTTCATGACTGATAGAGCTGGAGTCCATTAGTGCATTCAGACTGACATTCCTCTCAGGAGCTCTTGCAGCCCAAGATGCAAATGTGCTTCGTGCGCAACTCCAGCTGGGTATCCCGAGAAGAAACGGCCATCGTCTCCAGAAACCTAGGGGAAGGAAAGCAAGAGAGCAGAAACCAGGGTTCAGTTCTGGGATTCATTGAAATGAAAACAATTACTGGACGAAACACCTCGAAATGTCCAGAGCTAGCCCCGCTCCATCTTTTCACGGTTCAAACAAGTTGTCTTTTGACGGCAGCCAGGTGCATAATGGCGAGATACTTAGAAGAATTTGGGAGGCTGCCTCTTTGACAAACTGGTACAATAAAATGTGGCAAACGGCGGGTGTGGGGAAATGGGACTGAGGACATAAAGCTGGCATAAGGTTTGAAGTATGGCTTATGCACAGATTAAATGAATAGCTGGCATCTGGCAACACTCCTGACTTCGTCACTCACGTGCGTTAGCGGAAATTCCTGCATTGCAGGGAGTTGGACTAGATGGCCCTTAGGGGTCCCTTGCTTTTTAAAATAATTTTTAAATTTGATTTTTAAAAAGTATAAACATGTAACCAAAAAAATCCAAATATTGAGATTACTCTGAATCTCCTGACTTCCCCCACCCATCCCTTCCATGGGTCCTAATGATATTTACAACTGCATATCAATACTAATCCAAATTTTTATCCTTCTAAATTATCCATACTTACTGTTACTTTACAATTGTGATTAAAATCCTGCTAATGTTTTAACTTGCTTACAGTAGTCTCGTAGATAAATTATAAACTTTTCCCATTCTTTCTTAAAGTTCTTGTCTTCTTGATTTCTGAGCTTCCCACTTAATTTTGTCACCAACTTAGTTTGCCATTCTTTTCTGGTCGTGGTTATCTCTTCCTTCCATCCCTGGGCTAATTGGGGGAGGGGGGGTCCCTTCCAACTCTACAATTTTGTTATTCTACATGGGAATTTTTTGAATTAAAAATTGCAAGGTGCATATTGGACCTGAATTTTCATTGCAGGAAAAAATATGGAAATCCAATACCTTCTGCTTTGCTGGCATCTTGTACTGAGAACAGTTACCGGTAAATTCTACTGCATGCCATCTATGAAAAGACATGCAATATCACAGGCTAAAGACTTCAACACAACTCTCCTAGTGGACTTAGCCATGGGTCCTTGGCCCTTCCACATGTGGCTTACTCCAGCAAACAGATTTTGTCACCTTCGCTCTGTGTTTTGGAGAAGTGATTTTGCCTCCTCAGGCTGGGCTTTCAGATAATGTTGGTACGGCGAGAGTGACTGGATATATCCTATTACGTCAGCAACGCTCAGGGGAATTTTATCGAAAATATCCGTCATCCTGGAAAGAAGCAGAAAGCTTTAGGAGAAGTGTGGGGATGAGTTGAGAGTACAGAAATCTTTTGACTACGGAAGTGGTGTCAATCATATGTATGTTTGCTCAGGAGAGTGTGGCTGTTCAACTTAGTTACTTTGACAGCATTGTTCCGGACTTCCCAATTTGTATTTGTTTAGTTACAAAAATATTTGTACGTTGCTGTGTTATAAAAATATATCAAAGTCGTTTACAGTAACAAACCCATACAACTTACAAATTCAGTAAGTTGGTAAAAAAAAAAGTTAAACACAGGTATCATTTAACAACTGTGGATGCATTCTTAATAGTTTGCATAAGCTTGGTGGAACAGAAATGTTTTAGCAGGAGATTGAAGAGATTGGCATGGCTGGGTCCATGCACCGCATTGTACAAAAGGGCCTGATCCACTCACCTCTTCTTCTCCTGAAAGGGCAAAGAATCAAAGATTTCTTGGTAATCATTCTCAAGTGATTTGATCTTTGCATTTTTAAAGGTGAGAAGCTGGTCTTGGATCTGGAAAAGACAGAGAGAGAGAGAGATACTCTCTATATGGAAAGACTAAAAGCATTGAGGGAAATGTGTGAGGTGTGGCAGCCTATAGAATAACGTATTTCAAGACTGTCACCCAGTATGTGCCCATTTGATGGCTGGGATCTGTGAAACTGGCACTTTCACAAGTGTCACGTAACATTCATTCAGCACTTATAAGAAATCAATCTTTTATTGTGGCAGCACTTGGGAACTGCCTGCCCATTGACATATCTGGCTAAAAACGTTTTCAGTCCCGCATGCCTAACTATTTTTTAGTAGCTATAAGTGTTTGAAATGGTCAGTTTTATTTTTTTTAATGTTTTTTAAATTGGTATTTCAAATCATGTTTTTAAAATTGGTATTTCAAATTATAGTCAGACCTCGGTTCCCGAATGCCTCCGTTTTGGAACATTTTGGCACCCAAACACCGAAAATCTGGAAGTAACTGCTCTGGTTTTTGAACGATTTTCAGAAGTCGAACATGCTACCCGGCTTCTGTTTTGAGTTTCCCTATTGTATTGAGGCTTCCGCTTTGTTTTCGGTTGTTGAATGTTCAGAAGTCGAATGGTCTTCTGGAACAGATTATGGTCAACAGCCGAGGTTTGACTGTAATATTTTAGACTGCCTTGAAAACCACTTGGAGCTCTTTTGTTTTATTTGGTGTGTGTGTATATATATATATGGACTATTTTAATTCCTGAGCGGGGGTTGGTAAAAGTGTTGAAAGTCATGGTGCTTTGTAGAAACTGGCTTTATAAATATTACTGCAATAAGCTAACAGAAAATCGCCACACAGTCACACATCTTTCTGCATAGGAAGGTCTTAAAACTTCTCAAAAAAATGTAAAGCAAGCTGACAATAAGAGCTTCTCATGGCAAAGATTTCAGAGGGTGGGATGAATTTTTCTTATCCCCTTCATGTCCTCGCCTGGGCCCTGAAATGATATTCTTTTCTATAGTGCCGGTGTTTTTTGTTTTTTTTAAATAATCTTTATTAAGTTTTCAAAAGGTTACAAATAGCAGAACAAAAGAAAAAAGGGGGAAAAAGAAGAAAAAATAAAACCAAAAGAGAACACAAGAAACAAAACAAAAAAATTTCACCTTTTAACACTCATTTTCAATAACTTCTTTTCATGACTTCCCCACGTCTCCCCTTATTGTATTCCAACTCCAATTGTTTGTTCAAACAAGTTTTTCCCTTAATATCCTAAGCATAGTTTATTAAATTACTTAACCCTAATTTATTAAAATAATTCTTTGCAATAGAATTAAACCTTAGTTCGTTATTATACCTTAATTTATTTTAGTTCGCAATTTTAGAAATATATACCTTAACCTTATATAAAGAGAGAAAAAAGAGATATAGAAACAAAATTTTTAAAAAAATACCTTTCCTAAGGTTGGCACTATTTCCCATCCACGGATTCCCCATTCTTATAATAATAAAAAACATATAGTTTTTACACTGTATCAAGGGGATGGTTAGCTGCTTGTGCTTAAAATGGTGCCCCTTCAGAGTTTGTGCGACCCCACAAACCTCTGTGTGTGACAGAGCTCCTCAGACATGTCTGCTCTAGTCACTAGTAGAGTCTGACAGTGGCTGTCTGCGGAAGCGCTTCCAGCAAAGAAGTTCCTTAACGGAAACGCGTCTCCTGGACTCACGACGTGGCAGCTTCCGGCGCAGCATGGGTCTCCCTGCCGCTGCTTCTGACACTTCCCCGCTATTTTCGCTCGAAGTGTCTCTCACCCCTTTCTCTCCCCTGCTGCTTCCTGCCTGGGCTGCTGCGTCTCTCCCAGCATTACTGAGACCCTCCTCCAGAGACCCGGCGCTCCCCCTGCTGGTCCCTGCTTTGGCTGTTGACTCTCTCCCAGTCTCTGGGAGCCTTAACACTTCCCTTTCCTCCGATGTCAGTTCCCTGACATCCACCTCCCCTCCAGGGCCCCCCTCTTCCCCGCCCCTACTTTCTCCTCTGGGCGGTGAGGAGCTGAAACCCCTAAAAGAATCCTCTTCATCTTCCGACGTCTCGAACAATTCCCTCCATCGGTCTTCGTTCCGACTCGCTGAATCCTCTTCCACCTCGGAATCAGCGAACCCCTCCAACTCTCCTTCGTCGTCGGTGGTGGCGAAGTATTCCCTCCGGAACCTCGCCACTGGCTGGGGTTTTCTAGGGAATCTCTGATGGAAAGTTTCAATCAAAACCTCGTCATCTACCTCCTCTGCCCTGACCCAGGTGTTTTCCGACTCCGGCTCCCCTTCCCACATTACCAAATACTCTACTTGCTCTCCCCTCCACCTGGAATCGAGAATCTCCGCTACATGGTAGCTGTGTTCTTTTTCTTCCATAGCTGGTCCCCTATTGACCCTCCCCTCTCTGTCCCCTATATACGGTGACAGCAATGATCTGTGGAACACTGGGTGCAACTTCATGTGGTTCGGTAACCGGAGTCTGAAAGCCACTGGGTTGACCTGTTGCGTGACTTCAAATGGGCCCAGTCTTTTAGGTCTTAACTTCTTACAACCTCCTTTAAATGGTAACCCCTGGGTGGACAGCCACACCTGGTCCCCCACCCTAATGCTTTCCCCTTCCCTTCTGGTTTTGTCTGCCTGCCTCTTATATTCCTCCTTCGCCCTGTTTAAATTAAGTTGGAGCTGGCGATGGATCGCTTCCATTTCTTCAACGAACTGTTCTGCGGCAGGAACGCTCCAGTTCTCCCCCTCCCCCCCTGGGAAGGCTCGGGGATGACACCCGTGATTGGCCAAAAAAGGGCTCATCCCCGTGGACACGTTCTCTGCATTGTTATAGGCAAATTCTGCCAACGCCAGCTTCTCCACCCAATCATTCTCTCTGTCATTCACATAACACCTCAAATATTGCTGGAGGACACCATTAGCTCTTTCCGCCTGCCCATTGGTTTCTGGATGACGGGCAGTGGAAAAATTCACCTCTACATGCAATAAGCTCATGAGCTTCCTCCAGAACCTGGAAGTAAATTGTTTCCCTCGGTCCGAAACCACCCTCAAGGGGGCACCATGCAACCTAAACACATTTTCCACAAACAATTTAGCGGTTTCTTCTGCTGTGACCGCATGTGAGCAGGCTATAAAGTGGGCCATCTTGGTTAACAGGTCTACCACAACCATAATGGCTGTCTTCCCTTTGGACCTGGGCAGATCAGTCATGAAATCTATTGCCACTGCCTCCCATGGTCTTTCCGGCGTGGGTAGTGGTTCTAATAAACCTGCCGGTGCCCGCCTCTCCCCCTTGGCTCGTTGACATCGGTCACACCCTCTCACATATTCACGCACATCTTCCCTGACCTTGGGCCACCAGAATTCCCTGGTAACCAGCCACATGGTTTTGTGTTGCCCAAAATGCCCTGCTGTGGGGCTATCGTGCAGTTGCTTGAGTACCTTTTCCCTCAATTCCCCTTCAGGTATGTATAACGCTCCCTTGTAGTACAACGCCCCATTTCTCTCCTCAAAACCCCCGGGTTTGTCTCCCTCCCTCCTGAGACCCCTGAGTTTGTCCTGGGCGTATTCATCCTGCACCGTTCCCTCTACCAGTTCCCTTTGCCCCACCAAAGCCGCCCCACACACCCAGCGGTCCTCGGGAATAACATGGGTCTCTTCGGGTGCACCCTCTCCCTCCAAATATTCAGGTTTGCGTGAGAGAGCGTCCGCCCTAACGTTCTCCGGGCCTGGTACGTAACAAATCTCAAAGTTAAATTTGGAGAACTCCTGGGCCCATCTCAACTGCCTTTGGTTGAGCACTCGCGCAGTTCTCCAATACTCTAGATTCTTATGGTCCGTGCACACTTGCACCTTCTGTTGTGCACCAATTAGTAGATGCCTCCATCTCCGGAAGGCCTCATAAATCGCAAGAAGTTCCCGGTCGTACACCGTGTAGTTTCTCTCAGATTTGTTCAGCTTTCGCGAAAAGAAGGCACACGGTCGCCACTCTGACCCCTCCTTCCCCGGCTGCAGAAGCAGCACCGCCCCTATGGCTCTGTCCGAAGCGTCTGTTTCGACCCTCAGCTTTTTTTGTAAATCCACATGTAGAAGTTGTTCGTCAGAGGCGAAGGCCCTTTTCAGTTCCTCAAACGCTCGCTCCGCCTCCCCCGTCCAAACAAACTTCTTTTTGCTGCTGAGACAGTCCGTGATGGGCGCCGTCAGGTGGGCGAAGTTTCGGATGAACTTACGATAAAAGTTTCCAAACCCTAGGAACCTCTGCACATCCTTCTTGGTCTTGGGTGTTTTCCATTCCAGCACCGCTTGAACCTTGCCGGGGTCCATGGCCAACCCCTTGTCTGACAAGCGGTACCCCAGGAATTCCACCTCCTTGGTATGAAACTGACACTTTTCCAGTTTCACCCACAGTCTGTTGGCTTGCAGCCTGCTCAACACTTCTCTGACGTCTCTCACATGTTGCTCCTCATTCTCCGAATACACCAACACGTCATCTAAGAAGGCCACGCAATTCTTGTAGAGCAAAGGCCCCAGTACATGGTTCATAAAGGCTTGAAAACACGCGGAGCCTGTTTGTAATCCAAAAGGCATAACGAGATATTCAAATGCCCCCAAAGGGGTGAACATGGTGGTCTTCCATTCATCCCCTTTCCTTATACGTATCAGGTTGTACGCCCCCCTTAGGTCCAGCTTTGTAAAAATCTTTCCTTTTCGCACCCTGGTCAAAATATCATCAATCCTGGGCATAGGAAAAGCCGCCGGCTCTGTCACTGCATTTAGGGCCCGAAAGTCACATACCAGCCTCGGCTTGTCCGTGTTTTTTTTATCCACAAAAAACACTGGGCTACCCCCCGCTGCCTTGGACTCTCTGATGAAGCCTCTTTTCAGGTTCTTGTCAATGAACGCTCGCAACTCCTGCATCTCCCTGTCTGACATGGCATACAACTTGCCTACAGGAAGCTGTGCTCCAGGGAGTAAGTTGATCTGGCAATCAAAGGGCCTATGCGGGGGTAGTTGGTCCGCTTCCTTCTCGCTGAACACGTCGCTGAGATCAGCATACTGTGGTGGCACCTTCCCCTTCTCCATCACTTCCGTCCCTGCTAGGGTGGCTTGGGCCCCTGCTGACCCCTTTTCCGCCCTGCAGTGTTCTAAGCAGTGTGCGGAACCGAAGGAAACCACTCTTTGATGCCAGCCCACCAGCGGATCATGTAGGGCTAGCCAGCTCATTCCCAAAATAATGGGAGCGCCTCCCAAGGTGGCCACATTAAACGCTATCAGTTCTGTGTGCCTTGCCACCCTCATTATCATTGGGACGGTCTGCAAGCTGACGCCTCCTCCCAACAGTTCCCTGCCATCAATCGTGGTCACCTGCAGGGGGTTGCTTAAAGGGATAGTCTGTATCTGGTGTTCAGCAGCAAACTCCTTGCTCATGAAATTGCAGGAGCTGCCTGAGTCCAACAGCGCCTTTATTTTTAGGGGGTGTCCATTTTGCAGCTCTAGCGACACTTCAATCACTAGAGCAGGTCGAGGAGCTTCTGGCACTGGCACTTGGGGAAGGGGCACTTTCACTGCTCTTTGGCCCGGCTGCAGTGCCCTGCTGGCAACCAGGCGTTGGCTTTTACCTGCTCCGTTTCTCCCTGCTCTTCCCCCTCAACAGCTCCCACCATCCCTTGCCATTCCTTCCTCTGGGGGCAGACTCTGGCAAAGTGGCCTGGCTGTTGGCAGAGATAGCATTTCCGGGCTTCCTTTCCCTCCTTCTTCGCCCCCTCACTGGGCTTTGAAACTGCGCGCGCGCGGGCTGTTCCGATTTCCATCGGCTCTGCCGGCGGGAAAGCTGGCTCAGGAATGTCTGGAATGCGTAACTCCTTCCAACGTTCCCCTCTCCCTTCCCGCCTCTCCAAGGCTCTTGCCTCCTGGCGCGCTCCAATGGTCAGCGCAGATTTGGTCAGCTGATCCATAGACCCCGCCCTGGGGCTCCTGGCCAGCTCATCTTTCACAGCTGAAGAAAGACCTTCTTCAAATAGCATCTGAATGGGTGCCGCCGATAAATCCCACCCCAATCTGTGAATCAGCATGGTAAATTCAGTCCAGTACTCACGGACAGATCTGCTTCCCTGCTTACAAGCCATTAGCTGTCTGCGTACCAACCCTTCCTCAATATCGCTGGAAAACATGATATCCATTGCACGAAAAAATTTCATAGTGTCCTTTAGGATATCGTTGTGCGTTGCCATCAGGGGTCGAACCCAGTCCCGCGCCCCCTTCTCAAGATGCCCAATTACGAACGCAACTCGCGATTCCTCATCAGGGAACTCATCAAACTGCACATTCAGGGCATATTGCATCTCAGTCCTAAAGGCATGGTAATCCTTGGGGTCCCCCCCAAACTTCTGCACCAATCCTGGTACCTTTCTGGGGAACTGAGTGGTTCTCCCCTTTTTGTCAGCATCCTGAGCCCTTCTCTCCTCGAGCCTCGCCGTCTGCAGCGCCAGTTGGACTTCCAGAGCTTGATACCTTTCCTCCAAGCTTGGACCAGCTCCAACCCCTGCGTCTCCGGTTCCGACTGGGTTGCTCATGATGCTTTCTCCTGCACAGGCAGCGTACAGAGACTGTCAGACTGCTATCAAGGGGATGGTTAGCTGCTTGTGCTTAAAATGGTGCCCCTTCAGAGTTTGTGCGACCCCACAAACCTCTGTGTGTGACAGAGCTCCTCAGACATGTCTGCTCTAGTCACTAGTAGAGTCTGACAGTGGCTGTCTGCGGAAGCGCTTCCAGCAAAGAAGTTCCTTAACGGAAACGCGTCTCCTGGACTCACGACGTGGCAGCTTCCGGCGCAGCATGGGTCTCCCTGCCGCTGCTTCTGACACTTCCCCGCTATTTTCGCTCGAAGTGTCTCTCACCCCTTTCTCTCCCCTGCTGCTTCCTGCCTGGGCTGCTGCGTCTCTCCCAGCATTACTGAGACCCTCCTCCAGAGACCCGGCGCTCCCCCTGCTGGTCCCTGCTTTGGCTGTTGACTCTCTCCCAGTCTCTGGGAGCCTTAACACTTCCCTTTCCTCCGATGTCAGTTCCCTGACACACTGCAAATACAAAAATCAGACCCCCTTTGGACTTCTAAACCCCACCCCTCTCTCCCCGGTTTCAATCCCAAACCAGAATCCAGTTAATCCATCTTTTTAGCCTGGTAACCTTACGTCCGAGGCTCTCAAATCACTCTCAGTCCCTTTCAGCCGGTTTCTTCGAAAGTCTCTCATACTAAACACCCAAGATCGAAGAAGTACTTTCCCAAAGCTGACCATGGTTCCTCCAGCAAGGCCTACTTGTTTAAAGGTGGAGCTCCAGCTCTGTTTCTTAAGTCTATATGTCCCAAATAGTCCAGCTTTCACCTTGGTCGAATTAGAGTTCCTCTTGGCAGGTCTCCGGCTCTCTTTTTTCTTCTGTAACGTTTCAGCCATCCCTTCTTTCTGCTCCTCCTGTTTAGCAGGTGTCTTTTCCTCCTCAATCTTTGGTTCCTTTTCTTGTCCAGTTGCCTGTGTTTTGAGCACCAAGTCCCTTTCCAATTCAGTAGATATGTTTTCTGTTAACTTCGGGTTTGTAGGGCTCGTAGACAAAACATGGCCTTTCTCGTTCATCTCTCGCAGCTTTCCCACGAGAAAAATCAGCTCTTTCAAGCCAGCTCGTTTTTCCTGTATTCCCTGTTTTAGTTCCATTCTTGTAATGTCCAAGAATCCCCTCTAGAGGGATTCTGGTTACTTAATGTTCTTTTCCCTTCCGGTCCAAAAGTCAGATTAATTTGTATCAGTCTTTCTTTACTTTCAATATTTTGTAACGATAACCGGTTAGAGTTTAAGCTTTCGGTTTTTCCAACTTTGACAGCTAATTTGACAGCTGTCAAAAGTTTTCTGTAGATCCTCAGCAGGCTCTTTTCGCGGGTTACTCCCGGGCTTGAGAAAAGTGGTAATTAATCCAAACAAAGTAAACTCTTGTCCTCCAGCACATTAACTTAGTCCTTTAAATCCGTGGAATTTATATCCTTATCCAATCACAACAATTCTTCCCGCAACCTTAGTTGACAGATCCTTGCTTTAAGCTGTTTACAATAGGGGGGAGACGGACTTCCTTTTTTTCCTTCACCTCCCCCGCTCGTGCCAAATCCAAAACTGAAGTATTTGTAATCCAATTTCCAAATTACTCACGGGTTGTTGTTCTTGATTTTAAGTCCGAATTTTAGTAGGAAGAAGTCAGCGCTGTCCGACAAATGGCATGCGGCTTCGCTCGGCAGGGGAAGCAGAGGACTCACAGCACCACGCCGCTCCCCGGCACCCGTTCCGTAGCCTATAAAAAGGCTCCTTCACGAGTCAGGAGGCCGCTTACGGTGCCCGCCGAGTCACCATGTCCACGGGCTCCGTGCCCGTGGTTTTTAAGGATCCCCGTGTCGCCGGCATGGCAAGATCCAGCCCCCTGTCAAGCCGATTCCCTCTGGAGCTCGGAGGGAATCCGCCATTAGCCGGTCGCGCCAACCCGGAAGTCCTATAGTGCCAGTGTTTTGAAGGAGGGATTAAAATGCATCCAGGACTTGTAGGTTTGCTCAATTAACATAGACTGAAGGACTCTGCTGTCCTTCTACAGGAAAGACACTTAAAAACAACAAAAACCCCACAGGCATTTGGGGCTAGAAAACTGGCAGGGATGGCCCTGAAATATGTGGCCTGAGGGCAGACCTCAAGTCCGAGGTCTGGGCAGGCAGGCCTGTGCGATGGACTGACCTCTCTGAAGATCTCCGTTAACTTGTCTGTACAATCTTTGAAACACAACTGCATGTGCCGGTTGTAGGAGCTGAAGACCACACAGCCTGATGGCTTGAGAACTCGGTCCACTTCCCTCAGAAAGCGAGGCCCGTCAAACCAGTGGACGGCCGCAAAAGCCGTGACCAGGTCCACAGAGCCGTCTTCGAAAGGGAGGTCTTCGGCAGGGCACACCCTGTGGGAGGAGATGGCAAGGTGATTGTTCAAAGCTTGCTGGATCAGGCCCAAGGCCCATATGGCTAAGCATCCTGTTCTCCCAGTGGCCAGCCAGATGCCCCAATGGGAAAACCGCAAACAAAACCTGGATGTGTTGTAAACAAAAATTGCCCTTTTCCCTTATGGGGTATCCAAGAGCCCATATAGAGTCCTTACATAGGTTCCCTATTGGTAGGAGAAGATAACAGAGGCCAAACAGAGAATATTGAGAAGCAAAGCAGCTAGTAAGCCTGATCTTTATTGATCTGTTGCAACAGGGTGCTCCCCTCACATGCAGGAGGACGGAGGACGACCCAGAAAAATGGCGTGCAAGGCCTTATAATGACTTTTGAAATTGCCACCCTGTAGATCAAGACCACCCCCAGAAACATCATACATACATCACAAAAAGGCAGTCTAAAACAGAAATTTTGAATGTTGTTTTTCTCCTGTCTGGCAGGTTACTTGATTGGATTTCCTGGGGAGCCTGGCTAGTCTTTTGTAATGATAAATACTTAGTTCATGGGCCATCTCACAGGCTCACACCATATTCATATCTTTAATGTGTAAGACATGATTTGTGAGGAAAGAGACAATGGGAGGTTTCCCACTTTGACCTTGCAGAGAAAACATTTGCTCAGTTTAGGAATCAAAATGGTTCCAGGTCGGACTTCCTGTGCTGATCTATGTACTTGCTTGGTTGGTATGCTTATGAACATTACCATATATCTAAGACCTCAAAAAGGCTGTTGCCAGAAGTCCCTGATAAAACCATTGATAGGAAAGGATTGATAGGATTGATAGGAAAGGAAATTTTTAAAAAAGATAAAAATATCTTTCTATATGCCACGATGGCAGCAAGAACTATGCTAGCCCAGAATTCGAAAACGGATGTAATACCTACTATAATGGAATGGCAGGTTAAAATGGTTAATTACGCAGAACTGGCCAGAATATCAGGAAAATTAAGAGACCAGGGTGAACAGAAGTTTCAAGAAAACTGGAGTAAATACTTGATGTACCGTATTTTTCGCACTATTGGACGCACCGGTCCATAGGACGCACCTAGATTTGGGGGGGGAAATAAAGGCAAAAAAAATTTATTCCCCCCCCCCGCCAGGCACGGGGCTGGGGCGGGGGAAGCCCGAGCTTCCCCCTCCCCCAGAACGGGACCCAGAGCCATGCCGAAGCTGCGCGCAGCTTTGGCATCGTTCTGGGAACTTGCGGGGCTGGGGGAGGAGGAAGCCCTCCGCCAGCCTCCAAACCATGTCGGGAGACAGCGGGATGGCGCGCTGCGCCTCTCCCGCTGTCCCCCGAGTTTGCGGGGCTGGGCCAGCCTTCTAACCAAGTCGGGGGACAGCGGGAAGGGCGCGCTGCGCCCCTGCCGCTGTCTCCCGAGTCGGCGGGGCTGGCGACGGGGAGGAGCAGGCTTCTCCCCCCGCCAGCCTTCTAGGCAAGTCGGGGGACAGCGGCAAAGGCGCGCTGCGCCCCTGCCGCTGTCTCCCGAGTTTGCGGGGCTGGCGATGGGGAGGAGCAGGCTTCTCCCCCCGCCAGCCTTCTAGCCAAGTCGGGGGACAGCGGCAAAGGCGCGCTGTGCCCCTGCCGCTGTCTCCCGAGTTTGCGGGGCTGGCGACGGGGAGGAGCAGGCTTCTCCCCCCGCCAGCCTTCTAGCCAAGTCGGGGGACAGCGGCAAAGGCGCTCTGCGCCCCTGCCGCTGTCTCCCGAGTTTGCGGGGCTGGCGATGGGGAGGAGCAGGCTTCTCCCCCCGCCAGCCTTCTAGCCAAGTCGGGGGACAGCGGCAAAGGCGCGCTGCGCCCCTGTCGCTGTCTCCCGAGTTTGCGGGGCTGGCGACGGGCAGGAGCAGGCTTCTCCCCCCGCCAGCCTTCTAACCAAGTCGGGGGACAGCAGGAAGGGCGCGCTGCGCCTCTCCCGCTGTCCCCCGAGCTTGTGGGGCTGGCGGTGGGGCTCTCCTGAAGCCTGGAGAGCGAGAGGGGTCGGTGCGCACCGACCCCTCTCGCTCTCCAGGCTTCAGCGAAAGCCTGCATTCGCACCATAGGACGCACACACATTTCCCCTTCATTTTTGGAGGGGAAAAAGTGCGTCCTATAGTGCGAAAAATACGGTATATAAAAGACAATTGTAAAACTTTAAAGACACTGGCAGGGTTAAAATAACTCTTAACAGCGTATGGTAGACAAAGTAAAATACACAAAATACGAGATGCTAGAAATTTTATGATACTTACCGAAGGAATGGAGGGGAGTCCGAGGCTCGGCGGAGCTTAAGATAAATATGTGACTCATTTGTATAATATATGTATGTATGTTGGTGTGTTTAATGGAAAATCAATAAAAATTATGTAAAAAATAATAATTAAAAAAATACATTTGCGATAATACCGCATTAAACAGTCATGGCTTCCCCCAAAGAATCCTGGGAGCTGTAGTTCGTTGAGGGTGCTGAGTTGTTAGGAGAGACCCCTATTCCCCTCACAATTCCCAGAGTACCCTGTGAAAAAGGATTGATCTAGGAACGCCATTCCCTTCTGTAAATCTGTGAATGTCCCAGTGAAATAGGGACACTTGACGGGTATGGAGTGGTAGCTCTGGGAGTGAGAGAGGGATCTCTCTTCACAACTCTCAGCCACCCTGGCCTTCACTCTGCCCACCTTGTAGGTCCAGCAGAGGCATCGTGGCTAGTAGCCACTGATAGGCCTCTTCCTTAATTTCTCTAGTCTTCGTTTAAAGCCATCCAAGTTGGTGGCCATCCCTGCCTCATGTGGGAGGGAGTTCCACACTTTAAATATGGGCTGCATGAAGCAGTGTTTTCTTTCGTCGGTCCTGAATCTTCCAACATTCAGCTTCAAGAGCTCTAGTGTGATGAGAGAGGGAGAAAAATGTCTTCCTGCCCGCTTTCTCTCGGCCATCCACATGCGAGGTCAGCTCGTACTTACAGATAAGAGACATTGGGTGGTTGTGGAGCTCTCCTGGCCTCCTCGATCTGAGCTTCACTGATGTCTGCCCCAACCACCTTCTCAAAATGTTTTGCCAGCATCCGAGTGCTTTGGCCCGAGCCACAACCCACGTCGACTGCCAGCTGCCCGGGGCTCACTCTCTGAGAAAAGATAGTGACACATCTCAGAAATGCATCGCCAGGCCATTGTCAGCAAGGCTAGCACCTCAAAGTGCAAGTAGATAAATAGGTACCACAATGGCGGGAAGGTAAACGGCATTTCCGTGCACTGCTCTGGTTCGTGAGTAGCTGCTTAGTCATGCTGGCCACATGACCCGGAAGCTGTACGCCGGCTCCCTTGGCAAATAAAGCGAGATGAGCACCGCAACCCCAGAGTCGGTCACAACTGGACCTAATGGTCTGGGGTCCCTTTACCTTTACCTTTTAGGGAACCTGTGATCCTGCACCCACATACCCACCCACCCCAGTGTTGTTGGGAGTGTATAGCCCCCCATCCTCCGCAGCCAGCATGGCCAATAGTTAGCATAGATGGGAGTTGTAGTCAAAGGAACAGCATCGTGAGGGACACGGCTTTCCCACTCTTGACTTACCCAAGGCCATACCCATCTAGGTCCGAGACATGAGGAGTTTTCACTTGAATACAGTGAAACCAGCTGTTAATTAACCCAAAATGTCATGTGCTGGTTTGACGCAGAAAAATGGCAGGAGGAACCAGCTGGGTAGCCCCCAAGGGACCTTTGTTCTGGGTCGCCTCTCGCCTCCTTGCACAGTGGGGTGATGGTAACTGTGTCGCAACAGAAAACTGCTTCCTTCAGTTGGTTCCTGCCTTCACTTGTTCTTCTCTGACCCGTAATGGACTTCAGGGATACTGGGTCCCTTTGATGGGGAGTTGGCCTGTAAAAGCCAACTACATTTTCTTCTTATATCACTGCCACCCCCTTGTTACTACCTAGACACACTACCAAGAGGTGTAAGACCTTTTGCTAGAGTTCTAATGGTTCTTTGTTATGAATATGTGTTTACCCTTAGCCTTATGCCTGCTAGAAGTTTTCATGGAAAAGGAATAACGAAAGATTGGTTGTTTACAAGAAATGAAAGAGACAGAATATTTACTTCAGGAAGCAAAGTGACACTGTAGAATCGTGGAGTTAGAAAGGACCAGAGGCGCAGCAGGGCCTTGTTTTAGGCTGCTCAGCCTCCTTGTCTAGCAGCTCAGCCTCTGCCGCCACTTTTCCTCACAACCTAACCCTAACCCTAACCCTAACCCTGTTATATACCAATGTTAGATTATGGAAAGGGTCTTCTAGAGGAATCATTTACCATGCTAATTTTTTCCTCAAGTATTAAGAAGGCCAGGAAGCCTTCCAGGACATCTTCAGGATAAAGATTAGTATCAGAGTCAAGAAAGTTCATAATGGAGCTCTCCTTTTATATAAAATTATGCCAACTGTATGAATGCAGTGATCTACGGGTATAAGTTCAGACTGATACACACTATTGTTCTTACCTTTTCTTCCAGGTACGAGAAGATCACGCCCTGTAGGTTCTCCTGCGGGGAAAACCTGTATTTTTGATAAATAGCAGCGTGAGCCCTGTCCTCAAACAGACGAGTGGCCATGGTTTCACGGAGCACAGCTTGCAACTTCTGCAACTTCCTAGGGACACTGGTCTGCCTTTGTGCGTTTTTAAATGTTTTAACAGTGAAGCTATTTATTGTAGCGCTTTTAAATGTTTAACAGAGAAGGAATGTCCTCGTTTTCGTGTAGTGAACTTTGGCACCAGAAAGAAGCCTACCTCTTTCAGAATGCTGATTGTGCAATGCTAATTATTTCTCAGACTTGCTTTTTTGCAGCCAAGAAGCAAAGGGTTCAGCTCTGAAATCTCTCTAGGGCAGCCTTGTAATAAAAGAAAAATGGTGGGAGGAACCTGCTGGGTAAAAGCCAACTCCATTTTCTTCTTTTATCACTGCCACCCCCTTGTTACTACCTAGGCACACTACCAATGGGTCTAAGACGTTTTGCTAGAGTTCTAATGTTTGTTTGTTATGAATATGTGTTTACCCTTAGCCTTATGCCTGCTAGAGGTTGTCACAGAAAAGGAATAACGAAAGATTGGTTGTTTACAAGAAATGAAAGAGACAGAATATTTACTTCGGGAAGCAAAATGACACTGTAGAATCGTAGACTTGGAAAGGATCAGAGGCGCAGCAGGGCCTTGTTTTAGGCCGCTCAGCCTAGCAGCTGATGCAGGAGGAGTCATTGACCATGCTATTTTTTTCCAAAAGTATTAAGAAGGCCAGGAAGCCTTCCAGGACATCTTCAGGATAAAGACTAGTATCAGAGTCAAGAAAGTTCATAATGGTGCTCTCCTTTTATATAAAATTATGCTAACTGTACAAATGCAATCTACAGGCATAAGTTGATCAACTGGTATAAGTTCAGACTGACACACACTATTAAGTTCTTACCTTTTCTTCCAGGTACGAGAAGATCACGCCCTGTAGGTTCTCCTGCGGGGAAAACCTGTATTTTTGATAAATAGCAGCGTGAGCCCTGTCCTCAAACCGACGAGTGGCCATGGTTTCACGGAGCACAGCTTGCAACTTCTGCAAGTTCCTAGGGACACTGGTCTGCCTTTGTGTGTTTTTAAATGTTTTAACAGTGAAGTAATTTATTGTAGCGCTTTTAAATGTTTAACAGAGAAGGAATTTCCCCGTTTTCCTGTAGTGTAGTGAACTTTGGCAGCGGAAAGAAGCCTGCCTCTTTCAGAATGCTGATTGTGCAATGCTAATTACCGTATTTATCGCTCTATAAGACGCACCAGACCACAAGACGCACCTAGTTTTTGGAGGAGGAAAACAAGAAAAAAATATTCTGAATCTCAGAAGCCAGAACAGCAGGAGGGATCACTGCGCAGTGAAAGCAGCAATCCCTCTTGCTGTTCTGGCTTCTGGGATAGCTGTGCAGCCTGCATTCGCTCCATAAGACGCACACACATTTCCCCTTACTTTTTAGGAGGGAAAAAGTGAGTCTTATAGAGCAGAAAATACGGTATTTCTCGGACTTGCTTTTTTGCAGCCAAGAAGCAAAGGATTCAGCTCTGAAATCCCTCTAGGGCAGCCTTGTAATAAAAAAATTAAGGTCTTATATATATAATAAATGTTCATAAATGTACCAGCCAAGCACGTACATAGATATGTGGACCACATGTCTGGAGCAGCATAGGAAGACCGTCCTGAAACCATTTTGACTCCCAAACTGATGAAATGTTTTCTCTGCGAGGAGGGAGGGGGTGAGGGAACCTTCCCTTTGTCTCAGGAATTGGGAAATCACCATCTCAAAGGAATGGGCAGACTACCAGGAAAGGCAATCAGATAAGGCATTATCAGATAACCTGGGTGTTATGTATTGATATCCTCATGCTGGCCACCAGGGGTATTGTGTGTGAGATTAGGAAACAAAGGAGAGACTGGTACGGAGCGTGCCTCAAACTCAGGAGAAAGAGTCTTTTATGAGCCCAAATGCAACATATGCAAGATAACGGCAGAAATGGAATGCGTATACCTATATTTAGTAACAGTTAAACGGCTAGTGTAGATTGAATAATGTATTAGAGATATGTTGAACTCTGATAGGTAGAATGTAAGCCAAGCCTCCTAAAGAGGGGCGGCAGCTGTAGGGATAATAAAACCACTGTGCCTATGCTTGACAAGGGCTCTTCGTATCTACGGGTACGGAGGGTCCGCCTTTGCAAACGCGTACAATAAAAGGGTTATTCTTATATTGAAGTCCTCAGTCTATTTGTCTCCACGAATAACTTCTAACAATTCTTGGCGCTCAACGTGGGGCCTTTGACGCGCTGCCTGAGCGAGATTCGGACCCCGGGTAGGCGCCCCTCCGTTATTGCGGAGTGACTCGGACCGAGTCCCGCCCGGGACGGCGCACAAGGGCTAGAGACAGGACTCAATATATGGGAGGAAAGTATTGAGCTCTTTTTGGCGGTCGGGGACCGCGAGAACCCAGCGGGGACGCCCGCCTGTTCACTAGTCGCGAGAAGCGGCGCTGGACTGTATTGGGTGAGTAGACGAGGGAGAGGTATTAAAAGGGAAAGGGGGCGAGAGAATCGTCTCTTGAGTGAAAGAGAGGCTCCAAACGGACGCGTGAGTGTGGATCAGGGTTCGGCCCTGACGGGAGGATTAGCTTGCGGTTCCGTCTCTCCCGCGAGGGAAGCGGCCAGGCGATTCCGTGCGATTGTGAGAGAACGTGAATTTGGAGACATTGTGAATAATGGGCAAAAATCAAAGTAAGAGGCAGAAGGAATCCAATGGAAATAATCCCATAGACCCCAGTAGTCCATTGGGACAGGTATTGTTGCAGTGGAATGAGGAGTATTTAAGGCAATATACTGTTGGCCTGTCAAAGGTCACTATGATTAATTTCTGCAGGGTGGTTTGGCCAAAGTACCCCATAGGGCCAGACGGGATGTATAATTGGAATCCGGAAGGGGGAACAGGAGAAGACCCAGGACGGAAGGGAGATGGGGGACAGATCAGATAATTTTACTAGTACTCCAACCACGCCCCCACTGCCGCCCCCATACTCGAAATTGGGGAGAGAATTGGCACAAATAAAAAGGGATGTGACAAATTTGCCATTCGTTACACCTAATTCAAAATGGGCCGCCCGGTTCGGCGCTGACAGCAGTTCACCGGTCCAAAATTATCCCTTAAGGGAAACCCCGGGGGGGATCAATGCCGCTGGGGCACCTGTCATGGTGCATGTGGTTAGTCCCATCAAACCAGCAGAGTTGAGGGAGTTAAAACAAACCCTGCCAAAGCTGCATGAAAATAGCATGAAAAGAGGTTGCAAATCTTCTGCAGATGTGGATGGGACCACACATATACACCTACACCGAATTAATGTATATCCTGGGACATCTATTTACTCCAGAGGAGAGAGCCATGATTAGACGGGCAGGGATGCAATACTGGGACACACGCCAACTAGCACAACAGGGAGCACAACAGGGAGCAGTGGCGGCGGTGGCGGCAGACGTAAAATATCCAGTAGCCGACCCTCATTGGGATATTAACGATGTTACCCACAGAACTCACATGGGGGACTTGAAGGATATGATTTTAGAAGGGATAAAGCGAGCAGTGCCTCAGAGCACGAACCTTACAAAGACATTTGAGGTAAATCAGTTAAAAGACGAGTCCCCTGGGGACTTTGTGCAAAGAATCAGAGACCATTTGACTAAATATTCAGGAGTGGTGCCGGATTCGGTAGCGTTTGATAACCTTCTGAAAATGCAGTTTGTCACCAAAGCATGGCCAGACATCCAAAAGAAACTCCAGAAAATGGATTGGCAGGATGCCGTCATCACTGAATTAGTAAGAACTGCTCAGCAGGTTTATGTTAACCGGGATGCGGTGAAAAGCAAACAGAAATGTCAAATGATGGCAGCAACGCTGCAGAAAGTGTGGGAGGGCCCGAATCAGAGGGAAAATGAGCCCGGAAGGGGACGAGGAGGCATGGGACATTGGGGCAGGAGAAGGAGGGGGAGGTAAAACAGGACTCTGTGGAACTGCTGAACTGGTTGGGGAGATTGGGGGTGGAGGTGTCCGGGGAAAGATTGCAGTTTGTGCAGAGAAGAGAGGAGTGTTTGGGGCATGTATTGGAGGGGGGAACGCGGAGATTGGACCCTGGAGGAGTTGAGGGGATTCTGGAGTTGCAACCTCCAAGGAATAAAACAGACATACGAGGAGTGTTGGGGTTGCTGGGATGTTGTGGATTGTGGATCGGCCGATGTGCAGGATTGGTCCAATTTTTGAACCAGAGACTCACAGGCGACGAGAAGGTGACCTGGGACAAAGAGGATGAGATAAGATGGGAGGAAATAAAAAGGGTATTGGCCGGAGCTCCAGTTCTGGCACTGCCTAACCTACAGCAACCATTTCACCTGTATGTAACGATCAGTTCTCAGACTGCTGTGGGGGTGTTGGCCCAAAAGAGAGGGGGGCGTTATCAGCCCATTGCCTATCTTAGCAAGGCTCTGGAACCCGTGGTAAAGGCATGGCCCATGTGTATCCAGGCGGTGGCCGCCGCGGCTATATTAGTGGTTGAAAGTAGAAAATTGACGTTCGGTGGGGCCTTGAGAGTTCATAGCCCCCATCAGATATCCACTGTCATGACTGGGGCGGCGTCCACCTGGATGACCGATGGGCGTCTAGTAGAATATGAAACTATTTTGAGAACGAGCCCCAGCATTACTCTGGGAACTGATCGCAATCTAAACCCGGCAGAATTTCTAATTGGGGAAAGGAAAGAGTGGGAACCGGACAAACATGACTGTGTAGACACTATAGAGTTGATGTCAAAGGTCCGGGAGGATTTGATGGAGACGCCGTTGGCAACGGGGGAAAGGTGGTATACGGATGGTTCAAGTTATGTGGAGGAGGGAAAAAGGAAATCAGGATACGCTGTTGTCAGGGGTTCAGGAGCAGAGGCACAGGAAAGAGGGAGAGCAGAGAGCGAGGGGGAGGAATCAGAAGGAAATATGAGCGAGGACGGCGGCCCGAGATCTCCGAGTCTTTCCAGTGATTCGGAAGACTCGCAGAAAGGAGCGCCCGTGGCCAGAGCAAGGGGGGGGACCCAGGGGGACACCCCAGGAAGGAGGGACCCGAGGGGGCTCAGAGAGCAGCAGTTGGAAATCGGGGCCAGCTTCTCCAATAGGGAGTAGTAGGGAGGAAGGGCGCCAGGTATCGGGATCAGGTGGCTCGCCGCAGGAGGGAGAGCATGAGTCAGGACTGGCCACACCTCCGTCGGGGAGTGAGGAAACGGTCAAGAGGAAGGTGGAAGGTTGGGCGCGCGCGCCAAGTTCAAATACACAGGAAGGCGGCACAGTAAGCAGCCGGGAAATGGAGCCGGGTCCCAAAGCCCGCCGCAAGGAAGGAGAAGGGTCCGGGGGGTCAGCGTTGGAAGAGTCCAGGAAGGAAGAGACCCAGGGGGGCAGAGGGACCCAGAGAAGAAGGGAAAGACGGAAGAGGTGGAGTAAGGCGAGGGTATTAAGTTGATGTACAGGAGGCGGAGACTCAGACGGAGCTTCGCCGGTCTAGCTTCTAAGACGTAGAGCTGCACGCTGCGGCTTGAAAATGGAAACTGTAACGCAATAAAGACTTTTATACAATATTGGCGGCTAGCGTGGTCCTCTGTGAGCTGGGACCTGGGAGCAGCTCTGACAGCTGTAGTCAAGGAAGATGGGGAGGTTCTCGAGAGTGGGGCTTTGCCGGCAGCCTGGTCGGCCCAGAAATGTGAGATCATGGCCCTAACGCGGGCCCTCGAGTTGGGAAAAGGGTTGGAGATAACCGTATGGACAGACTCCCGATACGCATGGGGAGTAGTACATACCTTTGGTAGGACCTGGAGGGACCGAGGGTATATTAAGGCGGATGGAAAACAAATAGAACATATGGCGTTGTTAGAAAGGCTACTGAACGCCCTCACGGGACCAGGAAAGGTTGCGGTGGTACATGTTTCAGCCCATACTAAGGGAACAAGTCCTGAAGAGGTGGGGAATAGGTGGGCTGATCTCAGGGCAAAAGAGGCCGCTAGAGGTATTCCTAATGATGCGATGGTCCAACAATACACCCTGAAGGTACCTGTTTTGACGAAAGCTGATACAGAAAATCTGGTTTTTACCCCCCAAGAAACTGAATATATGACTAAGGAGGGATGGGAGAAGATAGATAATGAATGGAAAACCCCGGAAGGGCAAGTAGTATTACCAAAAACCCTAATGATGGGAGTTTTAGAAAAGGTACATGATGGCACATTCCATAGCTTGGAAGTGTTTAATATGTCAAAAGGTAAACAAGACTAGAGCCAAAAAGACCGAGAAAGGAGGGAGACTGTTAGCAGTATGGCCCTTTCAGAGGGTACAGGTAGATTTCACGGAACTGCCTGAAAGGGGAGGACAAAAATACCTGCTGGTGTTCAAAGATCATCTCACGGGGTGGGTGGAGGCTTTTCCAGGTAGGAGAGCAACAGCACAAGTGGTCACCAAGGCTATTTTAGAACATATACTCCCCCGGTTTGGCATAATTGAAGCCATAGACTCAGATAGAGGCACACACTTTACCCAGAAGATATTACAGGATGTAATGGCAACCCTGGGAATTAAATGGGAACTCCACACACTGTGGCATCCCGAAAGTAGCGGAAAGGTGGAGAGGGCAAATGCAGAAATCAAAAAGCACTTAACCAAATTGTACTTGGAAAATGGGCTACCCTGGACAAAGAACCTTCCCCTGGCATTGCTAAGAATGCGTATAGCACCCAGAAAAGATCTGGGGGTGTCTCCTTTTGAGTTGATGATGGGAAGACCATATTTAGCCCAGTTGGGTCAGCCTTTGGTACAATTTAAAGATATATTCCTGAGAAAATATTTGCAGTCACTTTCCCAGTCTTTATTGTCTCTTCATAGACGTGGTATTCTGGTTCAGCGTCCCCCACTGTTGGAACATCAACACCCATTCCAGCCTGGTGACCGGGTCCTGATAAAAGCGTGGAAAGCGGAGAAGCTTCGCCCTGCTTGGGAAGGTCCATTTCAGGTGCTGCTCACCACAGAATCGGCAGTAAGGACCAGAGAGCACGGGTGGACGCATTACCACAGAGTCAAAAAGGCTCCACAGGGTTGGACGATAAGCACGGACCCGAACAATCCGCTGAAGGTGACGCTTACCAATCAGGGAACCAGGAACCAGGAGAAACCTGGATGCTGACGAGACATTCCCAATGTGTTTGTTCTGCACTTGCAAATGTTTTTATGAGTGTTGCTGTTGCGCCCATTGCGAATGCTGTGTGTTATGTGTGCACTGCACGGAACAGTGTAACATAGTTTTTATAGAGGACATTGTGCTCCAATATTGTGTTATCACCCTGGGAGGGGAGGTCCGTTGTAGCCTAACAAGAACCCCCACGGTAGCACAAGCCCTAGAACAATTGAGAGGGAAATCAGAATGAGAGGGACTATAGTCAGAGTTAGTTTGTTGGCTATAGGAATAATTACAAGCGTAGCGAAAGATCAAAATTGTAGCCAGTGCATTCAAATCACCAAAACTGGAAATAGGGTTACCCGAACCTTAATGTATTATAATGTTGCTCCGGAGTGCGTAGAAAAATTAGACCCTTGCGTTCATAACCAAACCCAGTATTTCAGATGCAGAACTAAAGACAACAAAACGGAGTGCTTTGAGCCCTTGGCAGTGGGGCCCATTACATCTAGTATGGATATAAGGGAGGAACAGCAGGGGGAAAAGCAGTCATGTTTACCCTGGCACAACAGAGACAGGGATACATAGCGCATAACACCACGAGGGGTATAGAGAAGGTCTATGTTTGTTTTGATGCATGCATTGCTATTGCAAAGGGACAGGGGCCCAACAACCAAGCCGGGATCACCTGTGAGTCATTAGGCTGGGAACAAACCTACCTCCAGGAAAATAAATACCTATTTCAGCAAGTTTCTGGCTCTAACGTAGGAGCCACCCGAACGTTCGGCTACTAGTATGCAGGGGAAGTAGGGGAGGAGCCCCCATACCGGGGCCCGGATGGGATTTGCTACGTGAGTTTGAGGCAAAGTATCGAAAAGAGGGGGGATTGTGAGATTAGGAAACAAAGGAGAGACTGGTACGGAGCGTGCCTCAAACTCAGGAGAAAGAGTCTTTTATGAGCCCAAATGCAACATATGCAAGATAACGGCAGAAATGGAACGCGTATACCTATATTTAGTAACAGTTAAACGGCTAGTGTAGATTGAATAATGTATTAGAGATATGTTGAACTCTGATAGGTAGAATGTAAGCCAAGCCTCCTAAAGAGGGGCGGCAGCTGTAGGGATAATAAAACCACTGTGCCTATGCTTGACAAGGGCTCTTCGTATCTACGGGTACGGAGGGTCCGCCTTTGCAAACGCGTACAATAAAAGGGTTATTCTTATATTGAAGTCCTCAGTCTATTTGTCTCCACGAATAACTTCTAACATTGTGTATATAGTTTTCACTCAGCTCTACATAAGTTAATTTAGGCAGAAAACTCTGGGGTATTGTTGTTACAATGTTGACAGACGGCTGCCTATAAAAGTAGGCCGGCTGAGCTGTTCAGTTCAGTTCAGTTCCAGCTTACTGTAAAGAACCACTTGGAGAAATCTCTGTGTTGACCGCTATGTCCACCCACAACTTAATACTGGCAGACAGGAAAAACAACAACATTCAAATTTCTGTTGTAGACCACCTTTTCTGTGATGTAGGTATGATGTTTGTGGGGGATGGTCTTGGGTTACACCCCTTCTGTGATGTATGTATGATGTATGGAGGGGTGGTCTTGAGCTCCAGGGCAGGGAATTTAAAATGTCTATAAAGTATAAGGGCAGGCACACCTTTGTTCTGGGTCCTCCGTCCTCTTGCGTGTGAGGGAAACACCCTGTTGCAACAGCTTTTATAAAGATCAGGCTTACTAGCTGCTTTGCTTCTCAATATTCTCTGTTTGGCCTCTGTTATCTTCTCCTACCAATAGGGAACCTATGTAAGGACTCTATATGAGTTCTTGGATAACTCATAAGGGGAAAAGGGCAGATTTTGTTTACAACAGCCTCTACTCACCCGCTCCAAACTAACTGGCTTTAACTTCCATTTGTCACAGCAGCAAGCCTGCAACTAAACAGGCTTGCCGATTTTGGGTTTTTATGCCGCCTTAAAAAGGCTTCCTGCTAAAGGATTCTGGGAATTGCAGTTCAGCAAGGCTACTGAAAATTCTGAAGGTTTTTTTTGCCTCCTTCCTTCCCTCCCAGAACTACAGGTCCCAGAATTCCGTGGGGAGTAAATTAAGTCAGTAATATGGGTTACAGGACAAGTTTAAGGTCTTGCTACTGGTAACATTGAGAATGTCCTAACTTTTAACCTAACCCCATATTTGATGGACCTACAAATCGCAAAATATAGGCGGGCGTTTACCCTTACTAGATTTGATGTATTGCCATCTGCCTTACTAAAGGGCAGATACGAAGGCACACCCTATGCTGAACGAGTTTGCCCATGTGGTCTGAAGGAGGTGGAAACGGCCTCACATGTGCTGTTACACTGCGACCTTTACGGGGATATCAGGTTACTGTTTATCTCCCCTATCATTCAGAAATTTCCAGGTCGATCTGAATCTCAGCGGCTGAAAATCCTACTAGGAGACAAAAACCCAGAAGTAACATTGAAAGTGGCCAAGTTTTCTGTGGCTGCGATCAAGCGGAGGGCATTAGCTGTAAAAGAAGTAAAAGATATGACCCCTGGATAAACCCCCCCTTTTTCTTTTTAAGCCCATACATATACTGTAGTGCATATACGAGTATGTATATGTGTGTGGGTGTGGGTGTATATGTGCATTGTTTTTATGTATAATTTTACAACTTTTAACTGACACCATTATTCCCTTCTAAATTATTTGCTGCTTTTTTTTTTCTCCTTTCTTCTGGTCTATGACCGTAATAAAATTATTCATTCATTCATTCAATGTCCTAACTTGTACACACTGGCCTGGATGCTTTGATCCTTGAGAGAAGATGGACTCTCATTTGTACTGTATGCTCCTAAGGTTCATTGGATGTCTGCTAAGCCTTTAGTGTGAAGGCATCTGCCCTGCCAGGATATGATTCCAATGAATCTCAGGCAGGTACCCACAGAACTGACATTGAGGAGCCTGCTTAACACTTACCTGTTCACCCTTGAGGGATGATCCAGCTGTCGTTGGTGTATTACTATTTTATTTATTTATCTGTTATTAGAATTATACCCCACACTTTCCCTCCTATTTTATCCTTGCTACAACCCTGTGAGGTTGTTTAGGATGACCGTTTAGCCTGACTTAGCCAAAGTCACCCACTGGGCTTAAATGGTTGAGCGATCTATTGATTTGCGATGTGCCTTGTATTTATTATTATTTTATTATTATTGATTAAATTTGTGTACCGCCCTTCATCCGAAGCTCACAAGGCAGATTTTTCTAATTAGCCAAAGGCCTGGGAGAAGAAGAATGTTTTTGCCTGGTGTCTAAAGATATGGAATGAAGCTGCCGGCCCTAAGACAAACCTTCCTGGGGAGAGCGTTCCACAAACGGGGAGCCAGAGCAGAAAAGGCCCTGTTCTTGTGTTGCCAACCTCCTGACTTCTCATGGAGGAGGCACATGAAGGAGGGCCTCAGGAGATGATTGCCGGGTCCAAGTCGATTCTTTTTTTTATAAATATTTATTAAGGTTTTAACAATGTTACAAAATGAAAAAGAAAAAATACAAAATACAAAATAAAAATAGTTAAAAACAATTCAATCTTTTCATCACTTATCTTTCATTTACTTGTTTCCCGGACCTCCTCATACCTCCCCTTTTTGTATTCCAGTTCAATTTATTAGTTCAGCAATTCCTTTCCCTCCTTATTTTATCCTGATTTTTAATCTTGATATATTGTAACCTAAATTTACCTGTTAAGAATCCATTTTTTTCATATTCTTTTATGCCATTACAGCTAGAAACCCCCCAAGTTGATTCATATGGGAAGAGGCAGTATTTGTTTCATGGGTGCAATTTCATGGCTGGTTGTTTTTTTCACGCTGTTCACTTGCCGTGATTTCCCCTCCTCCTTAATGTAGGTCGGTTAAATCACAGAGCCTTGGACTTGCCAATCAGAAGGTTGGTGGTTTGAATCCCCACGGCGGGGTGAGCTCCCGTCGCTTGGTCGCTGCGCCTGCCAACCTAGCAGTTCGAAAGCATGTCAAAGTGCAAGTAGATAAATAGGTACCGCTCCGGCGGGAAGGTAAACGGCATTTGCATGCACTGCTCTGGTTCACTAGAAGCGGCTTAGTCATGCTGGCCACATGACCCGGAAGCTGTATGCCGGCTCCCTCGGCCAATAAAGCGAGATGAGCTCCACAACCCCAGAGTCGAACACGACTGGACCCAATGGTCAGGGGTCCCTTTACCTTTACCTTATCCCTGATAAGAAGCAGCAGTAGGGCCAACTTCTGTATTTGGTAACCTAGCAAGGTAATGTTTATTAGATACATTTATGCTTATGATATAGCCACATATAATGCTTTTAAAAACATGGATCGAAACTCTTTATCCTTTAACAATTTAAGTAAAGTCATGTTTATAACCCAGTTAGATTGACCTGGTGGTCAAATTGCTAGTACATTTGCAAAGCTTAAGCAGGGTCTGCCATGGTTTCAAACTGGATGGGGAATTGTGTGCCTAAAGCCCTGCATAGCAGGGGAATGGACTAGATGACTCTTAGGGTCCCTTCTATGACCAATAGCTTTGATCAGCTTTGGCAAACCTGCCCTGTAACACCCACCCCACCCCCTGGGTCAGTCCGTTACTGAGGTCAGAAAATGCGAGGAGAAAAATGTTAGAAATGGTCAAATAAAACAAGATTCGGGAACGGCTGAGCAGTGCCCCAAGCGGTGAGGCGCATCATTGCAGCTTCTCAGTAAAGCGTCGGGAGCTGGCGGACCACTGTCCCACGTGGCCAGCAGTGTCGCTACAGCTTCTCAGGGAAGAACCTTCCCCGCTGGCTGGCTCTCCCAGGCTGGCCATTGGCTCCTCCTGGGCTGGGAGGGGGATAAAAAGGGTTCTCCTGCCACCTAGGATTCTGCTTGAGCAGCAAAGCCTAAGGGAGCTCTAGTGCTGGAGCAACGGGAGGCAGAGATCATGCCATCAGCTCTGCCAAAAGACCACGTCCCCCAGGCACCTCTGAACTGTGTCAACTGGTCATTTTAAGAACTGCTGGCCAAGTTTGATTTCCACCCTATTATTCTATCCCCGTTTTTCTTGTGGGCTTTTGTTTGGACAGGGGCTGTGTGGTTTTCAACAGACTATAGTAAGCCACTCTGGGAGTCTTTTTGGATGGGCAGCGGCGTTACCAGATACTCCATACAGTGGTGCCCCGCAAGACGAATGCCTCGCAAGACGAAAAACTCGCTAGACGAAAGGGTTTTGCGGTTTTTGAGCTGCTTCGCAAGACGAATTTCCCTATGAGCTTGCTTCGCAAGACGAAAACGTCTTGCAAGTTTGTTTCCTTTTTCTTAACACCGTTAATACAGTTGCGACTTGACTTCGAGGAGCAACTCATAGAACGTGGTGTGGTAGCCTTTTTTGAGGTTTTTGGTGATTTTTGAAGCTTTTCCAAAACTTTTCTGTGCTTCGCAAGACGAAAAATTTGCTAGACGAAAAAACTCGCGGAACAAATTAATTTCGTCTTGCGAGGCACCACTGTATAAGTAACACTTGTGGTCTTGCTCTTCGGTCCTGCTTGTTCTCTGACTCTGGCAGTCTTTGGGTTGTGCTTTGCACCCTTCTTGAGTCCTTTTGCCTGGCTGGAATGAGCCCTTGAAATGTAACACGGAATCATTTGCCTGGATGGATAGATGATTTCAGAACCCTTGTGTAACAGTTAAGAGGGGCAGACTAAAACCTGGGAGAGACCAGGGTTCAAATCCATTACTTGGCCATAAGCTGGCTGAGTGACCTTGGGAGCCAGTCACTGCCCCTCAGTCTGAGCTACCTCGCAGGGTTGTTGTGGGGACTAAAATGAGGTGAACTATGTCTGTCAACTTGACCTTGGAGAAAAAGGTGGGCTATAAATGCGATTAATAATAATAATCAAAGAGGCATGTGTGTGGAAACTAGCCTATTGTACAAATGCAAAATTTGCATATGCTTCTCCCACTTTTGCTTTTGGTTCCGCCCTGAATGCATAGCTGTCAACGTTTCCCTTTTTTAAAGGGAAATTCCCTTACTCCGAATAGGATTCCTCGCAAGAAAAGGGAAAAGTTGACAGCTATGCCTGAATGGAATGTGGCCCTCTTAAGGGAATGTGGCCTTCAGGCCCAAAATGGCTGGCCACCTGGTGCAGACAATACTGAGCTAGATAGACTAATTCTCTGACTTGGTACGTATAAGCTTGCTTCCTATGTTTTTAATAAATATGCCTATTACAGCATAGAGGCTGGGTTTACGACACTGCCGTAAAGCGGCACCAGGGGGCCGTTCCCATTCTGTATTTACTGTAATTCTTGGCGGCCGCGCCACAACATTCCGAACCATAGAGGCTACGGTTCCTTCCCCTCCCTAGAAGGGCTGCGTACGCGACGCTGCCGCACATCGAGCCCTTCTGAACGCGCGCTAGTGTCCTCGGCGCTGCTTTGCGGCCGGGTGACGCAAAACGGCCGCTAGGCGAGCGGGCGTTTGCGACGCCGCCTTGGCGGAAGTTCGGCGTCCTGAGGGAAGCCGCAGGGACGAGCTGAAGGAGGAGCGGCCGGCAGAAGGAAGCCGGGCTCGGGCGCTCCATGGGGAACGTGGGCAGCCACAGCGAGGGCGAGGAGGAGGAGGAGGAAACGGCGCCCTGCGCCGCCGCCGCCACCGCAGGAGGGGCCCGGAATAGCGGCAGCGCCGCCAGGGAGGCCTCCTCGCCGGGCGCCATGGAGACGGCGGCGGCCTCCTCGTCCTCTTCCTCACCGGCCGCCGCCCGGCCCTCGGCACCTCCGTCGGCGGCCTCCCTGCCGTCCTCGTCCCCGTCCCCGCTGCTGCCGGCGGCGTCGGTGCTGCTCGGCCAGGCCCGCCTGAGGGAGGAGGCCGCGGCCCGCTTGCGCGAGGCTCCCTCGGCGGAACCGCTGCTGTCCCGCCACCACGCCGCCCTGGTGCGCTGGCTGGAGGAGCGCCTGGGCCGCGGGGAGCACGCCGTCAGCCTCGAGCAACTCTGCGAGGCCCTCGAGGCGCGCGCCGGGCCGACGCCGGGAGGAGGAGGAGGCGGCGGCGGCGGAGGAGTAGCGGGGGCCGCCGCCACCGCCGGGGCAGCCGCCACGGGAGGAGGCGGGAGTGGAGGAGAAGCCGCCGCCGCCGAGGAGCGAGCCAGGAGCGAGGAGGTGAGCGGGAGCCCCCCCCCACCATGGGGAAAGGGGTGGCAGCTCAGTGCGTGGAGCAGGTGCTTCGGAGGCTCCACTTTCCGCCCTTGGCATCTCCAGGCAGCGCTGCGGGGGGGGGGGAGAGACCTCCTCCAGTTGGACCCCGGAGATCTATCTTTGTATAAGAAGCTTCTTAGGTTCCTGTTTGAAGCAGTCTATGTTGAAATCACGAGGACTAGAGTCTTGCTTTATTTTTAGGGCAAAGTGCACAGGGCAGTGGTGGAGCATTATGTTTGCGTGCAGGAGGTCCCAGGTTGGTCTCTGGCATATCCTGGCAGGGCTGGGGAAAGGCTCCCTGCTTGAAACCTTGGAGAGCCGCTACAAATAGTTGTAAAGGTACCCCTGACCGTTAGGTTCAGTCGCAGACGACTCTGGGGTTGTGAGAATGCAAAGCTAGATGAACCACTATGGACTCAGTATAAGGCAGCTTGTTATGTTGTTATTTAAGCTAGACCTTTATTTAGAATAATGAGGACTAGAATCCCTAAACCTGATAGTGCTATACAGATGTCATGTTTATCACCACCACTCACAAGTAAGGCATTTCTTCTTGACATGTCACACATCCCCTTCAGCTGTTTAAGGAGAAAACTTTTCTGAATCTAGCTATCTCAGATCCTGGTTCAAATTGCACTTAAACCTGAAGCACTGTTAGAGTACCCGCTTTGCATGCTAAAGGTCCAAGATTCAATCCCTGGCATCTCTAGATAACGGCTGGAGAATGACTTTTGCCTAAAACGCTGGAGAGCAGCTGCTAGTCAGTGTCCAGAATACTGAGCTGGATGGACCAACTGTCAATATACGGCAGCTTCGTACATTCCTCTTTAAGCTCTTTGTTCAGAAAAATGAGGACTAGAATCTTGTTTTCTTTTAAGCAAAGGATCACCTTTCCGTGGCAGAGTACCTGTTCCTAAATTCAGTCCCCAATGGTATCTCCAGATAGGGCTGGGAAAGAGACCCCCCCCCATCTGAAATCCAGGAGAGCCATTTCTCATCATTGTGGAAAATACTGAGCCAAATGGGCCAGTGGTTTGATTCAACATGGCCGCTTCCTCTGTTTGAGGAGATTGCATCTACATATGTGTGTTTGAGCAGCATAGCCTATACACCCAAACAGAAGGGTGGAGGGCTAATCTCTGCTTGGTAGGGTTTGCTGCCCTAGGCAAAGATGCCCAAGGGCAGAAGCTTTGCAGTGCAGGCTTATGTAATACTTGCTGTGTTTGGTTCTGGCGCTTCCTCTTATGCAAAGTAGAGAGGGCAGCCTTGCAATGCACTCTTCTGTGGTGTTTACTCCCAAGTAAGTGTTCTTGTGTTTACTCTTAGGAAGCATGCAAAGTAGGATGGCAGGCTTGCGGTGCAGGCCTCTCTGTGCTGTTAGAGTTTATATTTGTGCCATCTTTCTGCCCAAAAAGGTCTCCAAAGCAGCTCAGAGAGGTTCACAAACAAATTCAAAATTCAAGTTTTAAAAAATGCAACTTTGAAAAGTTGAAGATACAAACTTTAAAAAACAACAACAAAAAACCGCTATCACTTATCCCCCTCCTCGTGTGTTCTACTTCTTAATATATTGTGACTGGGTTCCATTTGTTTATTTGCATGTATACTTGGAACTGAACTACTCCGTGTTTCTGGGGCCTTAACTCCCCAGGGAAGGGTGCTCAGGGATGACAGCTGCGGCCTTGCAATGCACTCCTGTGTCAAGTATTTACTCATCTGTAAGCTCCAATGTGCTCAGTTTAGGGTTTCTCCTTTAGGAAATGCACAAGGCAGGACAGCAACCACCTCCTGCAGAGTGGGCTCTACAGCAAACACTATTGCGTTCACTTCAGGGCTTCCTTTTAGGAAACGTACAGCATTGTAGGATTGTAGCCTTGCGATTCAGCTCTATGGAAACTTGGGAGTGAGATCCTGTGTGTTTACTGAGTCTTGCCCAGGAATGGATTTGAGATGGAAGTATTTCTATTAACAGTTTTGTATAGTTCTGTGGCTTGGTGAAATGATTTATATTACTTTATCTGTGTTGTCTACTCAACAACCATTTTCTGTGGTGGGCTGCTGCATTTTCAGATATGCATCTTAGGGTAAGAGTATGACTTGTAAGCCCTGAGCTGAGGGTGGACAGGTGTGAACCTGGGTCTCCTTCCCGCAGCAGTGGCTCTGTGTGGCCTATAGAAGCAGATTTAAAATGCTGTTGTTGGCAGGGACCACAGAGAATTTGGCCCGGAGTTCTGAGGCTCCCCAGCGATGGTTTAGAACAGGCATAGGCAAACTTGGCCCTCCATATTTTTTGAGACTGCAACTCCCATCATCCCTGACCACTGATCCTGTTAGCTAGGGATGATGGGAGTTGTAGTCCCAAAACATCTGGAGGGCCGAGTTTGTCTATACCTGGTTTAGAAGTTACCAAGATGAGAATCAGAATTTACAAATGCTTCAAATTATTGAAGTAGCATAATTGAATCTGTGGTAGGTTAGCATAAATATGGGGTTAGAGGAGGGAATAAAATGATAAGGGTAGTGCACTGGTTGAATGTGTTTTGGAGACTTGCAATACTGACGTTACATGTTTTGGTCCAGTACTAAGTTGTGTTTCCAAGCAACCTTTTCCCCATATGTCCCATGGCCATAAATAACCTGCAGTTCTGTTGAAAGCATGACCCAGAGGATATATTTTCCCATGCTGTTAAATGTAGTGCCCTCTTCCAATCCAAAGCAGTGTCTGTGGTACAGGTAATGCCTGTAGAAGGGGACATTGGTTTCACAAACAGTTAATTATGGGAAGTATTAAATAATCCTTCTCCTTTCATTTTAACAGGGTTCTTGACAATGTTTGCCTACAAGGGAGAACAGATGCTGGTTGTTTTTCATAAGTGATGCTAGGAGTTATTTTAGTTTGGAATATCTGTTTCCTCAGTGTGTTTTATATGAGGCAGAAAATGGAAGAGAATTGATTTAAAATTAATACACATCCAAGCAGTTGTTGTGGAAAATGCAAAAAGCAGTTTAAGTGCTGTTTGAAAAATGCCTGCTTTGAGCCTGCAAACTCCTGCATTGCCTTCAGAGTGGGTGTGGACAGTTTCACCTTTATGTAACATGTAATCGTGATAGTATGAAGAGAAAGAGAACACTTCAGGGCAAAGGTTCAGGGGACAACACCCTGTTAAGAAACATGACCTGATGCTCAGGCAGGGAAGCTGTTTGATTTTGCTGGCCCTTAGGCTTTAGCAATGCACAGAGCTCTCTGCCTTTTTGCAACACTTCCTTGTTCACTTGCAAATATGCTCTTGAGGACCACAAACAGCCTTCCAGGTCTCAACCCTCAGAACTCTCTGCGGGCCAAGCTCATACACAGGCCACACTCCTCACTGCCCCTACTCTGCACCCTCCTGAAGTGCTTTTGCCTGGCTGGACGCTTGAACTGTGATTCCTCCTGCTTAAGTGAATGGAAAAAGGGGGTGTTGGCTCTGAAGCTCTGCCACTTGTAAGCCTGGGTCAAAGCTCCACTTGTTGTTGTTTTTGTCCCAGATGATTTGCTTGTGCATTTCAGATATTTATTTGAAATTTTGAGCACAAGTAATATATGCGGAGATTTATTTATTTTTTAAAGAAGAAAAAGCTTCACTTCTCAGGAGCCCACGTTACTTTAGCTGAGTCTGTAAACCTTTATGTGGTTGATGAGCACCACATCAGAGGTTGACCCTCAGGATGCTTCCAGCTCTGAAGAATTCTCCGTACAGCATTCTGTATACTTTGAGTCTCTGGTACTTGTTCATTCCCATGAGTTGGAGTGTGTCATTTGACAGTCTGAGTGGGGTGATTGTTGGTGGCTTGACTAGCCAACTCCGAGGATCAGTGGAGAAGTTTGGGGTGTTCACACATGGCATCACAGATCCACCATCCCAGACACTGTGGAGAAAACATCTCTCTTCCTTTTCCCTCAGACCTTTCGTTCTGCACACCTCTCCTGAGCCCATCTTCTTCCTCTTCCAACTCTTGTTTATTTATTGTCTACTAAAAAATTATTTGGAACTTTTCTGCCACGTAAGAGCCCCTAATATGGTCCATGCAGTATTAAGATGAATATAGTATTGACAGCGGGCATCAACGTTTTTCAGGCCTCTGAGCACATTTAGAATTTTTTATCAAATGCCATGGCTGCCAGCTCCTCTGCTCACCTCTTGCCTCCCTCCCCCTGGATCAACCCATACCCCACAGAGACAGTAGAGGAGAGCACATGCACATGGATGTTGCTTTTTCAAGGGATTTGTGTAAACAGACATATACAAGAGTACTCAAAAAGATTTGTACATATAATCAGAAATAATTTGGTGTCAGGTTTATTCAGGGAGCATTTCCCCCCTTGTTATGGTGTTGTCAGGCAATAGACACACTGAGGAGCTCTGAGGCGAGTGAGGCTGAGCAGCCAGACTTTGCTCAGCCCATAATGCTGCCAAGGTGGCATGATGTAAGCTCCTAACCAACATGAAAGCATAAGGTTTGCACAGCCTTGCTTTCTATCCATTCAAACAACCAGAGGAAGTCTTCCCGACCTCGTACAACACCTTTACCAATCAACCACTCATGCCCATAACAATTTTGCCTGACTTCTGATTGTGCTATATGGGGGCACAATCTGAGACCGATGGTGAGAATTCAAATACTACAATCTAACCTACTTTTATCATTTATCATTTTATTACATAAAATTCAGAATTAAAAACAGTTAAAACGGACTACATTCACTGGAATAGGGTGGATCCTGCAACTCATATCTCAGGTATCAAAGGTCAGGGGGGAAAGCTGCGTATTCAGCATTTACCAAAAGCTGTATACTGAATAAGCTGGACACAGTTCTGTGCGGAAGGAATTGCACAGTTTAGGGCCTTCCAGCAGAGAATGGCCTCTCCTGGGCCACCGCTCCCCTCAAAAAACCTTCTGAGGGTGGTGGAACTTCCAAGGGGACCCTTCTACTGAGCTTGACAGGTCTGTAGGAAGGATGCGGTCTTTCAGAAATTTGGGACCTAAATTGTTTAGGGTTTAGAACAGTTGATGCGAGCACCTTGAATTGGGCATGGAAACAAACTGTCAACCAATGTAGGACAGTAATTGGAAGATGCCTTCACCATGTTAAAATAAAACACCTGTCACTTCTGAGGTCTTTGGCACCCCAGAAATCAGCCAGCAAATCCACCCACACATGGCTTCAGCTCAGCAAATTTATATCAAGAGAGATTGTGGCTGAACTGAAGGGACAGGTGAACACACTTACTTCCCCTAGCAACTGTTCCCTGCCTTTCACCCAGAGAGTACATGTTCAGATAAGGTTATAGCCCAACTGCAGAGCAGGTAAATATACATGCTTCCAGAGCTAAATGGCACTGACTTCCCTGTCTCTGCAGTTACAGCTAGCTACAAATCACAATAATTTTTCATGCAAACTAGGATTGGATGTGCTTGTTGACAGTAGTACACTGCAAACAAATCACCTGGCCAGCTTTGTTTAAATGGTGCTACTTGGGAGGTCACTTAGCCAAACACCACTCTGGTTGCCACAACACATAGTCTGTCCTCCCATGCTGTGGTTAAGCATGTGACAAGCATCTTCACTGCTGACCTTTGAAATGAGGATAATCCATATCCATTTACAAGCAGCATGTTCAGCAATGATGCACACACAACAGTGTGTAGAACAAGTTACAGTCAGTTGTACAAAATGGGCTGGCATGGAAAGAAAGTATTTTGCCCTTTTTTCTGTTTTGGCTTAAACAAGTAGGCCTTGAGCCCTTATGCTGATGCCATGTGTATATCTAACCTTTGGCCATCACGGATTAGTTAAAGGACCAGAAGGGAGACTAGCTTTAGTTGGTGAAAGCAAACAACCTTGTTGCTTACATAAGACACTTCGGGTATGTTTACAGACGGCCCTATCCTGTGTTGCATTACAACAATTTCAGTTGTGTCGATCACACTCCCTAAAAGGGGCTCGCAATCTAGTCTGGGTTACATCTTGAGGGAAACTTAAAGTAGAACAAGCTAAAATTGATACCTTAAAAAAGTATGTCCTTTCTAAGGACATAAAAATAGCCTGCTGGATCAGTGGCTCATTCAGTCCAGCATCCTGTTCTCAGAGCGGCCAACCAGATGCCTGTAATAAACCCCAAAGCAGGACCTTAGTGCAGTAGCAGCTTGGGGGAAAACTGGTTTATTACTACTTTTAATAGGTTTGCAGGAGTGTACTGACAATCCATCTGACTCAAGAAAACAGAACATCATGTCCAGTCTAAGATTTTGTTAAAGCAATAACTGTGATAAACAACCAGTGAGATTCTTTTACTAGTTTTGGGAATCATTTCAAATCTCTGCTGAAACGATGGTCTCGGAGGGCATCTCTGAACTACTTGCTGTTTCTGTGACTCGGCTACAGCTCCTATAGCCAATGGTCAAAAAGGCAATGCAAGTTAAAACAAGTTGTGTGCGTGTGCGTGCGTTCACCCCCTTCAAAAGCAAATTATATATATAAACAGTTGAATACTGTATTCATAAAACCAATCCCACAGATACCAACAGAGCTAAAGGTCTCTGTTTAGATGCCAAAAAGACAATAACGAAAGTGCCTGAGATATAACGGAAGGGAGTTCAAAGGGTAAAGTGTCACCACACTAAAGGCCAGCTGCATCTAGAGAGTATCAGATGAGTATTCACTACAGGTGATTGATTACCTTCTAAATCAAGTTATACCCAGTGTGCTATAACTTTGTGCCAATGGAGAAAATTGCTTTTTCCATTTGAGATAGTTAAAGACAGTTGACAGTGGGCACAATAAAAGGGGGGTCTCCCCTCTCTGCTCATCTAACTGCTGATCTTCTTTTTCTTCCCCTTCAGGCTTTTGCTCAGTTTGATCCTGAGGGTGATGGCACAGTGGATGTGGAGAACATGCTGGAGGCTCTCAAGAACTCCAGCGGAGCCAATCTTCAAGGGGAGCTTAGTCACGTGATCAGGCAGCTGCAGGCTTGTTCGCTTGTCCCAGGTAAGAAATGGGAAGGAAGAAGGGAGATGGCTTCTGTGGATTTATCTTAATGCAATGGGCCACGGACTTAAGATACCATGACAGTAACCCCCTGGGAAGGTGCCTGGTGTTTGAGCAAATGGAGAAGGGCCATAGCTCGTTGGTAGAGCAAGCAGAAGGTCCCAAGTTCAACCTCTGGCACCTCCAGGTAGGGTTGGGAGAGACTTTGCAGTGGGACTTTCTCCCTAGGATGATTCTTCCGCCACTGTAAGGCAGCTTCACATTCTCCAGTTGATATATAGCTATGTGAGTTGTAGTCCAAAACATCTGGATAAGACGAGGTTGGTGAAAACTAACATATCCAATAGCAGAAGGAATCATTGATTGGGCATCTCACTTAGCTCAAGTGTGCAATTCTATCACCATTGCTAGCTTCACCCTGAACCATTCAAGGGGTTCATTTTTAATCACTTGTTTACTCAGGAGCTGTCATGTTAACTTGCTCTTGTTTTCCTGAGAAGTGCATGGTCATGACTCATGAGGCAGTGCCAAACCTTTGCAAGGTTCTAGTAGCTTTGTTTGGGCACACCCAAAATAAACAGTCAGGGTATAAAAGTACTCATAGCTAACAATAATGCTTGTTTTTCCAATATTCATAGTGCTTTCACAGTCTTGCTAAGGTAAGGCCGGTATTGACCTCATATTACAGATGGGAGATCAATGTTGATAGAGGGAGATTGACGTTTACTGAAGGTCCACACTGAGCTTCTATAAGAGGCAAGATTCAGAGTAGCAACTTTCTGCTTCGTAGCTCAAGCTTCTTAGCCACTGCACCACACCAATGTCTAAAATATATTAAAACTGTTAAATCTGGGAAAAAAACCTCAGGCACCCTGCAAGAGGGCTGTGAGTTCCGTGCTAGGAAAAGGTCTGAGAAGAGAACAGTATCTGCGGGTCTCCTTTTTTTTTAACATTGTGTTTCACTAGTTTGTGTCCATTATTTGAGCCCCATAGTTGAGTTGAAGGATGTCTTATCAGTCTTTCACAGCTAGAAGAGGTTAAGGATATGGTTCAAGGTACCAAGTAAGGAACAGATAGTCATATAGAGTGTGGCTACTCCCAGTTTCTGAACACTGGAGATTTTGGGAGATTCTGCACCCGTGTTCAAAAACATATCCCCCAAACATAGGAATGGACTAGGATTTTTAAACAAGTGCCATGTCATATTTCCAGAAACTTCTAGGATCATACAACATGGAAAAATGCTGCTACCAGCTCATACCATTCTGTAGGGATTATATCAAAACAGTTTCAGTAGTTTAGGATACAGTGATTACTTGGTTCACACACAGTTAAGCCATCAGCCTGTTCGTTGGGGCCAAATGTGCTTCCTCACTTGCTCACACTGATTGAATATGCTTCTCCTCACACTCTGGTTTTAATTATCAGTAGCTTCATATGGTTTCTTTCTTAGGGGCACTGCTGCTTCTTTTCCCCCTTCCACTAGCGTAGTTTGGAAGCACCTAAGTGGTGACTTGAGTGGGGTTTATTTAACTAATCTCATGTTTAGCCCAGGGATTGGGAGCCTGTGGCCCTCTAGATGTTGTTGGACTACAATTCCCATCATGATGGGAGTTGTAGACCAACATCTGGAGGGGCAACAGATTCCTCTGTTCCTGTTCTAGCCAGATGAGTGATAGAATTAAGTTCCACTTAATTAACTGAAGCAGGAAATGTTCTGTCTCTACCAAAATATGTATGCACCTTATTAAGTGCCTTTCCCTTTCCTTCTCAAGGTTTTGTAGACATATTTTCAGAGTTGAACGAGCGACTTAGTCTCCACGCTTTCATGATCCTGAGGTTCCTGCACCGGCACCGTATCGCCAGCACAGTCATCCCATATCCAGTCTTGGAGTACTTCAACAATATTTGCACCATGCGATCTTCCGTACTGAAGGATTCTTTAGATCGGCTCCTCCTAAAAGAAAAAGGTATTGGAAGTTGATTTGTCCTCTTCTCACCTAAAATGTTTATAATCAGGGCCAGCCACTGAGGTGCAATTGTAATCTTAATTGTGTTTCCTCTCAATCTTCTGAATATCCATGTCAGGATAATTTCTTGAGCAGTTCAGTATCAATACGTCCTTGGAGGCAAAGCTCCTCTGCAGGTGGAGATGCCGATCTATGCCTCTCTTATTTGAACCATGTTTAAATTCTGATTTCACTAACGTGTGGCATTTTTGTCACTATGGGTGCCATCCCCCCCTTTTTTGTCTTCTCCAGATCACCCTTCACTGTAATTGTTCTGCATAGGTTGTGATGTGGGTCATTCAGTCACTCAGAATACAAAGGCGTAGCAGAATTATCTACCTTCAGAGGAGGCTGCCTGTTGCATTGCTGTATGAGTATCTGCTCTGGGCATCCCCCCATCCAATCATTCAGGTGTGCCCAGATTAGCAATTCATGTGGGAACTCAGAGTGGGCTCTCCTAAGGGTTGGCAGCTCTATAAGTCCTTTAATAGTGAACCTGGGCAACTGAGCTCCTGACAAGAGAGGGGAAAGGACCTAAAGAAACCATAAGCCAGATCCACACAGTCTGCTTAACAGTTAAGTCTGTGGATGATGCTTGTACTATTTGGATGCCAGTTCAATACCTGCCCTTTAAAAAAAGAGAGAAAAGGAAACACTAGGCGAAAGAGGTTACTTTCCTTTCCTCTAGGCAAATTCTCAATGAATGTGTTGCAAGGAAATGAAAGAGAATCACTTCCTCAAAGGTCTCGTAGATTGCCATGAAGGTAGGGGGACGGAGGAAGAGGTAAGCAGAAGTCAGTATGCTGGTATGAATGTTTTTACTTAACCTGTCTTTGCCGCTTCTTCCAATCTCTTTACAGAATGTCCGAGTGATTTAAATGGAAACCAGGAATTAGACAAGCTCAAATCAGTTTCAAAGTGCTACACTCACATAGAAACTTCCTCCAATTCAGCAGACATTGACAAAATGACAAATGGAGAGACCTCCTCCTTCTGGCAGTCTGATGGGAGTGCTCGGTCACACTGGATACGGTGAGTGACAGGCTGGATTTCATTATTAACAAGGCTTCTGGGATTTCCAGAGCAGAACGTTCCTCTTCTTTGTTTGACTTGGATGGAAACTGGTAAACATAAGACTCTCAAGCTTGTAGAAGAGAGGTCTTGTGGTTCTGTCCAGATGTTGGACTCCAACCACTATCCTTGGCTTGGACTTAATTCTGAGCCCAAGAACTGTGGTTTGTTTCATTTACTCATAAAATTCCTCAGCTGCCCTTCACCATAAGGTCCCCAGGATGGGTTACAGCTATATAAACATATGGTTACAAAACCAAGTAAAACCATTTCAACCAAAATAGAAGCTTCTCTTGAACAGAAGGGGTGGGTCCCATAAAACGAAATACCTTAACTGTCAAAAGCTAGGCTCACGGTATGGATAAACAACAGTGATGTGAAAGACTTTGTGCAGGAGGTTTTTCTACCACTATATTTTCCTATGATTCTTCCCCCTGTTTACTTATTTATAATAATATTTCTGTACTGCTAATACATAAAGAAAATATCAAAGTGTTTCACAACAAGTACATATGAAACCATACAATAAAAACCATATTAAAAATTTAAAATCAGATAACAATTGTGGAAAGATGTATTCTTAATTGCCTGCATAAGCTTGAAGGAATAAAAAAGTTTTCAGCAGGCGTTTAAAAGTTGAAACAGATGGTGTCCGCTATATCTTTTGTGTCAGAGGGTTCCACAGAGCTGGGCAGATTACACAAAAGGCTTGGTTCCTTGTTGTCTCAAATGAACCTTGCCAACTTGGGGAATGACCAGCGACAGTCAAGCAGATGATCTCAGTGACCAACCTGGGATATTAAGCTTCTGGAAGTTCCTGAAGTACCCTGGACCGAAGTTGCTCAGGGCTTTATAAATTAAGACATGTTCCTGGCCTGATAATAGATGGACAGCCAGTGTCAACTTGCTTGGGATTTTAACTGTTGGTAAAGTTTTTAATGTGCTGCTTGTTTTATTACTAGGTTTAGGGTGATTTGAGCGAAGTTCTGCCCAGAAGACCTAATAGGCATGACTAATGCTGGATGCAAGCCTTTGCCTTTAATTCTCTCATGATTTCTTTTTTAATTGTAAGCTGCCTTGAGTTTGATCTTTATCATGGACTGGCGCGATACGTATGGCCCAGTAGATACATAAGCCTGGCATCCTTTTATAAATGTGTTCTTTACCGAATAAGTGCAAGTCGGGCAAGCTCAGTTGGGCACCACAAAATCTCCTGTTCTCACCCCCCGCATTCCCAATGAAATCTCTTTGCCTTCCAGTTTAAAGATGAAACCGGATGTCATTCTGAGGCACCTCTCGATTGCAGTCGCAGCCAACGACCAGAGTTACATGCCGCAGCAGGTTACGGTAGCTGTTGGAAGGACGGCCAGCAATCTCCAGGAGGTCCGCGATGTTCACATTCCCAGCAATGTTACCGGATATGTGACATTGTTGGAAAACGCTAACATTAGTCAGATGTGTGAGTCCATAACAATACAATTGGTGTTTCTTCTCTCTCTCTCTCTCTTTAATAAAACAAAATATATTTTAACTGTCTGGCTTGAAAGGTAAAAGGGGGGGGAGCAGTTCCTTAGGGATGGGAAGTTTGGGTTACCCAGGTCAGCCCAAAGTCACTTTATCTCGTCCAGGTTAACCCAAAGTGACTCACAATCAGCCCACCAAACAGACAAGAAACCCCACATAGACACTTTTGCCTGCATCCCTAGATGTTGAGCTCTCAATACTTGTGGATGCCCATGCTCAGAGACAGATTGCATGTGTTCTGGGGCCAAGCCTTTGAATCTGAGTGCAGATTCTGGTGTTCAGCTAGAAAACTTATTTAAAAGAGTGTTGGAGTTCAGATTGACAGGTTTCAATGCCCCAAGTGTGCATAGCTTTATAACTGTGCCGCTAGAAATGTGAAGCTTAATACTTGGAAACCACTGAAATCGGATGTCTTGTGAATATCACTCTTCAGGCAAGATTCGGTGTCTGTATTATCCTCATTTCCATGCAAACCCGTGAATGTCATGGTTGGCTTAAAATGCACAATGCACCTCAGCAAGATACCTGTGGTTTACTTGGACATTTGACAAGCGCCCCCCCCCCCAATTATTGTGGTTTGCATGATTGCAGGTTTGTTCATTATCTAGAATTGAATCTGGAATTCTGACTTGCTCAGGGAATTGGAGCGTTGTTGTTTTTAAAGCTCATTAATTTCTGTTGAAGTAATCTTGGGGGGCCTATAACCCGAACAAAAAGACCAGCATTAAGAGAAATGTTGCAGTTCTCAGAGAAGTCTTGTCTGCTTGGGACTGTGGCTTACTCTGTTGCCAGAACTACCCTCATATATAATACAGATCACACACTTAAGCTAGTTGAGTGTCAAATCAGTTTTAATTATTGATTTATTACATTTATATCCCGCCTCCTCCATTTTATCCTCACAACGACCCTATGGGATAGGCTGGGCAAAGAGGCAGTGACTGGCCCAAGATCGCCCAGTGAGCTTCATGCCAGGTGGCAATTTGAAGCCTTGTCTCTCCCAGGTCCTAGTCCAGCACTCAAAACCACTACACCACACTGGCTACCATTTTGGGAGAGAAATGGGGCCACCTAAAAATAGAGGCTTCTGGATATTCATGGGACTCCCTAATACAGAAGTTTGTGTCTTTTTGTGGGGTGAGGGGAGAAATAAACAGAAAAGAAACATGGCCTGATCCACAGACTTTTGAAGTTCCAGGATAAACAACATGTGGATAATTACATGCCAGCATTGTGCAATAGGGCAGGGGGCGGGAAGGAAAATAGTGAGAGAAGTGCCCTAGCAACTTTGCAGTTAAGTTTCCTAGGTGAAAGCACCCCCACCAGGCATTATAAAGGGATATTTCAGGAAGAAAGGAAACCTCGGTTCTCGAACGCAATCTGTTCCGGAAGACGGTTGGAGTTCCGAAACGGTTCGAAAACCAAGGCGCAAAGGGTTGGCTGCAAATGCAATTGAGAAAATTGAAAAACATACAGCAGAGGCTGTTCGACTTTGAAAATGGAAGCATTTACTTTTGGGTTCTGAAACATTTGACAATGGAGACGTTCGAGAACCGAGGTACCACTGTAGTTAAAAGATACACTGGTTTGATGCATCAGATGAAGACCTGGGTAAAATAAAAAATATGACCTCTGCGGGGGGATTTAGACATAAGGATTCCCCACGTCTGTCTTTTTTTTGGTAAATAATTTTTATTTCATTTTATAATGTATATAAAACCAAGACAACAACAGATGGGGGGGGGGGGAATCCAGATAGGCACATAGAATAAGTACAGATACATATGGGTTAAGTAACAAAGTCATGAAAGAAAAAAATGAGAATAAAAATTGCCTTCACATAGAAGAAAGAATATTTGTGTTAACTGATCTTCACATATAGTTCCAGATTTGCCAAGCACGTGATGAGGGTTGTTTTGAAAATAATGCTTCTGCTGTATATGTAGTAAAGGGATGCCAAATCATATTTAAAATATCTGGAAGTGCTAGACCTTGTTGAAATCTCAAATAATGCATAACTACATGTCTGTTTTGACTCTGAGTCTGGCATATGATTCCCAGCCAATAATTTAAGCCTGCCTGCCACTAGGTCCACCTTCATTTTTGTGGCTTGGCAGTTGGCTATGCTTGGTTTACAGCTGCCCTGCTCTGGAGAACCCAAAAGAAGGTGCAGGAATTTTTCAGGCCTGGCATATGAAGCTTGTTTGTGTCGTTCTCCACTCCCCAGTAAATAAACTTGGTTTGGCAGCAACATCCTCCATGATGAGCCTTCTTCCCCTCACTTCATATTTTCCTTTAATAGCTTGTAAAATCTACCAATTACCTAGACCTAGTTTATTGATTCATGGTATTGTACTCTGAATAAGCAGTCATGTTCTAGGCTGCAGGAGAGAATGCTTTTGGAATATAACTCAAAGGGGTTGTGGTAATGTACAGCGAAGGATGTTCCGCTACACCAGGCATAGGCAAACTTGGCCCTCCAGATGTTTTGGGACTACAATTCCCATCATCTCTGACCACTGGTCCTGTTAGCTAGGGATCGTGGGAGTTGTAGTCCAAAAACATCTGGAGGGCCAAGTTTGCCTATGCCTGCTATATACGTATATCATGTTTTGTGATGTTAGCTGTTCTTAAACATTATTGGACAATCAGCAGCTTCCCTTTGAGCTGTAGAACTTCATTAAAAACAAAAAACAAAATTGGCCCATGGCTGGAAGAAATTATTTGTTTGATGCTTTTGACAGATGTACAGATAAATATCAAGCGCTGCCTTAGCGATGGGTGTGACACCAGAATCCACGGGCTCAGGGCTATCGGCTACCAAAGAGTGAAGAAGGGAGGTGTCTCGGTCTGTGATGCTTCGGCGATCTGGTACTGGTCCCTTTTGACCTCTCTGATCACAGCGTCCATGGACACCAACCCTGCGATTGTTCATGCCATCCTGCAAAATACTCAGTGAGTAGTTCTCCTTTTTCTCCTTAGCTACATTACCATCTGCATTTTTCCTTATTGAGTGTACACCAGTGTTTATATCTGGCCAGGGTGGGTTACTAAAATTTTAAAATTCAGAATTAAAAACAGCTAAACTACCCCTCCATTTTGTTGTATTTTTGTGTGTAAGAGTCTCTTATGCACGGTTTTAGAAACAGCAGCTTAAAAGTTGTTGTAAAACTAGGTACATATCCTCCCTGCCCCCACTCCCATCTAGAGGGAGCCTTCTAGATTTTCCAGAGGCGCAGCTCTGACAAGGGCAGGACTATTAAGGCATAGTCATTGATTTTATTTATATGTTTAGAATTCTGCATTGCTTTTCCTCTATCCAAGAGCCCATAACGACAGTGGGCCATTGCTTTAAAAATGTAACATGTAACTGAACCATGTAGAGGTGTAGCTGGGCTGCTCACGTTGGCCTCTTGTTCTCCGTGATGTGCTGTGGTGCAACCTTGTCCACACTGGACTTCCAGGAGCACTTCCTGCTTGCCATTGTTTCTGATGGGACGCTCTCTTCCTTTTTCTTCCTTCAGGAAGGCCCTGCAGCACATGCCGCCGCTTTCTTTGTCACCAGGCTCCATAGACTTCTCAAGCTTCCTATCTCCCAACGTTTTGGAAGAAGTGGACAGTTTTCTTCTGGGAATTACCAGGTACAGTCATAATAGAGCTTTGCAGTGGTACCTCGGGTTAAGAACTTAATTCGTTCTGGAGGTCCGTTCTTAACCTGAAACCGTTCTTAACCCAAGGTACCACTTTAGCTAATGGGGCCTTCTGCTGCCGCCGCACAATTTTTTTTCTCATCCTGAAGCAAAGTTCTTAACCCGAAGTACTATTTCTGGGTTAGCGGAGTCTGTAACCTGAAGCGTCTGTAACCTGAAGCGTCTGTAACCCGAGGTACCACTGTAATACAGCAAATAAGTGTTACACCAGGAGCAAATACCCATTCTTCAGCCTCATTCCTTCTGGAAGCTTGCATGCTAGTGGTGGGTGGGGTTAGAGGCAAAAGTGGGCGGAGCAACCCATGCAAATTTCACTTGTCTGCATGGCAGCCCCTTGTCATGTATGGTTGCCAAGCTCATGCTTCAACAAAAATCAAGTCCATGTTAAATCTGTAGACTAGAGCATGGATGAGGAACTTTGGCCAGCCTGAGGGCCGCATTGCCTTCTGGGGGCCACATCCCCCTGGTGGGCAGGACTAGAGAAAAAAGAGTGCTAAGCAACAAATGTAAATTTTACTTCTGTAGGCTGGTTTCTACACACACTGGCACACCCCTCTCCGTCCTTCATCCTTACAAGCAAGAGGCACCGTCACAATTCAAACACACTTTCTAGCCAGGCAGAATCACTGGGCGGGTGGGAGGTGCGGTGGGCATGACCTGGAGAGAGTCCCAAGGGCCAGATGGAGAGGCTTGAAGGGCCACATTAACCTCCATGGCCTAGTTTCCCCCACCGTGTTGTGACGCAATGGAAACTGCAGCTTTTTAGTTCAGACAAGAAAGCACAGGACTAAGGGGAAATGTTTTAGAAGCTGATACAATTCTGAGTAGTCTGGGAATTTTTCCTCCAGTCTCCTTATGTAGCTTGTGCTTCCTCCATATCCTGCGTTACAGCATGTCGTGGTGGTTAGAAAACAATAGCCCAAGACTACTTGTCTAATCCCTGTTTTCCTTCCATTTCTTCCCAGTCGTTGTGCCTCCCCAGAAGTAGAGCTTACCCTGCTGGCATTTTCCCTGGCCAGGGGCAGCATTGGCAAAGTGCTGAGTTCACTTTGCACGATCGCCGACCACCTGGAAACGCCTTACAAGGCTGCCTCACTCATCGCCTCCATGGCCACGGTCAGGCAAAACTTGCTGTACAAATATGGTAAATAATGGCTGGGGAACGTTCATATAGTTGTTTCCAGACCTATGCATGGCATTGAAAAAGTGGTTACAGAAAGGCTATAAACTCAAGACAGGTAAAAGACCTCCCACAAGAGGCGGGGATGGCCGCCAACTTGGATGACTTTCAAATTGGACAAATTCATGAAGGATAAGGCTGTCTATAACCACTAGCTATGTCAGCTATGTTCCGCTTAATATGTTGGAGGCATTAATGCTTCTGAATATTGACTGCTGGAAGCCCAAGTAGGGGAGAAGGCTCTTGTGTTCTGGTCCAGCTTGGAGGTTTCCTATAGATAGCTGGTTGGTCACTGTGAGAACAGGATGCTGGACCATTGACCTGACCCAGCAGACTCTTAGGTTCTTAGGCTTGGGGAGATACAGGTCTGGTAACTGTTTCAAACTTCTAGCAGTTGTCCTCTGCTTTTCTTTGAAGCTAAGAAAATCAGAAACTGGGAATGTTTGCATCCTTGAACTGGAACACGGTGAAGATTTTGTGTTTTAAAATAATCACCTTTGTGAGGTTATTGGTGTGTTCCTCCTTTAGACTGTTTATTCACAGAGGAGCACTATGTTTCCTAATCCCATCCTCCAATTGAAAAGTATAGGGGATGCCATGAGTGGGCTGCTTCTCTGTGTTGTTGACAGACTTGTCTGTTGCTATCTCCAGGAACTCCCCTGAGGCTGACGCTGCAGGCCTGTGATGTCAAAGGAAAGGAAGACAAATCAGGTCCTGAAAATCTCCTTATAGAGCCATGGACAGGGGATGGTAAGGGCTCGCGTTGATTCCAATCATGTATTTCTTACATTTTATCTTGCCTTTTGTATCTTCCCTTTCTTCCTCAAATAGAGGTATGGAAGGTAGCTTACATAAGAAACCAGACAGTAACAATTTAAAACAAACTAACTTACGCATAGCAGGAGATAACAGATAGTATAAAGCAGCCTGGCAGCAGGAAATTGGGCAGAAAAGCAGATGCACAGCAGCTGAAGGGGGAGCAGGGCAAAATGTTTTACACTCTAGATGCAAGAATATAGAAATCTCTTATAGCAAGTCATTTGCCAGTTGAATTCCTGATGGCGACGGGATTTACAACAAGCAAGGTGCTTCCAGACACATGCCTTGTTGTAACCAAACAGTGCATCAGGGTTAGGCCTCCCCTGGTTGGCCCAATCCAGAGCCCAAACATGCATCGTCCTGAACATTCTCCATAAATTTCAAGTCTTCTTGTTTTGTTCGAAGGTTTCCTTACTGAGACTGGAAAGAGACAGGCCAGTGTCATTCTTTCGACCGGAACTGAATCAGCCTTTCAGGTCACACAAATCAGAATAAAGGTAAGGGTGCTTCTGTTCAGCTTTCCGGGTATGAATGAAATTGCTTTCTCTATACATGGTTTAGAGCTTCATTATTCTCCTAGGTGCGGAGGGGAGCGATTGGGGCCCGGTGTGGGTTGGTGTTTGCTTACAACTCCGCTTCAGAGAAATTTCACGCAGAGGAGCACTTCAAGAGATTCGAGAGCTATGACAGATGGAAGCTAGAAGATTTCCGGCACTTCTTAAAAGCCAGGTAAATACAACCTATCTGCTGCCACCTGGTTCTTTTAACTGTTGGTGCAAATGGTTGAACCTGAATTTTTCTGTGTATGCTCCAATATTGGTCTATTACCCTACCTTGAAACTCAAACCACAGCAGCTTTCTTTGGCTTGATAATGCTCAGGATCCGAACCCACAACCCCAGTGGCCTGTTTCTTTTTTAATTCTTTTTATAAATTTTCCAAATTATTACAAATTAATTTAATACAATTTTGTTATACGCACACACACACATAGTGGTGCCTCGGTTTCCGAATGTCTCTGTTGATGAACGTTTCAGAACTCAATTGCCAAAAACCAGGAAGTAGATGCTTCCGTTTTCGAATGCGCCGTGGAAGTTGAACTTCTGAACTGGCTTCCTGTTTGAGTTTTCTGTGTGTCTTGAGGCTTTCGTATCAAATTTTCGGTTTTCAAACGTTTCGGAAGTCAAATGGTCCTCTGGAATGGATGACGTTTGAAAACCAAGGTACCACTGTATATATGTATGTAAAAAAAATCTAATTAAACACTTGTAGGAGCAGCACTCCACGAGATGAACTGGGAGAGGAGGATCCCGTTGGCTGGTTTGAAATGGAAGAGGAATGGGATGAAATGGAAGTCAAAATGCAGCAGTGCAGAATTTCCAAGGTAAAACTTCAGCCCAGTTCCTCCAGTCATGACCATATAGCCGGGGGGGGGGGGGACGGGACCTTTTTCTGCCCTCGCAGGCCGCACTCCCTCATGGCTAGTCTTCTGCTGGGCTGGGGTTGGAGTGAGCGCATGCCAGTATGTCTGACTCTGCATAATGGCAGCTGTTTACATTCATCTTGCAGTCCCAACTTTTGTATCTTCTAACTTCGGACACAAGATGCATAGTCGCCAGGGCTGGCACTTTTAATTAAAAAGAAAGAAAGAATGATTTGGTCATGATGTCCCTTCCCCGTTTTTAGTATCTGATGGTGAAGTTCTTGTGCACAAGGCAAGACAAAGCCGAGAGGCTTGGGGTGCAAGGCTTGAGCGTCTTCGGCTACCTCCGGTCCATGTCTTCAGAGCCCAACAGAAGCAAGTGCTGCCTGGAGTGCGGCAAGCCCAGCGGTGACGTTGTTTGTGGGATGACACTCCTGCTGAAGACTCTGTGCTTCATCCAGCAGCTTGCACAGGATTTGGTAGGTTTTACGCTGCCTGCTGCTGCCTCTTCTCTCCATAGTCTGGACCGTATTCTAAAGGCTAAATTAGGTTATTCTCTAGGGCAGGCATGGCCAGCGGTGCTCGTATAGATGTCTGCCATGATGCTTGCAAGCAGTCTCCTTCCCCAACCAGATATGTGAAAAGCTAGGAAAACATGGAGAACATTGGGAATCTCCTCTCAAAGCATTTCCAATTTTCCCCCAGGCCTTCACATTTCTATTCCCTCACTCTGAAATTAGGCTTGAGAGAAGCATTCTCTCATAGCCAATAGAATAGGTGTGTGTCCACACATGCTGGCAACAGCAGTCTCTCCAAGTTGCATTTGTGCTTGTTTGCCTCCCAAAATTGGGGATCTTTAGGGCATCAGAAAGATATCTGATGCAAACTGAAAATTATTCTGCTCCCCCCCCCCTAAAGCTTTCCAGTGCAGATTTTTTTGGGAGGAAATTCACATCGTCGTTCCTTATCCTCCATGAATTTATTTCTTTTTCCAGCTTAAAAAAAAAAAATTATTTTATTTCTAGGTTCAGAAGAAGGCAAGCGGTCTGCGCTACAGGTCATACCTCGACTTTGCGGGCCTGGATTTAAAGCTTTTCTGGAATTTCTATAGTAAACTTCACCAAAAGTAAGTCCCTTTCCCATCATTTACAACTAGTTGAAAGTAAATGAAGCTGGCTGAATGCTGAGTCTTTGGTGCTGTGGCGTGCATTGGTGATGGGCAGAAGCTTCGGTCATTGTCTGCCTTGGTAGCTTGTACAACCAAACTCATTATTCCAGGCCCTGGTGCTTAGCATTAGGTCTCACCAGATGCATCCATATAGAAACTAGCAGGCATATTGCTAATTATGGTGAAGGAACAGAGTAATAGAGAGTAACAGGTTACCAATAGACTCAATGCTGCTGTTAAATAGAAGCCTGATATGTACTGTAGTTTACTTACTGTACACGTGTACTGATATGAATCTTACGGAAACTGGCCAGTTCTGGGCACCACAGCTGGAGTGTGTGCAGAGGCAGGAAGACCAAGATGATAAAGGGTCTGAAAATTGGGCCTTATGTGGAACAGTTGAGGGAGTTGTTTAGCCTGGAGAATTGGGGACTTGATAGATGATGTGAGAGCCATCTTTAAATACCTGAGAGGCTTTCAACGCTAAACCGTGCTTCGCGCATGCGCAGAAGCACCGAATTGCAACCTACGCGTGCGCAGACGCGGGTTGCGAATGCTGCGGGTTGCGAACATGCATCCCGCACAGATCATGTTCGCAACCCGAGCGTCTACTTTACCTTTCTTGCTCCTGCAATGAAACCCACTTGTAGGATGGGATGAGAATCACATTATTCTGCCTGCCTCCAATTGGTCGTTCATGACAGTGTTGCACACGGGGTTATGAATGAATTTTTACTACATCAGGGTTGTGACCTTTCCTCCCACCCTAGCTCAAGAGAAGAGTGCATTGATGCCCAAGCCATGTTGCTGCGGCTTCTCCAGAGCTGCTTTTCAGTGCTCACATCGGATAACAAAGCTGCAAAGACTCAGGAAGCTGCTCAGAGCAAAACGTCTGACAGCGCAGAAGCAGCAGAGGAACTTTACAAGCATCTGTGTGAAGGTGATCTCCTCACTTCAGCCCGCCACCCCATTGCCTCAAAACCCATCGTTTCCATTAATAAAGAGGGGGAGGGTAGCATAGCCTGGTGGTAGAGCCCGGCCACTGTAAAGTGCTGTGTGGCATTGGAATTTCATGCAAAAGCTTAGGAAAGCAGGTAAGGAAATGAGATTCAGGTTGCTCATAGTTAAGCAGAAATCTCTCTTTGCATTTTTTTTGGAGCAGTTGTAGACAGCGACAGCGAGTCCCCATCACTGAAGACCTTGAAGCAGGAAGTGAATAACACATTGCTGAACGGAGCAGCCATCTTTTTCCCCCACAGACACACCCGGCGGGAGCAGCTTTTTGCAATGTTGGTATGTTGTGGACATAGAAATCTTCGTATCTTAGTACAGACCCTTAGCTTTTGCTTTCTCTCTGCAAAATCCCTGTGGATTACCTTTAGCAAGCCAACTATACTTTTATCCTCCCCACCCTGCAAGGATCTTAGTACATCACCTCCCCCTTACTTTATATCCACACAACCATCTTGTGAGGTATGTTAGGCCCAGAGTGCAGCATCGCCATTCAGAACTCTGTCATCTGCATAATCTGCTAAGAAGTAAGTCCTGCAGGGTTTAGTGGCACTTGTTTGAATGTTGTGGAAAAAGAAATGCAGCCTTGGAGAGCATCGTGGCTGGTTAGCATTTGAACTCAAGTCTGCTCAGTTTACGTCGAACTCTCCCATCACTTTCTGATACAGGCTATCAAAATGTCATGCTGCCACAAACCTTACCCCACCCGTAACATATTTTACATGAGGGGGAAATGTGTGAGCTTTTTTTTTTTTTAAATCAAGCTTTTCTTTTTTTCCAGAAAAACATAACAGAGCAGGAACACAAGGCATCTGTCCATCTTACTTTCAAATCCCTCTGTGCATATTTCAGGTAAGCAACTTTGGCTGCAATCTGATACGCGCTTACCTGGGAGTAAGTCCCACTGGGGTCTTTAGAATCAATCAGCGCTTCAGAGTTGATTGTAAAGTAATAGGCAAAAAAAAACGCCTTAGAATTGAGAACAAATGGCATGGGAGAAATTGAGAATTTTGCCATTACAGTGGTACCTTGGTTCCCGAATGCCTTAGTGGTCAAACAAATTGACTCCCGAACACTTCAAACCCAGAAGTAAGTGTTCCAGTTTGCGAACGCTTTTTGGAAGCCGAACGTCTAACACGGCTTCTGCTTGAGAGCAGGAAGCTCCTGCAGCCAATCAGATGCTGTGCCTTTGTTTTTGAACAGTTTCGGACTCCCGGAATGGATTAAGTTCAAGAACCAAGGTACCACTGTACTCATAATAGACAACAGTTACTTGATTTTAAGAAAACCAGCTTAATAGTTGCAGGATAGGGGGAAAAGAGACTGGGTAATATCCAGTGTCATACTCAGAGGAGGCTCACTGAAATCAGCGGTTAAGTAACTGAAGTGAATTTATTTAGTTTAGTACACCAACTCTGAATAACCCCCCATAGTTGTATTTTATTTTGAAAGTTCAAATTCCACTGGTTAGAGTGTCAGATCATATGACCTGAGAGACCCGGGTTCAAGTCCCCCACCTGGCCATGAAGCTCTCTGGGTGTGACCTTGGAGGACATTCCCTGCCTCTCAGCCTAGCCCACCTCACAGGGCTGTTGTTAGGATTAAATGAGTGGAAGAACCATGTACACCTCCTTGAGCTTCTTTTTAAAAAGGTGGGATGCAAATTTAACAAATGAATAATCGAACAATATAAGCAGTGTCCATTTTAAAGATCTGTTTCCTTGAGTAGTTTCTGGAGAAACAAGTTAGTTTTACTAATAATGCAATGTTCCTGTTATCTTTCTAAAGAAGGAGAGTGGAAGCAGTTAACTTAAGGGGCGCTAATTGTGATGGATCTGTAGTGAGGATAAGTTAGCTGGGTACGACCCTGATATCTGCAACCATAAGGAGTGTAGGTTAGGGAGATGACATTTGCTCTGCTTGAAGGTTGGGATATTGAAGCGGATGGATTTTGCAGTCTGGAATGCTTGCGTCTGGGGTGCCTTTAATAGCCATGCTCAGTGGCGTAGCGTGGGTTCTCAGCACCCGGGGCAAGGCAAGTAATTTGCGCCCCCTAACCCGTGGATTTTAGCACTCGAGTCTCTTCCGCGCCCCCCCCCCGATGTTGTGCCAGGTGCGGGAGGCCCCCCCTGCACCCCCCACGCTACGCCACTGCTCCCACCACAAGTCTTCAGGACAGCCATCCGAAGGCTGGCGCGGGGAGAAGGTCTCTCCGCCCCACCGCCAGGCTTCGGAGGAGGTCCGAGGACAGTGGGGAAGACGCGCTGCGCTTCCCCGCTGTCCCGGAGATTTCCCTATGGACTTTCATCTTGCGAAGGGCCGGCCAAACGCGCCCCCCCCCAATGTTGCGCCCGGTGCGGCCGGCACCCCCCACGCTACGCCACTGGCCATGCTGTGGAAATGTCTGTTCTTTGACAGTGACCAGGATCCAGGTGGGCTCCTCTTGCTGCCAGACAAAGGACCTTCTGCAGATGTTGATGTGGATAAAGTGCTTGCGGTGACAGAAACCCTCCTGGCAGTGACATCGAGAGAGGTAGTGCTTCCGGTCGGTCTTTGGGGTAGTCCTTGCATGTGGAATGGCTAAACTTTTATTTATCAGCAAAGTCCTCAGGACTGGATAAAGTACAGGCAAGGGTCGTAGCTGAGCAGTAGACCACCTGCTTTGCATGCAGAACATCCCAAGTTCATTCCCCATCATCTCCAGGCAGAGTTGGGAATCTCCCTTGCTAGTCATTGTTGACAGTACTGAGTGAGATGGATCAATTTAGTATTGAATTGAAATACTTTATTGTCACTTGTACAACTTGTATACGGTGAGATTACACGAGCACCCCCCCACTCAGCTCTCCTAGTCTTAATTCCCCTCGTTTACTGACTCACACCCACCAAACCCGAAAGTCAGTTGCCCTGTTGTTATCTTTTCATTCAGCAGCCTAACAGCCCATGGATAGAAGCTGTTCTTTACCCTGTTGGTGCAACTAATCATGCTTCTATATCTTCTGCCTGAGGGCAGAAGAAAGTGCCGGCCAGGGTGTGAATCATCCCTGAGAATTTTCCTCACTCTCCCGAGGCAACGTTCTTCCGCTATTTCATCTGTTTACTATTTTATCTATTCATCTATTTCAACTATTTACCCAAGTTATTGGGTAACTTCTTAAGTCTGTAAATAGGTGGCTTTGCATTTGCTGCACCTTGACACTTACAGCCTAAACAGCTGTTAATGTTTTATTAAGATCATTCCTCACCTGTTAATTTATTATTTTTCTTATCTGCGCCCCCACCCCGGCCATATCCAGTGTCTTCCTTTTGGTTTCTACCTATTATGGCAATACATCACTGCTGTTCTTTTTCTTTATAGACCGCCTTTCCCCAGCCATAACAGCTACCAGGGCAGTTTGCTGACCACCCCTCGTCCCCAGTTTACAACAGTTTGGGCAAGCCCAAGTCTTAAAAGAAAAGAAATCCCAAAACCAACAGGCAAACACCTAAGCAAAGAATAGAAAAGCGGGGTAATTAAAACAGTGTGTTAGAGAAGTGGGAAACCTTGGACCCGGGGACCAAAATGCAACCTTCTCCCTGTCCCTGGCCACCAAGCCTCCCTATCTAGCCTTTGGGACACTTCCCAAGGTCCACCACCTGCCTTGAGTGTTTGTGCCTGGCTGAAATAGGTCTTTGAACTCTGAGAATGCCTCTTGTTTGCCTGGTTGGAGGATAGAGAGCATTGAGGACAGAGACTTCTGTGTGTGTAGAAACCAGCCTACTGTGCAAAGGTAAAAATGGTGTGGGTTGCTCTTACCCACCACTGACATATGCCCCCCCCCAAAGGCTGCCCAGTCTGCAAAAGCTTAACCACCCTATTTTAAGTCGCTCAAGGCCAGCATTTCTGACAAGGTGAAACTTTTTGCATTCCGCAGTGCGAAATGTTGATGATGGGCATTGCCCAGCAAGACACGGGTCCTGTGCTCTCGTCCTTATTCTGGTCTGTCCAGGGCAGCCTGCTTTCCTGGTGCTACTTGCAACTTAAGGGCAGTGATCCAGCACCCAAGAGCCTTGCCGTAGAAATCCTTACAAAATGTAAGTATCCGACCAGGAGCGGCCTCTTAACTTACCTTTTCTGTAAAAACTCCCAAACGTGCTGATGGGAATTGTACTTCAAAACACCCGGAGAGCAACACGCTGGGGAAGGATCCTCTGCATCGTTTACTAAGCCATCTTTTGCTCTTTCCTGTCTAGATGTGCAGCAGTTCCTGCGGAGCGTCAGGACAATTTTAGAGTCGCTCCTGTCCCAACACAGTGGGAGAACAATAGTGGAAAAACTGAGCAACTCTGTCTTTTCCATGGTAGCCCGCCAGCTGGTGAGTGAACTTATGGGATGCTTACGACAGCTGTGGGTGGGTTTTCTTGATATATTTTAAAAAAAACAACCTGTAATTCTAACAGGGCACCTTTTGTCCTTTCCCAGATGACCTTCCTGCAGGACTTCTGCACTTTAGACATTCCACATCGTACCCTCCTGCAGGATGTCAGCATTTTGACAAAGCTACTGAATGACCTGTCTGCAGAGCCAGGAGGTGGCCCAAATAAGGTAGCCTTGGGAAAGGTGCTGATGCTTTCAGTGCACAATATGAACTCTGCTGTTAACCACGTCAAGTGCATTTTCTGTGTAAAGTAGGATAAGAATGAAATGAAAATTAACTCTTCCTCTGTTAAGTCTTGCGAAAGATGGGTGTTGAGAAAGGGGCCCAAGTTTGAGTAATGCAAACACTTCTGTAGAATCTGAGGCCTTCAAGTCCTGGCACATGCAGATACCATGCCTAGAAATATCTATCTAGGTAGGCCTTCCTAGTGCTACCAAGGGATCCAGTCATTCAGTGTTTTTCTTTTCTTTTCTTAATTGACATTATTAACAGCCCCAAACTGCAGTATGTAGAGTATTAGATCATGCCATATACAAAGCAAACAAGCAGTGAACAATGAGAAAGGGAAGTGGTAACACACCAGTACAAACCAAGACATCCATATTTCCCAAGCCGGCGTAGGTAGTGAATCTTGAGAAATAAAACCCCATGAGATGGCATAGTAATATTTTGGATCCTCCTTCCCCCAGGAAACTCTTCAGTTTATGTGTGTAATTTTCCATAGTTTCTTACACCCCACAGGCAAATGCAGATTATTTTCAGTGTTCTTCCTTTCTAGGCTGTTGAAATCCTAGCCAACATCCATGTCAAAAACACTTTAGAGAGACCAGTTTTCATGTTGTCCATTTACCTCTGGATTAAGCTTCCAGGTGTGCACCAGACACCTGGTTATTTCAGGACTTCCTTTTCCTGGATTGGCATCTGGGGAGCCGAATCACCCTTGGCTCCTTTTATAATGGTTTATTATTATTATTATCATTATTATTATTTGTGCCAGGTGGGCATGGAGAGTTGGCAGCAGGAACAGCCGGTGGTGCTGCGGACATGGGCTGCAGAATCCCCACATAACTACGAAAACAACTGCCACGACGTCACCGTCTTCCTTTGTCCTGGGGCAACTTACTTCGAGGTGGAGTTTGACGAAAGATGTGAAACAGAGCGGAGGTAACCTTGCAGCAGTTTTCATCTTGGGTGTGACTTCCATGTTAGCACCTCTCTTTTGGCCCCATTGCTGAAGGCTCACTCATACATCTGTTAGCCCAGCCCCTTGCATTCCTGGGAAGGTCTAGCTAGGCAGGGGCGCCCCCTCAATGCCACACCTTCAGGATTATTCTGCACGTCTCTTCAGTGCCTAGCTGTGCTTCTGAGCTGTCCCAGTTAGGCCCCCAAAGGTTGCCAGAACTCACCGGTTAGAGAAATTCTGTTCTTTTAATGCTGCACAAACACATCTTCATAGGTACGATTACCTGGAATTTACTGACGCCAAAGGTGGAAAAACTCGCTACGATACCAAAGTTGGCACAGACAAGTGGCCCAAGGTGAGTGGCTTCCAAATACTGAGAGCGAGCAAGACTTCTGTGTCACGCAAAAACCCACCGCAGTGGCACCACATTCAGTTGTTCCTGGCTTTTCTTGCAACTGCACTGGGAGGTTCTTTATGGAGAACCACATACCTTGTTATTTAAGAGAGATGAAGAACATTGCCTTTTGGGGACAGCATTAAATCTTGCTTCACGACATGCTCCTAAAGCAGGGGTGGCCAATGTGTGACCCACTAGATCAGCAATTGCCAAATTCCTTTTTTTTTTTTTTGTCAACCCCGACTTGGTTCCATAAACTCATCCCTTGTGCAACCCACCCCCACATCGGTTTGCATGACACACTAAGGAAGATAATAACACAATCAAATTCAACAGAGTAACAAGTACTTGCACATTTATTCAAACTATTTAGTTTAATTGTCAACAAAATGGATGAACTTGAGCCAGAGAAACTAGCTTTTCAAAGACTGATAGCTATTTGCACCTGCACCACCATCCTGCCACCTTCTTGCCTCTTAGTGCCCCCCCCGGCAATCCCACCGCCCCCCTTGGCTAGGATACCACCACTGCTCTAAATGTTGCTGGACTGCAACTCCCATCAGCTCCCGCCAGCATTGTCAGTGAATGATAGGAATCGTAGTCCTCCAATGTCAGGAGAGCCACAAGACTCGTATGAACTCACAATTGCAAGAAAGTATTTTCTATCACTTGAAGGGGGTTAAAGCCTTCATTCCAGCTGGGCAGTGTCATTTTCCTGACAGGCAGGGCTACACAGGTTTCTGAACTGAAGTTTCACTATCCGATGGTATTTGCTTTATCCATTCCTTAGAATCAAACACACTGCCAGGCTTTTTGCAAAACTCTTGAAATAGGAAGTTTTGCATTGCATCCTTCCGTCAAAACTTCCCAAGGTTTCTTTCACCTAATAAAAAGACGCTGCATTTCATTTGGCTGGGGAGGTGTGTTGTGTGTGGGTGTGTGTAAGAGCTGCGAGCACGATGGAGGAATGTTGGGTTATCATTCATAGCCCTGCTGTGACTTCCTGTCATGTGACACTTGGCAAAAACCTCACCTGTTTTGTTGCTCTGTAGAAAGTGACCTTTAAGGCTGGCCCTCGGCTGCAGTTTCTCTTTCACTCCGACAGCAGTAATAACGAGTGGGGCTACAAATTCTCCGTCACTGCATATGGCTTGCCAGATGTGGAAGTTTCGTGGGGTCTGGACCTGCATCTCCTTGTGGCCAGGCTCATGGGGCGCCTGGCTTCTCAGAGCATGGTGCTGAAATCCCAACGAGGTGCGTTGAGTTCAAGCATCACTTGAAATGTGTTCAGGGTGTGGAGCTGTGGCGAGGATCCTTTATGAGTTGTAAGGAAGGTGAAGGAGGGGTTGTTTTGCTATAAACTGAGGCAATGTAGTTGTCTTCAGTCTCCAATGCTTTCCTGGTGATTTATTTGTTCATTAGGTTTGCGTACATACCATTCTTAACTTCAAAAAGCTCAGAGCAATTCACAGTTGTTCTTCCTCTAGCCACCGCACTGAGTAGCATGTGAAACTTTGACATTGGAACCCCAGGTTTAGATGACTTTTGACTGAATCCCTTTAGCCAATTTTACTTTCCTTCGTCTGGCTACCTACACAGTAAAATAAATTACGTGTGTACCCTGTTTCTCCCCTTCCCCCAATAGTTGACAGTGACTTTTAAAAACGTGTGATCTAAAACAACCAAAAGCAAGAACGTTATATACATATTTTGAGCCCTAGAAAGAGTGCCTACATCCAAGGTGCCTACATCATATTGTAAAATCCACAAGACTGGCTTCTGTATTTTATTTCCTTTTCACTTTCCATTGATTTAAAGGTTATGAGGCTAGAAATTTAAGATGCTTAATATAACAGATGTATAGCCTTTACTTTTCTAATATCACTGCCTCTCTTTTTTCCTTCCCCAGAGGCAGGAAATGAAATAGAATTGTCTCCTGCAAAAGTGATGTCTGTTCTTAACTCTCCTCTGTGGAAGCCGGTCTTCAGGCATCAGATGCGTTCTGAGCAAAAGCTGGGAGCTAAAGAGCGTAGCCAAATGCCACAGGAAGACAAAGAGGTATTTCAGCCAACTTCCTAAATCTAGTCGCACTAATGCATGGAGCACTTCAGCCCTTCTGCTTCTCTTCAGTGCTTCCTTAGCTGATATTGTACAGTAGTCAGATGACCGCCTCCAGGTGTTACCCCAACACAGGTAGCTATGACCAGAGATCACAGTGGAAGAGTGACCAGGGTTAAGGATGGGATGGGGCAGAAACATGATGAGGATATATTTCATTTGGTCACCAAGCAGGTTTATTGCTGGCACAACGGTTGTTGGGCTACTGTGTGGTAACTGCAGGAGATTTTAGTGGAGCTCTAGAGGAGGGCATCTTGAGTCGCCTGCTCCTTTTTTTATCTTATTCTATTTATTTAACAATTTATTTCCTGTTTGCTTATAATAAAACCTCTAAGTGGTATGCACCAAATATTAATATTAACATTAACAGTAAAGACAAATCAAACATACTGAAATAATTATAATTAACAGGGTTGGTGGTTTTTTTTTAAAGATTAAAACATATCAACAATCTACATGTCTGGGTACACTTGCTTAAACTAAAATGTTTTCAGCAGGTACCAAAAAGAGTACAGTGAAGGCACCTGCCTGATGTCCATAGGCAGAGAGTTCCGAAATGTGGGTGTTGCCACGATAAAAGATTGATTTCTCACCACTGTGGCATGAGTATTATTTGGCACCTTTAACAGTGCCACTTCCACAGATCAAAGTGATTGGTTAAGCATACATGGTATGAGTAAAGTGGTCCCGAGCCGTTAAGGGCTTTATGTACCAATAGTAACACCTCGAACGCGGCCCAATAAGAAATCAGGAACCAATACAGACCACTGAGCTGAGGAGTTGCGTGCTGACGGGGTCTTGCTCCTATAAACAACTGTGCTGCAGCATTCTACATCAACTACAGTTTCCAGGTCATACAAGGGAAGCTGCACAATAGAGTACTTTGCAGGAATCCAGTCTTGAAGTACCAGTGCCTGAAGTACCATGGTCAAGCCCTCCTGGCTCAGGAATGGTAAAAGCTGTTGCACCGAGTATAGCTAGTAAAAGGTGCTTCAAGCCACTGAGACTCCCTGGGCCTCCAGTGACAAAGCTGGACCCAGAAGCACCTGATTGCACACCTGCTCCTTTAGGGATCTGTTTCTTTCGATTAAAACGGAAAGCTAAACCATAGTTTGGCATTACTGAGAGCAGCCCTAGCTTTTCTCCAGGCTCACATCTTATCTTGCTTCTCCTCTTGTGCAACTGTGAGGACTTTAGTGTGGGGGAAGTCAGGAGGTTCCCTTACTGTGGGTCACTAATTAAAAGATGAAGAATTCAATAACGTTTATTGATTGCACGTCCAAGATAGAACCCCCTATGTGGAAGTCTCTACCATGGAATTAAACACAGTGTACGCATAGGTATAGAAGTGCAAAATAATCAGACCCTTCCCTTCATTACGTTAGTTTATTCGGTCATAAAGCATCATTAAAGCAACACTATTTGACATGTGCAATTAGACCCCTTTGTTGTCGTCTTCTTTCACACCATCATCTTTGCTGCACAAGTGCTTCATCTGCATTTGTCTTTGAAGCTTCTACAGCATGATTTGTTGCTTTTTCCAAGTTTCTCGATGTCTCCAAATGTTTTCTTACTTGTAACATAGCTTGCTTACTCCCTTCCAGTCACATCAAATATGGCCTTAGCAGTTTCTCTTCAGTACTACTTAACTGAACAATTTAACTACACCTGGAAGCTTCTGATTAACCACACATGTTTTGTCATCAATCCAAGACAAAATGTGATTAATCTTAACTATGGTTAGTAGAAGCAAAGCCGCCTTCAAACAGTTTAATCGAAGCTGGCTTGTTCTCACTAATCACAGTTTAGGGTTCAGATGACACACTAAACTATGGTTAATATAAAATGGAAGCGGAAAATTCTTGTCTCTGTGACTATGTCAGAGAGGGAAGGGAGCCCAGGTACAGGGCAGACAAGGCTCATTCTTGTAACACTAAACCAGAGTGTACTGTTACCAACTAAATCTCTTCTAATCTTCTTTTCAGGCCACAAACTCTCATGCCAACAACTGTCATAATTTTCTCCTTGACTTCGCAAAGTCAGACTCTGCCCAGGAGTTCTGTGGGCCAAATTCTGAGCTTTTCAAAGGACTCGTACAGGCATGTAAAAAACAGGCCCCAAAGACTGATATAGTTGCTGGTTCCACTATTGATCAAGCTGTCCAGTCTACATTTGCTGCTCTGGTCTATCTCTCTCCAGATTTGTATGGGAAGCTTCAGAAATATGGTAACTCCTACCTTAGTGAACATACATTCACAGTGAAGACGACTGCTCATATTTACATGATTCAGTTGTAAAAGTGTGGCTTGTCCATTCTTTCTAAATAATATTTACAACTTCGCTTGCATCAATTTTATGTACATGTGAAAAACCCGCTTAGTTTGTATAACACACGTGGAAAAAATCAGGGTGAGTTGAGTTTCCCTTTGTGTGTTCCAGAGGCCTGACTGGCCTCCGCTGAAAGTTGGGCATTTAGTGTCACTGGACCTGTGATGTGGAGCAGAGTTGGGGCAGGCACCCTTGCTTTTGACTTTCAGGCATCTCTCAGAGACCTCTTTATGCTGCCAGGCCTTTGCAGCTGTTTAAATTGATTAGCCAGTCAATTGAATAACCATTTGTATTGCCCTAAATGGTGTTTTAGTTGTACACTGCCCTGATATTTTATGACATTGTCGCTACGGAAGTATTTTTATACAAAAGTGAGCCTAGGGTGCCATTTTATACAAGTGGCAAGTGGCATACAAGTGGCAAACCACTCCATGCTGTGTGGCAGGTGGGGACCAATGTCCCCTGTGTATAGAAAAATGTTTCAGAGAGCTATTCTCTTTGTCAAAGTTTCTGTGAGCTGGGCAGATTGTTTCCCCCTCCACCCCTACCCTCTGCAGCTATGCAGTCATCAAACATTTGATCTTCCACCTGCAGGCTGAAGTTGATCCAGTCCAGGGAGATTTTTGGCCCTCAGTTCCATTGTTTGTATAAACTGGTCCTGAGACAACCACGTTTCTTTTATTGATTTGAAGTGGTGGCAGAGGTCCACTGTGGCTTCCGCAGTTCTTTTGTTACACCTTCAAGATGGCTTAGAAGTCTCTTCTTTTCTTCCTTTCCCCACAGTCAACAGTGGAGGCAAAACGCCTTTGGGCGAAGAGTTTGCACAAGTATATTCCCTGGCCGACGGGATCAGAATATGGATGGTAAGATTTCCTCTCTTTACCCTGGGGCCCAGAAAATGGCTGCTATACAATTTCCCCCATTTGTTCCTCATTTCCTGAGTCAGTCTCAACATTTCTGTGCAGAGAAATCCCTCTAAAAGATAATTTTAAGCACCTGAGTTCATTTAAGTAGCATCAAATGTGCTGTCTCCCTACCCCCTCCATCCACCAGGGACACCTTGGCAAATTTTGAAAGTACTTTAAACTCTTTTAAAAATATGTGTATTTCTACAGCTAGAAATGAAACAGAAGTTCCTCGTGAACCAGGGAAATAATGGGGAGGAGAAGCAGACTGCTGAGGTGAGCGAGGTGAACCCAGAGACCCTTGGTAAGTGTCATTGTGCTTCTGCCTCTCTTTGCTCCTCTTGCTTTTCCCATGGGTGGCAGACAGCCACATTGACCAATATCACCCCCTGGCATCCAAGGCAGGAAGTGCTCACACTACATTGGCTCCCAGTACGTTTCCGAGCACAATTCAAAGTGTTGGTGTTGACCTTTAAAGCCCTAAATGGCCTCGGCGCAGTATACCTGAAGGAGCGTCTCCACCCCCATCGTTCAGCCCGGACGCTGAGATCCAGCGCCGAGGGCCTTCTGGCAGTTCCCTCATTGCGAAAAGCAAAGCTACAGGGAACCAGGCAGAGGGCCTTCTCAGTAGTGGCGCCCACCCTGTGGAACGCCCTCCCATCAGATGTCAAAGAGATAAACAACTTCCTGACATTCAGAAGACATCTTAAGGCAGCCTTGTTCAGGGAAGTTTCTAATGTGTGATATCTTAGTGTATTTTTGGTCTTTGTGGAAGCCGCCCAGAGTGGCTGGGGAAACCCAGCCAGATGGGCGGGGTACAAATAATTTATTATTGTTGTTGTTGTTGTTGTTATTATTATTATTATTATTATTATTATTATTATTATTATTATTATTATTATTATTATTATTACAGCGAGAGCTGTAAGGTAGGCCGTGCACTTATGAAATACTTAACATTTCATCTGTTGATCAGTGGCGTAGCGTGGGTTGTCAGCACCCGGGGCAAGGCAAGTAATTTGCGCCCCCTAACCCGTGGATTTGCGCCCCCTAACCCTAACCCCCAAATGTTGCGCCCGGTGCGGCCGGCCCCCCCTGCACCCCCCACTCTACGCCACTGCTGTTGATACGAGATGCACAGAGCAGGAGGAGCCCAGTTGCACTGCTCTCATGATGCGCTTGATGCCTTTCTATTGCAGCGCAACAGTGCATCCAGAAAAGTCACCTCTTGCTCAGTTTTCTGCCTGCACGGACCAAGGCAGAAGGCCACGACTTGGATCACGCAGAGGACTTTGGGCGATGCCACAGAGACCGACGTCGGAGGACGAGCTCTGTCGTCGAAGCGGATTTCCAAGCATCAGATTCTTCCCCTGTCTCTGGAGTGACTGGTTTTGTTTTCCCGGAGGCAGGTCAGGCCACAGCCTCCAGCTCAAAGAGGAAGCAGGTGCCAGACTCGCCGCAGACAGAAGTGTCTCCTGCGTCCCAAAGCAAATCCCTTGACAGTAACTTGTCGGAGCAAGAAGATGCCTTGTCCCCTCCCTCCACTCCCACCCGGAAGCCTCCGTTCAGCCGCGGGAGGCTCCGGCTCCTCTCCTTCCGCTCCATGGAGGAGTCCAAGCCTGTGCCCAGCATTAAGGAGAAATACCCCATCCTGAAACACACCTTGGACTTCATTAAGGACCAATCTCTTTCTCATGAAAGGTGAGCCAGATCCAATTTTGTGCCGGTAAGAAAAACCAGACGTCTCATTAAATAGAGGCTCCAGGAAAACCTCAAGGGGCGTTTGAGATTTGCTTGTTTGGCTCCTACCTCTTGGCCTGTGCGGCTTATTGCTGAACAATAGGATGCTGTGAGAGCATAAGACGAGCCCTGCTAGATCAGTCCAATGGCCAATCTAGTTGAGCATCCTGTTCTCACAGTGGCCAATCAGATACGAGGAACCGCAGTATGGCACAAGGTGTGTTTTGCTTCAGAATATGTGCTCAACAGTGAATGTTTTGTGAGAAGTATTTGTTTTTGGTTCTAACACTTTACGTAAACTGCCTAGGGGTTACGTATATTAAGCAGTACAAAAAAGTATAGAAATATATTATTGAGTTAAGAATTCCATCCCGGTGGGCAAGTGTATGTGAGAGCATTTCTTGCTTTTGTGTATATATCAGGAAACCCTGTTATACGATATATACGATATGCAATATCTTTATTGTCATTGTCCCATGCAGAACAATGAAATTGAAAAACTACATAAAAACTACATAAAACTACATAAAAACTACATAAAACTACATAAAAACTACATCAAACATTCAAAATCCCCTAAAAACTCTGAAACCCCATTTTAAAATACACTATACTATAGAGACCCCTTATGCTTCGCTTAGAACCAGATTTGCATTTGCATAGAAACTGTTTCTCAGGCGGCTAGTCCTGGCCTTTATAACCCTATACCTTCTTCCAGAAGGCAGAAGCTGAAAGAGATCATTTGTTATAACAAACCATAAAGCCATGTAGCGTGTTGTCATCGCTTTGCTGCCACATTTTGTCCTGATCGATAAATACCCACCACTTGCCACTTTGTTAGGCTTCTTGACATCACCAGTTCTCTGTTGACGGAGAAGCTCATCGGTGTGGGTGAATGCACCGTCCCCTTGTGCCAATGCAGGAAAAGGTTTAATAGGAAAGTGTGTGTGTGCGTTTCTCCTAGTGTTCTGAAAGTCCTTGCTTTGAGGAAAGCTCAAGCCAAAAGCATCTTGGAAGTGTTGAAGATGATCCTCCAGTGCCTAGAATCCCTCAGCCAGCCTCACTGCTTCACCCCACCTTGCATCATCTTCCTGCTGGAACTCCTGGCTTGCCAAAAAGACTTCACAAAGTAAGACATGTGGGAAGCTGCACTTCAGGCATAGGCAGTTGTTCATTTTTAGCTCAAGTTAGCAGAGAGCGGAATGCGTCCAATCAAGCCATTGGTCCATCATTCTTAGTATGGCCTACACCTTTGATGGGGGTACCCGAGGCCAGCATATTTAATAAAAAATATTTTTTTAATACAGATAGCCTGTCATACACTTAGCACTGTCATATTTTAATGGGTGATCTTGGGAATAGCTCAAGTTATGTATTCCCCCACCCCTTTGTTTTGGTTCTTCTCATTGCCCCTTTGCTCTGATGTCAGTGCAATGGTAGATTGAAGTAGCTATGGTTGTTGGGAAGTATTACACAATGGCAGGCTTATAAAATGCAATCCAACAGCCTATATATCTTCTTTTCCAGCTATTTTGCACACTTGGAAGGCTGTGGGGCTGAGCTGCACCGGGAAATACGGGAATCTTACTACCAGCTTCTTCTCTTTTTGGTCAACGCTCTGAAAGGATTTAACGACCTCAATGAGAAGTATGGACCTCTTTCTTTCTTTCTTTCTTTCTTTCTTTCTTTCTTTCTTTCTTTCTTTCTCTTAAAGCATACAAGATCCTTTTTTTTTGTAAGACTCCTTTACTCCAACCACCATGGTAATTGTCCCTGGTGTTGTGTGAAGAGTACATCCTATTGTCGTCCCATAACTTACTATCAATCAATTTTATTGCATCACTCTGAGCTCTGGGTATCATTTATTACTTATTAAGGTATTTATATCCTGCCTTTCTCCCAAGTTGGGACTCAAGGCAGCTCAAAGCTGTTAAAAACTTTATAAAACACAAAGTTACAAAAGCAAACTAATAAAACACATTTAAAACCAGCAATTTAAATGCAGTTTGCCCTGACAGCAGCCCAGTGGGCAGTCTTTGCACTTTAGTATTCAGAGGCCTGTCTGAAGAGGAAGGTCTTGCTTAGCCTGCTGGCAGAAGGATAACAAGGGGAGGGAGGAGCCAGTCTGATCTCTCTTGGGAAGGAATTCCGCAGTAGGGGAGCAGCCACAGAAAAGGCTCTGTATTATGAACAAGGGAGAAAAATCAGGTTGTTTCCAATGTTGCTTCCCTCCACACTATGTGCAAATTCCGTCATGTTGTCTCCTTTGGTCATAGCCCCCTTTACCCCCCAAATGAAATTAAGGCCGTTTGTCCCTTCTCCTTCGCTTTTGCCACCTGCAGCCTTGCAGCTCCTCCGTGTTTTAATTGCACTGCCCTGGTTTGTCTTCCCTGTTCGTTTAGATCGTTGCTCCCTGCCTTGTCCTGCGTGCAGACGTCTCTCCTTCACCTCTTGGACATGGGTTGGGAGCCAAGTGACCTTTCCTTCTTTGTTGATATACAGCTGCCACACCTCCTTATCAACATGTCACGAGAGAACATAAGTACACATGACAGCATAGTTTGGTAAGTTGGGACAAGTACCTGGGTTTGTTTTGCTTTGACACTCCTATCGGTGCCGCAACAAAACGACTAGCACATTTGCAAAGCTAAGAAGGGTCTGGTATGGTTTCAAATTGGATGGGAGACCGCCTGTTGAGATTGCTGCAATGCAGGGGGTTGGACTACGTCACCCTTGGGATCCCTTCCAACTCGGATTCTTTGAAAGTCTGTGAAATAATTTTGGCTGGGAAGTCGCTTGTGCATTCGTAGGAATTGCCCAGAACTGCCTCGAGAGGATCTTGGCTGAACGGTGGGGTAGAAATCTGACGAGTGAATAAATAATGCAAAATAAAGATATTTCCCAAAGCAGTTACTGTTTCTTACAAGAGCTGGCTTTCTCTTAAAAAAATACAGATGCCTTGTTGTTGTTTTTTCCCTTTGTGGGGGAGCCTCGTGTTTGAAGTGTTTTGAGACTGAGATGTTTGTTGTTTGCATTAATATATCAACTGCCTGCATTGCAGGATTCCATATTTGTTCCTATGGCTGGTAGGGGCTGTGAGTTTCTGGAAGGGCTAGCCCACTTTTTGAAACTTCGTTTATTAATGGCATTTGCATGCTGTTCCAATACAGCATAAAGTTCTCTTTGTGGTTTAACAGGAAATAATTCTAAACACATTGGAAATGCAAATTAGGTCATGAAGCCATGAAATCAAAACCTGCATCCTTGCTCCTCCAAAGTTAGAACACAGATTTAAAAACATAGAAGGTCATACTCCACCAGCTATTTAGAAGACCTGGGTGTTGCTGGAAATAAGCTGGCATTGGGCAAACCTCCCTGGGGAGGCTGTTCCATAACTATGGTGCTAGCACCGAAAACTCTTACTGGCCTCAGATAATTCAATTTAGAGCAGGCACTCCAAGGAGATTCTTTGGAAGAAGACCAAATTATTTTTAAAGCATTAATTTTAATAGTCATCCTAAAGAGGGTTAAATTGATAGGTTTAGTGCTTGTGCTAATTATGAAAACAAACCGGAGTACACCAAGTTTTTCTGTGCCACCCATTAACAAAAGTGCTCATGTGAAAGTGTGAAAAATAGTTGACTTGAGTTTTAAAAAACAGAACATAGAGATAAAACCTTAAAGAGCAAAACAGAAAACAGTTTTTAGAAATGCTGGAACGTGGGGAAATGAAGAGGTCTTCCCTTGGTGCTGAAAGGTTGACAGCAGAGGCACTGCTGTAAGCCTGCCTGGTGAGGGCATCCCCCAAACCAGGGCATTACCACTGAAAGGACTCCCTCAGTGGTGCGGTGTTCTGTTCTCAGGGCCCTTCCATTCTCCCTAAGTTGCAGGATATTGTCCCTGACTACGCACTGACCTATGCTTGTTGCGTTTCTGAGATGGAGACCCTCAAAAGAGCAGCAGGACTGTAGAAGAGATGTCCTTGCCCCCCTCCTCCAAGCTTCCAGGCTTGCCACATTCTCCAGATTGGAGGGGCAGGGGCAATCCTGTGCATTAATGAAATTAATTTGCATAATTGTGGATGACTTACTGAACAATTCTTCTATTCAGCTCTTAATCTGGAACACCAGGTTCAGGCTACAGTTAAGATATTGGAAGCATATTAACCTGAGGCCTCTTTTTACTTGAATCAAACGGCTTTTAATCCATTAAACATTGCAGCCCCTCTTCCCCCATTCTTTTGGTCCTGCCGTTCTAAGTAGAAAGCATTTAATTTTGTGCCTTTGTTCCTAGCCAGTGGAGCGAGGAAGAGGAACTCGCAGACTACAAGCAGAACTCCGAGTGGATGGACGAGTGTCAAGAAGGAGTCTTTGAAAGCTGGTGCGACAAGATAAGCCAGGCTGATCCAGAGAAGCAGAGGAAGGTCAGTAGAATGAAAACTTTTTGTCTGGGTTTGGTGGAAGGGCTCAAGAGGTAGAGCAGGTGGAGGCAGAGCTGGTGTAATAGGCAGGCATGGATGGGCATGTTGTAGCCAGGAGGGGTTGGGGTAGCACGTACGAGAGGCCCAAGGACCCTACTCCGAGAACTGGAGATGACATTGTGGGATGGGGTAAAGGGAGGATGTATCCTGAACACAAGAAGGCATATGACTGACATTGGCTTTGGAAGATGCTCCTTCAAACCTGTTGAGCTATGAAGTCCACCCAGTGGCCCTGGGAGCATGCAGTCCCGTCCGTCCCCCCCCCCCCCCCAATTTGGGATTCGGAAGGCATTTTTATGTTTCATTTTCCTGCGACTTTTTAGCTAGCTGTCAATTTTTGATTTGCCTTCTATTTTATCTATGCATTTAAATATTTATAAGATGCCTTTTGGGGTCAAATCCACCCAAGCCAGCAAATTAAAAACAACCATATAACAACATTAGTATATCATTATCACTGTGAAACTTTCAAAATGGGGGCCGGGGGGCAGGGCGGAGGAGAATCCTGGAAATGCATTAAAATATATATTCAGCTGGTTTAAAACCCTTTCACAGAGCTACTTTAATGAACCAGCAACATGACTAAAAAACACATTTTAGTCATTGGCTGAAAACACTGATAGGCGGATGGAGTTGGGAACTCAGAATGTGCATGCTAGGTACTTCTAAGTTCCAAAATATTGCTCACAGGATAGCTTTGAATCTGGGAGTACAGGGAGTGTGTAACCAGCTTTGTTTGTACCTGGAAGCGTTGTATAAGCTCATGATACTACTTAAAGATATTACTGTAGGCTTCACCTGAATTGGCTCTTAGAAGCAGAAGCCTCCTTGGGCCTGAAACCAAGTTCTCCCTTGGCATTAATTGAGAGCACTGTTTATGCAGAGAGAGAGAGAAAAAAACTCCGAGAAGCAATTCTGCATCCATCTGCTTTCTTTCCAAAGCCCTCCAGGCTTCACAAAACTCATGTTCTTCCCACCTGATGTTTCCCTGTGATGGGCTTTCTTCCCAGTTCCTGCTCCATTATCTAGAGCAGGCATGTCCGACTACCAAGAGACAGCAATCCACTCCCACTATAAAATAACTGGCAGTGATCTAACTATTGGATTTTTGGGGAGGAAGACCCAAAGTTGTTGCGCTTTTTTGGGCGAGGAAGACCCAAAGTTTTTTTAGCTTTTTTTTGGGGGGGGGGAACAATCGACCAAGGGCGCCCCGCGATCGAGCTGTTGGACATGCCTGATCTAGAGGCACTGTAGCTTGCATGGAATTAATTTTCTTGTATATTCTGATGTGGTCTGACCTGCACAGTTACCTCTTGGGTTTTGCACTTTTCTGGATTTTGCAGTACTGTTCAAAGCTCAAAGAACAAAGCAAAATGCCCATTAAAAATATGCATTTAAGAATAACTCTACAATTCAACGATTTCTATCATAAATATATTGATCTGCCCATGCTACAGATGATGGCTCTTGAGTTAGACCTGCAGTGGGAAGAGCCAAGATGGTGGCATTTTATGGTTTAAAGTTTTCTGCAAAGCAAGCCCGTGAAAAGTGTTTCCACGTCTCATTCCAGATGCACATGTTCATTGCCCGCTACTGTGACCTGTTACACGTGGACATATCCTGTGACGGGTGCGATGAGATCGCTCCTTGGCATCGTTACCGCTGCTTGCAGTGCAACGACATGGATCTTTGCAAAACGTGCTTTTTGGGTAAGCCGGTTAGCCAGAAATGGCATTGTTTCTTCTTCAAAGGGGGTGCTCAGTTTTCTGTAGTTTAACATCTTTCTTTTTCTTTTTTCTAAAAAAAAGTAGGCACCAAAGACGATCCTTTTGCATTAACTTAAAAAAAAATGGCACCAATTTTCTGAATTTTGACACAGGCAATACTGTCCACAGAAGAAAAAGGAGGGGTAGTGTGTAAAACATGGAAATACTATAATTTGCAGGTAGTGGTGTGTATGTATGTTATGTGGATTCCCAGCACATTCATCAACTACTACTGGCCTGTTTTCCCAGCAGAGAAGAGGGACTTCAAGTTATCTACTCCCTTCCTTTCCCTTCACTCTTTCCTCTTTCTATTTCTGGGGGCAAGAATGGGGAACCTGCAGCCCTCTAGCTATTCTCTAAACTCCCAGCTCGCATCAACCCAAGCTTATTTGTGTTTTTGGGCAGTGATAAGGAAGCTGTGGCCCTCCATGTTGCTGGACTACAACTCCCATCATCCCTGACCCTTGGCCATACAGGCTGGGGCTGATGGGAGCTGCATTCTAGCGATGTCTGGAGGGCCACCGGCTCCCCATTTCTCTGCTTCAGGGGGACCCAGAAGTGTCAAAGACAGGCTTTGAACTGGAGCCTTGGCCTCTCCAGGTGATACTTAAATGGAACCTCCATGGCCCAAAGCAGTAAACTTCAGAATACCAGACGCAGTGGGGAAGAAGTGCTGCTTTTTCGTCTCTCACAAGTTTCCTGGAGACTCCCAACGGGCTGCTGATGGAACCTAAATGTGTCTTTGGTCACACCCAGCAGGGCATTTTCCATGCAAGCAAAACATCTCATTTTTTTGCCATTCAAAAGTCCTACCAGCAAGGACTCTGAACCTTCCGGCTCTTGGCCCATGCAAAGACACTGAGTGTGCACCCCAAAGGGTTAATTTTAAGCCTGTTTAAGAAAGAGAAATCAGAACATATCAGCTTTGCCAACTTGGTGCCATCCAGATGTTTGGCACTACAGCTTACGCCCCTCTGTGCTTGCTGAGGCTGATGGGAGCTGTAGTCCAAAACATCTGGAAGGTACCAGGCAGCAGAGGCTGAGGAAACGGCTTTATTCAACAGTTCTGCTGCAAGAGTGGTGTAGATATTGAACGAACGATGGCTGCTTTGAACACTCGTTGCTCTCCCTTTGCATCCCATGTAGGCGGAGTGAGACCCGAAGGCCACGAGGCGAACCATGACATGGTCAACATGGAATATGCCTGCGACCACTGCCAGGGCATTATCGTTGGGCAGCGCATGAACTGCAACGTGTGCGAAGATTTTGACCTTTGCTTTGGGTGTTATTCCGCCAAGAAGTACTCTGAGAGGTACTCTGCCTTCACAACCTTCTGAATCTTAACGTGACCACGCTTGGGAATTGGGCACCTCTACTTTGGGATTTTAAACCACAGAGCCTAGGACTTGCCGATCAGAAGGTCGGCGATTTAAATCACTGCGATGGGGTGAGCTCCTGTTGCTCGGTCCCTGCTCCTGCCAACCTAGCAGTTTGAAAGCACGTCAAAGTGCAAGTAGATAAATAGGTACCACTCTGGCGGGAAGCGTTTCCGTGCACTGCTCTGGTTCGCCAGAAGCGACTTAGTCATGCTGGCCACATGACCCGGAAGCTGTATGCCGGCTCCCTCGGCCAATAAAGCAAGATGAGCGCCACAGCCCCAGAGTCTGCCTAATGGTCAGGGGTCCCTTTACCTTTACTTTTTGGCATTATCAGGTGGAGGTGTGGGGGCAAATCCTGGCTAATCCACAGGTGCAATTTGCTCAGCACTTCTCCCAATCTAGCTTGAGTTAGGGGTGGGGAGCCCACACGCTTGCCGGATGTACCTGGTTTCTTTTATGAACACCCCGCCCCTGAACCTACTAATCTGACACTAGGAATAGGGTACCTCTACATCCTTGCCCTATGAATTTGTTTCCAGTGCCAGGAACTGTGCAGAGCCCATATGGATGGAGCAGTATTTTTGAAGGGGTTGGGGGTATACGAGGCTTGTATGTTGTAAGCATTTTCAGAAAATAAGCAAGAAAGAAGATGACAGTCTAGGTTGCAGAGACTTGTATTGTGCCCATGCGCCCCACAGAGCACAACCCCGCTTTCGCCTAGAGGCAGTCACATGCATCCTGTTGACATTTTACTAGTAGCAGTGCCAGCCATCCATCGTAATGAGAAGTTCTGCTTTTCTTCCCTCCTCGCCTCCATTTTAGCCACCTGCCCACCCACAGCGTCACAGCGCACCCGATGATGACCATCCGGATCAGTGACCGCCATCGGCTCATCCAACCCTACCTTCACAACTACTCTTGGCTGCTGTTCTCCGCTCTGGCTCTCTACAGCGCCGACTTGTCGAGCGGCAAGCAAGGGGATGGCGAGGAGGCACTTGACCCCCAGGTCGTCGCCCATGCCAGGGCCCTGCAGCAGCAGTGCATCCAGCTGATTGGGGATTGCCTGGTGAAAGTGCAGCATGGGAAAGGTGAAGGACGTGGGGATGGCTGCTCAGACCCAGGGCAGAGCATCGGTAGGAGTGGGGGATGACACATTGCTTATCCCAGGCATAGATTCTGCCCACGCGCTAAGGCCTGTTGCTCTGATATAAAGCTGTAAGGTAGGAGTGGGGAGCCTTTGGCTCTCTGGTTGTTACTGAACTACAACTCCCCTCATCCCTGGCCACTGTTCATGCCTGCTGAGGCTGATGGGAAGTGTAGTTCAGCAGCGTATGGAGGACTAGGGAATCCCTGCACCCTGCCATAAGGTCTGCATCTGAATTCCGTTTCAGTATGGAGATTGCAGAGGTTAACTTTTTGCATGGGTGGGATGCTTTATGGTAGGGGTGTTGGTTTTTTGCCGGTGTATATGTTTTTTGATTAAAATATTGTAAGTCACTTTGAGTTGCCATAGAAAAAAGTGGCTAAGAAATTTAAATAATAAAGGATTGGGGGGCATTGTTGGGACACCCTCTTCCAGCTATTAAAACCCCCCACGGTCAAAACATGTTGTACCTGCACTGCTCTTTTTGCTAAACTACTCTCTACCCAGTGTGGGCTGTTCAGTCCATAAGGCTGCCTTTCCCCATCCCTGGTGGCTAGGGAATAGGATAATTTGGAAGGGAGGCTTTCAGCAGTGGCAGTAAACCCCATATGAGCTGGTCTGGATTCTTGAACACTGCTGAGGGGTGAGGGAGGCACAGAGTTCATTTTCTTAACCCTCAAGTTCCAGAACTTGCTCTAATTATGATGAGAGTTGGATTTATTTCCTTCTTTTCCTCTACCCTCACCCCAGTACACATTTAGGATCTGGTCCATTCATGTTCCGCTTTTGGATCATCTTATCTTCCTTCCCCCACACCCAGGTTTGAAAAGCCTCGCTCTGCTCTGCATGTTGCCAGAAAGTGAATCTTTACCTGAAAAGGGGATACTATCAGTTGAAAATTCAACAGACGGCACTGGTGAGAGAGCCATGGAAACCGATAAGGCGACGTCTGCATCTTTCACCCACTGCAACGTAAATATATATTTTAAAAAATGCTTCAATGTAAACGAAAGATGCTTCAAATTGGTCCCTCTTTTGGTGTCCCTTTTTATGATTCTCTGCAGTTATAATGACTGCCTATACCAACTTTTGTGTACATGGTACCTTCCAGATGTTTTGGGCTACAACTCTCTTCAGCCCCAGCATCCTGTGGCCATGCTGGCTTGGTCTGCTGTGAGTTATAAACCAAAACAGCTGTAGGATATACCGGGTAGGCAAAAGCTACCCAGATTCTTGCAGCTTATAAGCAGATAAGGCAGAACAGGAGGATGTTGACTCCTGTTTTCTAGAAGGTGGGAGTGAGCTCCACATTCACAGCAAACGATTAACTGTGGTATACCTTCACCTGTGAATATTGTCATTGATGAAGAATCCTATTTTTGTTAACAAAGAGACATGAGCGGTGGGTGGAACGAATGATGGCTTCCCAGGGCCTGAATCTGACTTCACCTTGGTTTTGTGTATTTGTGGTAATTTCAGGCTGATAGCTAATAGTTCAAAAGTGTAGGAAACGAAGCTCTCATCTCGCAAGGAACATGGCAAGTGCACCCATTCATTGAGCGCACACGTCCTCTTTCCCACACACCTACACTGCCAATCACCACCACCCACTCCCTTCGCTTTTCAGCAGGGGAGTTTCCTCCATCCCTGGAAGGATGGAGTGCAGACTTAACAAATTCCTTCTGCTCTGGACGTTAGGGACCCATCTGGATCAGGACTCAGCGGAAACAAATCCCTCTGGCTGAGGGGGGAGAACCTTCTTAAGGCAGCCCAATTTGGTGAAGTTGAACCCTTCAGGTGCTCCACCCTGCTGTTTGTTTTAGCTTTTGACAAGTCAGGCTTGCCAACTACATAAGAGCACTCTTGCAATTTTCGCCTCTCCTTTATTTGTAGGGGAATGGAAACGCTGATGAAATCCAGGCCTCTGCAGATACCGAACGAGCGCAGAAAGTGAAAACGGAGGGCAAGCCCTCCAACGGCCTTCCACTGAAGAAAGAGGTGGTAACACAAGAGAGAGAGAAGTTTGCCCTTAATGCAGATTTTCAAGCAAAGGAATCTGTATCTGCAGGTAAAGATTACTCCTTTTTGGTTCCTAGAATTACAAGTCACTACTCTGTTTTTAAATGTCTTTCTCCTTTATCATTTGAACATGTTTCTTCTAAGTTTGTGGCTCTGCCATTGTTTGGCACCAAAATTACTTTGCGCCTGCAGCTGGTAATAACATGTAGTCGATAGTAATCATTTTTAAATTGCCTAAAATGTACTAAGTGCCTTTCAAGACACCCTAACCAGCAGCCTTACAAACTATATTTATCTTAAATGTGGAAAAATGAGTTGGTGGAAGGAGAGGGAATAATTTCTGAGCAGAAGTTTATGCATGTTCAGAGAACTTAATAGAGGAAAGGTAAGTGCTAGTCATAGTTTACCAATATGAGCATTGCAGTAAGCCTTGATTAGCACTAAACTGCAAATAGGAAGTGATGCCGTGCTTGGGAGTGCAGATGCGGGAGTGCACAGGCCTCCCAAGGTGGCTTGGAGGACTGGCTAAATTGAGGCTAGATGCTTCAAAGAAGTGCTGCTTCACACCATTCATTGCACCAACTTAGGGGACTTTTAAAGGGGTTGTTATTATTATTATTATTATTTTATTTTATTAAATTTGTAGCACGCCTTGCATCTGAAGATCACAACATAAACATACAAAATGAGAACACAAAATACATAATAAGAACAATAACAAATCAAACACCACCACCACCCTCCTACAAACATGTTTAAAAGGACATAGAATGTTAATCAGACAAAGGCTTAGTTATAAGAAACAACCACTTTTGCCTGGTGCCTAAAGCTGTATAATGAAGTTGCCAGGCGAGGTTCCCTGGGGAGAGCAGTCCATAAGTGGGGAGCCACACTCTGGGCTTCTCGCGGGGGAGACACAAGAAGGCTCTCAGGTGATGATCACAGGGTCTGGGTTGGTTCATATGGGGAGAGGTGGTATAACGCGTGGCAGCAATCTGACTTACGAGGTTACCAGAGCATAGACAACAGAAGATAGGCTATCCCTGTCCAGATAGTGGCACTGCGGGACTACCAGCCGAAGCTGATGCCACCTGAGCTTCCAGCGACAGCAAAGGAGTATCCCTAAGCTATGTACCTGCTCCTTCAGATGGAGTGTAAGCCCATCAAGGGCAGGCCACCTCTCATCCATTCGTTCTAGGGAACCACCCACTAACAGTGGCTCAGTCGTACTTGGATTGAGCTTCGTTTTGTTGGCTCCGATCCAGTCCATTACCAAGGCAAGAGAACGGTCCAGCACATCCATTTTCTCACCTGCAGATATAAAGGAGAAGTAGAGCTGTGTGATACCAGCATATTGCTGACAGTGTACTCAAAGATCAATCCATGGCTGTATCCTCAGGAATCTGAGACATGCCTCTCAATACCACCTGCTGGTGAATAACCATGATGTACTCATTTCCTGCGAGGGGCTTCCCAGGGACATCTGGTTGGTTGCTGTAGGAAACAGGACTCTTGGACCAGATGGTCCTCTGGTCTGATCTTGCAGAGCATAAGGAAATACCATAAGGAAAGTTAAAGCTAACCACGGTTATCACATTGCAGATGCAATGCTGCACCATGGTCAACGCCGAAAGCAAAACAAAGTCAAGCACGCAGAGGGAGCGCACTGTGAACCAGCTACCTCAACAGTAATGACAATTCTGCAATTTAGAGAAATTTATGTTGCTTTCTTTCATTTTACAGACGCTGAAGTTGCCGACATTTTGACTCCATGCCGAGCTGAAGAGAAGGCAATGCCCAGCCAAGAGGAGATATTTGCCGAGTGCTCCCAGAAGAGGATTCTTGGGTTGCTGGCTGCCATGTTGCCTCGCTTGAAATCAGTAAGAATCTGCACAAACTGGGGGAAGGGAAGCCAGGAAGTTTCTGGGTGGCAAGAAGAAGGAAGCGGGTAAAGCAGCTGGAGAAGAGGGCAGAGGCTTAACAAAGAACTGCGTGGTGGAGGTGTCCTTTGCCCATCCTTGGGACCCCACCAAACCACCTGAACCTGCAACTGGGTGTGGAGAGTGCAGCTGACTGCTGAATGGGACAGCCTCAGGCTGATCCATCCACCTTCGGCCTGCTCGTAAAAAGCAGAGGTGAATAAACAGCTGGATAGACAGCCCACCTTGGATGAAGGCAGGAAACAGACTGAGCGAGGACAGGAAAGAGCTACGTGCTCTTGACTCTGAACATTTCTTGCCTTGAAGGCCAGGTGTTTATTTGACACCCATTACAAACACATTTGTTTTGGGACACGGGTGGCGCTGAGGGTTAAACCACAGAGCCTAGGACTTGCCGATCAGAAGGTCAGTGGTTCGAATCCCCACGACGGAGTGAGCTCCCGTTGCTCGGTCCCAGCTCCTGCCAACCTAGCAGTTTGAAAGCACGTCAAAGTGCAAGTAGATAAATAGGTACCTCTCCAGCAGGAAGATAAACGGCGTTTCCGTGCACTGCTCTGGTTCACCAGAAGTGGCTTAGTCCTGCTGGCCACATAACGCGGAAGCTGTATGCCGGCTCCCTCGGCCAATAAAGTGAGATGAGTGCCACAACCCCAGAGTCAGCCACGACTGGACCTAATGGTCAGGGGTCCCTTTACCTTTACCTTACAAACACATTTCAGGTGAGACCAGCAGTCCATTCCCAGCTGGAAGTAGGCAAAAGCTGGAAACGGAGAAAAGGAGTGAAGCACATCCCCAGTCCTCTGATTTCCTGCCCCCTTCTGCCCTCTCTGCAGGACTCGGCCATGTCTCTGATGAACCTGGACCAGATCCTCCCGCTGATGTTTCAAGTTGTGATCTCGAATGCCGGCCATTTGAATGAAACCTACCACTTAACCCTGGGGCTCCTAGGCCAGTTGATTCGGAGGCTGATGCCTGCAGAAGTAGACGCTGCCGTGACCACGGTCCTCTCGGCCAAACACGGCCTCGTTGCTGCCGATGGGTCCTCTGTGCCGGAAGGATGGAAGACGACCCATCTCCTCTTCAGCTTGGGAGCGGTTTGCCTGGACAGGTACATAGAGAAAAGTTTTCCTCTGCCTAATCCTGGAATAGGGAACGGTAGGTGGGCAGAAGTTATTGGAGGCGGTCTCCCCACCTGCAATAGCCAGACACCCCCACACCCCCATGGACTGGGGCACTGGGCAAGCACAGGATCCACTGAGTCCCTAGCAGGCCCTGCTGTTGTCATATCACTACAGTGGGCCTGATCCAGGCCTCTTTGCCTCACCAGCCTGGACTCTGGCATAGTGAGGGGGTATTTATCCCTCCCCATTCCATCCTGGCAACATGAGCTGGTTAGTGGAGGCTGTTACGGTTTGTGGTTCAGCTTCGTAGGTCTTCAGAAGATGACGGTTTTGCCCTGCAGCAGTGAGCAGTACCGCCTTCTCCCCAGGGGTGGTGGAATTACCATGGGGTTGCCAAGAGGCAGGGGGGTGGCATGGGAGGTGGGGCTAGAGCCTGAAGTGTTAACACCTTCCACTGCTCTTGATTGCTTTCAAAGCTATAGTCACGGTTCTGAGTTGTCACAAGATCTCATTATCGGTTATAGCTGGTATCACGGGATCTAGTTAATCAGTTTTGTTGAATTAATTAAATAGTTTTGATTGGACTTTGAATGAATGTGCAGTTTATCATTACTGTTTTGAATTTTTTGATGTTATTATCCATCCTTAGCGGGCTGTGTAAATGACTACAGTATTCTGAATAATGCTTTTTATCGGGCAGGGGGCAGGGGGGATGAGTTTGTGGACCCATGGAGGGGGCAGTGGCCCAGAAAGGTTTGGGGACCACTGCGCTAGAGTGTACCAAGCATGCTTTTTCTATGGGGGGAGGCCAGTTATCATTTCCAAGAAAGCTTGTCCATCCTTGATTAAGGAATCTCTGCTAAGCATCAGAGGGAAGCGTGCTTTTGCTTGATCACTGGAGTCATTTGTCGTTTTGGAAAGCTCACTGGTGCATGAATAGCGCACACAGGCTCACAGCTAAATGGGCTGCTCAGCCTAAGAAAACCCCAAACTTTTGTTTTTCAGCCGTGTGGGCCTCGACTGGGCATGCACTATGGCCGACATCCTCCGAGCCCTGAACGCCTCTGCACAATGGCACAGTGTGATTGCTGCGTTCACAGACCACTGCATCAAGCAGCTGCCTTTCCAGCTGAAACACACCAACATCTTTACCTTGCTGGTACTTGTCGGCTTTCCAGAGGTGAGTGTGTTGAACTTTAAAGCACCGCTGCCGCAGAACCACTTCCCAGACAGCGCTGCCACAATTGCAACGACAACAACAAAAATGCATTTTGCTGGGGCAGGGGAGGAGGCATAAAAGTTGGTCGTGGTCAATCCTTGCCTGGAGTTTGACGTCCTCTCTCTCTCTCTCCCCGCTGCCTACAGGTCTTGTGCATGGGGACCCGGTCTGTGTATATGGACAACGCAAATGAGGCCCACAACGTGATCATCCTCAAGCACTTCACAGAGAAGAACAGGGCGGTGGTTGTGGACATGAAAACGCGGAAGAGAAAAGCAGGTTCCTTTCAACTTAATCTCAGCATGATCCCCCTTTCTTGCACCACTTGGCTTTGCATTCTTAGCTGCCTTCCCAGTTACAAGGGCTAGAACACTCGCTTTTTTTTCCTTTTTCAAAGGAGTGACTTGTGTTAGTTGGTTAACAAATGAATGAATGGTTTTACTTCCCTCACACAGAAATTTCTGCCTTGCCCTTCTGGTTCCTTTTTGCCATTCAGGGCAACAGTTTAAAATCACAGCACCACAACAGCATATTAAAACGCAAACAGTAAAAACAGATACAACACCCAGGTTGGTGTTCAACTTAAGCTTTACTCAGAGTAGACTTGTTGAAATTAATGGCTGTAATGAGGTCACGTTCATTAATTTCAATGGGTCTGCTGTGAATGGAACTTAGTTGCATACCACCACCCCGCAAATAAAAAGCACATCATTAGAAATCCATATAAAGGCACCGATGCCAGAGATCACAAGGAAAAATGACCTTGGCAGGCAGAAGGAATAAAAGTGTTTGAATGAATGAATGAGAGTGATGGTCACACAACACGAAGACTGTTGTGGAACCCCATGAATCCTATTTTATTTATTATTTCTAAGGCAGTTCATTTTGCACTGTTGCAGGAAATTAATGGGATGGGATTTGAGAATGGGTTTCAGGTGTTTGGTTCTTTGCACGCATCACCATTTTTATCCATTACTTTGCTAGACAGAAGCTCAGAGGTGGCTGCTTAAACAGTGGCATGTTTGGCAAAATAAATGCTGCGGCACCACAAAATCTCTATATTCTACCTTGCTGCCTGCATTGGGGTTATTTTGATGCACAATCAGCGTCCCACTTTTATGTATACCTGATTTTGTTTATTTTTTAAGCAAATAGAATTGATGTTTGGGTTGATGCTCTCCGTGGAACACTTGGGGTGTTAGGTCAAGGTTGGCCCCAGTACTGAACCAGGCCACGATCCCCAGCAGAGACCTGCACAGTCACCTCCTTCCTCTGCTTTCTAGTGAAAGACCTCCAGCTGGTTCAGCCATGCGGACAAGGCGATGACGAGTCTCGGTGCCAGTTGCGGCAGTACCTCCAGCACTTTGTGTTCATCACCAGCCATCTCCTCCAGACCAGCATCAACAGCAGCTTTGCAGAGGCTGTGGAAGCAACCTGGGTCTTATCTCTTGCCCTGAAGGGGCTATACAGGACGCTTAAGGTACAGTATAGCGTGGCAGGTACTATGTGCGGTGGATCTAGGCGGCGAAGCCAGTGGTCTTCACTACACCTTATTTATTTAGAGCAGGGTTTTGGCAGCTGTTGTTTGGACTTCAACTCCCATCATCCCCGACCACTGGTCCTGCCAGCTAGGGATGGTGGGAGTTGTAGTCCAGCAAAAGTTGGGAGACCCAAGTTTGGGAAACCCTGGTTTAGAGCATTAGGATCCCCCACTCTTCAGCTGAAAAGGCTCCCAGAGCAGCTTAACAGACAAGCCATTAAAACTAAATGTCCCCTGTCGTCAGGCTTACAGTCTAGAAAGGGAGAACATAGTACACAAGGGGAAAGGAATGGGGAGGGAAGAGGGGGAAACAAACGTGAAATCCGTTTGACTTTGGAAGTGGCCTGTAGAAGAAAGCCGGACGGTTCAAAGAAACAAGGGGGCAAACCTCAGAAAAGGTGCTGGAAGAAGGTTTACATTATTCCTGGTCACTCCCTATTTCTTCATGCGCCCAATGCCTTTTGAATATGATATTGTTGTTCAGAGGCAGGGGGGGAAAGCGGTTCAGAGAGTATAATTCAAGCAGCCGAGTATAAGGTTTAAGATGTAAAGATTACATGAAAGCCACATCATGCAAGCAGTTTTCCATCTGGGCTGCGATACATCTGGTTTCAACAGGTTTTTCTTTTCTTTTTCCCCCTGTCTTTGGCAGATGCATCCCTTTGAAGAAATTCGCACCGCCTTCCTTCAGACGGGTCTGCTTAAATTGCTGGTGAAGAAGTGCAGCAAAGGAACAGGCTTCAGTAAGACCTGGCTTCTCCGAGACTTGGAGGTAATGCAAGGGCTTCTCAAAGATGGCGGGGCTGCTGATCCCCTGCGTCTGAAACGATTCCTCTTGCTCACTTGCATAAGCTCTTTCCAGTCCTCCAAAGAGAACACACGAGGGCTCAAGCTATGCAGGGGTGTAAAGGGGATCCTTGCACCAACCTTGTCATCTTCCTCTTGTGACCTTTCATGCATCAGTTATGGAGGTCTGGAGGGGAGACTCTTAACTGTGTTCATTTTGAGCCTTATTTTGAACACCTAAACAGGACTAATTCCTCTTGAGCCTCCTGCCAGTCATTTCATTATTTATTTTTAAAAAATACATTCCCCCCCATTTTACATTATTCAACAATAAATATAAATCACACACAAATCCAGTAATGTTTTCTGCGACTTCCCTTCCTCCTCTTCTGCAGTTTCTTATTTTTCTATCAGATTCTCTTACTGCATATCTTAATTTATCATTTTTACCCATTTATCTGTTTTTAATTCCCTTAAAATCCTTACTGCTCGTGTTTATATCAATCCTACTAATGTTTTTAATTGTTTACAGTCTGTTTTCATATATTTTCCTCATTCTGCTACAAAGAGTTTATCATCCTGATCTCTTAACCTTCTGCTAAGTTTTGCCATCTCTGCTTATTCCATCAATTTTAGTTGCCAGTCATCTCTTTTTTGGGGTCAGTTCCTATTTCAAGTTTTGTGCATATATCATTTGGGCAGCTGTGGTAGCATAGATAAATAGTTCTTTCTGATTTTAGTTATTTTAAGCATCCCCCCCCCCAGTTCATTATAAATCATTTCCCAGAAGGCTTTTGCAACCTTACAGGACCACCACATGTGAAAAAAGTACCCTCTTTCTCTTTACGCTTCCAGCATATATTGGATTTAGACTTACACATTTTTGCCAGCTTGCTAGGCGTCAAATACCATCTAGACATCTTCATGTGGTTTTCTTTTAATGCGTAAGCATGCTGTAAATTTTAAATCTCCTTTCCAAAGACTTTCCCATGCTGGCATAGCAACATAATAACCTATATCTCCTGCCAGTCCTTTCAGACAGTGCTAAGCTGGGTGGGCCCAATGGCCTAACTCTATGGGGCAGCCACGTATGTTGCATTGATTCAGATATTGACTGCAATTGCATTTAAGGCATTTATACCCCCACCCTTAGCCAAAAAGGCTCTATTGCACCTGTCACCAGCCTAGTGCCTTCCATATTTTTTGGACCACAACTCCGATCAGATATGGCTATGCTGGCTGGGATGTATCAGGAAGTTTTTAAAGTTTGACATTTTATTATTTTTTCCTATTTGCTGGAAACCACCCAGAGTGGCAGGGTTTAAAAATTGTTGTTGTTGTTGTTGGACCTGAAGTCCCAAACATCTGGAAGGTACCAGGTTGACAAAGGTCAGCCTATAGGTTGTGTGGCCTGGTTGGTCTGCCACCGACATTCAAGTTGCATTTTGTCTCTTGCAGATCTTGTCAATCATGCTTTACTCCTCAAAAAAGGAGATAAGCTCCCTGGCGGAGCACAAGAGCCCAGACCTTGGTGAAAGGGACCAGGATCAAGCATTGGATCAGTCTGCTGTCACTCCCACGGATGCTGAGCAGAACAGGCTCGATCCACTGGAGGGCTTGGATGAAACCACCAAAATATGCTTCCTGGTACGCTTTTGACATTTATCTAGCAACAGGCGAGAATCTCAGAATTGTAGAGTCGGAAGGGGCCACAAGGGTCATCTAGTCCGACACCCCAGCAATGCAGGAATCTTTAGCCCCATGTGGGGCTCAAACGCATGACCCTGAGATGAAGAGTCACGTGCTCTCCCAACTGAGCTACCCCAGGCCACCAAGCAGCTCAGTGTGTTAGCTCACATTGCACAGATCGGGTCTTATTTCAAGGGTGGGGAACCCTTTTCAGTCTGTGGGGTCACATTTCCTTCTAAGGAGCCTTTGGAGGATGGAACACACGCTAGTGGTTAGCAGGGCCAGAGGCAAAAATGAGCGGACCAAGAAGTGTAATATTTACCTTTTTGCAGTTGGCTAGTTTCCAAACATGTCCAGACCTAGGGACTGGAGCCCACTTCATCAGCTGTGTGAAGTGTCTTTCTCTGAAATGAACTCTAGTCCATAGGAGGAAACCCCTTAGTCTTTAAGGTACTGCTGGACCACGATTGCTGGTGCTGTTTTTACATTTTTGTTCAGCAGCTTTGGGTGAAGTTCTGATGGTTCTCAGGATGAACTGATAGATTAGGCAATAGGTACTCCCCTTTCTGTAGCCCCACAAGATACTAACAAAGAAAGCTTAATGAATGCATTGCTTAAATGTGCTCATGAAACCTGATTTCAAATTTGGGACTTCCAAAGGCTGACTCACACATACAACATGTTCAATTCACACACCCATTGTTGAATCATAGTCCCCCACCCCCCGAAGCAAAGAGTAAAAGCACCAGCCCTTTTCCTTGCTTTTTACCCCTGTTGAACTTAATTCCAGATGACCCACGATGCCCTTGACGCCCCTCTGCATATCCTTCGGGCCATGTACGAATTGCAAATGAAAAGGACCGATTCTTTCTTCCTGGAGGTCCAGAAGAGGTAAAGGAGTTCCCAAGGCTAGCTGGAAATGAGGAGCTGGGTGGGTGCATGCACGGCTTGACCGATCAATGTTGGAACAAAAAGACATGTTTTGAAGGCGTATGAGGCTGCCACCTTGCTGGAGCTGAGCACATCTGGGGTCTTGGCCAGTGCTTTGGGTGGGTGACTGCCTAGGAAGCACATGTCTGCCTTCTTGGGTTCCATGATGGAAGAAAGGTGAGATAACAACATAAAAGGACAAATAAATAAAAAGAGGAAAAGAGCATTATGGATACCACCTTTCCAGGAGTGGGATGGGGAAGAAGGGGTTGCTTGTGTGTGTGTGTTTTAATGAACTGTTATGAGGAAGAGTTGAGTACCTTTCTAAAGAACAGTATTCACCCAATGTGGTGGTGGTGGTGGTGTTTAGTCGTGTCCAATTCTTCATGACCCCATGGACCCCATTCACCCAATGTAGCGCAGGGAATTACATTGTGCAGAGGAGCATTCCTCCTCTGAAGTGAGTCAGCCAATGAGGCAGTCCAGGCGCAGGCCTTGGTGTCAGGTTCTTCCGCTATAACAAGAGCAGCCAATGTGATCCACTGTAGATGTGTGTCGGACACCACCTCCCTTCGACCTAGGACCAGGTTGCTTGAGCGACCTCCTCATCCCTTACAGTCTCAGTAGCTCACTGCTTTCTCTCCTGCAAGTTCCAAAGGCCTCAGAAACCCACTTTGTGGCAACTTGGGAGCAGGGCTTTTAGCGTGGCTGCCCTGTTTCTGCGGAATAGCATTCCTGCCAAGGAATGCACTTTCTGGAAACAAGTGAATATAATTTTGTTCCAACAGGCTTTTCCAGTGGGATAAAGGGGTCTTTACCATGAGTGCCCATTCGTTAGGGTTTTAGTTTTCGTATAAGTGCATTTGCCGTTTTCGTGCTTTTAAGCTGTTTTTGAATTACAGTGGTGCCCCGCAAGACGAATGCCTCGCAATACAAAAAACTCGCTAGACGAAAGTTTTTTCCGTTCGCGATTTGCCTCGCAAGACGAATTTCCCCTATGGGCTTGCTTCGCAAGACGAAAACGTCTCGCGACTTTTTTCTTTGACTAAAAACAAAGACATGTTTTGTTTATAAAGTTAATTTATTTTCCCTTAAATTTTTGAACTGCTCTTTACAGTATGTGTGACTTTAAAGAGCAGTTAATAAACTGTTGTTGTACCAAATTTGGCTTTGTTTGGACTTTTTTTGACCATAGGAACGCATTAATTGATTTTCAATGCATTCCTATGGGATTTCGTGCTTCGCAAGACGAAAAATTCGCTAGACGACAAAAATTGCGGAACGAATTAATTTCGTCTTGCGGGGCACCACTGTACCTTGTTTGTAGATGATCTTGAGACAGTGGTTTAGAAGGCGATTAATAAATTAAGTAGAATAATGATAATCCTGACCATTGGTCATGTTGGTAGCTGGGAGTTGGAGTCCATCATCATTTAGCGGGCAGCCTGTAGGCTTTCCCTGCGCTGTATACTCCTTCCCCTTGGAGAGCAGCTAAGTGGTAGGTTGGCTTCTTGCTGTCAGCCAACTCAGCTCTCCACGCCATTTGCATCTTGCAAATTAGAGCTGGGAGGCATTAAATACTTAACTGCTTTGCAATCAGCGTATTCAAGATTTCAGCAAACAAGAGCCTTCCTGGGGAAGTAGCATCGGGAATGTAAATGGAGAAGGCTTTTCATGCAAAGATCCTGTTTTTTATTTACGTTTCTGGAATTTGACTGCAAAATGCTTGGGTGTGCCCTTAAAGGTTTGACGGTGACGTAGTGACAACGGATGAGAGGATCCGGACATTGGCTCAGAAATGGCAGCCCAGCAAGTGCTTGCGGTCAGAGGAGCAGATTTCCAAAGCGCTCGATACGGACATGATTATTGTGCCATGTCTGGTGAGTCTTCCACGTACTTCAGTGTACTAGGAGCACCTAACGTAATGCACATAAAGTAAAACATTTGGAAGTATTCAGGTGGGCAAATAGCAATGAATCCATCATGTTCAAACTGCAGAATCCCAAGAATTGCGAGTATACAGAAGAAGGAAGAAGCAATACATAAATATTCAGTTTAGAAAGGTTCATAATGTCGACACCAAGAGTCACACGAGTCCCCAGTGGCAAATGAGTGTGGCTGATTCGGTGAAGTGTAGCGGTTAGACTAGGACACGGGAAGCCTCAATTTAAACCCCCCACTCAGCCAGGATGCTCATTTGGGCTAAGACCTGCTGTCCCTCATCCTCAGCTGCCTCACAGTAATGTAAGTTTCTAGTCCATGGTAGCTATGGAAAACAGCTGCCCCAAAATATGTGGGCTGCATCTGCCTAGAAAAGCCCCAGCGTGGTAAGTGGTGTTGGATTTTGAAGTGAAATATAACCCCGAATCTCTGCAGCCTGCTCCTGTTTTACAGTCCAAGCCTGCCCCCTGCAACAAGGCCACAGAAGAATCCAACCCCATCACCCAGAAGCTCATCACCAACACGGAAAGCGACCTCCAGCTCAGCTACGCCAAGCAACGTCGCACCAAGAGCTCCGTCCTCCTGCACAAGGAGCTGGACTCCAGGAGCAAGAAGGCCGTGCGCGGCTACCTCTACCGGGTCAACGATGCCACCGCCGTCCTTTACGCGAGGCACGCCCTTGCTTTGCTGTTGGCCAAGTGGCCCGACGACGTGGCGATCAGCGAGGAGATGCTGGAGCTCAGCGGTCCGGCTCACATGACGTACATCCTGGATATGCTTTTGCAGCTGGAGGAGAAACAGCTGTGCGAGAAGGTAGCAGTTTTTTCTGAGAGAGAAAAACACACACACACACCCCTACCTCCCCGGCATATTGAAAGATTGTGACTTTGGAAAGGGCGCTTTAAAACCTGCCAGAGAATACATTCAATCAACTAAAGTCCCTGCCCCACAAGCTTACACCCATGACACACAATGGAAAAGGGACAGGGAGGGAAATCAAGCTAAGGAACCAGTTCTTAAAGGGCTGTTCTCATATTGACCAGCTGGTGGGAGGTGCCTGATGGAGCTGGTCTTTTAAGCAAAGCTGGTGGAATGAGTCTTTTGCTCCCCATTTCCCACAGAGGCAGCTTGAGGGAATGGCTGCCCCCAGGTGCCAGTTGAGGGGAGAAGTCTGCTGGGGCTGGCCTGTCTCAGCAGAGCTGATGGAGTGATGATGGTACCAACTGTGCTGCATTTGCAAACCCGCCTTCGCCTTCTGAAGCCGGTTTAACTTGTGCTCTCTGCAGATTCTCCTGAAAGTGCTCCGCGGCTGCAACGAAAGCATGTTGGCGACGATGGCGTTGACGGCCTGCCAGTTCATGGAGGAGCCTGGGATGGCCGTCCAAGTGCGGGAGTCCAAGCACCCCTATAACAACAACACAAATTTTGAGGTACTCCCCCCAGCAGTCTGACATCACCTGTGTGAAATTACGGTGACGGCCCACCAAGAGCAGAGACGTGGGCAGGAGAGAGAAAATGGCCTTAATGGCTTTACTTACGAAGGCAGATTTCCAAGTAGGGCAGACACAGGGAACCTTTTTTCAGTTCTCTTCTGGGCAAACTTCTGGGCAGGGTGGGGCTACATGCCAGTGGTGGGCGTGGCCAGAGGCAAGAGTGGGCAGGGCAGCAAATGCCAGCTAGTGACTAGATGCCCTCACACAACCCTCTCTGCCTCCACCCTTGCAAGCGAGAGACATCATCCGAGTACGAGGACACATTCCATCCAGGCAAAAACCCTTAAGATGAGCAACACAGTCTTGGCTTTAGTTTCCCCATGTGCAAAACCTACCTTCTGAGGTGGGTTGGATGACTGAGATGATTTATGTGTAGGTGGAAACGAGATATGCCTGGAGGGTGGCATATGCACTGCAGTTTCTAAGGGAATTTTGCAAGTGGGTGTAACAACCTGTGGCTCCTTTGTGGGAGGTGGGAAGGAGCCACAACGGGGCAGCTCCGGGAGGCAGAAGAGGTTTTTGTTGAATGGAAACTGCCACCCCCTCTTTGGGCAAAGTGTGCTCCTACTAGCTATCAGCTGAGAGGTGGGTCTGAGTGTGCTCCAGCGAAGAAACCAGGAGCCCACCTTAACCTCTCGATTGCTCCTTTGAAGCCTTCCCCTTATCCACACTGCACCTGACATTGTGGAGCAGGAGGTATGACTTCCCCAGAATGGCCCAGCGGGCCAAATGAGGAGGCCCAAGTTTGCCCCACAGGCTACAGGAACCTCCCACCCCTGGAGCCCACCCTTTTTCTCCCCGTGAGTCACTCTTACCTGTCTCAGCTCTCTTAATAATGCACCACGGAGACCTCCAGAGGAGTGAATCATGCCTGGGCAGAACAAGCAGAGTCCTCTTTAGAACATGGGTCGTTCTGGTGCATCTTAGCCGTGGGATGATTCAGCCACCCTCAGCGCAGAAATCCATATGGAGGAGAAGCTGGAGGAGTGAATTGTTCTGAAGAGCTGCAGAGAGCAGCCACCTCTTAGCGTTCCAGGCTCATCGGAGCCTTTCATTTTTAGCTTGTTTGCTGCGAGAACTAAACTAAGCTGGTTCTCACTTCCCAGCCTGCAGATTCAGGATATGAAACTTGAATCCATAGAATAGCATCTCCCTTTCGGTGTTTACCTTTCAACCAAGGTTCTTCTGTGCCCTCGGGTTTGTCACTCCAAACACCCATCCTGGCTGCCATTCTAATTTTGAGTCAGCCAGCGTTCCCTCTTGTTGGATTCCTTCCCGTTTTTGTTTACAGCGGTGGTTAGGAACCTTTCCCTCTCACCTGGGGCAGCTTTCTGGGGCCCTCGCCTCCAGTGATGGGCTATGGCCCCAATTCCTCACATGCGCTCAGCTGTCTTTGTGGTGCTCATTGGTCCTCTGTTAAGCTTGGCACCTGCTCTCTCCCACAGGATAAGGTTCACATCCCTGGTGCTATATACCTCTCCGTCAAGTTTGATTCTCAGTGTAACACGGAAGAGGGCTGTGATGAGCTAGTTGTAGCCAGCAGCTGTGACTTCATCCACGATCGCCACACCTTCAGCGGGCCTCCGCACAAGTGGACAGACTTCGAGCTTCCAGGTAAAGTTTTGCAGCATTGTTGAAGGGAGGGAGACCATTAGATAAGCTAGCAAACATAGCGCTGACACTCTCTGGTGATACTTAGATGCCAGAAACATTGATGCAGCTTAAGAAGCAAAAGTCGTCTAGGTACTAAATGAAACTGGGCATACGTGAACCGTGACGCTCAGATGAAGGGGCTCCTTCCACAGAGCGGGAGCAAGTCTCTCTACAGCATAGTTTGAGACACTGGCAGGAGCATCTTTTTCTCCGGTTGGCAAATATTGTCAGTGGCCACCATATACTATAAAAAAGAGAGTTGGTTCTTGTCACCTCCCTACACAGTCTGTTCCACTGCATTAACTTCTATGGCAGCATCAGACCCCACACTTCCCCCTCCCCAACCGTCCACTGTGAATGCAGAACAGACTCTCCAGTGGCGAGACATCTCTAATTTTGGCGCTGCCAGAAGAAAAAGAACTAGCCTTACTGGTCACTTGTTGGGTGTCTTCAGGGAATGGGGCCAGCAAGTGGGTTCAGCGATGTTATTTGAGAGACTATAGCTGAAACCTCCTCAAGGATGTATATTTTTATATACAATTTTATATTTTTGTTTTGTTTTGTTTTGTTTCCTGCTCTTCGCTCCAAGAGTATGTTACGACATCAAAACAACATTAATAACAGTTTGTTTATTATTTATTTGTTTCTTTATTATTTAATAAAGGTAAAATAACAAACAAACAAACAAATATACAGTTGAGGTGTATATTTTTAGGGCCCACCATATTTGGATTGGAGTGCCAAGTCATTCAAATACCTGAAAGGCTGCCTCCTTCCCTACAGACCCTCTCGGGTGCTCTTGGTAGTTCCTCTGGCCTCATTGTTGCCTCCAGCTGTGGAGGTAGAGCATAGCCATCATGGCTAGCAACCATCAATAGCCCTCTTCTCCTCCATGAATGTGTCCCATCCTCTTTTAAAGCCATCCAAATTGGTGGCCATCACTTCCTCCTGCTGAAGTGAGTTCCACAGTTTAACATTCTTCCTTTCCCCTTTCTGAAGTGGGCTCAGTTTTGACCTAATTTCTTCTCCCCACCATCCCTTAGCTCTCATGTGTTTCGTTCTTTTAGCTTGGCAGAGAACAAAAAACACCATATGTCTTCTCCTGCGCTGTGAGTCATCGCTTCCTTAGCATTGTCGGGGAGAGGTTTATTAATGTAGAGAGAGTTCCATAAAATCCTGCCTTTGTTCAGAACATGTTGCCTGTCAAAAATATTTTTAAAAGATGCAGAAAACATGGCAACGTATTAGCAATTTGCTAATAGCAGACGTTTCAGCATCTGGGATCAGAATCCTGTTTTGTCTTGCAAATTACCTTTGAAAAAACAAACCGCTCCTCAGGGCAGAAATTTTTGAGCAATTTCCTTTGCAGCGCTGAATTCTGAAAAGTCGAGATGGTTTTAGGGCTGTGTTTGAGGTGTGTTCAGGAGACAGTACTTGCTCAGTTAAAAAACCCTTTAGGCCATGACATTTTTCTTATTCTAACTTTTTTTGAAAAATGAGATGATACTGCTCCATGTAACACACAGGATACTGCCAGGAATCCGAAAAACAGTGAAACACAGACATGCAGTGTGGCCTGATCCTCAACACTGCCCCTGCCCCTTTGCTTATAGTGTGCGTTTTGAGCGAGATTGTCTGTGTCCCTGCTTAAGAGAATGCTTTCCTTCGCTTTTGTAACAGGGGATACCCTCTACTATCGATTCACCACGGACATGAGCAACACAGAATGGGGTTATAAGTTTACAGTGACGGCAGGTCACCTGGGGAGGTTCCAGACAGGTAAGTGCTTTTCAGAGCCACGAGTCAAAGATCGTTGTAGTCTCGCTTTCCTTGGGATCTTGAGGAGCAAAGCCTCTTTTTTCTTAAGATAACACTGAGCAGTGGAAGAGAGGGGGCAATAACCCAAGAAGATGTTAACACAGCATGGGTGTCTCTTCTGTGCAGAGCGCAAAAGGTGTTTGAAATAAAACATTACGATTCATGCAAACAGGAGCATTCATTGATAAGAACCTAAGAAGAGCGTGCTGGGTCAGGCTAGTGGCCCACCTTGCCCAGCCTCCTCTTCTTGCACCAGCCAGTCAGATGCCTCAATGGGAAACCCAGAAGCAGGACCCGAGCGCGTTCTCCCCTCCTGCGGTTTCCTGCAACCGGTATTCAGAAGCTGTGGAGGCAGAGCATAGACGTCATAGCTAGTAGGCAGCAGTAGCCTTCTCTGCCATGAATTCCATAAGAGTTCACTGTCCTATGTGCCACCTGGGGCAAAAACTTGAGGGAGGGCAGTTTACAATACCTTAACTCAGGACTGGGAAACCTATGGCCCTCCTGATGTTCCTGGGTTCAAGCTGCCATTAGTCCCAACCAGCATGGCTAACGGTCAGGGAGGATGATGGGTCCAGCATCATCCGGAAGCTACACATTCCCCCTTGTTGCCCTTAATAAATCAACTGTTATTTACTAGCTGCCTTTGCTTATTGGTCTGCTCTTTTGATTTCCGCCTTTTTAATTGTTGGTTGGTTTTACATCGTTCTAGGCACGGGCGTGGTTGAAAACATTGAGGCCAGTCTTTGCTTACCTGGCTTGTTCCAGATGTTTTTGGGATACAGCTCCCATCAGCGCCCAGCTTCGGACAGCCAAGCTGGCTAGGACTGATGGGAGTTGTAGCCCAAAACATCTGGAGAGAAGGCTGGTTTAGACAAATAAGTACCTGCGTCAGGGTTAAGAGTAAGAAGTTTCTTCTATTACGGGACAAGTGATACAACCTGTTCTGAGGCTAGCTTTGCTAAATATGTTTATAGAGGACTTTCTGTTTCAGGAACTACTAAAGCTTTTCCATATCTGCAGCTAGAAATCTCTTGACGCAATACTGTATTGGGAAGCAGCTACTAACTCTAGCGACACAGTGGGGTTGGGCTATGGGACATAGCTCTTGCAGAAAAACGTAGGAAGCGCTAAGAAACACAAAGACCTAAAAAAAAAACCCCAAAACCCCCCACCTGATTTTGAAACTGTAAGGTCCATGTTTATTCAGTTCACTGGTCTCCTCGTTCTCCGTGGCTCGCTTCAGGACAGTCTGTTAAGACAAGAGACTAAAAGGCACCTTCTCTAAACAACTGTACGACCTGCTTAGCATTTAACTGTGTCATTTACACTGAGGAGAAGGAACACGTCTTACCGGAGAAGCAGAATGGCACTACGGAGTATCCAATGTACGTATTTTGAATTCCAGGCTTCGAGATCCTGAAGCAGATGCTGTCGGAGGAAAGGGTCATCCCCCACATCCCATTGGCCAAAATCTGGGAGTGGCAGGTGGGCGTGGCCTGCAGGCAAACTGGCCACCAGCGACTGAAGGCCATCCACCTGCTCCTTAGGATAGTCCAGTGCTGCAGCGAAAGGTATGCCTGCCAGTCTCAGGTTTGCTTTTTCCCACTAAGCTTCCAGTCCTCATGAAAAGCAAAAAATAAAATAAAAACATAATTCCCCCCCCCATCCCCACCACAAAGATAGCAGTGTTTTCGTGTCTCGTGATTCCTTTTGAAATATTATTTCATGATTCCGAAGGCTGCTCTTTTAATCTGAGATCTGCTTCCCCTGCCTGTGCAGAAAGATGGGCTTGGCCAGTGATAAAGGCAAAAGAAATGTCATTCGAAACGGGTTTGAGCCACAAATGGCTGTGTTGGTGCTCCTTCTCTCCCTAAGCTCTGGCCCATTCGCCACCGAACTTGGTCGTTGGAGGCCTGGTCTACCCACTGTGTTCAGGAAATCTAATACTGTGCAAGGAAGTGGTGGGATGTGGTTCATCATGCAAATGCCTCTGCTTTTAAAATCAGTGGCCAGAAGAGTCATTCTGTAAGCCAGATAATACTGGGATATATTCAAGGTCCTCATACAAAGCACCTGCTTTTATTTGCTTATTTAGAGCACTTGTTTCCGCCGCACTTCAGCCAGAAAAGCTCCCAGGGTGGCTTACATGCGATCAATGCAGTCCCTGCCCTGCAGGCCCACGGTCTAAAAAATACAAATAAATTCCTTCCCAGCTCTCCCACCTGAACTAAGACAGGATGCAACTTACAAATCTAGCTCAGTGCCATCTACCTGTCGCCCGGCAGATGCTCACCAAGGTTTTTCTCAGTCCTGCTGAATCCTTTAATTCGCAGCTGGTCAACTTGTGGCCCAGGAACAGTTTAGTGCCTTCCCAACTTCATTTTATGTGACCTCCTGAAGCTGCCCCAGCCTTCCACCTCGTCAGACTTCCTCCCTCACTGTCTAATTACTCCCCTTTCCCACCTCTGGACTGTGTATTGTGTGTATTGCACCGAAGTCAGAAAGGAATTGCTCTCATTAGTTTTCTAGAACATTACTTCTGACTCAACCTGCTTAGGGAACTCAGATCAGAGGTGCCCATGTTGAAAATTGGAAGTAGAGCAGCCTTTGTTTTGGGTTAATCTCCGGCTCTGCCCACCACCAGCTTACGTTATACCATGGAGAACTGGTTTCAAATCCATACTCAGCCATAAAATATACTGGGTGACCTTGTGCCAGTTTCTACCTAACCTATCCCACAGAGTTGTTCTGAATGTTACACCTGGGGTGGGGGTGGGAACATGAAACTACGTACCCTCCCCTGAGCTCCTTGGTAGAAAGGCAAAATAAAACAAAATAAAAATACATGAATATATTCCAATCAGGAGCTTGAGAAATCAGCACACCTAGGGAAGGTGGTAGCTCCTCTTTAAACTATGGAACTCCCTCCCACAGGAGGCAGCGATGGCCACTCACTTGGATGGATTTAAAGACAATTTCATGGCTGCCAATGGCTGTTAGCTATGATGTTTCTGCTCTGCCTCCACAGCTGCAGGCAGCAGTGCTTCTGAATACCAGCTGCTGGAAACCACGGGGCCTCTTGTTTTCAAATCCCACAGGCCGCTGTGAGAGCCGGATGCTGGAGTAGATGGGCCGCTGACCTGATCCAGCAGGCACTTACCTTAGATAGTTAGAAAGTGAAGAGGGCTTTTGCAATCAGACTGGGACTGAGGACAGCTGTTCTTCAGAGTGGCAGCCCTTTTGTGTTAACTCAAACCTCTTTCTTTCAGGGACTGTGACCTCACTCTGCTGAAGCCGCTCTGGCACCTCTTCAGCCGCATGGAGAACAGCATGCGCCACGATGTGACCAAGTCGGGGATCCTCCTGCCGCTGCACCGGGCGCTGACCGAGCTTTTCTTTGTCACCGAGAGCAGAGTTGCCGTAAGCACTTCTGTCTTCTCCCTTGTGCTGGGAACAGCTGCTGAGTCATCGGATTAGACCAATGATGGCCAAACTTGGCCCTCCAGCTGTTGGGACTACAACTCCCATCATCCCTGACCACTGGTCCTGTTAGCTAGGGATGATGGGAGTTGTAGTCCCAAAACAGCTGGAGGGCCAAGTTTGGCCATCACTGGATTAGACTGTTCTTCCTCCTTTCTCTTCCTCCCTCCCCTCCCCTTTTGTTTTACTTAAGAATAACCAGGGCTTTATCAGGTACAGATCGCGATCAGACTGAAATTAGTCATGCTCTTTTCCCACCAGTTGTAATGGAACGATGACTTTGCTTGCAGGGGGCTCCTGTTTTAACGCTGTTCTCAAAGCGTGTTTGAAAAGGGCACTCTGGTCCTGTTGAAGCATTTTGCAATTCAGGATCAGTTTGTAGTCCCTCCCTCCCCTCCCCCCCCCCAATGTACCTTTGAAATGAAGTTACAAAACTTGTTCTGTATGTTGGGATCCATGGGTGAGTTTGTTTATTTCCCTCATGCAATGCCATTATGAAAACACACTCACTGCAAAAGCTTGTTCCTGGATTTTGCTCCTAGCTCTCATTCACACTCTCTGCTTTTAGGAACTTGGATCTCTGCAGGATTACTTGCTTGCCTTAAATACGGAAGACCATCTCCACCGCTGTACAGCGCAGGTAAAACCTCCAGGAGCCCCTCCTGTCCCCAAACTTCTTCTTCAGCAGAGGCTGCTTTTGAGACGGGTTTGCCTTAATTGCTGTGCCCCGGAGACTCTTGAGACAAAAGAGCAAAGCTTTGCGTTTGGGCAAGGGAGAGACATTCCACTGGGAGACAGAAAGTATTAGGAATGGGGAGGGGTGAAGCTCTTGGGAGCCTTTTAATTGGGCATCGTCCTCATAAGACACAGGAGGCTCTTGTCTCCTCTGAGATAATTCACATTATTTTACCAAAAGAAGACAAATTTAGAAACTGAAAAGTCAGGTGCACCATGAGAATAAAGAGTTGGACACGTGATGTGACTTCTAAATCTGAAGTAGATTTAGTTTGGGTCCGACTGGTGTCTGGACAGGGGTCGGGGTGGGGCTGTTCTGCCAGATGACGTTGGGCTCCCAACTCCCATCAGCCCCAGCTGGCATGGCCACAGTGGGCCCTGGAGGTAATGGGAGTTGTAGGCCAGCAACATCTGCAGGGTCCCCCTGTCCCTGATACAAGTGGAAGCCTGTTGGGATGTGTCCATCTGGTCCAGCATCTGGTTTCCTGTGGTTCCCAGAATCCTCTGGGAGGTTCATAAAAAGGGCACAAAGTCAATCTCCTTTTCTTCTTGTTTGCCTCACTCTCCCACCTGCTATTTTGGGGGTATAATCCCCAAACCCTCTGCTTCCATTTAGCTTGAGGTGTGCATTACATCAGTATTTTGTGCCCTGTGCCCAGATGAAACATATGACGGTCCTCTCTAGGCAACACTGCTGCCCCTTCGTCAACAAAGTTATGACTTCCCAGGCAAAAATCCTTTTGCTTAGAACAGTGCCATGAAATTGGAGAGAGGCGGGGTAGGGAAGCGCTCTCTCTCCCACTGTCCTCGCAAGACTACAGTGGTACCTCGGGTTACAGACGCTTTGGGTTACAGATGCTTCAGGTTACAGATTCTGCTAACCCAGAAATAGTACCTCAGGTTAAGAACTTTACCTCAGGATGAGGACAGAAATTGCACGCCAGTGAGAGGCCCCATTAGCTAAAGTGGTACCTCAGGTTAAAAACAGTTTCAGGTTAAGAACGGACCTCCAGAACGAATTAAGTTCTTAACCCGAGGTACCACTGTATTTTGCGTGCTTGGCGATTCCCTTGAGCTTTGCACCTGCCATTGCCCTTGAGGCCCTGTGGTTGGTGGTGGGCACAGGCAGAGTGCCCCTGTGCTGCTCGCAAAGCAGAAAAGCGCTATTCAAGCAGAATAGGGACTGCTTCTGAATACCAGTTGCCAGAAGCCACAGGTTAGGAGAGTGCTGCTCTTGTGCTGCGGTCCCGATTGCAAGCTTCCCATTGGGGCATCTGGTTGGCCACTGTGAGAACAGGATGCTGGACTAGATGGCCCATTGGTCTGAACCAGCAAGGCTTTTCTTACGCTCTTAGGATCATAAAGCAGTAGAATTGGATGGGGACTCCAAGGATCCTGCAATGCAGGAATCACAGGTAAAGAATCCCTGACAGGTGGCCATCCAACCTCTGCTTAAAACTCTCCAATGAGGGAGAGTCTACTGTCTTCTGGGGGAGCCCACTCCGTTGTCATACCATTAGAAAGTTCTTCCTAATGTTTAGTTAGAATCTCCTTTATTGTATTTGAATCCGTTGATTCAGATCCTGCCTTCCGGAGCAGCAAAAGGCAAGCTGGCTCCATCTTCCATGTAAACAGCCCTTCAGGTATCTGAAAACGGCTCTCATATCGTATTCCAGTCTCCTCTTCTCCGGAGAAATCTCCTTGAATGGTAATATGCTGAACCTCAGCAAGCCTTGATGCTCAACTCTCCCTTTCTTTCCCAAACAGGCCCTGAAAAACATTGCTGCTCTTAGCCTTGCCATTAACTACCCCAACAAATCGACGAGCCCCTGGAACGTTTAACCACAGGCTCTTTTCCGGCTCGGAGCAGGGATGGTCCTTGCCCGTAGGAACCGTGGGGGCGAGCGTCCTTCGCCCGGTGCGGGTACCAGAGAAAGGAAAAGGGGGTCCCTTCTGCTTCCGTTTATGTGCACTCCGCGGGCAGCCAGCCAGTCAGTCAACTTTCCGCCCCGATGTAGATTCTGTAAAAGCAAAAAGCGCACTTCCAAGGAAAAAAGGGGCACACTCTCTCTCTGGAGCACCTTTGCGCGTCACCTCGAGTTATGTATGCACTTCTATTGTAGCATGTCTGTGGAACAGTATTTACTTTCTCTGAATTTCGGAAGAATGATATGGGGGGAGCAAGAGGGAACGAAGACCTCCCCCAAAGGAAGAGATGCCAGGCCTTCTTCTGGCTACCACCCCACCCTCTTGCCATCTCCCACCACCACCACTTGCCCCTCCTTATATAAGCTGAACAAGGAACTGAAATGGACTGGTCGAAGCATCATTTCAAACTCAAAAGCGGGTCTGGTCCATGATAACTGGATTGGCCAAGGAAGCAATGGAGGAATCTGGAAGTACAGCGAGGCTGAAAGAATCCTCTAGGCTGCTGCTTTGGGGTTTTTTTCCCCTCCTCTCTGAAAAGCTGGCTGCAACCCCAGCCGAGGGAAGAGGAGGAGGAGGAATCTGGAGGAGACCCTTGGTGAGAGACGGCGACACTCCTGCTTTTCCACTAGATGCTCTCATGCTGCTGGCAGCCACGGCTTCTTGCCTGTGACGTAGAAGTTGTGGCCTGGATGTTGTCCCGGTTGCTCTGCGAGGAGCCATGATTAAAGGGACAGGCGCTTCTTCCAAGATGGCATCTGGAAGGGGGACGGAGGCAGGCGGTGGGGATTCTCTTCCCCTCCACTCTGAATGCTGGCAGTGCAGGATGGGTCCAGCTCTTGAGCGATGAGCGAATCAACCCGTCTGGCTTCACACAGCAATAACCACACAGTTCCTCCCGAATGTGGAATGCGCAGGGAAAACCTTTTGGGTGAAATAAATGGGCTTTAATCTCTTGTCCTGGGAGGGGGAGCCAGGGTGAAGGAGTTGCTTCTCCCCTCCAAGGGCAAACTTGCATGAAAGGCAAGGTGCTTGTGTGTGGCAGGAAGAAAAGGGTGTTGCACATTTGCCCCCAAGTCGCTAGCTTTATTTTAAAAATTTTCTTTGCCCTCTGCCATGCTGGCGAGAGACCTCCTCTGCTTCGATGTCTCTTTCTGGAGTCTCTGAGGAACAGTGCAGCTGAGTGAGCAGGAACAGCAAGGTAGCCGGCCCTGTTTGTCAAGGAGACACTCTGCCCAAAAAGCTTTGCCTCTCCCCAAGGGCAGAGCGCGCACCACGGGGAAAAAACTCATGCTGTAGTTTTCGTGACAGTATTTTACGGCGGCGGCAGGTTTCTCCTTGACTTCATTGAGTGAAAGGAAGGTGATTGCGGCAGTGGCTGGAGAGGCAATGAGAAGGATTGTTCTGGGACGAGGCTGGAGGAATGTGGCTTGGAACCTTGCTGGCTTGAGAGGCTGCAAAAGATGGTGCTTGGGCAGGACACGCTCCCTGAGAATGGGAAGACACAGCTGCAGGAAGTCTTCCCTTCGACAGTGGGAGCTCTGCTTCGGGGTCCTCCAGGTGTTTTTTGACTACAACTCCCATCATCCTGGACCATCCACCTTGCTGGGTTGGGGCCGAGTCCAACAATATGTGTTGGGCCACAGCTTTCTCCCATTCCAGGGTGGATCTTTGCTCAAAGCGCATTATTTCTCATGTACACAACCCACAATATCAGGGTTGGGGTTTTTGTTTTGTTTTAGGAAAGGTGACTCTTTGGGAAGCTGTTCCCCCCCAACTGTGTGTTGTCTTGCTAAGCATATCAGGGGTGCGACAGGGTCAGCTACCGCAAAATGGCAGGGATCTTGTGGAGCGCACCCTGGCTGCATCCAAAGAGATTCACAGGGATCACTTTTCGTGAAACGATTTTGACCTCTGAGGATGTCAGTTGCAGGAGGAGCAACTTGTTGGAAAGGTACTGGGACTCGTCAGAGACACAATGGCTGGAATCTCCGCTCCTTTTTTCTTTTTCATTCTCTCTCCCCCTGCTCCCTTTCAACAACATCCCCCCCCCCCAAAAAAAGACCCATTCTGCAGAGTCATGGTATGTACAAAAGACTTCTCACTGTCTCTGTCATGGCTGCTGTCCTCACTTCCATTTCTGATTGGCTGATAGGTTTCCATGTGGCCTATAAAAAGCAAATGGATTGGATGGGACTGGCCCCTGTGCAGTCCTTGTTCCCCACATCCAGTGAGGGGGTTTTGAGCCAGTAATGAGCACCTTGCATTTCACCCCCACTTCTTTCTGGAACTTCCTAATCCAGTGACGAAGATGACTTCTGCCATTGCCTTACGTTGGCTGCTCTTCACATTTTTCTGCCCCACACCTCAAAAATTAAAATAAAATAAAATTAAAGATATTTATGAGCTTCCTTTTTACTAGAACAGCAGTGTGAAGAGGCAGGTTATGAATTGAACTAAAGTATTTTAACACCCCAGTTCCTCAGAAATCCATAGGAAAATGCAAAATCCCAGATTTGAATGAGGGAGGGGGAAGAGAATAAATTGTGCCTATAACAATTATTGTGTGTGTCGAATTGCATCTTGTTACGAAACCACCGACATTCAAACATAGCTCGCTCTCTCTCTCTCTCTTTTTCTTTGACATAAACATTTGAAATGGGTGGTTGTTAATTTTCCTTTGCTTTGTTTTATTTTGGCGTCATGAAATCTAATCACTTATGGAGGGGGGCCTCTCCGTTTTTGGTTTAACATTATTAAAAGCAACCCCTTAGATTTATTCTTGTTTGGTTTAATGTGTATTTTAAGGAAAAGAAGATATAGATGCAGTGGATATATGCAAATGGAGAGATATATTGTAAAAAAAATCTATTAAAAATGGAAGTACAAGGATATGCCTGTTTATGTGTGTGGTTATTTTGCTGGGGGTGGAGCCATAGTTAATGCTGTTCTGCAAAGTTGGCAGTTTGGATTTTGGAGCTTTGATTGCAACTTCTGCAGAGACTGGGGTGGGTGTGTGGGTGTGTGGAGAGCACAGAAATCACATAGTATTATAGGATGTGATGGGACACCAAGGGTCACCTAGCCCAACCCTCCTGCTGCAGCTAAGGAATCCCTGACAGTTGATCACCCAACCTCTGTTTAAACACCTCCAACGAAGGAGAGAGCTCGGCACCTTCTTAGGTCATCCCTTCCACTGTCAAACAGCTTTTAGCGCCAGAAAGTTATTCCTAACCAATTCTGCCTATCCCACTAGGAGCTCCCCAAGGATCTTCTTCCTCGGGCTCTCCTAACCCTAGCTTAGAAACCTTTCCAACCCACTAGATCCCTGCCTGGGGCCAACCACTCCTCTGGCCAGGCCAGCACCCCTACCTGGTCCATGACTAATTCTTGATCCAGCGCTGCAGCTCAAAAAAATTTCCCCACCCCCAGTCCCTCAAGAGGGTTTTCTGCATCTCCGACAACCTGATCCTTATTAAGTGGAAATGTCACATATGGAAGAACTGGTCAGGGGGATCTTGGCAGTATCATTGATGTTCTTTCATGTGTTTTTAATGTGCACTGCCCCAGGGTCTTCCAATAAAGGGTAGTATATAAATTTAATAATGATAAAATAATAAAAATAAATAAATAAGCAAGCATGTGCTTTAGGTTATGGCCTTTCGTGGGCTCCTGTTTGCCAGTGAGCCGCTTTGCTGATTCAACTCTCCTCCGCCGGGTTTCAAAGCTGTAGACTCCCCTCTCTCAGACACTGCACCTGTTCTTGCCATCCCTTAAATCCCCTCTCTCTGCCCACAACCCTCACCTTATGCTGCATTCTATAAAATGACTCCAGACTACAGTTCTTCTGAATATAGAACCTGGGGTGGTATTCAATGCTAGTCCTACAGAGAGTGTGAGAGAGTCGATGGATAGACTGTTAGCTACCTTATACTGAGATCATTGAGCTCAGTGTTGTCTACATTGACTGGCAGCAGCTCTGCAGCATATCAGACCAGGATCTGGCCTCGTCCTGCCTGGAAATGCTGAGAATTGAACCTTGGGAGACCTCCTGCATGCACAGCATGGGGCTCGAACCCACAACCCTGGGGCTCAGAGTCTCACGCTCTACTGGCTTGGTCTCTGTCCAGACTGGCTAAGCCTTTCCCTTCTCTGTGTCTCTCCCCCTCGTAGCTAAGACACCAAGCCTGGTTGCTGAAAGGCTGCTATCGGTGTTAGCATAGCAACCAGCTCTCACGAATCTGACAGCGGCCCACTGCCGCTGGTACGTTTTGGAGCCAGCTTCTCTCAAACCGCCTGCGGTACTTGACCCTCCACGCTGCCCTGCCATCTCTATCGTCTGCATTTGCCCACAAGTGGGGCTGCCCCAGTTCTGGGTGGGGTTTCAAAGGCATGAATGGAACTTCACTTAACCCTCTTGCTGAGCTATGTGTGATATTTGTGATATTTGTGTGATATGTGTGATACTTGTGATATTTGTTTGCATCTATACCCTGCCTTTTCCTCCAAGGAGCTCTAGGCAAACTCTGCCCTCCAGATGTTTTGGAACTACAATTCCCATCATCCCTGACCACTGGTCCTGTTAGCTAGGGATCATGAGAGTTGTCGTCCCAAAACATCTGGAGGGCCAAGTTTGCCTATGCCTGATTCTCTGCAGTCATTTGCACCTGGCTTCTACCAGGCAGAAACTTGCAAGTTGTATATTCAACAACAACAGACATTCTCACCCACTTGGTGATTCAAGCCTCCCTTTGCCACCTGGAGGGGCCAAGTAAACCCGAAGACTTCAGGCCAGCCCTGGAGGTCTGGCAACCCCGCACAGGACAGATTTCTCAGATTTCTGTTCTAATCTGATTGACTCCAGCTCCCATAGTCCATTAGCTGGTGAGAGCTGAGAGTCCAACAACAGCTGGAGGGCTCCCTGTGTGTGATGCAGATGCAAATAAGGAGAGCCTGTGTGGTGTAGTGGTTACAGTGTTGGACTAGGACCTAGGAAACGAGGGTTCAAATCTCCACTCAGCCATGAAGATCACTGGGTGACCTTGGAGTCAGTTACTGTCTCTCAGCTTGGTCCAGCATGCTGTTCTCACAGGGGCCAACCAGATGAAGTCCTTGGACATAAAGGAGGGATATGAACGCAATAAATAATCATTAAAAAGGGACATTCATGTCCCTGGTGCTTCCCACTCCCCTGCCAAAAATGGAATGATCTCGGTTGACAAAAGCAAAGTCAAGTCACCTCCAACCTTTGCTGCCAGATGATTCCGATGTCTTGAAATAATTGATTTGACCTAAATGCTCCTTGTTTCGTTTTTTGGGCTAGTTGCCAGGTTCCTACAGGAAGTACTACTTGGAAAGGGAAGATAGCCGAGAAGCAGATTCAAATGGGCTCAATGCGGAAGTTCTGCTAAGCCAAGTATTCCGTGTTTGCCGCTGTCACCTCCAGCATTTGCACAAGGGAGGGGAAGGAAAAGGGATAAACCCTCCCCACTTTACATGGGAGGGGGCGGGGAATTCTCAAACTGGGCCGACACCAAGACTTGTGTGCTTTCAAAAACAAGAAACATCTTGACCACTGTGGTCCGTGTGTTGGTAACCTTGAGCTATTATGCAGCCATTGCACAGATGAAGCAGGGTTCTTCTTGGGTTCTTAGGCTCACTGCAGAGCTCAGCCAACTATCCACAATCGGTGAGATTGCGGATAGTTGAACCACTGGCTTTGGATGTGTGTGTGAGTGTGTGTGTATCAGGCAACTTTTTCAGAACAGCTTTTTTAAATCAAGGACTCAGGACTTCCTGCTCATAGAGACTTGTCTGGGAAAGCCCTGGTGTCCAAGGCAAGCTCTGCTTGTGCTCCTTTGGGCCCGGCAAGACTTCAAACAATGCCACATTGTTTTTGCGAGGCCACCGAGAATAAAGCATGAGCCGTCCCGCCGGGCCTGCCTAGTTCCTGTGGAAACTGCGAGGTCAGACTGATTTACGATTTGTTTAGGTGGTCCTTGAGTTGTTTTGTCGGCGGGGGAGGGAATTGTACCAAAGTGGAACATTTTTGACGGGCAACAATATCCTGTAGGAATAATGTCCAGCATTGTGATTTTCAAGCAGCGTCCCATCTGCCACCAGAAACAGTTTAAATTCAATAATTAAAGTCCAAACCACTTGGAGGACGAGGCTTCATGCTGTCTCTCTGTATGATTCCCTGCTCTGAATAAGCCTTTTTTTAATCTGAAGAGACATGCACAGCAGTGACTCATTCAGAAACACAGGAAATAGACCCTAGATAGGGTCACCCCAGAATTGTATACTTGGAAGTGATTACCGAGGGTAATTTAGCCGAACCCCCGGCAAAGCAGGAATCTCAACTAAATCATCCCTGACAGATGGCCAACCAACCTCTGTGTTATGTACTGAGTTGAATAGGATCCAAAATGCAGCAGTCTGATTTGTCCTAGAACAATAGGATTCAGAATGCATCAGTCTGATTGGTCCTAGAACAATAGGATTCAGAATGCAGCAGTCTGATTGGTCCTAGAACAATAAGACCCAGAATGCAGCAGTCTGATTGGTCCACAGAAGCCACCCAATCCAGCTCCAGGTGGAAGTGAATCCACAACCTGATTGGCCCACAAGAGAATCCCGGAATTAGCCAATCATGTGGGGCCCATTGTGTAAATAATATATATAAAGCAGACATTCTGGGGGAACTTCAATTCCTCCCCACCACTATGAGCTGAATAAAGAGCATGAAATCCACTCTCGACTCTGAGTATATTTCACTCTGCTTACATCAACCTGGTCAGCTTCCTCCGAATGTTGCCATTTTAATACAGGGGGAAGGGGTTAGCCAGCTATCAGCAGGTTGTGAAATGCCAGTTGAGAGCAGGGATAGAGAGTCTGTAGCACTGGAGAAAACTCCAGGGCAGTGGGTACTTCGGCACCCACAATAATATATTTGTGGAGGCTGGGCAAAGTTGAAGCCCTTCCTTGTGGGCACATGCAATCTTCGGCACAAGATGGCACCTATGAGTAGCCACCCTCTAGAGATGTTGCTTGGGTCAACCCCCCATCAGACCCAGCCAGTGGGGCCATCAAAGAGGGATACCGGGAGCTGGAGTCCACCAGCGCCTCCCACATCATTGGTCTAGGACAGGGGTCAGCAAACTTTTTCAGCAGGGGGCTGGTCCACTGTTCCTCAGACCTTGTGGGGGGCCGGACTATATTTTGAAGGGGGGGATGAATGAATTCCTCTGCCCCACAAATGACCCAGAGATGCATTTTAAATAAAAGGACACATTCTACTCATGTAAAAACACACTGATTTTCGTATCGTCACGCGGGCCGGATTTAGAAGGCGATTGGGCCAGATCTGGCCCCTGGGCCTTAGTTTGCCTACCCATCATCCAGCTAGGATGATGATGAACCACTTAAGGCCCCTGAATCCCTCCCTTACACAGTGGAACCTCAGTTGCCAAACACTTTGGGAGTCGAACGTTTCGGCTTTCAGACGCCAGCAACCCAGAAGTGAATGCTTCCGTTTCTCCGTTTTTCCCAATGGATTTTGCCAACCATCCATTGTCGAACGTTTCAGAAGTCGAACCGTCTTCTGGAACGGATTACGTTTGACAACCATGGTTCCACTGTATTTGAGCTTGCTTTGGCTTAGACAGCCCAGCAGACAGAGGACCTTCACACAGAGGACAGCCCTCAGATAGCTTTTTCTCCCTCCTCTTCCTGCCACCCGTTCCTTTCACCCCAGTAGTCAACAGAGCCAAGGAAACTGGCACCACTCTCTTGAGTTACATAAGAACATGCGTAGATCCCTGCTGGATCAAACCAGTGGCCCTTCTGCTCCAACATCCTGTTCCCACAGAGGCCAACCAATGGCCTCTGGAATACCTGCAAGCAGACCAGAACCCCTCCTGAATCTTCATTTTAGATTGTATTATGATTTATGTGGAAATAGTTCAGTTTTGTTGTGTACTTTTTTGATGTTTTACTTACCTTTTATGACTACTTTTGTTACGTTCATAATAGTGTGGGTTTTCAATTTTGTTGGAAGCCGCCCAGTGTGGCTGGGGCAACCCAGCCAGGTGGGCAGGAGAAAGGAAATACCGTATTTTTCGCTCTATAACACGCACCCGACCATAACACGCACGTAGTTTTTAGAGGAGGAAAATCCGTAGGCATGCCACCCGTAGGCATTTCCTCCATAACACGCACAGACATTTCCCCTTACTTTCTAGGAGGAAAAAAGTGAGTGTTATGGTGCAAAAAATACGGTAAATAAATTACCAGCCAGTGCTATTTTTCTAGAAAGGGACGCAGGTGGCGCTGTGGGTTAAACCACAGAGCCTAGGACTTGCCGATCAGAAGGTTGGTGGTTCGAATCCCTGCAACGGGGTGAGCTCCCGTTGCTCGGTCCCTGATCCTGCCAACCTAGCAGTTTGAAAGCACATCAAAGTGCAAGTAGATAAATAGGTACTGCTCCGACGGGAAGGTAAACGGCGTTTCCGTACGCTGCTCTGGTTCGCCAGAAGTGGCTTAGTCATGCTGGCCACATGACCCGGAAGCTGTACGCCGGCTCCCTCGGCCAGTAAAGCGAGATGAGTGCCACAACCCCAGAGTTGTCCGCGACTGGACCTAATTGTCAGGCGTACCTTTACCTTTACCTATTTTTCTAGAAAAAGAGATGCCAGAGCTCTCAACAAACCTCTCCCTTGTTCTCTTAGAATGGCAATGGCGTCCACTTGAGAGGTGCCGGAAATGAGTTCTGGCAAGTTCTGGCTGGAAACAAAAGCCCTGCTTTTAGCAGAAGTATAGAAATAAAACGATGTATGTTTATATGTGTGTAAAGGGAGTCCATCTCAATTAATTTATTTATAGTTTATTAATTAAATTTAATCCCCACCCTTCCTCCCGGAGGAGCCCAGCACACAGCGAGTCTGAGTTCTCCATCTCAAAGATTGTTACACATTGGAAAATTGGCAGCTGCCTTTTCCATTGTGAGGGACCATCTTACATGAAAGGACTTCTGAAGCGGTGGCCTTATCAAGGCCAACATATTCTCCGACAGCCTCCTCCTGCCAACTGTGGCAAGGTCTTACGTAAGCCTGACTGAAGCCTCTTGTGGAGGTAAGGGTGTCAGGAATCGGAGCCCACTTACAGGATGGTCAGGTCACAAGGCAAGGTCAAATTTGGGGCTGGGGGAGTCGCTGAGAGAAGGAAAGCCTAGTTAGAGGCCAAGGCCAGGGACACACAGGAAGGTAAGTTTGCCAAAAGGGGCCCAGTCTGTGGCCCTCTGGTCTCATGCTATGCCCTGCCCCCCCATTTATGCATTTTTCACCTGTGGCCCCCTTGGAATATTCTGGGGCCCCGGGTAGGGAAACACTGATGTAGATAACTTTGTTGGAATATGGCATCCTTTTATAAAATACTTTACTGATAACCCTGAAGAATGGCAACAACCTAAATCACAGATCGGACTTTGGCAAACTTAGATTGATCCTTCCTCATCGGGGGGAGGGGGCGAGCTGGGATTTTGTTTTTGCATTTTCCCCTCTCTTTTTTTGTAATTGTTATATACTGGAAAGTAATAAAACTATATTTAAAAAGGCAGTAGCCCAGCAGGTGTCTGTGGGAAAGCCACGAGCAAGATCTAAACACGAGAGTACTCTTCCCACCTGCAGTTTCCAATATCTGGTGTTCAGAAGCAAACTACTTCTGACCGTGGAGGTATGGATGGTGGGATTTGTAGTCTAGTAGCAGCTAGAGAGGGCCACATGTTTCTCCAGCCATGGACCCTATAGGAAGGTCCACTTCACAGATCCGCCCGATGAGGTGGAGTGGGCAATTGATAAAAATGTAGGCCATCAAAAATTGTGCCAGTCTTCAAAGCGACCACAAGACCCTTTGCTATTTAAGAATGTAAGATGAGCCTGCTGATATTGAGCCAGGGGTCGGCAAAGTTGTTCAGCAGGGGGCCGGTCCACTGTCCCTCAGACCTTGCGAGGGGCCAGACAATTTTTTTTGGGGGGGAATGAACAAATTCCTATGCCCCACAAATATCCCAGAGATGCATCTTAAATAAAAGGATACATTCTACTCATGTAAAAACATGCTGATACCCGGACCGTCCGCAGGCCAGATTGAGAAGGCAATTGGGCCGGATCCGGCCCCCGGGCCTTAGTTTGCCTACCCATGCACTAGCCCATCCAGTCCATTCAACCACCCCCTATCACCTGCCACCCAAGGCAATCCCTGACCCCACTGACTGCGCTGGCACCTTGCTCATCAGCTAACCTCTTCCTTTGTCCACCTGTTCATTTGGCTGCTCCCTCAGCCCCAGCTTTCAGCATCTGTCTCCACCGGCACGTTGCCCTAATGTGACAAAGATGGTTGCCAAGGCAACAATTTCATTAAAGAAAATGGCAGGGTTTTAAGCTTGTCTAATTTCTCCAAGCAAAGTACAAAAAAAATAAAAATAAAAGAAGATGCTCTGGGGCTGCAGATTCCAGTGTTTCCGCACCCCCTGGTGGAGTCCCATATGTCTCTCTTGAACCCCAAACCCTCTGATCAATCCAGGATTTAATCCCTCCTCCTCCTCCCCTTTCCCAGGCTGATTCCCCAAGGAGCCAATTCCCTTCCTCTCATTTCCTGGGAAACTTTGTGATGGCATAAAAAAACGCAGAAGCCTGAACATCTTCTCATGGAACCACGTGACTGGGTCAAGGCCTTTTATCTGGCAGAGATGTTGGAAATTAGGGTAAGGGCTTCATGGTCAAACATGAGCATGGTACCGTATTTTTCGCTCTATAACACGCACCAGACCATAACACGCACGTAGTTTTTAGAGGAGGAAAACAAGAAAAAAAATATTCTAAATGAAACAGTGGATGTATGATTTTTGTGGTTCATGCTGTGGCCACAGACATGTGATCTGACAGTGAGTTTGGAGTAGCCCAATGCAAAAATCCTGAGGATCCATGTGGATCTATGCTTTGTAACCACATTTTTGCACCACTGCGACCCTAGGCAACAGTGGGTGCCTGATTTTTTTGGTGCAAGATGTAGCCATGGACATGCTATGTGATCTGATGGTGAATTTGGGGTGACCCAATGCAAAAATCCTGAGGATCCATGTGGATCCGTGCTTTATAACCACGTTTTAAATGGGGAGGGAAGGAAAAACACAGAAGGGACAAGGAGCACAAGAGGGGTGTGCGGAGAAGCAGCTGGCTAACAATGCAGGATAGGGGTGGGGGGGAGGAAAGGAAAGCAAAAGTCCCCCCCCAAAAAAAACCCAGCCCTCTCTCTCTCCCACCTGCATGTTTTTCGGCTGCCTGCGAGTCCCTAGAGCATGGAGAGGAGGAGGTGGTGGGCTGGAGCCTGCACGCAGTGTGACTAGGAAAGAATTAGAAGGAAGGACTCGATCCTTTCCTTAACCCTCTGCTTGCCAGGAGGGCAGGGGATTCCCTGCTCTTTGTTGAGTTTGAGCAAACACAGCAACAGAAGCGGGTGGGCAGTAAGACCCTGAGGCAGAATGCAGGAAAGCAGCAGCTTCCGCCTTCCCTCCGCCCGCCCGCCCGATCTTATTTTTGCCTGATTTTTGCCTATTTTTGCCCCTGCGCTCTGGCGAGTCAGCTCCAGGGACCACACATTCGCTCAATAACACGCACAGACATTTCCCCTTACTTTTTAGGAGAAAAAATCTGCGTGTTATAGAGCGAAATTTACGGTAATTAAAAAAATAAAAAAGGGTAAGAAATGTATATGCTACCAGGGAACCACTCCTACTAAATTCCTACTCCCATGATGGCTGTCGCTAATTATTAAAGGTTCATCCAATATTATTTAGGTGCGGGTTCAGGCCTAGTCTTGGGTCTGAATCTCCCTTGGTCACCCTGATGGATGACGTTTGTATGTGGAGCAAGGGCTTTGCTCCTGTTTCTTAATGTCTCGTTGGCTTTTGACACCTGACCGCGTCTTGGGGACACCGTGTTACAGTGGTTCCAGTCTTGCCTACGGGACTGAGCCGAGAGAGTGCTTTTCATCCCTCTGGTGGGTAGGTTATGGGGTGCCACAGGGCACGACCTTATCTCCAATGTCGTTTAATGTTTATATGAAGCCACTGCGAGTGGCCACTAGACGTTTGGGGGCAAGGCTGATAGCTTTGCATCGTATGGTCCAGGTCAACACGATGCAGCCCAAATCTGGGATGCCATCTTCTGGGTCTGCACTCCTGTGTGAGTCGCATGATTAGCATAAGATCGCTGCCCCCCCATGCTTTTTCGGAGGCAGCACCCAAAAACATTGTAACCTCGAAGAGTGCTTTCTTCAGGGCAGTGATTTTGCTCGGCACCCGAAAAATGTGTGTTTTCAGGCACCATGCCTGAAAAAAGTGCTGCCCACATTTGTGCAAGATTGCAGTGGCCGTTTGGCTGCTATCCTCTCGTGAGAAGAACTGGGATGTCCTGGTTTTTTTCTGGGGTAGTTGAGGGGGTATGCAAACCCCAGCATCTCCAGATAGGACTGGGAATATCCCTCCCTGCCTAAAACCCTGGAGAGCTGCTGCCCATCTGTGTAGGCAATACTGATCTCTATGGACCAAGGTTCTGACTGGGCGGAAGGCAGTTTCCTCTGTTCCCACCCACATCTCAACTCCTTTGCAAATCTGTCTCGGCGCAGCTGCTGTGAGTGGGCTGCACATTTCCGCGAGGCCACCCTGGACTTGGGAGATAAGAGATGAGAGGAGGAAGTCGCCTGAGGTTAGCCGGGGGAATGTCAACAGTCAGCTCTAGGGTCCGTCCTACCAAGCCGTATCAGACGTGGGCATTGCCCTTGTCTAGGGAATAATTAGCTGTTTGGAGGTTTCTGCTATTTATTTCCACTAAGTCAAGGGGCAAAGCAGAAGATAAGCGTGTTCTTAAAAAAGAAATGGTGTGTGTGTGGGGGGGGGGATAGCCATATATTTTTTTATGAGAGACATGACGTTAAGAAGCTAAGAACAGCCCGGCTGCTCGATGGGCCATCTATCCCAGCATCCTGTTCTCACAGTGGCCAAACAGATGCCTGGGGAAAACCCACAATCAGGATTTGAACACAAGATCCCTCTCCCCTCCTGGGGTTTCCAGTGGTTGGTAAACTTGAGCCAGCAGTGCTGCAGATTGGGACACTTCCCTAGGGAGCCAGGAACAGGGACCTTGTGGCACCAAGAGAGCCACAGATTCCATACCCATGAATGATAGTCTTTCTTGGCTGATGGTGCATGCTCTACCTCTTTCTCGTAAGTTGCTACATTATTTTCCTTAAAAAACAAAACAAAACAAAAACCTTGGGGCATAAGTGGATGAAATTTGCAGGCAAGTTAACTCCATCTTAAGACATGATTCCTGCCAAATTTCAGGAGGATAACAGCATTGGTTGTTCCACATGGGCAGTTCGGAGTGAGTAAAACAGGAATTTCTTGATTTCCCCATGTGTATAAAATCAGTAAGCCAACCAGGTACCTGTGGGAAACCCATAAGCAGGACCCAAACACAAGAGTGCTCTCTGTGGCTTCCAGCATCTTGTATTCACCAGCATTACAGTGGTACCTCGGGTTAAGTACTTAATTCATTCCGGAGGTCCCTTCTTAACCTGAAACTGTTCTTAACCTGAAGCACCACTTTAGCTAATGGGGCCGCCGGAGCACGATTTCTGTTCTCATCCTGAAGCAAAGTTCTTAACCCAAAGTACTATTTCTGGGTTAGCGGAGTCTGTAACCTGAAGCGTATGTAACCCAAGGTACCACTGTATTGCTTCGGAACATGGAGGCAACACATAGCCGTTATGGCTAGTAGCCATCAATAGCCCTCTCCTCCATGAATGTGTCCTATCCTCTTTTAAAGCCCTTTAAGTTGGTGGTCATCACTGCCTCCTGTGGGAGAGAGTTCCATAGTTTAACTATGTGCAGTGTGAAGAAGGACTTTCTTTTATTCCCAGGATAGCTCAGTTGGTAAAGCATGAGACTCTTAATCTCAGGTTCGTGAGTTCGAGCCCCACGTTGGGCAAAATATTGCAGATGGTTGGACTTGGATGATCCTTGTGGTCCCTTCCAACTCTACAGTTTCTAATCTTCCAATATAGTGGTACCTCGGGTTAAGTACTTAATTCGTTCCAGAGGTCCGTACTTAATCTGAAACTGTTCTTAACCTGAAGCAACACTTTAGCTAATGGGGCCTCCTGCTGACTCCCTGCCACCGAAGCACAATTTCTGTTCTCATCCTGAAGCAAAATTCTTAACCTGAAGCACTATTTCTGGGTTAGCAGAGTCTGTAACCTGAAACGTATGTAACCTGAAGGGTATGTAACCCGAGGTACCATTGTACTCAGTTTGATTGGATCTCCACAAGTTCTGATTTCCTGGCTACAATCTTCCTTGTGCGCTAGAGTCCACAGCTGTTAAGCTGCTACTTGTGATCTCAGGATTTATTCCACATGCTTCTGTTAAGTTCAGTGTTCTCTGAGCTACGGAAAGTACATCCAAATCTGCCTTCTTTTTTATTATTCCTAGACCTCGGCAGGGGAGGACTTAAACCCACCCCGGCCAAAAAAGTGGAACAGTCTAGGGCTTTCCCCAGGCTAGGTTGAACTGTGGTGGTAGCCATCAAAGCACTTTTCATGGGGGCGTTTACGAAGGAAGCGAGGGGGGGGGAGAGATCCACCAGTAGGAAAAAGCTTCCAACTGCACCACACTCAGTTCTACAGGTCATTTCCGAAACAAAAAATGAGGGCAGTTCTTTACCTGGTTACAGGTACCAGTAAAGACTCTCCTCCCTGAAAGAGAGGGGAGTGGTTGTGGGCGGGAGCCCGAGCACCGCCCAGCAGGGGGCGTGGCCCCCTGCCTCCAGCTCACCTGGCTGGTGCTCACGCCCCCCCCCCCCGGTGGCCACCCAACCAGGTGCCTCGGAGGGGGCGTGTTCAGCAGCCTTTTGCTGCAGCGCCAGCCTCTCCCTGGCCTCATTCTTTCCCGTCGTCTCGTCGCGAGTCACCCACCCTCCACTCCCTTAGAGTTAGGGCTTAGGTCATTGGCCTTGCTATGGACCTTAGGTTGGTCGCCCTGGTTGTCTAGGGGGCCTGGTAGGAGTTTTTCCATTTGGCACTAGGCTTTTTGGTTTTTTCGCCTACCTCGTAGCAATCGTCACAACTTTTGTGGTATTGGTGGGTAGGTTAGGCATTGGAATAATGTGTTGTGGTGTGTTGAAGTGCTAGGTGTGGCCATCGCCTATGCCTTCAATTTTTAGGGGTATTCCGTTAAAGGAATCTGGGGGTCGTGTATTCCGTCCGATGCCTGCTTGGCGGGAGGCCTTGGCACGACCCTAGGTGACAGCAGGGGTGAGCCTATAGTTGGATTAGCATCAACAGGCTCCACCTACTGGTGAATAAACCCACTTGTTTCGATCCAATGCCTAAGCCAATACCTTTTCATTGCTGTAATCAATAAAGTTGTGGCCTTCTCTAGCCCATCAACCTCATATCACGTGTCCTTGTGTCTTCATTTCACTTCGCGGGGGTCGGGTTCTCGAACCACAATCAAGAACAGGTGAGGCTGGTATACACACTCTTGGGCTTACATTGTAAATCACTTTCAGATGCCTCGTGGAAATAATAATAATAATAATAATAATAATAATAATAATAATAATAATAATAATATCCTACCTCACAGGACTGTTGTAAGAAGGAAAGTGGGGGAATCATGCATGCTGGCACAAATTTCTTGGGAGAAAAGTTGGAATATATATAATAAGATCATTATGAAAAGCTGGTTATTGGTGTTAATGCTGAGTCATGGAATGTGCAAAGTAAATTTCTTTCCGTTGGCACTGAGGAACGTTCCCTTGGCACTGTGTGTCAAGTAATGGGTGGCATCTGGCTGGCTCAACATCCCTGAAGCAATACAGATTATGGAAGCCTATTGAATCAACGCCCGGGCACCAAAGTTACATTTTTGTGCAGCCTTTAAACTGAAATGACCCCAATTATTTTGCATTCTCTTAGTTTGTGCTTTGTTTTTTAAAAAATGAGTCTACTTGAGCCCAAGTTCTCTGAGGGCTTCCTAAGAGCTTGCAGATGGAAGTCAGGGCAGAAATGCTGACCAGAAGGTAGGCCCAGTTCTGAACGAACTCGGCTTGAACAAGTCCAGTTGAGCCAGAGTTGGACTGGGCCTGAACATTGGTTGCAATTCGAATCAGGTCCTTCCCTCATCACTTGGAAGTTTCTACCTTCCACCCCTTCCACTGGCTGTCCACCTGCTTTTTTAAAAAACTTAACTACTATTGTATTTTTTTAAAAGTAATATTTATTGAACAATTAATAGCTTCAAAATTTAAACATAAAATACAAAAGCCAAAAAAGAAAAAAAAGAAACTACAAAAGTTAGAAAATACAAAGCAAAACACATAAAAGTACAGAATAAAAAAACAATTAACAGAGTAGAAGAAAAGGAATAAAGAACCCCCCAAAAAACATAAAAAAGATTAGTATTTTCATATCCTATACTTCATTCACTAGTTTCTTGACCTCCTCACACCTCCCTTTTTGTATTCCAATTCAGATATTTAGTTCAGCAAATCCTTACCCTCTATCACATTAACTTTACTCAACATCTTAACCTATATTAAAAATACATTTTCCCTCATTATCAGTCTATATTTACATATTCTTATTAATCTTTTTACCAACACCACTTATTTTCCATCCAACGTCCATTTAACATTCATAAATTTTACAGTATTTCTGTAGATATTCTTTAAACTTTTTCCAATCGTCTTCCACCAACTCCTCTTCCTGGTCTCGGATTCTGCCAGTCATTTCGGCCATTTCCATGTAGTCAATCACCTTCATCTGCCATTCTTCCAGAGTGGTTAAGTCTTGTGTCTTCCAATACTTTGCGATGAGTATTCTTGCTGCTGCTGTAGCGTACATAAAAAAAATTTTGTCCTTCTTTAACACCAATTGGCCGACATTAACTACTATTGTAAATGTAAAAAGCTGCAGCTTTACTGAATACAACCAAAGGAAACAGTCCCCAGCTCAAAATATTTACCCAGCCCCAATTTTAACCTCTCAATCCTTCCTGACGGCAAGCAAAGAAATCAGAAAGATTAAAATCAGAATTGTAGAACCCAGAGCTACAGCAGTCAGAGTGGTTTAACACTACATCACTCTTCCCAGGGAATTCTGGGAACTATTAGGGGGTTTCCTAACAACTTCCAGGACCCTTATTGAACTACAACTCCCATAAATCTTTGGGGAAACCGTGACTGATTAAAATGGTATCATAGTGCTTTAAATGCAGGATGTGAACATGGTGACTGAGGTGGATGGTTGGTGTTGTTATCCCTAATGTAAAGGTAAAGGTAAAGGGACCCCTGACCATTATGTCCAGTTGCAGACAGCTTCTGGGTCATGTGGCCAGCATGACTAAGCCGCTTCTGGCGAACCAGAGCAGCGCACGGAAACGCCGTTTACCTTCCCGCCGGAGCGGTACCTATTTATCTACTTGCACTTTGAGGTGCTTTCAGACTGCTAGGTTGGCAGGAGCAGAGACCAAGCAACGGGAGCTCACCCCGTTGCGGGGATTTGAACCACCAACCTTCTGATCGGCAAGTCCTAGGCTCTGTGGTTTAACCCACAACACCACCCACGTCCCTATCCCTAATGTATATGCACGTAATAAACCATACTTTAATAAATTTCTCGGGCTTTGAAATGCTGCGCAAGACACTAAACTTATGTATCCACTTTTCCATAAATGTACCAAACATACTCCATAAACAGAACAAACCTTTGGGTGACAGTAGGTTAAGGGAGCTCCTTGCAAGTTTTCGCAATATTTGGCTATAGAAAGGTGAGCTTCCATTAAAAGATGCCCTATTATATTTTTTGCTGTTTTCCTCTTGTTGCTAAACAGGTGACAGCGAAAGGAGAGCATAGGAAGCAGGATACTACCCTGACAGTGGATCCTAGGGGATAAAATAACCCTTCACTTAATATGTGGTCATGTCCTCTTCTGAATACCAGTTTTTGGAGACCACAGGAGGAGAAAGTACTCTTGAACCCAAATCCTGCTTTCGGATTTCCCGTAGGGGCACCTGTTTGGCCACTGAGAACAGGATGATGCTGGGCTAGATGGACCACTGGCCTGATCCAGCCGGGATCTTCTTAGGTTCTCTTCTGCTCTTGTGGAGGAGCCCACAGAGCAAGGCAGCACCATGGAGAGCTCCTCAAGGGAAACGTGATCCCATGAGGGCTGGAAGGAAACTCAGGCCTTTTCAGCCCTGTCTTCAGCCCTGACTTCAGCCCACCTCTCCTAGCCTCCACCCCTTTCAGAGGACTATTAAAGGGTCAGCCCTCTGGCCAGAAAATGGACACTTCTCCTGCTCTCCAGTCTTTCACCTGGAGCAAGCGCTGCAGCACTGAGCACTGTGCAAGGTCCACCGTTCCTTGGGCCCAGGAGAGGCACCCATGAGGGCCCAGGTCTCATCCCAAGGGTGCTGTGGGATCCAGTTCAAAGGCCGCCAGCCTCAGAGCCAGGACCCCAGCCTGGCTAGTTGGCTGGTGATACCGTAGCCCAGGCACCCCCAAACTTGGTCCTCCAGCTGTTTTGGGACTACAACTCCCATCATCCCTGACCACTGGTCCTGTAAACAAGGGATGATGGGAGTTGTAGTCCCAAAACAGCTGGAAGGCCGAGTTTTGGGATGCCTGCCGTAGCCTCTGTCTCGGTGTCCTGACCGCTGACCAATTTTGGGGGTCATGACAAGCCTTGAAGTTACTTTTATTGTTTTTCCTTAAATAGGGTATGGGGGCCCAGGAGTCTTACTGGGAAGGCAATGCCCAGAGAGAGGAGACTGGTTTGCTCACTCTCCCACTGTGTCCCACTAAGAGTCTTCGGGTGGGAAGGAACTCACTCTTAGCACTAATGCAGGATTTTTCCTAAAGTCTGCTCCAATCACAGCGTAGATAGGAGAAGAGATCAGCTCCCCCTCCCTGGGTACTTCCCAGGAAGAATCACACCTCCTTATAGTTATTTAAGGTAAAGGTAAAGGGACCCCTGACCATTAGGTCCAGTCATGACCAACTCTGGGGTTGCGGCGCTTATCTCGCATTATTGGCCGAGGGAGCCGGCATACAGCTTCCGGGTCATGGGGCCAGCATGACTAAGCCGCTTCTGGCGAACCAGAGCAGCACACGGAAATGCTGTTTACCTTCCCGCCGGAGCGGTACCTATTTATCTACTTGCACTTTGACGTGCTTTCGAACTGCTAGGTTGGCGGGAGCAGGGACCGAGCAACGGGAGCTCACCCCACCGCAGGGATTCGAACCGCCAACCTTCTGATCGGCAAGTCCTAGGCTCTGTGGTTTAACCCACAGCACCACCCGCGTCCCTATAGTTATTTAGGGGAAGACTTCTCCTTCTCCTTCTTCTTCTTCTTCTTCTTCTTCTTCTTGCATTCAAGGAGCTCAAGGTGGAGTCTATGAGTATCTCCCTCCCTAGTTAATCCCCGCCACAACCCTGTGAGGTAGGTTAGTGCTGAGAGACAGCAACTGGCCCACAAGGTCGCCCAGTGAGATTCAGCCAAGTGGGGATTTGAACTCTCTTCTCTTCCAGGTCCAACACTCTAACCCAGTGTTTCCCAAACTCGGGTCTCCAGCTGTTTTTGGGACTACAAATTCCATCATCCCTGGCCACTGGTCTTGCTAGCTAGGGACGATGGGAGTGTTTGGGAAACACTGCTCTAACCACTGGCTCTAATGGCTGTCCTGTGGCTCCTGGAAGGCTGAGAGTGTAGCTCTTGAGTTACAAAAGGCTTCAGACCCCTCAGGTAGACAATGCTAAGATGGCCAGTGGTCTGACTCTGTATAGGGCAACCTCTTAATATTCCTTCAACCGCCTCTTTCGCTCAGGCACAGAACTGTTTCCTTTGGACCTGGGATTTGCCTTGGCCATTCCAACCCGAGTCTGAGTACAGGCCTAACTGAGAAAATCCAGCTTCCAGCCTCCTCCAGATTTTGCAGCCAGATGGACCATTGCTGGCTGGCTGAGCTCTCGACAATTGTCCCTTCACGTGAGCGTCCATAACCACTTTGGGTGGATGCTGGAACCTGGGCTTCTGGCTGCCTCTAGTGAGTGACTCAGTCCTGTTCAAAAACCTCTTAAATGGATAAATGACTCTGACAGCCAAGGAAATAAGAGGACGATTCTTGGTCCAAACACTCATTTAATCAGGATGGTCTTTGAGAAAGAAGCTCCTGCGCCAGTTGATCCCTCAAACCAATTGCCAGGAATCACTAGTAGGCTGTGAGGAAGGAATTAAAATCAATCAAATTTGAGCAAGTACCACAAGAAGGTTGCCCAAGGCATATTCTTTGTCATCATTTACTGATTGGTTGCATTTCTCTTCCACTTTTCTGCCAATTAGTTCAACTGCTTAGATGGTCCATCTTCCCCTCTCCATTTTATCCTCACAAAAGCCCTGTGAGGTAGATTAGTCTGAGAGCCGGTGACTGGGCCAAGGCTGCACTTGGTCTATTTTTGGACGCCATTTTGAATCAAGATGGCGGACTGGATCTTTCAAAATTCTGCTGCTCTTCATAAAATTTTGCATAATGGTTCCTGAGGTCAATAAGCAGGGTTTTCCTCTATGTTTAGATACAACCAGATGCCATTTTGAATCAAGATGGTGGACTGAAACTTTCAAATTGCACCGATTTTAAGTACTGAGTTCAAGACTGCTCTTATTTTTTGGCTTCTATGCATCTCCAAGCAACACTTGGTCCTAGGCTGCTAGCGTTGAATGAAGCTTGGTGCTGGCCACATGACCCAGAAAAACTGCGGACAAACGTTGGCTCCCTCGGCCAGTAAAGCGAGATGAGCGCCGCAACCTCAGAGTCGTTCGCGACTGGAATTAACTGTCAGAGGACCTTACCTTTACCTTTATTCCTCCAAGGATCTCAATGTGGTATATATGATTTTCTTCCTCTCTATTTTATCCTCACAACAACCCTGTGAGGTAGGTCAGGCTCACCCAAGTGAGCTTCATGGCTCAAGTGGGGATTTGAACCCAGGTCTGAATCCAACATTCTAACCACCACACCACTGGCTCACTGGCTGCATTTTCTAAATAAACAGAGAGTGCATAAAGTAAGGAAAACAAACTGCAGCAAAATGCACAATAAAAGCCAAACTTCACCATTTTTTGGTGGGCCAGAGCTTTGTACGTATATCTGAATTTGACACATAAGAAACGAAATTGCACTCAATGGCCTAGAAATGGTCTTTGCTCTGAGAAACACACGAGTTATTTCCTCTACGATAGCCAGAGACCACAAATTTTGGTACCACAACGTTTAAGTCCCGCAGCATCTTTCGTTCCTGGGCCAAAGAAGGCCTCACCTCAACCAGTGCAATGGATAAACATATTGACGTATACGATAGGTGAATTACGTGTGAAAAGTTGTAAACAGAGCGTGTGAAAGGAGACTCTACTTTCTCAAAAGACTGTCTAAAGAACATGCGAAGAATGTTTGTGCACGAAAAACTCGGCCTTGAGCGAGCCTGATAGAGAGTTGGTGCCCTGTCCTTCCCACGGTAGCAGGCATCTGATAATACAGACATGCTTTCCCTCTGAGAACGTGTCTTCATTTCTACGCATGCGTAAAGCTAAAGCGAGGGGATGCCTGTGTGATTGACAGGCCTGGGGACTTTTGGTGGGTTCCCCAGCAGCCGCTGTGGTTCTGACCAAGTGAAACTGCCTTAAACATCACAACTGTTAATTGAAGAAAACCACCAGCATCTGTGTAAGAAGTTCCTCCAATTGGAGGAGTTTGGATCAGAAAGTTAGCTTCTGAGCAATTTCACACCAACCCCTCCTCGTTCCCTTTTGCCTGTGTGTCCCTCCGTTTGCAACCTGTCTTGGAAAAGGATTGTGCTGCCCTTCCATGTTCCATATGTGATTTTTCTTTGCGTGCGTGCTCCATGTGGCTTAGGATCATAGAGTTGTCAAGTTGGAAGGGACCCCAAAGGTCATCCATTCCAACCCTCCCACAGTACAGGAACCACAGCGATTGGCTTATGCCTTGTGAAAGCAAAACGACTCTATGGTTGAAAAAGAAGGGGAGAATTTAAAAAGCAGAGGCATGAAGTGAGAGGTAAGTCGTAAGTGGAAATATTAAGAAACACACACACACAACCCCTGCCCAAATCCCGCTTTCAGTCCTTCAGTCGTTTTGTTGAAATGGTTGCTTGAGCTGGTTCCAAAGATGTCATTTTGCTTTCCTGGCAAAGTAGTTAAAAAGAAAAAAAGAAAAAAGTGATGTCATATTGTTGAGAACTGGGGGGTGGAGGGACTGCTGAGCAGGAGGAGGGAGAGTGGAGAAAGGAGACGGGCATATTGCTGATTCGCATATTTGTGAAAGGAAGGTTGACTCAAGTGCTCAGAGGAATGGCACACCCTCCAACATTTCTCTGATGAAAATAGGGACATCCTATTCTACATCAGGAGAAGCTTCTCCCACGTTTGATCTCGCCACATGTACAGGAATAATACGCAAATCTCCATCAGTCACCCTGAGCCAGCGATGACCTCTCTGCCAAACCGACCTTGCAGGATTGTTGTATAGAAAAAAGGTGTGAGGGAAGGGAATGTTTGAAATAGGATTTCAGGGGTAAGCTGCTTTGAGTCCCTGTCAGGGGAAAAGATGGGATATATTATTATTATTATTATTATTATTATTATTATTATTATTATTGATTGAAACTGTGAGAATGATAGGAACATACCAGAGAGTAAATCCTATTGAACTCATTGGGACTTCATTCTGAGTTAAAAAAATGTTTAGGATTAAAGCGTAAGGCTGCCCAGTCTTTACCTAGTTACCTGGGAACAAGCTGCATTGAATACAGTGGGATTCCTGAGTAGACAGAGTAAGGCTCCCTTTACAACAAAGGAATAAACACTCCATGTGTTTCCTAAGAAATGGCTGGCTGCCTAAGCAGGGCAATGAAAGGATTTAAAGCAGACTGGTGACCTTTTCCTTCAAAATTATAGGCAGGGCTTCCTTTGGTGCAGGTATTTTATTTCCAGTATAAGAAGGACTCTGGTTTTGCACCCACCTACCACGTTTAATTGTTCTCTGAGATGTGGAGGGGAGGGAAAAAGAAAAAAAACAGAATATTCCGGGATCAAATCAGAAACCGAGACGGCTTCTGTAATTCTGGGACTGTGCCTGGAAGATCGGGACACCTGGAGGGCATGTGATGGTTAGAAAGACTGCGCTTTTTTTGAGCGCCTTTAAGTAGAGAGAACTGGAGGGCCACATTGGGCCTTCCTTAGTTCTATATTCTTTAGTTGTGATCTTGTATTGCAGGGGGTTGGACTAGATGACCTTTGGTGGTCCCTTTCAGCTTTACAGTTCTGTGATTCTATGATCCATGCTGCCCTGCAGTTCCATGCTAGTACACTAACACTGCTTCTTTACCTTAACTGAGAAGAGGGAGGCGCGAGTCGTCCTAAGCCCCTTAGCGATGATCCCCTCAACTCGACAGTAAGACGCCTCTTCTATTTCTGGCGTGAGGCTCTGCTTTCTAGCAAAGCCCTCTCCGCGCTGTCTGATCCAGTGGCTGGAGATGGGCAATTTTGCAGAGAGGGAGGGAGCCTGGTGGAATCAATGTAAACAGTTTTTTCAAAGAAAAAAGAAGGGAGGGGAAATTAATTTTAACACGGCGAGTGGGAGGCTCAGATGGCCTCGGTAACGAATTTGCAACGCTCACTCGAGGCATGTGTCATCGTTTCTGCTAGTCCTGGAAAAAAACCCCAACGCAAATATAGAAGAGAACGCGGCTGTTGCTAGGTTCGCCATCGTCCGCAAGGACAGAAGCCATTTGGGTGGCACTGAAGGGCCCTGCCTCTCCTATGGGAGGACTTGCAAACAGGCTCCAACTCAAGGCTGAGGAAGCTCCATGGTCCCTGTTGTGCAGACACTACATGCATGAAGCTTTAAGGCTGGGGTGGCGGTGGAGGCAAGCGAGCAGGGAATAAGTGGACTGTAGAACTGGGAGAGACCCAAAGGCCCATCTAGTCTAATGCAGGAGACAAGGTAGAGATGTATCACATTCTGCATCGAGAGAAGTTTCCTCCCTCTCATATAAGGCCGAAAGGGGTCCGCCTGTGTGGTGTAGTGGTTAAGAGCGGTGGACTCGTAATCTGGGGAACCGGGTTCGCTTCCCCGCTCCTCCACATGCAGCTGCTGGGTGACCTTGGGCTAGTCACACTTCTCTGAAGTCTCTCAGCCCCACTCACCTCACAGAGTGTTTGTTGTGGGGGAGGAGGGGAAAGGAGAATGTTAGCCGCTTTGAGACTCCTTAAAGGGAGTGAAAGGCAGGATATCAAATCCAAACTCTTCTTCTTCTTCCAATGAACCTGAATGCTGGGGACTTCAAACATGTCTGCGTTCCTAAAGAAGGAGAGGGTTGTCAATGGCTACCGAGCATGCTGGCTGTGCATTCAGAGGCAGCAGTGTTTCTGAATGCTAGTTGCTGGAAGCCACAGGAGGGAATAATAATAATAATAATAATAATAATAATAATAATAATAATAATAACAACAACAACAACAACAACAACAACAACAACAACAATAAATTTATACCCCACCCATCTAGCTGGGTTTCCCCAGCCACTCTGGGCGGCTTCCAACAGAATATTAAAATACAATAACCTATTAAACATTAAAGCTTCCCTAAACAGGGCTGCCTTCAGATGTCTTCTAAAAGTCTGGTAGTTGTTGTTCTCTTTGACATCTGGTGGGAGGGCGCTTCACAGGGCGGGTGCCACTACCGAGAAGGCCCTCTGCTTGGGTGCTCAAATTCCGCTTGCGGGTTTCTCCTGTGAGAACAGGAGGGATGCTAGGCTAGGTGGGCCATTGGCCTGATCCAGCAGCCCCTTTCAACTTGGTTGGCTCCCAACAGCACAGAAAGGGCGAGAAAACCTCTTCTCAGCCGCCTTTCGTGCCAATTGGGTGGCTATAGGACGCTGAAGAAGAGGGACCCTGCTGCAGTTATAGTACACGGGTCTTTAACCCCCACGACACTGGACCACGACAACTCTGATTATATGGTGGTATGATGTAGGGCCTTCTCTGTGGTGACCCCTGTTGGTGGAACTCCTGACTGTCCCGTCCCCCCCACAGCTGGTTTGCAGAAGACAGCTTCAGACACATCTGTTCACACAGGTTTTTGGGGGATGTCCGAGTCTCATAGCTATATGAGACTGCTGCTGCTGAAATACATTGTTGGGTCAATGCAGTGTTTTGATTAATATTTCACTGCCCTGGGAGCCTGTGGGGTGAAGGAGGGTCTACCAAAGGGAAGGAAGGAAGGAAGGAAGGAAGGAAGGAAGGAAGGAAGGAAGGAAGGAAGGAAGGAAGGAAGGAAGGAAGGAAGGAAAGTTTTAGAATGGTTCACAACACAGGGAACCCTAGGAATCATAGCTTTTTGAGGTGAATAGAGGGGTCTCCTAACAAATCTCAACCACCCTTAATGAGCTATAGCTCCCAGAATTCTCTGAGGGAAGGCATGACTGTTTAATGTGGCATCATAGCGCTTTAAATACTGGAGGAAGCCTCAGCACAAGTTACTCAGACGTTAAACCCACAACCTGTTCCCAGGGTTGGTCCGAGGCCTTCTCAGTTCAAGCCCATTCTCTCCCCCTTTTCATTCCCCAAATCCTTTAATTTAAGCAGAGACCAGCCCCTCCCACCTTTCCACAAACTGGGGGAGCTATTTTTTGCACGCTCAATTTGTTTTCAGGGAAGCCTCTTTTAATTGACAATCTGTTTTGGGAAGTCTGCGGGCTATTCTTGCAAGTTGAACACACACCAACACACACCAACAACCTTTCCAGCAGGGGCTGCATTTTAATATCCTCGGCGCTGCGGCAGACACCGGGAGAGGAGGACCCTCCGCCTGGACTCGGGTGCCAAGGCTGAGTCAACTCTTTTTTATATGGGGTGGGTGTGGGGGAAATGCTCCCTGCTCTTCCTCTAACCCATCCATCATCCTTTCAACAACATCCTTGCCAAGTCCTTTTCCATGACACGCTGCGGCCAGAGGCTTCCCTGCCTTCGAAACCGCAGCTTCAAAGTGGTGCCGTCACTCGCAGACCCTTTAATTCACGGCTGGAAGCTGCGTGTGGGTTGGCAGCGAGGTGAAGGAAAGGGCAGCATCTTCTTCCTGTCTTCTCTGCCCCCCGTCAATGCCAGCCGGGACTTGATCCTTCTGGTCTGAATCCCAAGTCAGAAGAAGCATTGGGAGGCAGTGTAATGTAGTGGTTAGAGTTGGAAAAGGACCTGGAAGACCAGGGTTCAAATCCACCCCCCTCAGCCATGAAGCCCACTGGGTGACCTTGCAACTCAGTTGCTGCCTCTCAGCCTGACCTACCTCACAGGGTTGTCGTGTGGATAACATATGTATGCCGCCCTAAACTCTTCGGAGAAAATGTATAAATATAACAACCACCAATACAATAGATCCTTCCTGTATCTGGATTGTGGTGGGGGACCTTTTTCATTCTAGGGGCCGCATTCCTGGCTGGGAAACATTTCAGGGGCCACCTGCCATTTGCAGGCAGGACCAGAGGCCAAAGGGGTCCGAGCAAGGAATGCAAATGTTACAGTGAGGGGCGTGGCCTGTAGAGAAGGGGCGTGGCCTGGGAGAGAGGCCTGGAAGGCTGCATAGTGTTTTCCAGATGTTGTTGAACTACAACTCCCATCATCCTTCACCATTGGCCATTCTGGCTGAGGCTGATGGGAGATACGGAGGGCTCCACGTCGGAGACTCTTAAACTATAGAACTTTGTGTTGGCAAACTCACTTAAGTAACATTGTACTGAGCAAACTGGGAAAATAAACCTGCGTCTAATTTGAGGAGGATGGAACACAGAGGTTTTGTCTTCCTTCATTCGGGCCTTGTACGTAGCAGGAAGGCATTCAACCACACATACAGAAGGGGGGGGAATCCCTCAGAGATTCACAGTCTATCTGAACAAGGGAAGATCATGCCCCTCTGCCTGGTTGCTAAGCAACACCCCCACCCACTCCTCCCCTCTTGGCTAGCTGACTTTAACACTAACAGAATTAACCATTAAGTTGCAAGCTGAATGATCCCTGCTGTTGCACTTCCAACGCTTTGCATGACACAATGCAAATGTGTGGCCTTTTCTCTCCACACCCCACCTAGGCATCTATCCTCTGAAGGCTCCCAAACTCGAGGATTTGCTGCCACCCCTCTGAAGGGGACGGAAGACTCCAGCCTAGCCAGCTCTTAAAAGGAGCAGGGTGTGCAGGAGAGAGAAATGACTTCACGGCTGCCTTGCAAGCGTTGCACGCTTTTCTCTGGGATTCTTTTTAGCAACCGCCTCCTTCCTTCCTCTACTTCCTCAGAAGCAACTGGCAGTTGTGGTTGCCAATCTCTCCAGTTTGAAACCAGCATCCATTTCTGCTTTGTTGTGCGCTCGCTCTTCCAAAAGATCACAGAATCATAGAATAACACAATTGGAAGGGACTCCCCAAAGGTCATCCATTCCAAGCCCCTGGAACACAGGAATCACTGCTAAGAAATCTCTGACAGTTGGCCACTCGGACTCTGCTTAAACATATCCTATGAAGGTTGGCCGTGTCAGAAAGGGGAAGTTAAAATTTTGTCACTCGAAGAGAGGTCCTTAGGCTGGCACCATCACCATTCCTGATGGGTTCTTAAGGCTTTCCCCCAGGATCCAGTTCTGCACTCTTGTCGATTTCCTCCTCCTCACGTGTTGAGATTCCTGCCTTGCAGGGGGTTGGACTCGATAACCCTTGGGGGGTCCCTCCCAACTCTACATTTCTATGACTCTATACGATACAATATTTTTTTTAAAAAAATATTTTTACTGTATTAGGGATTTCAACACAACAATTTATCAAAAATACATCATCCACATTTCCCACCCCCATTTTTCCCCTCCCCCCCAAAAGAAACCCCCCCCCAAGACTTTCCTCAGCTCCTCCCTCTGGTTTCTCAGCACCTGTTATTCTCTGCATGTTATAAATTTGTAAAGATCCTCAATTTATCTATCTGTATGTTTATCTATCTGTATATTTGAGAATTCCTGGAGAACAGGCAAAGTCCCGGCAGACTGGAGGAGGGCAAATGTTGTCCCTATTTTCAAAAAGGGGAAAAGAGAGGACCCAAATCATTACCGCCCAGTCAGTCTGACATCAATACCAGGGAAGATTCTGGAGCAGATCATTAAGCAAGCAGTCTGTGAGCACCTAGAAAGGAATGCTGTGATCACCAATAGTCAGCATGGATTTCTGAAAAATAAGTCATGTCAGACTAACCTGATCTCGTTTTTTGACAGAATTACAAGCCTGGTAGATGAAGGGAACGCAGTGGATGTAGCCTACCTTGATTTCAGCAAGGCATTTGACAAGGTGCCCCATGATATTCTTGTAAAGAAGCTGGTAAAATGCGGTCTTGACTCTGCTACCACTCAGTGGATTTGTAACTGGCTGACTGACCGAACCCAAAGGGTGCTCATCAATGGTTCCTCTTCATCCTGGAGAAGAGTGACTAGTGGGGTGCCACAGGGTTCTGTCTTGGGCCCGGTCTTGTTCAACATCTTTATCAACGACTTGGATGATGGACTCAAGGGCATCCTGATCAAATTTGCAGATGACACCAAACTGAGAGGGGTGGCTAACACGCCAGAGGACAGGATCACACTTCAAAACGACCTTGACAGATTAGAGAACTGGGCCAAAACAAACAAGATGAATTTTAACAGGGAGAAATGTAAAGTATTGCACTTGGGCAAAAAAAAAAAAAAAAATGAGAGGCACAAATACAAGATGGGTGACACCTGGCTTGAGAGCAGTACATGTGAAAAGGATCTAGGAGTCTTGGTTGACCACAAACTTGACATGAGCCAACAGTGTGACGTGGCAGCTAAAAAAGCCAATGCAATTCTGGGCTGCATCAATAGGAGTATAGCATCTAGATCAAGGGAAGTAATAGTGCCACTGTATTCTGCTCTGGTCAGACATCACCTGGAGTACTGTGTCCAGTTCTGGGCACCACAGTTCAAGAAGGACACTGACAAACTGGAACGTGTCCGGAGGAGGGCAACCAAAATGGTCAAAGGCCTGGAAACGATGCCTTATGAGGAACGGCTAAGGGAGCTGGGCATGTTTAGCCTGGAGAAGAGGAGGTTAAGGGGTGATATGATAGCCATGTTCAAATATATAAAAGGATGTCACATAGAGGAGGGAGAAAGGTTGTTTTCTGCTGCTCCAGAGAAGCGGACACGGAGCAATGGATCCAAACTACAAGAAAGAAGATTCCACCTAAACATTAGGAAGAACTTCCTGACATTAAGAGCTGTTCGACAGTGGAATTTGCTGCCAAGGAGTGTGGTGGAGTCTCCTACTTTGGAGGTCTTTAAGCAGAGGCTTGACAACCATATGTCAGGAGTGCTCTGATGGTGTTTCCTGCTTGGCAGGGGGTTGGACTCGATGGCCCTTGTGGTCTCTTCCAACTCTATGATTCTATGATTCTATGTTACCAATCTGTATGTACGCGGGTGGCGCTGTGGGTAAAACCTCACCGCCTAGGACTTGCCGATCGCATGGTCGGCAGTTCGAATCCCCGCGGCGGGGTGCGCTCCCGTTGCTTGGTCCCAGCGCCTGCCAACCTAGCAGTTCGAAAGCACCCCCGGGTGCAAGTAGATAAATAGGTACCGCTTTATAGCGGGACGGTAAACGCCGTTTCCGTGTGTGGCTCTGGCTCGCCAGAGCAGCTTTGTCACACTGGCCACGTGACCCGAAAGTGTCTGCGGACAGCGCTGCCTCCCGGCCTCTAGAGTGAGATGAGCGCACAACCCTAGAGTCTGTCAAGACTGGCCCGCACGGGCAGGGGTACCTTTACCTTTATGTTACCAATAAGAATTTGTGAGTGCTTATTCAAAACCTGCCAAGGATTCCAGTTCATGTTGTTGTTTCTTTAAATACTTCGTAAAAGGTTCCCATTCTTCTTTAAAGTCACAGTTATCCTTGTCACGTAGTTTATGTGTCAGTTTCGCCAGTTCCGCATAGTCCATCACATCACATTTCTTTTGCTACAGTTCTTTAGTCGCGATACGATAATCTTTATTGTCATTGTCCCACACAGAACAACAAAATTGAAAATAAAATAAAACATCTACATAAGACATTCAAAACCAACAAGCCTGCTTTCCCAGCTATCCCAACCTGGTTAGCCCCCTAAAAACTCTGATACCCCATTTTAAAAATACAGTACACTCCCATAGAGACTCCTTACACTATAACCTCTGACCAGCCCTGCCAAGACATCTCTGTGGGGCTCATGACAGTGGGGTGGAGGGACAAGGAGGAACCACCATGTGGCACAGGGGCTCTGGCAGTTCAGGGTGCCAGGGTGGCAGCAGTGCCAGTCCAGCGGGGTGAGGCTGGCGCCATGCAGGGTCTTCCCACGATGCCACACCGAGGGCCCACTGAAGTTTGGTGCCAGCTGTGAAAACAGCACTGTTGAAAGTGGTAGCGAAGGCGAAGGTAATCGTATGGGTGGAGCGATTAGAGTGTCAGCTCAGGGCATGTTAAGTAAGAGAAAGCCATCCAGAGTATTACTTTGCTTAATCCTAAGGATGCTAACTAGGAAATAAGCCTCATTTTGCTCCTAGCAGGACTGACGGAAAGATCACACATTGTTTATTTTTATTTAACAAGCTTTACGACCTGCTTAATAATAATATTAACAACAAACCTCTGCATGTGGGGGGAGCAGGGAACCTCTGAACAACCCTCAGCCCCATTAACAAACTGCAGCTCCCAGAATTCAAAGGGACATCACAGTGCCTTGAATATTCTGTGCAAATGTGGCCGAGGAGAAATGCACACTAAATTTCTGGAGAATTCTTCTGAGGATTCTGTCTTTTTTAAACACACACACGGCAGAATGGTACAGAAACAGATGTGCTGAATTTAACTTAGGACTGGAAAAATGAGAAACTGGAGAAAAGCAAAAACTGACTAATTTATCTGTTCCTGAGTTGAAATCAGGCATAGGCAAATTCCCATCATCCCTAGCTAACAGGACCAGTGGTCAGGGATGATGGGAACTGTAGTCCCAAACATCTGGAGGGCTGGAGTTTGCCTATGCCTAGATTAAATGAAATTGGCGAATTCCATTTCTGTGCCTGTCTCTATCAAGTGAGGTCCTCTCCTTCTTTAGGAAAACTTACCCCCAATTGTCTCAATGCTCAGTTCTTTCGCCGTTCTACCCACCATCCTTCCGTGGTCCCATAATCCTTCGGCAGCATTTAACCTGCGTTGCAGAGTATTTACATGTGAGTTAGCTGGGGCAGCTCTTAAGTCTGGGTTAAAGAGCGGCTGCCCAGCCATCTGGCCGGGTTAGGAGGTTAATCCACCTTCCCTTCCCTGCTGTCATTCTTCTGCCTTCTCAGATGATGGTATCAGCATAAGCCTGGTTCCTTAGTGCAGGATGTGAACTTAGTTTCGCCTCCTTGCAAAGGTTCTGCTACAACTGTTTTTCATGGGCCTGGAAATTGGTGATATGGAGTCATTGAATTATTCATTCATTCATTCATTCATTCATTCATTGCATTGTATCCCACCTTCCCTGCAAGGATCTCAAGGGGGCATCCATAGTTCTGCTGCTCCCTATTTAATCCCCAAAATAGGCCTGCATTAAGCAGGGAGGCAGTGACTGGCCCAAGGTCACCCAGTGAGCTTAATGGCTGAGTGGAGGATTTGAACCCTGGTCTCCCAGATCATAAGGAGTGTCTTGTGCCATTGGAATTTGTCCCAATATTTTATTTTTGTGAGCGGTGATGTGCAGTGGAGATGGGAGCTGTCATTCAAAAATGCCTCTTGAGAGCCAGCCCTGGTCTGATGCATCTCAGGGGGTTGCCCTAGACGCCCCTTTGGGTCCCTTCCCATTCTACGACATCTGGACCACCAAGCCACCCAGCTCCCAAAACTCCTCCTCCTCCCTTGTGGAGCCACTTCTCCGCACACCCTCGGCTTGGTTCCAGCCTCTCTGCTGAGTCAGCCAAGGGAGGCAGGCCAAGTCTTTCACGGATCCCTTCACAGGTTCCCCAGCTGCCCATTAATTCTGACTTCAATATCCCCACCGTTTTAATTAGGCAGGCCTGAACTGGCTCTCGATGAGTCAAGCTTTGGACAGAGGAGGTTTTCCTGGGGCCTGCTATGATTTTGCAGGAAAAAATATGCGCTACAGGGAGAGATCTCCCCTTCAGTTCCTTGTGACTCGTAGGGAGGATCCCAGGAGATTTGCAAAGCTTTGGCTACCCTAATTTACCCTCTGTTTGGGTGGCTTTGCTGCCCCCAATGGCTCATGAATCCACAAAGCTGCGGGTGGTTTTTATTCCCCCTCTGCCAGCCTTTACTGAGCACCAGTCACCTCTCTCGCACCTAGTGCTGCTGCCTTCTTAAACTTAGATTTGGAGTGGAAGGAAGATCTGGGTTCAGGGTGCGTTTAAAGAGGAACCAACCTAATTCTCACAGCTTACATGTGAGATCGCCTCCCCCCATATAAGCCCACTCAACTGCTTCAATCTGTGGAGCTGCATTTGGAAGAAATCAATCTTTTAGAGTAGCGGCACTCGCACTGTGGAACTCCCTGCCTCTTGACACCCAGCAGCCGTGCTTTCGCTGCATTCTTTCTCGAGCCTGCTCAAAATGTCTTTTGTCCAGGCAAGCCTACCCAGACGTGTATATAATGTTGGCATGCGTTTTAAACTGGCTTTATCTTATCGTTCATTTTAATTGCGTGTGTTTAAAATAGCTGGTTTAACTACTTTTGCTGCACATTTTGTTGCTTTATCCCTTTTGCATATGCTGTTAATACCAAGCGGTAGATAAATCTGATGAAATAAATAAACCGTACCTTCCAACGGAGTGTGTATACATGGCCATTCTTCAAAATTCACCCTTTCCAAATATTGCTGTGCAGTCCTCCAACCAGAAGAACAAAATGTATATATAAGGGAAAATGCATATACTGCTGGAGATAAATGAAGAAAATTCATTATATTTGGAAAGTATATATTTTTTGGGGGGAGGGAATGCATCTAATAATAATAATAATAATAATAATAATAATAATAATAATAATAAATTTTATTTATATCCCGCCCTCCCCAGCTAAAGCCGGGCTCAGGGCGGCTAACAACAATAAAACAGTAGAAAAGTACAGCATAAACAACACTCTAAAATCATTCATTATAAAATTAATTAATTCAAGCCACTGGCAACCATTGGGCCAGAGCTCCGCGAAGATTGCCGAGGGAGGGAGTCAGGCTGTGCCCTGGCCAAAGGCCTGGTGGAACAGCTCTGTCTTGCAGGCCCTGCGGAAAGATGTCAAGTCCCACAGGGCCCTGGTCTCTTGTGACAGAGTGTTCCACCAGATCGGAGCCACAGCCGAAAAAGCCCTGGCTCTATTAGGGAGCTGTGCATGCTCAAATACTTATGTCAGAGTACAATGTGAAATAGGGAGTGGGTGGGTGGGTGCATTGGGCAGAGGCAAGAGGAGATTGTACATTCTCACCCGTTGTGAGAATGTGCGAAGATGCTGAAGGGTTTGCTCTTAACCCACCAGAGAGGAAGAAGTTTCAGCGGCTATCTTTCGAACAGCAAGGCTTCAAGAAGGTGACCTTTACCAAGCGTGGGATCACCCATCTGAGTGTCTGCTGCTTCTTCGTGGTAAACGGCTTCCTTCCTCCTTCTCCCGAAAACAGATCAGCTGGGGAGAAGGCAAGACTTAGGAACCCAAGAAGGGACTGCTGGATCAGGCCAAAGGGGCCGCATCTGGTCCAGCATCCGTTCTCACAGGGGCCAACCAGATCCCTGTGGGAAACTCACAAGCAGGATTTGAGCACAAGAGCCCTCTCCCCTCCTGCGGTTTCCAGCAACTGATATGCATCAACCCTGCTGACTCCAGCAGTGCTGGCAGAGCATAGCCCTCGTGGCTGGCAGCCACCAATAGCCCTTTCCTCCATGCATTTGCCTAATCCTCTTTTAAAGCCATCTGGGGGTGGATCTACATACAGGGGAGGAAATCCTTTAAATAGGTAAGAAATTAAATCGCCGTAACAAAAGAGGAGAAAACGCTATGGAAAATTGCTTAGAATTATTTTTTTGCTCTCTGGCACCATCTAGTGTTGCACGTTTATAACGCATTCAAGACGCTGTTTCTTGACTAATGTAGCCGAGTCCCAGGTTCGTGGCCATCACTGCCTCCTGCGGAAGGGAGTTCCATGGTTCAACTACGCTCCGAATGCTCACGAGTTGAAGTGTCACGAGAGCATGAGAAAAACCTTTCTCTGTCCTCTTTCTCCACGCATGCCATGCATAATGGTATAAGTTTCTATCACATCTTGCTTGCCGTTTCTCTAAACCGCTGCAGCCTTTCCTCCTCGAGGAGTCCTCTCCATCCCTTTGACCATTCCACTTGTCCTATTATTAACCTTTTCCAACTCTGCAATATCCCCGTTGAGGCTGTACCATAGATTTGTATGACTGCATTGGCATATTGGCCGTTTTACTTTCAGTTCCTTTCCTAATGATCCCTTGAGTGGAATTAATCTTTTTCACTGGGTCAACATCACCACTGAGCTATCTTCTATGACCCCAACGTCTTGTTCTTGGCCCTGCCACATCTGCTACTGCTTCTCCTCCTCCTACTTCATTGCTCCACTTGCTAAGTGTCACTTCACAACAGCAACGGGCATTGTATGTGGCCCTCCAGATACATTGCGCGGCTCCGGCCACCCCAGACAGCATGGTCAGGGAATCCAGCATCATTTGGAGGACCATAGATCCACACAACCCCACTGCCACCTGATGTCACGGGCTGGTTGGACACAGAGGAATGGTGTGAGGAACCAGCTGGGGAACCACCAAGGGGAAAGGCTCAGATCCAGGGGATTGGTGGTGGGATGACAGTGAGTGGTCACAGGCAGAAGGGAGGTCACGAGGCAGAGATGAGTCAGGCTAGTGAAGAGTCAAGGCTGTCTCCCCCTCCTGCTGCAACAAGCTTCCCTTCCCCTGACTCCTAGAACCAAGAGAGGTATGAAACGGGCAGAGCATAGGCAGGCTGCATGCAGGCAACGTCTCTGATTGCTTGCAAGAAGCCCCAGAGAGGAGGAGACATAGGCAGCTGGGGGGAGGTGGGGATTTTTAGCTGCAGTAGCTGACTTCATGCCTACAGGGCGCAAGCTGCTCCACGCATTAGGCCTGAAACTCAGTCAAGTCTGTGAAGATCGCGTCTCGCTAATAAAGAGTTCACCCCAGTTTTGAACCGTGTGATTTACCTACCCGGTTTCTCTGTGACACCTGATAATCATCCCCATATCCTAGGCGAGACCAGGGGACTGAATCAAAGTGGAACCTTGCAGGCCTCCTCCTGTGGAAGGAGACTCCCTCAATCACACGGTGGATCTTGGCAGCAACTCTGGAGTTTAGCACTTTTCCAGGCCCTTGAGAGGACACCGTTTTCAGTTTCCCCGGCTAGGAAAACACCATGCACACTTAGCAACCTTATCGACCGATCACTCAATCTCTGGAGTTGTTTACGATGCCATCCAACAGGTTCTGCAGCATCATTAAAGGTGCATTGAAAGACATGCGCTTCTCTCGAGATCCGTCTTTCTCTTTTTGAGCTTTGTTTATGGAACAGACATAAGGATGTGGCTTCCCCTCTGGCTGTTCCAGCCTCTGAGCCAAAGGAAAGAACTTCCTTCTTCTCACCCTCTCTGTTGTCACATCACTGTTCACCTTTCCACCACCTCCTCCTCCACCCCCAGGCCAGACTACAGCATAAATACTTGCCAGGCGAAAAAAAGACCACAGGGATGTAACTATTTTTGCAGCCAAGGAAGCACTTGCAAGCCAACTCCCTCAGATGGATGTCTGTGGACTTCTTTTCTTCTTTATGAAGATTTGGAAATGACTAGCTGTTATGTACTGAGTTGAATAGGATCCAAAATGCAGCAGTCTGATTGGTCCTAGAACAATAGGATTCAGAATGCAGCAGTCTGATTGGTCCTAGAACAATAGGATCCAGAATGCAGCAGTCTGATTGGTCTGCAGGAGCCACCCAATCCAACTCCTGGTGGAAGTGAATCCACAACCTGATTGGCCTACAGGAGAATCCCGGAATTAGCCACTCACGTGGGGCCCACTGTGTAAATAATGTATATAAAGCAGACATTTCGTGGGAACTTCCATTCCTCACTACTATGAGCTGAATAAAGAGCATGAAATCCACACTCGACTCAGAGTATATTTCACTAGTGTTGCACACCAACTCAATCTCCAAGCAGCGAGAGAATCCAGAAATTCCAGGTGCTTAACCCAGGGTTTGGTTTCCTAGGAATGAAGGTCAATGGAGATTGTGGTGTCTTTGGGATATATGGTTTTATTTACACATTTATACAAGGTGGAAGGGCTCGCAGCATCAGCACCCCAACAGACCTTGCTTCTCCATTAGTCACAGCTTTGGATCCAGCACAGAGCAAGCAGGCCTCTGTGTCTCCAGCCTGCTTTCAGCTCAGCTCACAAACATCACACTGGCTATTTGTTCTTCTACCTAGTAGCTGGTTGAGCAAAGGCCTATCCGTTTGTTCTATGGCGCAGAGCAACTGCTTCGGTTATGCTAATCGTGGTGCTCAACTAGCCAGACGAAAACCTAGGCAAAGGATATGGTTTGGAAAGCTTGTTCCCATATATTCTACCCCCACAGATACATGATCCCAAGAATTGGGACTCAGGGCATCATCCAGACTGACCCTGCTGCAGTCCCACAACAATAGTATATAAGTGGGAGCTGCAATAAAATGTTGCAGCATTCCTTATTTCAGAACTCTGCAACTCTAGTCCATTCTCTGGTCACTGAGTTCACTCTTCATTGGACTGCTTCCCCCACTCCCCATATATATATATATATATATATATATATATATATATATATATATTGGGGGGAGTGTACTCCTACAGATGCTGGGGTTCGCCCCAGCCTGCTGATACTTTCCTCACTTGGTGGGCAGGACCAATTTGGTTATCAGAAATGAAGGGAATAAAAAACACAGATAGGAACACAGAGAACTTATCTGAGTGAAGGACATAAGGAGAGCTTGCTGGAGCAGGCCAGGGACCCACCATGCTGTCCAGGGGACAACCTGGAGCCCCAAAGGGAAGCCTTCAAGCAGGCCCCAAGCACGAGATCCCTCTCCCCTCCTGTGGCTTCCAGAAACTGGTATTAAGAAGCATCCCTGCTGTGGAGGCAGAGCATAACTATAGTGGCTAGAAGCCAAGGATGACCCTCTCCTCCATGAATTTTTCCCCCATCCTCTTTTAAAGCCATCAGGGTTGGTGGCCACCACTGCCTCCTATGGAAGAGAGTTCCATAGTCTGTCTGTGTGGAGACCAAGCGTGGTGTAGTGGTTAAGAGCGGTGGACTCGTAATCTGGTGAACCGGGTTCGCGTCTCTGCTCCTCCACATGCAGCTGCTGGGTGACCTTGGGCCAGTCACACTTCTCTGAAGTCTCTCAGCCCCACTCACCTCACAGAGTGTTTGTTGTGGGGGAGGAAGGGAAAGGAGAATGTTAGCCGCTTTGAGGCTCCTTAAAGGTAAAGGTACCCCTGCCCGTATGGGCCAGTCTTGACAGACTATAGGGTTGTGCGCTCATCTCACTCTAGAGGCCGGGAGCCAGCGCTGTCCGCAGACACTTCCAGGTCACGTGGCCAGCGTGACGAAGCTGCTCTGGCGAACCGGCACCAGAGCAGCACACGGAAATGCCATTTACCTTCCCACTATAAAGCGGTACCTATTTATCTACTTGCACTTAAGGGTGCTTTCGAACTGCTAGGTGGGCAGGAGCTGGGACCGAACGACGGGAGCTCACCCCGCCGCGGGGATTTGAACCGCCGACCATGCGATCGGCAAGTCCTAGGCACTGAGGTTTTACCCACAGCGCCACCCGCGTCCCTTTGAGGCTCCTTAGGGTAGTGATAAAGCGGGAAATCAAATCCGAACTACTGTTCTTCTTCTTCTTCTTCTTCTTCTTCTTCTTCTTCGTCTTCGTCTTCGTCTTCTTCTGTGAGAAAAATGACTTTTATATGCCCTGAATCTTCAATGGATGTCCACAAGTTCCAGTGTTACAAGAGAGTAAGAAAAACTTCCCTCTGTCCACTTTCTCCATGCTACGCAGGATTTTATACACTTGTATCATGTCGCCTCTTCCTCAACTTTTCTCTCATTGGATGCCTGTCAGTTCGAACGCTAACAAGCTTGCCCTTTGAGGAAATATTTCATGTTGACCCAAACAAAGGCGTAGTTCGGCACTTCAAAGGTCAGAGCTGCGAGGCGGAGGGGAGAAGGACCGGCCTTGAAACCAGAGGTGAGAAGAATGTCCCGGTGAGGAAAAAGTGGAAGGGCACGATTCTACCCCACACTGAGCCCACGAGACATCTGGGTTCCCCAGCAATGCCACACATGCCATTTCCAAGGTAGCAAGCTCTCTTTCCGCGGTTTCCATGACAAAACATACTAATGAAGGGAAGTGTCTGTGTGTATGTGGGGAGAGCTGGCTCTGAGCAAACAGATTTTCAGCTCGCGATAAACAGATTTTTGCCCACTATAAACATATTTTAATGGAACCTGATCACCTTGGGTGGCTGCCAAATGAAAGGGTGAACTTGAAATCCTTGCAAGTTAAGCGCTTGGCACTCGGAAAAGGCAGGTGTTGGGGTGAGAACTTAACTCCCCCCCCCTCCAGACACATCCAATTGAGCTGCATGAGGGCAAAATAAGGGATCTTCAGGTATACAGTGGTACCTCAGGTTACAGATGCTCCAGGTTACAGACTCTGCTAACCCAGAAATAGTGCTTCAGGTTAAGATCTTTGCTTCAGGATGAGAACAGAAATCGTGCCCCGGCGGCAGTGGGAGGCCCCATTAGCTAAAGTGGTACCTCAGGTTAAGAACTGTTTCAGGTTAAGTACGGCCCTCTGGAACAAATTAAGTACTTAACCCGAGGTACCACTGTAAATGCAAACCGCGGAAGAAACTACCAAGGGAGAAATTGTGCTGCTTTTTAATTATTTAAAGAAAAAAAATATGTTGCTTCCAGCATAGGAGGGAGGCTCCAAATATCCCTATTGACCAGCCCTATGTTTTGGTTATGGTTGTTGTTGTTGTTGTTGTTGTCTTTTTGCTTAATGGTGAGCTGCTATTTTGGCTGTTCTGCAGGGTTCACCTCCCTCCCAAAGAGCACCTAGAACAACCTTCTCCAAGCAAATATTTTGGACGACAGCTCCCATCAGTGGGGAAGAAGAAGAGGGCAGACGAGGGTAAAATTATGCATGCGAGGAAGTGAATGCATCAAAGTTCTCCCTCCCCCCTCTCTCATAACACTAGAACTCAGGGGCATCCACGGAAGCGGAATGTTGGGAGATTCAGGACAGATCAAAGAAAGGACTTTTTCACTAAGTGCATAGTTGAACTGTGGAACTCCTTCCCACAGGAGGCAGGGATGACCACCAACACAGACGGCTTTCATAGAGGACTGGACAAATTCATGGAGGGGAGGGCTATTGATGGCTATTAGCCATGGTGGCTGCGCTCTCTGCCTTCACAGCTGGAGGCAGCCATACTTCTGAATAGCGGTTTCTGGGAACCACAGGAGGGGAGAGGGCTCTTGTGTTCGAATCCTGCTTGAGGGTTCTGGGCCTGATCCAGCAGGCTCGTCTTATATCCTTTCGCCAGCTGTTCCTAAAACAAGGATGGGGAAGACCGAGGGAGAGGCGGTGCCATTTGCCATATGCAAGTTCTCCGAATTCTCCAAATGCAGAATTTGCATGTCGTGCAAATTGGGAGCATGAGGCTCGTTACACAAATGAGACCAGCCAGCCCCTAGGAAAAGTAATTTGCATGATTTGCAACAGGTGCCTGTCCTCAGAAAAGGCAGGGCCGTAGTTCAGTGCTTTGCATGTTGACGGTCCCAGGTTCGAATCTCTAGCAAACGGTTTTCAGTTGTAAAGCTTTCAGGTAGCCTGCGTGTGAGGTATAGCAGCTTGCCTGGATGTGAGCTGTGAGCCAGGATTCGAATGCTAGGGCCAGAGACAATGGCAGGCGGAGACAGCCCCTGATTGGTTGTGAGTAAGAAGAAGTGAAGGGAGGGATTGGCTGAGGGCAAACCTGAGGTTGGTGGCACAGCGGCCCTTCACGCTAACAGACCAGGATGCATGTTCAAATCTTACCCCACCTGTATATTGGCCTAGTATAGCCTTAGGCAAATGGCTTCTTATGGTGTCCCCTCTGAAATATAGGAATACTACTACTAATTATTGCAGGTGGTTGGGCTAGAAGACCCATTGGGGCCCTTTTATGAGTCTATGATTATTATTCCTGCTCTGCTCTGCAGGGTTGTTGCGAAGAGTACGGAAATAATGTGTGCGATAATCCATTCAATGATTTGAAAACCTTGTTGATTTTAAGGGTGGTTTTAATCTTGTCTGCCTTAGCTTTAAGCTCTCCAAAGCCAGGGAATTGGAAGCCAAGGCCGATGCCTTAACAGATGCGTCCTGTGACCAGTAATTAAGTTGTCAAATGTCACAAATTGGTAAAGGTAAAGTAAAGGGACCCCTGACCATTAGGTCCAGTCGTGGCCGACTCTGGGTTGCGGCGCTCATCTCGCTTTATTGGCCGAGGGAGCCAGCGTACACCTTCCGGGTCATGTGGCCAGCATGACTATGCCACTTCTGGCAAACCAGAGCAGCGCATGGAAACGCCGTACCTATTTATCTACTTGCACTTTGAGGTGCTTTCGAACTGCTAGGTTGGCAGGAGCAGGGACCGAGCAACAGGAGCTCACCCCATCACGGGGATTCGAACTGCCGACCTTCTGATTGGCAAGTCCTAGGCTCTGTGGTTTAACCCACAGTGCCACCCGCGTCCCTTACAACTAGGTAGGGACGGGTAAATCTCTCCAGTTTCCCCAGATCAGAACTCCACACTTCCACATCAGTTTGCAAAGTCCTTTGCGCAGCACACTGCTAAACTGTGGAACTCGCTTCTCCAGGAGACAGCGAGGACTGCCAACCTGGATGCCTTTGAAAGAGAATTGGGTAACTTCATGGAAGAGAGAGCTGTCCTTGGTTACTAGCCACGATGGCTATGCTCTGCAACTATAGTCAGAAACAGCAATGTTTCTGAATGCTGGTTGCTGGAAACCACAAGAGGGGAGAAGGCTATTGTGCATGAATCCTGCTTGTGGGATTCCTACTGGCAGGGGCGGAGGAAGAGGGACATGTTGGTGCTGTCTGCCCCAGGTGTCACCACTGAGGGGAAAATGCCGGACAGCACTCACCGCGGGGCCTGCAGTGCACCTGAGCCACACGTCTCTCCTGGGAGTGATGCGGTGGCTTGGGCGCACGCGGGCTGCCTGCTGCTACACCCCCCCCCCAGCTGTAGGATGGCTGAGTGGGAGGAGGCAGGCAGACTCTGGAGGCTCATCCCGCCCTTGCCCTGCCCCTATGGGCGGCTTCCCCTGCCCATGGGCTCACTGCCCCAGGCGCCCAAGAGGCTTCCTCTGCTGCTGCCTATTAGAGCATCTGATTGGCCACTATGGGGATAAATTGCTGGACTAGATGGGCCCTTGGCCTGACCCAGCAGGCTCTTTTTATTTCACAAATTATGATGTATTTTATCAATAATGAGATGTCCATTCAGTTAAGTGTGCACAAGGTCAGAAAACGGATGAGCTTTCATTTTGCAATCGTCAATAAATGTAGAACAGTTCTGAATGAATGTACAGTGGTACCTCAGGTTACAGACGCTTCAGGCTACAGATGCTTCAGGTTACAGACTCCACTAACCCAGAAATAGTACCTCGGGCTAAGAACTTTGCTTCAGGATGAGAACAGAAATCATGTGATGGTGGCGGCAGGGGGAGGCCCCATTAGCTAAAGTGGTACCTCAGGTTAAGAACAGTTTCAGGTTAAGAACGGACCTCTAGAATGAATTAAGTTCTTAACCAGAGGTACCGCTGTATTATACCGTTTCCTTCTTTCCTTTCTTCCTATACATGTAAAAAGTAAGGTGTTGAGATGCTCAAGAGTTTGCATCTCTCTCTGCCGCCTCCCCCAGTATGAGGAATGGCCCACCTGCCAAGGTAAGCTTTTTAGTGGGGGCGTGCAGAGGCCAGGGATTGATCCTTCTGCATGCAAAGCAAATATTCCACAACGCTGAGCTACAGCCGCTTCTCCAGCTCTGCTGAGCTGTGGGCGAGTTTGGGCTCAGGTGGAAGCATCTAAAAAGCACAAGTTTTGCAATGTTGCACCGCTGCCTTTATTTGAGGTTTCCGTGGACGCTGCTTGCGGCAAAGCATGCTGGGAAGGATGCTTGCTGCTGCTGCCCCTTCCTCCTCCTCTCCTTCACTGCTGCTCTCCAGAGCCTCTGAACCTTCCTCCCACTGGCAATATGAAAATAGAATCTCGCAGATATGGGGCAGGCAGGCAGGGAGGGAGAGCAGGAAAATAAACACCCTTCTTTTTGAAAGAAAGGAGAACTTGCACATCCTCTTCACTAGCAGTCCAGCTCCTCAACCCTGGAAAGTTAAAGTATAAGACATTCCTGTTTTTAGATTCTCTCATATTTGCAGAATGGTGTCAGACAGCCAGATCCAACTCTCTTGGATAAAGGCTGCTGTTTCTTCTGCTCAGGTAGAATAATCTGTTCCCAGTAGGTTTCCAAGCACAATTCAAAGTGTTGGTGCTGACCTTTAAAGCCCTAAACAGCCTCAGTCCAGTATATCGGAAGGAGCGTCTCCACCCCCATCGTTCTGCCCAGACACTGAGGTCCAGCTCTGTGGGCCTTCTAGCAGTTCCCTTGATGTGAGAAGCCAAGCTACAGGGAACCAGGCAGAGGGCCTTCTCGGTAGTGGCACCCGCCCTGTGGAACGCCCTCCCACCAGATGTCAAAGAGAACAACTATCAGACTTTTAGAAGACCTCTGAAGGCAGCCCTGTTTAGGGAAGCTTTTAATGTTTGATGCATTACTGTATTTTAATATTTTTGTTGGAAGCCACCCAGAGTGGCTGGGGAAACCCAGCCAGATGGGTGGGGTAGAAATAAATTATTATTATTATTATAATTGTTGTTGTTGTTGTTGTTGTTGTTGTTATTCCATTTATTGTTTGGCCTCACCTGAGGTAGTCTTTGCTTTCTTCTTCTGAAACCAAGCTGGTTTTTAAGCAGAGGTTGGATGGCCATCTATCATGGATGCTTTAGTTGATATTCCTGTATTGCAGGGGGTTGGACTAGATGACCCTTCCAACTCTACAATTCTATGATTCTATGCATTTAAACTATTTTATTTAAACTATATTTACTCTGCTCTTCTGCCAGGTGGAGGGAAAGGTTCTCTGAGTGGCTTGCAGAGATCAGAAATACATTCTGCATTCAAAAGGTATTTCTTGAACTATTTTATTTAAAACATTTTTACTCTTCAGCCACGTTGCAACAGAGTTGCTTTACACAGTGACTTGCCTCCCCCACCCCTCTGTTAAATCTCGCTGTTCGCCTGGGCCTACCTACTGTTCCTTATGTGGCAATTGGTATAGCTTCCTAATGGCGTGATGGCAACCTACATTTCTATGTATCTAGCAAGAAAGGATGACGGCGATACAATTCATTCAAAACATCTATTGATTGGAAAACAGAAGCTCACCTATTTTCTGACATCGCACACAGTTATCGGGCATATAATTATTGATAAAACACTATCACATCGTAATTTGTGAATGGCTGTTTTTGGGAGGGTGGGGGCATATGCGTTCACAAGAGCATATTGTTGCATACCACCCTGATCCTGTGAGCAGTCCGCGGTTCCAGGGGTTCCCAGTGCTTACAGAAGGTTTGTGGTGCCTTTACGACATATGGTTTATTTGCACATATATGCAACCTGAGTCTATGATGGAGGAGTTCACTGCAGTAACAGCCCAAGAGGGTCTTGCTTCTCCCATAGCTAGACCTTGGGATTCCAGCAGAAATCAGGCATGGCTTTGTCTCTCTGACTTCACAGTCTGGTTCCCTGCTTTCAGCTTCTAGCTCACATAACTCAACTCTCAACTTTGGCCTTTTTCTTTCTAACTCCCTACTGGAGTTGAGGGAGGGAACTGTCTTGCTTTGATTGTATGTAAGCAGCCCTGGCTGAAGGAGCAGAGTAGAAACAAAAATTTAAATAGATGGTTTTCTTTCAATATTCCCCCTCCCCTGCCATTTTAAAAATAATGTATTTGAGATTTTGCCATGTCTTACATTGTGTGTTACAGTATATCAGAAAAGGAGAACATTTCTCTGTGATTTGGAGACAGGAGGCTGAGGGATTGTTTCTTGGGTGGACACACTGCCTGTTAATTTGTCTCCCTTTTCATTTCAGCTGACTCTGAAAACTTCATAAACCATTTTGTAGCCACTGGCAAGGCAGGAGGCTTATTGTATGGGGCCAATACAAATGTAGCAGCCAGTAAATGAATCACAATCAGAAATGTGGTTGGTCTCTACCAACAATACAATTCAGTAAAATGGTCATTGTGACCAGGTTTTTAAAAATGAAAAGTTATGGTACATGTTGAATCCCGATTAAGGTTAAATTGAGTCATTATACCTTCTCAGAAGGCTCCTATGATAATTTTTTTAATGAAAAAATCTGATTATCACGTTTATTACTTTGCTTAGTATGTTTTTAGTGCAGAATTTTAAAGTGTTGTTACCCACTCTGAGACCTGCTGGTGAACAGTGCATTTGAGGAACGTTTGGTATTCAGACTGATGGTGGTGTCAGTTAACAAAAGATTAAAAAAAATCTATTGGTTGTAGAACTGCCCTGCCAAATGGAAATCTGAAAACACTTTTTCCTACTAAGGCGTTTTCCATAAGAGAATGGAGCCAAAGGTGGGCAGGGCAGCCTGCCTGTCAATTATTGGCGGCATCAGGTGATTGGCAGGTGAGTTGTCCCACCCACCCACCTGTCAAAGCTGGCCCCTAGGGGTGGTGCTAGGTAAGGGTCTGGCCTGCAGAGCCCAGCCCCTGTTATAGTGAATGACACACAACACAAGCAATATGTCATTCACAGAGACAGTTAATGCACAAGTAAACATAGTTCTGAATGGGATTGGTATGCTCTGTGTGACGCCTGGACTGCTGTTATCTGCTTTCTTTCAGCCATTCCAGAGATTGATGCTGAGAGGGCTTTTGGAACGTGCCCCCTCCCCCATATCTGAACATTTTAAATTAAAATTTAAATGTCAAGTTTCTTGAAATTGCAATCATTTAATATTAAAATACATGTTTCATGACATTGCTTTATTTGAAAAAATAATGTGTGTTTACTTAGTTAAAATGAAGATTGAAAAGTTCCTTTCCCCGTGATTTTGAAGTGCCCTTATGAATTAATTTTACACACAGATAGAGGATCTAGTTCTCATTCCGTGTGTACTAGATTTCTTCCCTGTTTCAGGCAGCTAGAGCTTTCGGCGCGGGACTGTTAACAGCAGGTGTATGGCCGACAGAAATGCAACAGGTGCAGCTGTGCCCCGCCCCCAATAGCTGCAGCGATGGGAATTCCTTTAAAAAGACACAAAACACCTTAAAAGGCACAAGTGGGCGGGTCGGAAAAGCGCCCTCCCCCGGGTGGGGGGGAAAAGAGAGAAATGCTATGCAAATCGGAACGCCTCTCATAGCCAATGGCAGAAGGGCAGGAAGGTATCAAGGGTGTGCCGGAACCAATCGGGAGGCAGCAGGTAGCTTGTGAATGGGGAAGGCTGGAGGAGGGAGAGGGAGGAGCCGCCGCGCGCTCAGCAGCGAGGCTTAAAGAATCACAATAATAACACTTCCCCCCCAAAAAAATCGTACAAAAAGGGCGAGCGATCGCAGGTGATCGAGGCGAGCGATCCTGGGGGAAGGCGAGGCCGGGCGCTGGAGGCAGAGGGCGGGACCTGGCTCAGGGAAACCCGAGTGGAGAGAAAGTAACTTTGCAAGGCGCGGCATGGCAGCGGCAGTAGCGGAACGCCCGGGCAGGCTCTGCGGACGGGAGCCGCGGCTGTGAGCGCGCAAGCGGAGAGGGCTGATCGCGGGGCCAAGCGGAAGGTGCCCGGCTGGGCTCGGCTCGGAGGAGTCCCTTCCTGCGAGATCGCGGCAGGCTGAGACCGAGGGACTTGGAGAGAGAAAAAACGCCCCGGGTTTTAAAATTTAATTTTATTATTATTATTACAATCCGGGTTGCGCGATTTGGCTTTGGAGTAGGTGGGAACCTGCGGGCGGCTTTCCTCTTTTCACCGTCGTCCAGCCGGATCAGGCTTCCTCCTCCTCCTCCTCCGGGGCCGGTCCGGTAACCGAGCAGCGTTCAAGGGATCGGGCGGGCGCCGCCGGAGCGCACAGCCAGGCGAGGCGAGCGGGCGCCGGAGCGCTCCAGCCGCGCGTCATGGAGAGCGCGCACAGCTCGACGGCCGAGGAGGTGCTGCGGCGCTTCGGCGTGCGCGAAAGCTGCGGGCTGAGCGCGGAGCAGGTGCGGCGGAACCGGGAGAAGTACGGCGCCAACGGTGAGTCCTGCTGGGGACGCCGCCGCCTCGCGCCCTACCGCCGGAGAACCGCGATGCCATCCATGGTGGCTTTCAGAACGGCGATGTCATCGGGACGGGTTTGGGGGTTGGAGCCAGGGTTAGCCCTACTCAGAGTAGACCCCTTGAAAGCTATGGTTTCAGGTCGCAGCCAGGCCATGCAATCAAAGCGCTCTGCACCGGGCATGGTTCGCACCCTCCCCAAAAAAGAATCATGGGAACTGTAGTTTTTAAGGGTGCTGAGAATGGCAGCATCCTTCAACTATAGTTCCCAGGATCCTTGGAGCAGGGGAGGCATGACTGACTGTGGTGTAAGAGTGCTTTGAATGGATGGGTCCTACTGATTTCTATGGGTCTGCTCTTGGTTGCAGGGATGCCAACTTGAATAAAATATTGGGGGGGGGCAGGTAAGCCTCGCCCTGCATAATCATCTCATGATGTGGCACATGCACACCATTTGAATGACAATGTCCATCGACTTTGAGGGTCCCAGCTTCCTCAACTATTACGTTGGGGGGCAAAGGGACCTTATCCGCTGGGAATTGGCTCTTATGCTGTTTGGGTGCAACCGTTTGTTTTCCACATAAGGGGGGGGGGGCTACCTTGAAAGGGGCCCACCTAAACAGAGAGTTTATAAACAGGGTGTGTGATCTGGGGTAAGGGAGGTACTTTTAATGGTTGGGTGTCCTGTGGGGTTTACGTGGGGCTGGAGAGGGTGGCTCTGTGGGGGATGGGAGTGCCATCCAGTTTGGGCAGTGGGTGGTAGGATCCTGAAGCCAAAGGTGACTGGGCAGAGAGAGAGAGAGAGAGAGAGAGAAAAGTGCAGTCGCCAAGAACTGCAGCACCATGAAGGCAAGAACCCTCTGCCCTTGCTTTCAGAGATAGACTGCCCCTAAGCATGCTAGTTCCATTGAGATGCCGCAACAGACAGCCATTAATTGGCTCCCTCCTCTCAGGACTTTTGTCTGATCAGTTTTAAAATAAGCACTCAAAGAGGAGCCCTGCTGCAAGAGCAAACCACAGGTTCCATTTAGCTGAGCAGCCTCCTTCCGTAGAAGTCGGCACAAGGCTTCCGGGATGTCTGCAAATGCAGCCTTTTGCTCCCCTTTGTATTTGCCCCTAGTCAGCTTACATTTACAGCCAGAATGCCCTGGACCCTGGAAGCTCCATTGAGAGAGCTCTGAAATGGCAGCTTTCATGCTTGGAGGGGGAAGAGGAGCGACTGATTTATTATTTTTAAATGTTGCTTCAGAGGATAAATTGAGGTTAGGTTTGGAGACTGTGGCAGGGTGGGGGTCAGAGATTATTTGGGCATGAAAGGCAAGGCTTGCACCGGCCATTGGTTACGGACTATGGTGGTCTGACTGCCCGGTGAAGGAAGAACTGGCTGGGCCCTGGGCAGGCCCTGGAAGACTGCTTTGCTTAGGAGTTACCTGGAAGGTGAATCATAGAATCATGGAGCTGGAAGATGTCCCAAAGGTCATCTAGCCCAGCCCCCTGCCATGAGAAGTGCTTGGAACTGTGATTGTGAATCTGGTCAGGCCTGGGCCGGGGGGGGGAGAGCAGGGAGCGGACACCTGGATTTGCAGAGAGCATCTGAGGTAGTGGTGACCTAGGTCTTTGGGAGAACTGCTCTGTTTTGGGACTTGGCTAGGGGTTGATGTGTCTGTAAGTTGGTGAATATTGTGGGTGAATTTTGGGGTGCAGATAACCTGGAAGCAGGCTTCGGAAGGGGGCTTTGAGTCACAGGCAAAGTAAACACAGGAACATTAGCAAGCGGCTTTCTGTACCCTCGGTCTCTTACAATGTCTGTGCCTGAACCCATCTAGCTGGGTGTTCCCTACACTGACTGGCAGCAGCTCCCTAGGGTTACGTGTAGGTAGTAGTCTTCTCATCCTTGCTTGGAGCTGCTGGAAGGAATTGAAACTGAGACTTTGGGCATGAAAAGCAGATGTCCTGCCACAAAGCCTTGACCCTTCCAACATTCCAGCACAGAATTGTAGAGTTGAAAGGGACCCTGAGGGTTCCCAGGACCTGGGAGACGCGCGTTCAAACCCTGACTCATCCAAGAAGCTCACTGGGTGACCTTGGGGCCAAGCACTACCTCTCCGTCTAACCTACCTCACTGGGGGTTGTGGGGATTAAATGAAGGCAGGGAAGAACCATGTTGGGGACCATGATCTTCTTGGAAGAAAGATGGGGTATCATTTACTTATTTATTGCATTTATATCCCACCCATTTCTTCAAGGAGCACAAGGTAGAGCACATGGTTCTCCTCTTCCTCATTTAATCCTCACAACAGTCCTGTGAGGTAGGGCTGGCTGAGAGGCAGAGCCTGGCCCAGGGTTAGCCAGTGAGCTTCATGGCTGAGTGGGGATTTGAACCCAGATCTCCCAGGTCATTGTCCGACACTCTAACCACTGTGCTACACCAGCTCTCCATTTGTACAATGAATATTCAGGGTGGAGTGTGCAGGAGCCAGGGTTGGCAGAGGTGGCGTGGGTCAGGGAGTGTACTGATTCAGGCTGTCACCCCATGTCTCACAGTATTGACCACTCTAGAGGGAGCCATGGTGCTCTAGATCAGCCTTCCTTAACCCTGGTTCCCCAGAGGTTGTTGGACTATAACTCCCATCATTCGTGACGAGTGGTCTTGTTAGCTAGGGATAATGGGAGTTGTAGTCCAAAAAAACAGCTAGAGACCCAAGTTTGGGGAAACACTGCTCTAGATGGTTCTTGCCGTCAGGCTGGTGCTCTTAGATGCTGCTGGACCAGGCATCCCAAACTCTGCCCTCTAGCTGTTTTGGGACTACAATTCCCATCACCCCTGACCACTGGTCCTTTTAGCTAGGGATGATGGGAGTTGTAGTCCCAAAACAGCTGGAGGGCCAAGTTTGGGGATGCCTGTGCTGGACTCTCATCTCCTGGCCAGAGTGGCCAGTTGCCAGAGAGGATGATGGGAGTTGTAGTCCAAAGCATCTAGAGGGGAACGGCTGACTTGGAAATAAGGCCCACTGGGCTACTACGTTCTTTGGTAGCCACTCCCTCCCACCCAGGACAGATGATTATCATCCCTCCCAAACCCTGCAGGCCAAGGTTGGCAGGTAGGCAGGACCACCCAGCTGTCAGTCATCTGATACCTTAATTGTGTCAGGTGAATGGCAGGTGTCCTGCCCATCTGCCAGACCTGGCCTACGAAGGTGGGAAGATAGTGACAGGGGGATGGCTTGACTTTCCAGGTGGGCGAGAGTTCCATAAGATTTATTACTCTTATTATTAAGACTGTGCATGCAGCTTGTAGGCTTCAACCTGGCAGGAGCCAGCTGCAAATTATTGCATCGATTCTTGTGGGTGGAGTCCCTCCCCCCCTTCCTCTCCAATCCCAATTAACCTCCATCTCCAGGGCTCAGTCATGCTTAATGACATCACTGGAGCTTGCTTCCTGTGAGATCAACAGGGGCCGCCCCTAGGTCTCAGGTCTCAGGGTCCTGACCTAGCAACTCTAGTATTTTACTTGGATGGAATGTTCGCTATTGTATGTTCGCTATTGTATTGTATTGTATGTTTGCTCTTGTATTGTTCCTCACCTCTGCTGCAGATAGCTCAGATGGTAAGAGCACGAGACTCTTAATCTCATGGTTGTGGGTTCGAGCCCCACGTTGGGCAAAAAGATTCCTACATTGCAGGGGGTTGGACTAGATGACCCTCGGGTCCCTTCCAACCTTACGATTTTATGATACTCAGGGATAAGAGACCTGTGACCTTTGTTTCCTGCGGGCGCCACCTTTCCCCCGAGACAATAAGATTTGGTTATCCCTACACAAAGAAGGGTGGAACTTGACACTGAGCCTCAGAACACAACCACACCTGAGTCAATATTTATCTGATTAGAAGAAAGCTCATTGGAAAGTCCTTATGCAGCCCAACCAATATTTGCATATGCAAATAGCTTTGTTGAAGCTGAAATGAAGTATGTGTGTGTGTGTGTTGGAAAATGGCAGAAGTTGGAGGATGGGTTGTGCCAGGTTGTTGGGTTTTTTAAAAAAAGGCAATTAATTTATAAAAAAAACTTTGTAAAACTAAATTGAGTTTCAGAAGCAATTTGTGATCATCTGCGCAGCCTATTTTTAGAGGATGCATATTTGTCTCTCTGTGTGTGTTCTTTTAAAGGCTACTTATTGTCGGTGGGTAGAACGGAGGGGAGCCTGTTGTATTTCTGCAGCAAAGCCCTTTCTTGCAACACTCTCTGGATTATAGATTTGTTGGGTTGGAAGGGAACCCAAGAGTCATTTACTCCAACCTCCTTCAATGCAGGAATCACGGCTAAAGCATCCATGACCGATGGCCATCCAAGCTCTGCTTTTAAAAACCTCCAATTAAGGAGAGTCCGCCACCTTCTGAGGTGGACTGTTCCATTGTAGAACGACTCTCACCGGCAGAAAGGTCTTCCTGATGTTTAGTTGGAATCTCCATTCTTGTAAATTTGGAGGGTATGGCCAGTCCTAGTATTGCATGGAGTGAGGCAGCTGCCTCGGGTGGCAGTTACTGAGAACATAGGTAGTGAACTCAGCTGGGCATGCTCTGCAGCCTTCTCTTTGCTAGCCTTCTGTCCTTGGGTGCCATAGAGGATGCTAATTTGTCTTCAGCGTTAAGACTCAGCTGCCCAAGGGGGAAGCACTATCTTGACATGTGCTTCGGACTGCAAAATGTCTTGGGCCAACTCTGATCAGGCACTGTCAACCTTCCTGCACCCAGGGGCACACTTGCAAACCAGAAAAATTGTTGTGGCCCCCCCACACCTAGAGGCACACACTGCAACCTGTTCTTTCAAGCCTGAGTTGACCCTTTGGGTGTCAAGGAACAGTGTTAGAAACTCAGATATATAAGTTAACCCAGGGGTCAGCAAACTTTTTCAGCAGGGGGCCGGTCCACTGTTCCTCAGACCTTGTGGGGGGCCGGACTATATATATATTTTTGGGTGGGGGGGGAAATGAACTAATTCCTATGCCCCACAAATAACCCACAGAAGCGTTTTAAATAAAAGGACACATTCTATTCATGTAAAAACACGCTGATTCCCGGACCATCCACGGGCCCGATTTAGAAGGCGATTGGGCTGGATCCGGCCCCCGGGCCTTAGTTTGCCTATCCATGAGTTAACTGCCAAAACGTACTTTATACATAGCTTATGGGCGCCATTCCCCCTCTCCCAGTGGAGATTGTTATTATAATTATTCTTTTTCATTTCATTTCTTTACCGCTTTATATTTTAAAGAAAATATATGGGATATACATGCAGTAAGTAAGCCCTTCTGCTTACCTGCTTAAGAAAACTGGAGGGGCCAGCTAGGTGGAGATGTCAGTCACCAAGCTAGCATCCAGAGATCTCTAGGTGGTCACAACTGGACCTGCGCCAGTCACAAGACAAGCCTGGCGCTGGCTATTTTCGAACACCGTTGGGGAAGACCTCTCCGGTCAGCTTGTGCACTGAAAGGCGTCTTTCCACTGGCCAGCTTGGCGGATCCTGAACTCGCACCCACCTCTGGCTTCTTTACAGGGATGGCTTTGGAGGTTGAAGGTGATCAACGGCTGCCATCTGGTGATCTCTTACCAGGCGCTACTGGACTTTGCGAGTCCTAGTTCTGAGCAAGCATGCATAGGATTGGGCTGGGTGTGAGTTAACCAGCCCTTCAGGATCTGGGATCTTCTGCCACAGGTGCTCTTGGCAGTTCCGCAGGAAATCAGGAGGGATTGAGCACAAGGTGATCTACAAGGCGAATGGACTCTAAACTTCCTAGCCAACAGTATCGGAAGCTGCCTTGAACTGAGTCGGAGTGTTGGCCCTCTTCAGACAAGGGACATTCCCAGTCCAACCAGAAAACGCAGGGGATTCATCTCAGGTCCTTCTGCATGCAAAGGTCTACCACTCATCTGCCACTGAGCTACAGCTCTGTGGGTATAGATGGAGATCGCCGAGACCCTACAAATCTTCGGGGTTCAATTGAGCCTTTGGTTTATCATAACACGTTGCATTTCATTAAATCAGGGGTGGAGAACCCGCACCCCACCAGATGTTGCTACGCTCCATCACTGACCAGTGACCATGCTGGCTGGGGCTGAGGGAGCTGGGAGCCACCAACATCCGGAAGTCACCAGGGCTGGCAACCCCTGGAAGAAAAGCTGCTGCGTTTTGTTGGGTGGCTAGAAGAAACTGAAACTGGAAACCCTTCTTGACTGCTTTGCATGTGAAAGGTCCAGGATCAATCCCTGGTATTCGTCGGGAAGGACTGGGGAAACCCATTGGAAACGCTGGAAAGCTGCTGCCAGCCAGTGTTGACAGCACTGAGCTTGATGGACCAATTGTCTTCAGAGCCAGTGTGGTATAGCTGTTAACGTATAGGGCCTGGGAGACCAGGGTCCTCACTCAGCCACAAAGCTCATAGGAAAGTCACAGCCTCTCTGCCTAGCCCACCTCACAGGGCTGTTGTGAACAGGAGAACTATGTACACCATCTTGAGGCCCTTGGCAGTGGTGGACTTTGGGCTTTCAAATTTCAGCGGTGCCCTGTGCAACGCTAAAACGCAAATTGGCCGTGCTCCCCTAATTGCGCCTCTGCTCTTGGAGGGAAGGTGGGTTATGACTGTAACGATTAGAATATGTGCCCCCAAATAATCAGTTGAACCTGTTACAAATATATATTATTTTTTATTTCTTTTTTTAATTACTTTTTTATTCAAAATTAAAACAAAACATATTATCCAGAAATATATCATCCTTATTTTCCCCCTTTCCCCCACCCCCCCCACAGAACCCACTGACTTCCCTCAGTTCCAGTCTTTGATTTCTCTAAAAAATGCTGTTTTCTGCATGTTACAGTTGTATAGATCCTCACACTATTTAGCTGATTATTATCAATAAAAAGTTTGTGAATGTTACTTCAAAGCCAGCCAAGGAGTCCAGTTCGCTTTGTTGCGTCTTCAAATATGGTACTTTGTAAAGGGTTCCCATTCATCTTTAAAGTCACAGTTATCCTTGTCCCGTAGCTTGTATGTCAGTTTTGCCAGTTCTGCATAGTCCATCAACTTTTCTTGCCATGATTCTTTAGTTGGGGTTTCCTCATTCTTCCATCCTTGTGCTATTAAAACTCTTGCGGCCGTTGTTGCATACAGGAAGATGTTTTTCAGCTTTTTTGGCAGATCTTTCCCTACAACCCCTAATAAAAATGCTTCAGGTTTTTAAACAAATGTTAAATGGAACATTTTCTTCAATTCGTTATATATCATTTCTCAATTTTTTTAAATTACCTTACAATCCCACCACATATGATAAAATGTCCCCTCCTTTTATTTTTTATTTCTTTAACGTGGTTATGTCCTGCTTTTCCTCCAGGGAGCTCAAGCTGGCATGCATAGTTATTTTCCTCCCCATTTTAGCCTCACAGCACCCCTGTGAGGTAGGTTAGGCTGCCAGTTAACATAAGAACATACATATTTTTAAAAAGAAATGCAAGTAAGGAGCTGGCCCTGCCATTAGGCAGAGTCAGGAAGACGCTTCGGGCGGCGATGAGGTGAGCAGTGGCAGCAAGATGTCAGAGGAGAGAGCTGTGTGTGCTGCAACACCTGCCCTGTCCAAGCCTGTTGCCTATGAGTGCGGCCAGAGGTCTCGTCCCATCACCAGTGTTGAAGTAAGCTGTCACTGCCAGGGTACAGAGGTGCCATCTTGGGCCCCACAGTGGAGGGGCTCAGCGCCGCAGTACACAACTGTGGCATCATGCACTGTGTTTAGTGCATGCCTCTGGTATCACGTGTGCACTCTGAACAAACTACAACTCCCAGAATTCCTTGGGGGGAAAAGCCGTGGTGATCTAAAGTGGTTTCAGAGTGCTTTAAGGATATGGTGCAGCCTTTTAGTGGTACAGTGGTACCTCTTGTTAAGAACTTAATTCATTCCAGAGGTCCATTCTTAACATGAAACCGTTCTTAACCTGAGGTACCACTTTAGCTAATGGGGCCTCCCGCTGCCGCTGTGCAATTTCTGTTCTCATCCTGAGGTAAAGTCCTTAACCCGAGGTACTACTTCCGGGTTAGCGGAGTCTGTAACCCAAAGTGTTTGTAACCTAAGGTGTTTGTAATCCGAGGTACCACTGTATTTGGTCACAAACTGGACTGAGGCCACAGTGGCCAGGTAGGCTTCCTTGACGATTTGCTCCTTTTCCATCTGACAATGTGCAGAACGGCTTGTTTATGATGGATGATTTTGCCGTCAGAGCGGAGCCCATTTATAAATTAACGGAACGCTGTTTCTTGGGAATGGTATTTATTTGTAATTCTATAATTAAAAGAAGGTTGTAGCTTGCTGCATCCTGGAAGGCGTTCAGAGATCGAGCGCAGCCAAATTAAAGTGAATCATTCCTACGCTTTTTGGAGGCAGCTTCTTTGGAGACAGTCCAGTTGGTGGCGGTTTCTCCCATCAGAAACAAAAAAAACCACATTGTTGTGAGAAATTGGCCCTCTTCGTAATCTTACGGGTGCTTAAAAAGAGGGATGTGACCTTTTCCACAAATGAACAACCAAGCTCCCATCTACAAAGCAACTGTTTTTAAAGGCATTCATTGAAATGTGGTTTCGGGTTAGGACTGCAGAGTCCTGGGTTCAAATCCTACTTTGGCCCAGAGTCTTTGGATGAGTCTCCAACCTGCCAGCTAAGATTTTCTTTGGCGGATTTTCTTGTTGGCGGTTTTGTTTTTGTGAGGTGCCTAGTGGCCATCCCCACCACGAAAGTTCACTGAGAGGGGGACAAAGCATTGTTCCCAGTGGAGTTCTGAAAGAAAAAATGGCTGCCACAGCTACCTCGTGCAGAGCCACCACCAATAAGTCTCCACTTCTGTCCCCCTCAAAAAATAGTTGAAATGCACCCCCTAGGTGTGTGAGCATATTTTGACTTTTTTTTTCTTAAATGAGGTTGTGAATTAACTTGTGTTGATTGTTTTAATTATAGTGGGCAGTGTTCTGGGTTTTCAGTTGGAAGAGCAGTATAAAAAATATATACCAAAATTTTCAATTATACATACATACATACATACATATATGCTTGTCGATGGTAATCTTTTGTAATATGATACCCTGCGCAAGCCCAAACTTTGTAATATTTTAGGTAGGGTTTGAAATCAGCAGGGCGCCAGGCACATTTTGCACCTAAAAATTCTCCATTTGCGAGCACCTCAAAAAGCCTAGGTGCCCTTTTTTTGCGCCTGGTTGACAGTCAAGGATTACTGAAATAATGTATGTGCTTCGAAGCCTCAAAGTATATGTTAAGGATAAGCAACATGTTAAGGAGTTTAACAATAAAGAGTAGAGTGTTTTGAAAACTGAAGTATGGTGCCATTATTTTTATTGGAAACACCAAAATAAACATGTATTAACAATTTCTGCTAAAAATGTGTCACTTATGTGAATTGTGTGTTAGTTCATGCTTATCAAAATAATAAATGAAAATTGTTGCCACATGGCAACTAGACTTTCTGTTTTGGCGCCCACAACCCAGGTCTCAGGAGCCATTTGGCTCCTAGCCCTTCTATCCCAGTTTCTAACACTGATTTTAGGGGAATGAGGGCCTCCTAACAGCTTTCAGCACACTTATTTTTTAATTTCATTTCACAAAATGTAAATACTGCTCGGTTGTATTTACATTTAAGAAACTACAGTTTCCAGGTTCTTTGGGGGAAAGCCACAACTCTTGAAAGTTGCTACATGGTGCTTTAAATGTACACTGTGAGAGGGGGCCTTAAGGCACCTTCCTGAGTAAAGAAACTGCCTCCATTTCAAGGCAGTTATGAGTGGGGGAAAGGGATAAATAATAAATTCTGCCTTGAGGTGCAGATAGGTATGCTGGTGCTTTGTTTTTCCAGGGAATAGATGTCTTTGTTGGGCCGGTTTGTAGGGTGCTTTTGCACCTCCATGTCCCAAATAGGAGGGGCAGCTCCCATGATATACTTCTCTTCTGTAAGGCGCTGCTTCTCCAGGAATGAATGTTGAATCCATGGGCTCCATCTACTTTCCTGCCCGTAGGACAAAAACTTGAGTCATAATCCCATTTCTGGCTGCCGTTCCCAGTTTTCTTTTACTAGGGTGATGCCAGTGGTTCTGTCTCCCACCCCATGGCGGTACTGAGCATGCTCAGTCCCCATCAGTGGCGGACCTTGGTGTGTGGGAGGGTCTCTAATTTCAGTGGCACCCTGTGCGGCACCAAAAATTGGCACCTACTTGCCTCTCACTTTCCATTCTACCTTATAGCTGTGGCACCCTCGTGGCACATGTGATCCCAAAGCTCTGCACTCAGAGCAGCCACGCCGGTGGTTCTCTCCTAAATCTGCCTTTGCTCCCATTTTAGTCGCTTGGAGGTGTCCCATTCAGATTGGTCCCCCCCCCTAAAATAGCTCCTTCATTTGGGTTGCTCGAAATGGGGAAAATGCAAGCGAACATTCCTCGCTTCGTTTTCTCGCATTTGCTCTTGCTTCTGTGTTCGTGTGAAGTAGAGTCGCCTGCCCACCCCAGTCTTGGAGCGGTGCGACATTCCAGACGTTTGCCTGGGGTTCAAGTTTCCTTTTATGAATGAGGCATAGCGGAGACTGTGGCGTCTTGGGGATTTATGGTTTATTGACACATCTAAGCAACCTGAAGCTGAGGCTCCAATGCAGGCATAGGCAAACTTGGCCCTCCAGATGTTTTGGGACTACAACTCCCATCATCCCTGACCACTGGTCCTGTTAGCTAGGGATGGTGGGAGTTGTAGTCCCAAAACATCTGGAGGGCTGAGTTTGCCTGTGCCTGCTCCAATACTTTGGCCACCTCATGAGAAGACTCCCTGGAAAAGACCCTGATGTTCGGAGAGACTGAGGGCACAAGGAGAAAGGGACACAGAGGACAAGATGGTTGGACAGTGTTCTTGAAGCTACCAGCATGAGTTTGACCAAACTGTGGGAGGCAGTGGAAGACAGGAGTGCCTGGCATGCTCTGGTCCATGGGGTCACGAAGAGTCGGACACGACTAAACGACTAAACAACAACAACAACATGCAACCTGAGACTGAGATGGAGGGGTTTGTAGCATTAACAACCCCAAAAGGTCTTGTTTCTCTTATTGCCAGAAATCAGACATTGTGCTCTGGCTCTCTGGCTTTCCATCCTCAGCTTTGCTTCTAGGTCACATTGCAGACACTTTCAACTCTAAACTCAGGCTTATGTCCTTTTCCCATCTTATATAGAGACCCCTCTCTCTTGCTTTCTTCATGGCCCAACAAACTAGGTGATTACCTAAACACCTGACTTGGTTAGCTTCTAACACTTGCAGGTTCCAGGGATAGAGTGTCTGGCACCCAGTTTAACACCCCAAGCCTTGATTAAATTCCAACACTTACTGGATCCAGGGATTTATAGTGGTCTGGCACCCACAAACTCATAACACTAGAAGAATACAGTGGTGGGGCTGGAAGGGACCTCCCGGGGAGCCCTCCTTGTCATTGGTGGGTGGGGCTAGAGGTAAAAGTGGGTGGAGCAATATACAGTAGGTCACATTCCAGTCATAGGAAAGTTCAGAGCCTTCTGCACACACACAAACACATCCAACCCTCCATGTTGGGCAAGACAGAGCCATGATAACATTTCGGGAACTCCTCCCAGCAAGCAAAAACACTTGAAGAGGCTGTTATGCAGGGCTTTCGATGGGTGGCACCCAGGAAAGAGCCTCAAGGGATGGATATGGATGCTGGGGGGGTGTGCATTTGAGCTGTGGAATAGAGGTTCTTTCCCCAGGATTTGGAGGAAGACAGCTTTGTTTTGAAGGATCTGGCGAGTTCACAGCCAGATCTGCAATGTGTAGATTTGTTAATCTCCCCTTTTTCTTTTTAAAAAGTGATAAATGGTTGCTAGGAAGAAATTGCTTGCTTGTTGCATAACCGTGTGTGTGTTCTGCACACACACACCGGCTTCCTGCTTCCATTACGCTTTTATTATTATTATTATTAAGTGCCAGCTAAGCTTCAGAACAGCTTGATCCGTAAAATGTGCTGGGAGGGACAAGGCAGACCTTAGCAAATTAGTTTGTAGACTTTCCAGATTTTCTTCTGCTTTTGCATCTTGTCTCGCCTTCTGGGAGCCAAACCCGAGGCTCTGCGGCAGATGTGTGAACAGTCCTCTGGCGTTATTTTACGAAGGAGATCAAGCAGTGGGGAGGGTGGTGGCAGGGAGGGTAAGGCAAGTTGACCCTCTCCCCTCTCCGACTTCTTTTTCTCCTATGAGAGACAAGCGCACTGAACATTCCTGGCCTTATAACAACAAGAAATGACACAGGTGCCCTCTTTTTATTCAGGTATTTAGCTTTCTGATATGGCATTGGGGGAGAAAAGAGAAATGTTTTTTTTTAAAAAAAACAACTTCCTGACTCATCCAGCTCAACTTTCTGTTCTTCAGCACATCGCCCACCTTCCAGCCCCCGATGCACACACTTAAAACCGTCTGATTCATAAACATTCAGTCCGCCCCACCCCCTTCTCCCAATCCTTTTTTCCTCTGGGGAAATCCAGATTACATTCCAAATGCCTTGGGTGCTTGATAATTTAATTTAAGCAAGCCCTGAATTTTGAATTGGGGAGAGATTTGCTTTCACTTTTTAAAGCCTGGCAGCAGCAGCAGCAGCAGCAGTACAGCTATAAACACGGGAATTTGGATAGAGGGGAGTTGTGTCCCGAGGTTCATTTGGAGACGTATGGTGGGCTGTTGCTCGTGCTTGAACATAAGAAGAGCTTGCTGGATCAGGCCAGTGACCCATCTAGTCGTCCAGCATCCTGTTCTCACAGTGGCCAGCCAGATGCCTCTTCTGGGAAACCCGCAAGCAGGATTCGAACACAAGAGCAGTCTCTTCTCCTGGGGGCTGAGGTTCTGAAACTCACTTTTAAAATAAATCAGAAAATGTCTTCACCTGCTCTTTGATCAGTAAGATGCTCAGAGTCGTTAATATGACATTAGGAAGAACTTCCTGAACGCAATAGCTGTTCGACAGCAGACTCTCCTTGTGGGAGGTTTTTAAGCAGAGGTTAGATGGCCATCTGCCAGAGATTATTTTGCGATTCCTGTATGGCTGGGGGTTGGACTAGATGCCTCTTGATGCCCCTTCCAGTTCTGATTCTTTGGCCTCTAATTTTGCACAAGCTGCATAGCTTTCAACGCCCTCTGTCTTGTCACTCTTGAATCCTGATACATCCCAGCCCACAATTTCAACTGATGCATAGCATTTACAGTGGTACCTCGGGTTGCAGATGCTTCAGGTTGCAGACTCCGCTAACCTAGGAATAGTATCTCAGGTTAAGAACTTTGCTTCAGGATGAGAACAGAAATTGTGCGGCAGCAGCGGGAGGCCCCATTAGCTAAAGTGGTACCTCAGGTTAAGAACAGTTTCAGATTAAGAACAGACCTCCAGAACAAATAAGTTCTTAACCAGAGGTACCACTGTATATCCTGCTCTTCAGCTGGAAAGGCTCTCAAGGCAGCTTACATCTCAACGAAATACAGTGTGGTCCCTACCCTTGGGCTGATCTAAGAAGGCATGGCACGAAAGGAAAATGGAATGGGGAGGGAAGAGGATGTGTCCATTCTCTTTTAAAGCCATCTAGGTTGGTGGCCATCCCTGACTCCTGCAGGAGTGAGTTCCATAGTTCAACTGGCCGCTGCGTGAAGAAGGGCTTTCTTTTATCTGTCCTGAATCTTCCCACATTCAGCTTCATGGGATGTCCACGAGTTCTCACAGGGGAACCTTTTCCCTATGCGCTTTCTCCACACCACGCATAACTCTGTGAACCTTTTTCGTGCCACTTCTCCCTGGCTTTTTCTCTAACATATGAAGTCCCGAACACTGCAACCTTTCCTCATAGCTGAGCCACTCCATCCCTTCAATCATTTTGATTACCCATTTCTGGACCTTTCCCAACTCAAATAGGATATTGTAGAGTCGGAAAAGGTTCAGAAAAGAGAGGGGGGGGACTGGGTAAAGAGAGACAGCTTGGCCGGTTAACCCCTCAAAATATATACAGTGGTACCTCAGGTTAAGAACCTAATTCATTATGGAGGTCCGTTCTTAACCTGAAACTGTTCTTAACCTGAGGTACCACTTTAGCTAATGGGGCCTCCTGCTGCTGCACAATTTTTGCTCCCATCCTGAGGTAAAGTTCTTAACCTGAGGTACTATTTCTGGGTTAGCAGAGTCTGTAACCTGAAGCGTCTGTAACCTGAGGTACCACTGTACCTCACTCTTTCTTTTCCTGCTGTGACGATGTTCTGAATAGATTTTTGTCTTCAGAAACCCATCCCTCAAATGGGAGGCATTGATATAAAGAGTGCAGTGAGCATGACTTTCTGAAAGCAGCATGAGAGAGATAAAGTTTGTGGCTCAGAGTGAGTTGACATGGGGCTGCTGGGGGTGCCTGTGTGCGGGGCGGGGAGCGACTCTGCGGCTTCTCAACTGTTTCCATGACGTGCTCTCTGTGTTTGTGAGATTCATTCTTCCGTCGGATTAAAGCCTCCCTAACCGTTTTCGCGAGAAGCTGCTGGGGCCGAGCTGGAGTGCTGCCAGCTGCTTCCCAGATGGTGGAAAGCACGGGTCGTATCAAATCATTGTTTTGTAATCTGCACACACCCATTGGCGTGGCTGGACGTTGCAAACCTGGTCTCCTAGGTTCTTCTCTGAATGGGACAGTGGTACCTCAGGTTAAGAACTTAATTCGTTCTGGAGGTCTGTTCTTAACCTGAATCTGTTCTTAACCTGAGGTACCACTTTAGCTAATGGGGCCTCCTGCTGCTGCCATGCCGCCATCGTGCGATTTCTGTTCTCATCCTGAAGCAAAGTTCTTAACCTGAGGTACTATTTCTGGGTTAGCCGAGTCTGTAACCTGAAGCGTCTGTAACCTGAAGTGTCTGTAACCCGAGGTATCACTGTACTTAGGCCGTGGTCGCACCATACACACGAGAATTGCTGCGAGACAGCATTTCAACTCCACAGTTCCGTGGTTGGAAAAGAAAGAAAGAATTCTGCATCGTTTCCAAAACAAAAACCAGTCCAGGGAAGCGGGTTAAGATGCTCTCTTTCCTGCCCTGCCACAGGGCGCACAGCTTTTTGGGGGGTGTTCGGCTACCCCCAAAATAAAGTGGAAGCCACCATGGGATTCAAGCGCCCCATTAATCTATCCGGCTTGGGTTTTTGAGTTTTCACTTAAGTTCCACTCCCCGATCCATGCCCCCACCCACCCACTAAATCAAATAAATACATAAAAATATTTAAATAAAAGTAGAAAGAATCAGAATATTTGAAATTCAAATGCTCTCTGCATTGGGAGAAAAAAGGGAGGAATTTGAGATGGAAGTGCTGAAAAGGTTTTCAGCAAATCCAAGAAATCTTGTTTTAGTTTAGATTTCTAAGATAAAAAAAGGCAAGCCCTTAGTAATTTTGCAAAAAATACTTGTTAACCGCGTGAAAGGTAGTCCCCGGTGTTAATTTTTTATATTTTTCAAATGACGGAAGATTTTTGATTTCTCTGAGCGCTTGGGATCAAAAGAAAGTAATTTAAAACAACTGTTGTTGAGAAATTTCAGTCCAAAATCTTCCAGACAGAGGATGATGGCAGGTGAGTGTCCTGCCCCACTCTCACATAAGTCCTGGCTATGCCCATGTGGCCTCATTGTTAAAAACGAAGGGGTGGTTCTTTAGCTGAAAGTAAGAGTTTAAAGGTGGGAAACATTTAAGGAGCAACTTGCATAAACCTCGATGACTTTTCACTGACTGATGCACACAAATACCTCTTCACCCAGGTCTTTAACAAAGAAACAGCATGAATCACCCAATCTGAAGCTGTCTGCCACCTGCTGCCAGCTCACCTTGTGCGGTTTAAGGACCTTTTAAGGGTGCTTTAATTCTGTATAGATAGTGGCTGTTTTATTGCTCTGTTCCTGGGACCAGCTGGTGAAGGGCGGCTTAAAGATACTGTCAGAGCTGCCACCCAGTCCCAGCTCACATAGGACCAAGTCCGCCAGCGTTCACTTTATAAGAGTCTTTATTAAGTTACAGGTTTCATTTCCGAACTGCAGCGTGCAGCTCTACACCTTCTGCCCTAGGTCGGCGAAGACCCGTCTGAGTCCCCGCCTCTTGCACACCAGCTTAATACCCTAGCCTTGCTCCACCTCCTTCGCCTCTCCCTACGTCTCTGGGTCCTTCTGCCCCCCTGGGCCTCCTCCCTTCTACTCTCCTCTGACGCTGACCCCCCTGATCCTTCTGCCTCCTTGCGGCGGGCTTTAGGACCTGGCTCACTCTCCGGGCTGCTTACTGCTCCAGCTTCCGCTGCATTTGAACTTGGCGCGCGCGCCCAACTCTCTACTTTCCTCTTAACCGTTGCCTCGCTCTCTGAGGAGGGCGTGACCACCCCTGACTCGTGCCCTCCCTCCTGCTGACAGCCTCCGGAACCCGATGCCTGGCTACCTTCCTCCCTGCTGCTCTCAGTCTTGAGCGTGGGTCCCGACTTCCAGCTGCTGCCGCTCTCAGTTATGAGCGTGGGTCCCGACTTCCAGCTGCTGCTCTCTGAATCTCCTCTGTTCCCTTCCTCCTGGGGTGTCCCCCCGGATCCCCCCCTTGCTCTGCTCACTGGGGCTCCCTTTTGGGAGTCCTCTGACTCACTGCTTAGGCTTGGAGATCTCGGGTCGTCATCATCACTCATTTTCCCTTCGGATTCCTCCCCCTCGCTCTCTGCTTCCTCCCTTCTCTGCGTCTCTGCTCCTGAACCCCTGACATCCATCCCCCCCTCGAAGCCCCCCTTTCCCCCCTCCCCGCTTTCAGGTATGGGTGCTGGGTGCTCCATCATCACGGGAGGGAATGCCGGATACAGTTCGCTCCCCGTGGTTGGCCGCCAACTGAAGACCTCCGAGTCTTCCTCCTCGCGGTCGCCGACGTTGACCTGTTCCGCTTCCATCTCTGTACCGCCGTGCTCGAACCCAAGGTCCTCCCCGAACACGTCCATGTCAGTCTCTGCGTCGGTCGCTCGACCTGGCATCTCCAGCCACTTCCGGCGCCATTGCTCCTCCGGTCGATCGTCCCACCAATACGAGGTGTCTGACGCCGAACCCGCCGGCGATCCTTCTGGGGAACGGGTGCTCAGTGCGGGTTCCCCGTCCGAGTCGAATCCATGGAACGTGCTGGAAGAAAGTGTGGGCGTGAACAGCCAGTCGTCGAAGAAGCTCGCTGGCATGGGTCTGTGTGGGAAAAGGGCATGAAACTCGTCCTTGAGCAGGGGTTCCTCCAAAGCGTAGTCTGGCACCCAGCTATTGGCGCTGGCCCGGGTGCCCTCTCTGGCTAGGAGGTATTCGACTCCCTCTTCCCCCCATCTGGAGTCCAAAATCTCCGTGACCTCGTTGATGGGGTCTTGCTGCGTCACCCCTCGCGTCTCCGTCCGCTCCCGGAACGGACTCGGTGCCGTCCCTGGCTCCTGGAATCTGTGAGGTGCCTTGTAGGGAGTGAGCACCGACCTGTGGAACACCGGATGCATTCTGGAACCCTCCGGCAGCGCCAGTCGGAAGGCTACCGGGTTGATCTGTGCTTCGACTTGGTACGGACCAATTTGCTTGTGCCCCAACTTCTTCTTGGCTAGTGACCTGGTCGGCACTGCGTGGGCTGCCAACCAGACCCAGTCTCCCACTTGGATCTCTTCGCCAACCCGCCTGTGCTTGTCAGCTTGCACCTTGTAGGCGTGCTTAGCTAGCTCCAGCTGCCGTCTGAGTTGATCGTGTACCGCTTGCAACTCTGACGCGAATGCGTCCGCCGTCTGTGGTTCTCCGTCCCCCACTCTCTCCCGTCCCGGGAAGGTTCTGGGATTCCTCCCATTGTTGGCGAAGAACGGCGTCACCCCTGTGGACACGTGCTTCGTGTTGTTGTAAGCGAACTCGGCGAGCGGCAGGTAATCCACCCAGGTCGCAGGTTGTTGATTGGCATAGCATCTCAGGTACTGCTGCATGATGGCATTGACCCTCTCTGCTTGCCCGTTGGTCTGCGGGTGTCTTGCTGATGCCAGATCGACCTTGACATTTAGAAAACTCATCAGCTTCTGCCAGAAATTCGAGACGAACTGGCGCCCGCGGTCGGACAGGATAGACCGCGGCAGACCATGCACTTTGAACACGTGATCTATGAACAGTTTGGCGGTTTGTTCCGCCGTGGCCACCTTCGCACACGGAATGAAATGTGCCATCTTGGTGAACAAGTCCACCACCACTAGTACAGCTGTCTTGCCTCTCGAGCTGGGTAGATCCGTAACAAAGTCCAGGGCCACTCTCTCCCACGGTTCAAACGGCGTTTGCAGCGGTTCCAGCAGTCCCGCCGGTGGTTTGTGCACCGGTTTGGCCCTCTGGCAGGTGTCGCACCTCGCAACGTAGTCCGCGACTTCCCCTCTCAGTCTGGGCCACCAAAAGTCCCTTGCGACTAATTCCACCGTCTTTTCCGTGCCAAAGTGCCCGGCCGTGGGTGCGTCGTGCAGCTGCTGCAGTACCCTGGCGCGAAGTTCGTCTCCCGGCACGTAGATGGCCCCTTTACGTAAGAGCAAGCCGTCTCGTATCTGGAACTCGTCGCCCTTCGCCGTGCCCTTGTGCACCTCTGCCATCTTCGCCTGCGCGAAGGAGTCGTCCTGCAACGCCCGCCGCACCGCATCCAGGTCTACTGTGGCTGAAGCGCACGCCCACGCTGTTGGCGCGAAGATGTGCATGGCTGCCGCTGGCGTCGCCTCTTCGAGGTATTGCGGTTTGCGGGACAGTGCATCCGCCATGACGTTGGTGTCGCCTGGGACGTACTCTATTCGGAAATTGAAGTCAGCAAAGAACTCCGCCCAACGTATCTGCCTCTGGTTCAGGAACTGAGCCGTGCGCCAGTGCTCCAGATTCTTGTGATCCGTGCAGACCTGCACCGTGTGCTTGGCGCCGATCAGGAAGTGCCTCCACGCCTTGAAAGCTGCATGAATGGCCAGCAACTCCCTGTCCCAGATGGTGTAGTTCTGCTCCGACTTGCTGAGCTTTCTGGAGTAGAACGCTCCCGGCCTCCAGACCCCCTGTGGGTCCCTTTGCAGCAGGACAGCTCCCACTGCTCTATCGGACGCGTCTGTCTCTACCCGCATCGGCCTGCTGGGGTCGATATGCAGCAGTTGCTCTTCCGACGCGAAGAGACGCTTGAGTGCCTGAAAGGACTGCTCCGCCTGCTCCGTCCAGATGAATTTCTTTTTCTTGGAGCTTAGCGTGTCCGTAATGGCCGCCGTCTGCATCGCGAACCCCTTGATAAACTTGCGATAGAAGTTGGCGAAGCCGACAAACCGCTGGACCTCCTTCCGGTTGCGCGGGCTCTTCCAATCCAACACCGCACGAACCTTGGCGCTGTCCATGGCTAGCCCCTTGTCCGACAACTTGTAACCCAAGAAATCCACCTCCGTCGTGTCGAACTGGCACTTCTCCAGTTTGGCGTACAGTCTATGCTGCTGCAGCCTCTCCAGCACCTCCCGAACATCTTGGTCATGGGCTTGCTGCGATTCGGAGAATATCAGGATGTCATCCAGAAAGCAGACGCACTTCTTGTAAAGGAGTCCCGCCAACACATGATGCATGAAAGCTTGGAAACAGTGAGAACCGTTTTGCAATCCAAACGGCATCACTCTGTATTCGTAGGTGCCCAGAGGCGTGAACATGGCTGTCTTCCACTCATCGCCCTCCCTCATGCGGATGAGATTGTACGCACCTCGCAGGTCCAACTTGGTGAACACGCGTCCCTTGCGCACCGTCGCTAGTAGGTCGTCAATCCTGGGCATGGGGAAATCAGAAGGCTTGGTCATCTTGTTTAAGAGGCGAAAATCCACCACCAGTCTTTTTTGGGGCGTGTCTTTCTTCTTCACGAAGAAAACAGGACTGCCCCCTACTGCCCTGGACTCCCGGATGAAACCGCGCTGCAAATTGTGATCTATGAACTGTTTGAGTTCCTGTAATTCGTCCTCAGACATGGAATACAGCTTCCCTTTCGGCAGCGTCGCCCCTGGTAGGAGGTCAATCTTGCAGTCATATTGCCTGTGCGGTGGTAGCTTGTCAGCCTCTTTCTCGCAGAAGACCTCCAGAAAGTCTGCGTATTTGTGGGGGACTGCTTGCAACGTTCCCAACTGCAGTTGTGATTCCTCCTCCTCTCCCTCCTGTCTGGGCAGGATGCAGTGTTCTGCGCAATAAGAGGAGCCGAAGATCAGCTGTCTCTGGTACCAAGCCAGTGTCGGACTGTGCCTGTCCAGCCAACTCATGCCCAACACAATGGGCGTGTCCGACAGTCGGGTGACATTAAAACTGATGACTTCCCTGTGGTTGCCAAGGCGCATCACCATCGGTGGCGTTTGCTTCACCACCTGCCCCCCTAGCAACTCTCTGCCATCCACTGTGACGACTTGCAGGGGCAGAGTGGCAGGCAGTAGCTGTATAGCGTGCTGCTCCACAAAATCCTGCGCTATAAAGTCTGCGTTGCTTCCAGAATCCACAGAAAGCGGCACTTCGATAGTGACGCCATCGGGTAGCTGGAGAGATGCTGTGAGCTGCACTACTGGTTTGGGTGGGAGGGGGTCCGTGGGTTGCAAGATCGCTGGGGACTGCTTCACTGATGCGTCTGGCTGGGCCCCAGTGCCTCTGTCTCCAGCCAGACATCGTCGTTTCCCTGCTGTGGTTCTCCTTGCTGCGTTGCTGCAGTCACCATTGCTGAGGCTGCAGTGTGCTTGTGGAGCCTCCGGGGACACTCTTTCGCCAAATGGCCTGGATCCTCGCAGATGTAACACTTCCTGTTCCCTCTAGGAGGCTTCGCTTTCACTGCTGTCGGTGCTTGGGCTCTGGCTGCTGACTGAGCCCTTGCACCTCCAACCTCCATCGGTTCCCCTCCCCCTCCAGGCGGAGGTGTGGATTGCGCACGCGCTGCTTCTCTTGGAACGAAAGAGAAACTTCTCGCTGCTTCGCGCCCTCCACGTCCTTCATCTCTGCACCATGGACGTTCTTCCAGCCTCACCCCCACAGTCAGCGCCCTTTGGACCACCTCCTGCGTGCTTCGGGGCCTCTCCCCCCTTGCAATTTCATCCTTGACCGCAGAGCTTAGACCCTCCCAGAACAGGTCTCTGACAGGGGGCGAATCCCGGTCCCACTCTAAGGCACTGACCAGCGCAAAAAAGCGGGCGTGGTACTGCCGGACGCTTGCCCTCCCTTGTTTTAGTCCATGAATCTCCCGTCGGGCAAGATCCACATCAATCGTAGACAAAAAACACGCATCCATCGCTTTGATAAAGGCATCTGCATTCTGAAGCGCCGGATCTTTATCCCTCCACAAATTGCGTAGCCACGCTTTAGCATCCCCATGCAAATGGGATAGTATGAACCCCACTTTCTCTTCCTCATCTCTAAAGTCTTTTGCCAGCAGTTGCAGTGCGCACATTACGTCTGCTCGAAAATTGGGGTACTGTTGTAAATTCCCATCGAAGTGAGCCACAAGCCCTCCTGCTCTCCGTGCCAACCCAACCCCCTCCGGTCTGGGTCCTGGCTGCCCGTGTTTAACCCATGCTTCAAACCTGGCGTGGAGATCTCTGTAGGCGGCTGCCGCATCCTCCTCCCTCTTCTTGGATGCCAGTACCTCCGCGTTCAATTGGGTAACTGCCTGTTGCAGCGCTGCAACTGTCTCTGCTTCCGTCATCTCTGCTAACCGTCGTGAGCTTGCTCCCAAACACCGATCCCCTCCTCCAGCTGCCTCTCTCTCCGCTGCGAGATATCAGGTGTCCGAAGCTTTTAGAGACGGGTCTTACTGTCAGAGCTGCCACCCAGTCCCAGCTCACATAGGACCAAGTCCGCCAGCGTTCACTTTATAAGAGTCTTTATTAAGTTACAGGTTTCATTTCCGAACTGCAGCGTGCAGCTCTACACCTTCTGCCCTAGGTCGGCGAAGACCCGTCTGAGTCCCCGCCTCTTGCACACCAGCTTAATACCCTAGCCTTGCTCCACCTCCTTCGCCTCTCCCTACGTCTCTGGGTCCTTCTGCCCCCCTGGGCCTCCTCCCTTCTACTCTCCTCTGACGCTGACCCCCCTGATCCTTCTGCCTCCTTGCGGCGGGCTTTAGGACCTGGCTCACTCTCCGGGCTGCTTACTGCTCCAGCTTCCGCTGCATTTGAACTTGGCGCGCGCGCCCAACTCTCTACTTTCCTCTTAACCGTTGCCTCGCTCTCTGAGGAGGGCGTGACCACCCCTGACTCGTGCCCTCCCTCCTGCTGACAGCCTCCGGAACCCGATGCCTGGCTACCTTCCTCCCTGCTGCTCTCAGTCTTGAGCGTGGGTCCCGACTTCCAGCTGCTGCCGCTCTCAGTTATGAGCGTGGGTCCCGACTTCCAGCTGCTGCTCTCTGAATCTCCTCTGTTCCCTTCCTCCTGGGGTGTCCCCCCGGATCCCCCCCTTGCTCTGCTCACTGGGGCTCCCTTTTGGGAGTCCTCTGACTCACTGCTTAGGCTTGGAGATCTCGGGTCGTCATCATCACTCATTTTCCCTTCGGATTCCTCCCCCTCGCTCTCTGCTTCCTCCCTTCTCTGCGTCTCTGCTCCTGAACCCCTGACAGATACCTTAGACAAATGTGCTGATATCTGAATGGTGCAGCAAGGCTGTTTCAAGTGGAGATGAAAAGTTGGGCTTTTGTTTTAGGTGGTCCCCATATAAAGCCATGCCTGTTAATAAGAGAAGAGCACTTAACTGCTTTTCCTGGTTGGGTTTTCCCCCTGCTCATACCTTTGTAAACGAAGAAAACTTTAATAAATTTTTTTTTTAAAAAAAACCCCCACATGGGACACTTTTTTTCTTTCTTTCCGCTCATCAATATGTTAACATTGCATGGAGCAAAAAAAGTAAACTAAGGCCAAAAGTTCTGTGGGATGCTTTTTTTTGTTTGTTATGAAAATGGTTGAAATTTGGAGGCTATACTACCAGGGGGGTGGGTTAGTTTCGTTTGTGCTTTTTTACATGTTGCCACGAAATCCTAATTTCTATGGTCGCTTCCGGAGAAAATAGATAGGTCTGTGTACTGTACGCTGAGATTCTCTGGAAATCAGGGGAGGGGGCGGTTCCAGTTCCTAAGAGTCTTATGTTTCTTGCACAGCTTCCTCCAAGCAGCTCAGAATAGCTTGCCTGTTCCTTCCCCTTCTCACCCTCACCACAACAGCCCCACGAGGTAGGCTTGGTGGACAGAGACTGCGTAGTAAGCTGTGTGGTCGGTTGTGGGTTTGGAACCCAGGTCCCCTTGGCTCAAGTCGCCAAACTTTTTGGACTCAGATTCTGAGAGAGGGGGTGCAAAATAGCAATAACACGAAATCAGAGTGACAGCCACCCCTGGATAACCTTAGGCTTAGCGTGGGAAGTTAGCCCATGCCCTGTTGGTCCCGTTGGGGGAGGTGAAGAAACATTTACTGCTACTAAGACAGAGGTCAAAGGTTTGACCCCAAAGGTTTCAGAAAGGGCTGTAGCTTTTGCATGCTGAAGGTCTAGCTCCAATCTCCAAGAGCATCTCTGCTAGTTAGGGTTGGAGAGACCCATGTACCAGACCCATATTTCCAGAACCATGAGGACTGGAGTCTTGGTTTATTTTTAAGGGAAGGGCTGTAGCTCAGTGGTAGAGCATCTACTTTGCATTCCAGAAGTCTCAGGTCCAACTTCCAATGGCATCTCCAGGTAGGCTCCTTCCTGAAACTCTTTAGTGTACTGTAGACAATAGGTGGACCGGGGGGGTGATTCAGTATTTTATTCCGATTCCTATGTTCCTAACTCCAGTATTGCCTGCTAAATGAGTCCACAGCGTCACAAGATTCCTGCATTGCAGGGGGTTGGATGAGATGACCCTCGTGGTCCTTTCCAACTCTACAGTTCTGTGATTCACTGAGGGGGACGGGGGATGGACGACAATTCCAAGGGCCGTCTGGCGGTTCCCTCCCTGCGAGAAGTGAGGTTACAGGGAACCAGGCAGAGGGCCTTCTTGGTGGTGGCGCCCGCCCTATGGAACGCCCTCCCATCAGATGTCAAGGAAATAATCAACTATCTGACTTTTAGAAGACATCTGAAAGCAGCCCTGTTTAGGGAACTTTTTAGTGTTTTATGGTGTTTTTGATATGTTGGGAGCTGCCCAGAGTGGCTGGGGAGACCCAGCCAGACGGGCGGCGTATAAGTAATAAATATTATTTATTTATTTATTTATTTATTATATCAGTGGACATGTTACTCAGCTGGGTGAGCCAATGTTCTGAAGTCCATATGGGTCGTACAATTTCAGCTTCTTCCCTTTTCTGGCTGGCGCTGACCTTTGTTCAGAAATGTAAATTATGTTCTTCAGAAAAGAGCAATGAGGAAATGGGCTGGAGGCTATTGCTGGAAATATTTTTTGGTGTGCCAGGTGTGGACATCTTTGGGCGGGACGGACATCTCTTTGACACATGCTTGTGTCAGATAACTGCGCCTGCCGAACAGTATGTCTTTAGGAACTGTGCTTTGTAAACGTCAAAACGGCACATCGCCTGAGGGGCAGGAGTGATGATTGAACCAGATAGCAGGGGAGTGTGGATCAGGGCGGCTGCACCCATGACAAATTATGTGGAAGAGTGGATTTTCGCCGGTGCTAACTGGGTGTTACGCAGACTTTGGAGAGACAAACCTCCCTCTTCGCCACAGCTTTAAAAGCTCTCAAAGTGACTTGATTTGGATCTGATTCAAGAGAACTAGACCCATCACAAAATCATTACTTTGATTGAATTTATACGCCCATCTTTCGCCAGTGGGCTCCCACATATCGCAAAACAGAACCAAAGGATTGTACAGCATAAAAAAGTACAAAATCATTTGGTTCTATCCAACTATGTCCTCTGCATAGTATGCTCATTGAAATTAATGGAGCTCAGATAGACATAGCTGTTAATTTCATTGGGTTTCTCCTCTCCTGAGGAGAATGCAACTGAATTAAAATACAGCATTCGCATCTGCACACTGTGTGTGTGTGTGTGTGTGTGATTCAGGATCGAAAGTGACGTTCAGTGATTGGATAGTTTTAGAAAGTTGCTACAGTTCCGTTGTTCTGGAGCTCTATATAAGCAGGCTGACTGAGCTCTTCAGTTCAGTTCTGTTGTGGCCTCTGAATAAAGAAGAGCTGTTTGAAGAATCGCTGTGTCGTCTGATATGTTCACCCACAACTTAACATTGACTACCGTACGTCAAAGAGCAGGAAAAGGCCACAGTCACACTATACTGCCACAACAAGATGGCTACCCCATGGAACTTGCACACATATGATCATCTTGTCGCAAAAGCTAAAATCTACCACATATTTTAGATAGCTGTTTTTGTTTGCTTTCGACACCGCCTAAGATACTATAGTCCAATTTTGCATGATGGGTCCTGGGATCAAGGGGCAACTTTTCGTTTGTTTGGATGCAACTAGACGCCATTTTGAATCAAGACAGCGGACTGAACCTTTGAAAACGGCACAATTTTCCCCCCTTAGGCTTCCCAAATAATGTCAGGTTATGAGACTGCTGGTCTGAATATATTTACTGTATGCCGGTAAACTGTAGCATCACCGTATTAAATAGCAACAAATAACTTTTCAAAACAAATAATTAAAGGAAGCTTCAGGCGCCATCAGCAATTAAGCAAACCTATTTTGCTCATGTTGATGCTCAGACAAAGAGACATCTGCAGCTGCTAATTAAACTGTTTATAAGTAATAAAGAATAGTTAATTATCACATTGAGAATTGGCAGTATGGTCCTTTTGGAAATGTTTTGTTTACAAATTATTGTTATTGATTTATTAATTGCCTTCTAAACCACCGTCTCAAAGAGATTTACACAGAAGGTGCTAGGTATTTCTAGCGAAGGCAGACACCTTGTCTATAATGGAACACTTTTCTGGATTTAATTTTTTAAAAGTTTGAAAAGCTGTTAATCATACAATGTTTCAAAAGGAGAACATGGAGCAAAATTATTGTAGCTACTTCCTTGGCAGTGAAAATTCAGATCCTCTGTTTCCCCACTATCACAAAAGTGATTGCAGTTTAGATATGGTATTTTCTTCTACCTCCCCTTTGTAATAGCAGCTGTTCAGTGTTCAGATCTGACCAATTTGAATACTCAAAGGGAACTTTTCTATTAAGGTCAAAGACGACTCATAGCCACCCATTTTTTTAGTTTTGTATGGAGTGCTGTGAGTGGGCAGGTCAGGGAATACTTGGAGAACACAGCTGTCAGGAAGTCAGACAAGAACTTTATTGTCTCTGTCTTCCGCAAGGACAGACACAACAAACGCCCGACTCCACCCACATACAGTAAGTCCAGTGCCATCTAGTGATGAAATGCTATTAATGACACTATCCACTGAAAGCATCACTGGCTCAACGAAAATTAAATTTCTAATTTTTGCCTGAACAATGGAACAATGTGTGAAATAGGTCCGGAGGAACGCCATATTGGTTAACTACCTCCTCCAGATGTGAAAACTTGGGAAAATACAGGTCTATCCCTCTTTTGCTGCTGGATGCAAATGTCTTGGAATCTGTTGTCAGTCATGTGCATAGTCCTCAGCCAATGGCTAAATAGCCTAGTCTGTATTCTCTGATGTTTTGTGACTAAACCTGTCTCTGGTCTCCAAACCACTGTAGGCATATCGTTACTCCAGATGTACCCACTCGACCGCTTTGATTGGCAGATTTGGCACTCTTACAGGTGCCATATTAATAATACGTGTTCCACATTTGGAAGAGCTCAATCTTTTAATGTGGCATCACCTGCACTTTGGATGCAAGTTATATATAATCTGTTTTAATTTCTGGTTTCAACTTTCTGAAATTGTCGTCATTAATTCTTCCTGTTGATAATTTCATTGTTTATTTTATTGCTCAACAACTTTGGCTGCCCCCACCAACAAAAATCCTCGCTACGCCCACGATCCTCTTTGAGATATACGGTCGAGCGGTGTATACATTTTATGAAATAAATAATGAATAAAGGAAATTTTCTAAAGGGGAAACATCAGCCCGTTGTTCAGAATCTTATGAACCTCTTAAAAAGAAAAGGAACCTATAGAAACAAATAAATAGGAAAAGAAAGAGGAAACAAAACACTTTAACATAAATGTTTTTATTTGTGCATTTAGATCTGTAGACGATTCAAAGAAAGAAAATAGTATGTATTATTTTAATGAAAAGGAGGGACAAAAAATATAAATTAGACACTCAGACCAATTGCAAATTAGTGTCTAAATGTTTTGTATTAAATTTAAGTTGTTGTTATTGACACAGTTGAGTGACACTGCCTGAGCAGCTTGCCTGGGAACACAGTTCTGCCTATTATCTCAAGAGCTTGCAAGCCTGACGTGGCTGGGTGGGACTCCACCCCTCCCCTTCTCTCTTGAAGAGAAATGAGGTGTGACTCTTGCCACTGCAAGTATTCTGCCCTGGAGGCTTCTTGCATCTTCCTTTGTGGCTTGACAGCCTTTTAGCACCTGCGGGGCAAGAAAAACCTAAACAAAGCTCATCTTGGTATCTCTCTTTCTCCAATGTGTGTGTTGGTGGTGTGGCACCCAGTCAGATGGGCTGGGTATAAATAATAATAATAATAATAATAATAATAATAATAATAATAATAATAATAAATTTAAATCAGACAATTTGATTCCGTACAACTGCATCTTCCAATCAAATGGAGCTTCCCTGTTCAGCAGCAGTCTACCTCCCGAATGCCTCTTCCTGCAGGGCAAGAGCAGGAAAAACATTGCCACCTTTGTGTCCAGATAGTGGGCTTCCTGGAAGCCTCTCTCTCTTTGGTCACAGGGCTAAGAAGCCAGATTCTGAGAAAGATGGAATATAGATATAATAATAAATAATATGCCCCTCCCCTGCCTTAAAAAAAAAGTCAGAAAGGTTTCTGTCTTGCGCTGTCAGCATCCATGACACAAGAGCCGTTAGGCTGCTTTTGGTCTGGTTATGGTTTGGTTTTTTCTTTTCTTTTTTACCTCTCCACCCATTCTTTCCTTCCTGGAAAAGAAAATACAGACCACTGAGATAGCAAGTGCCTGATTGTACTGATTGGGTTTTGCATGGGTAGCGAGAGTTACGTTTTTATGCAAAACCGTACTCCTGAGGTACCACACTCTCAGGAAGAAGTTGGCAGACCAACAAGGCGGGGGGGGGGTTGCTGCCTTGTTCAGAGGGGCACTGCCCCCCACCTTGCCACCACGTTTCGTTTGCAAGGTTTTTTGCAAACCACGTAAAAAAGGAAGAAAGCTTGCAGCAGTTGGGACTCCTTAACTTAGCGAAAAGCAAGCCGGAAGTGACATGACAGGAGTTTTTGAGCTGGTTTTGAGCTATTTTTCATGAAAATTGCCCAGATCTTCACTACTGATATGGGCTGCCATACGTCTGGATTTTCCTGGATATTTCAGCGATTTCTGCCTGGACTCTGCTTAATGGGGCTGAATATGGGCTGTGTCTGGAAAATTCCAGACCTATGGCAACCCTAGTATCCCGTCCATCTGACTGGTTTGCCCCAGCCACTCTGGGCGGCTTCCAACATATATAAAAACATAATAAAGCATGAGACTTCGAAAAGTTGCTCTCTACAGGACTGCTGTCAGATGTCTTCTAAAAGTCAGGTACTGTGGTACTTCGGGTTACAGACACTTCAGGTTACAGATGCTTCAGGTTACAGATGCTTCAGGTTACAGACTCCGCTAACAAAGAAATAGTATCGCGGGTTAAGAACTTTGCTTCAGGATGATAACAGAAATCGTGCTCCAGCAGTGCGGCGACAGCAGGAGGCCCCATTAACTCAAGTGGTACCTCAGGTTAAGAACAGTTTCAGGTTAAGAACGGACCACCAGAATGAATTAAGTTCTTAACCCGAGGTACCACTGTAGTTGTTTATTTCCTTGACATGGGAGGGCGTTCCACAGGGCGGGTGCCCCTACCAAGAAGGCCCTCTGCCTGGTTCCCTGTAACCTCACTTCTCACAGGGAAGGAACTGCCAGAAGGCCTTTGGAGCTCAGTGTCCGGGCTGAGCTATGGGGGCAGAGACACTCCTTCAGGTATACAGGGCCAAAGGTGTTTAGGACTTTAAAGAGCAGCACCAACACTTTGAATTGTGTTTGGAAACATACCGGGAGCCAATATAGGTCTTTCAGGACCGGTGTTATATGGCCCTGGCAGCCACTCCCAGTCACCAGTCTAGCTGCCGCATTCTGGATTAGTTGTGATTTCTGAGTCACCTTCAAAGGTAGCCCCACGTAGAGTGCATTGCAGTAGTCCAAGCGGGAGATAACCAGAGCATGCACCACTCTGGCGAGACAGTCCACGAGCAGGTAGGGTTTCATCCTGCGTACCAGATGGAGCTGGTAGACAGCTGCCCTGGACACAGGATTAACCTGTGCCTCCATGGCTGGCGACGTGGGTGGCATTGTGGGTTAAACCACAGAGCCTAGGACTTGCTGATCAGAAGGTCGGCGGTTCGAATCCCGCGACAGGGTGAGCTCCCGTTGCTCAGTCCCTGCTACTGCCAACCTAGCAGTTCGAAAGCACGTCAAAGTGCAAGTAGATAAATAGGTACCGCTCCGGCAGGAAGGTAAACGGCGTTTCTGTGCGCTGCTCTGGTTCGCCAGAAGCGGCTTAGTCATGCTGGACACATGACCCGGAAGCTGTACGCCGGCTCCCTCTTCCAATAAAGTGAGATGAGCGCAGCAACCCCAGAGTCGGCCACAACTGGACCTAATGGTCAGGGGTCCCTTTACCTTTACCATGGACGGCTGTGAGTCCAAAATGACTCCCAGACTGCACACAGTTGCTCCATTCAGGACCAGGGAATCCCCCACACCTGCCTACCCCCTGTCCCCTCAGAAACAGTACTCCTGTCTTTTCGGGATTCAACAGATTCATGGAGGATGCAGCTATAAGTGATTACTGGCATTGATGGCTATATACTGCATTTGCAGTGATGCTTCTGAATACCAGTTGCTGGAAGCCAGAGGAGGGGAGAGGGCTCTTGTGTTCGAATCCTGCTTGGAGATTTCCCACAAGCATCTGGTTGGCCACTGTGGGAACAGGATGCTGAGCTGGGTGGTCCATGGGCCTCATAGGCTCCTCCCTGGAACAGCTGCTCTTGCTGCTTCTTGGGCTCTGGATCAGCTCCTGCGCTTAACACCGACTTTGCAACTTTTACAAGGGCTCTGCAGGTTGTCAAGAGGCGACAAAAGCGAGGCCGTTCTGTTTCTCTCTCCCCGCCCCCCAGCTGCCGCCGCCTTTCTCCACTGGCTCACCACATTTTCCTTATTTTAGTCCCGCTGTTGACCTTGGGAGGTGACAAAATGGAAAATGATTACGGGGAGCTGGGGGAAAAAAACAACAACGAAAAAGAGTGGGAAACAAGCCTCTCTGTCGGCTTTTGCTTGTCAATTTGTAAGCGGTTTTTATCAGAGCGCAAGGCTCCTTCCTGTTCCCAGAATACAGTGCAAAGATGCAATTTTTCTGTGCCCTCCCCCCCCTCCACACAACCCAATTGTGTTTGCAGGAAGACACACATTTTGATAACACCTAGAAAGGTCTCCGCTGCCTGGCTTGCTTGCATGCACGAACCAGGATCTCTGTAGACCTTCTGTGCTTCAGGGAGGGACATGGAGTACTTTGGATGCTGTTGGTTTGCAACTCCCACCAGGCCCAGCCAGCATGACCAGTGGTTAGAGGTGATGGGAGTTTTAACCCAGCAGCATGTGAAAGGGGGCCGCGGGTTTTCTTTAGTCCTGCTGCATTTCCTATAGGACATTAACAACAACAACAAAAACCACAATTGGGATTAGAGAAAACTCATGGAAGGCTATTTGGGTCTAATGGCTGAGATAAAGCCTCCCTGTGCAGGGGCAGTGTACCTGTGAATGCCAGTTGCTAATGGGAGAATAATGGGGAAGGGCTCTTTATGACACTTGGAAACTCTTAGCACTCCCTAGGTAATCCAGCTGTCCCCCAGGCAGTGGCGTAGTGTGGGTTGTCAGCACCTGGGGCAAGGCAAGTAATTTGTGCCCCCTAACCCGTGGATTTGCGCCCCCTAACCCGTGAATTTGCACCCCCTAACCCTAACCCCCAGATGTTGCGCCCGGTGCACCCGGCCCCCCCTGCACCCCCACGCTACGCCACTGCCCCCAGGGGTACAGTATCGCCCACTTTGGGAACCATTTGTCTAGGCCCTAGACTCTAGGGGGTTGGCAGGGGGTTGGTGAGCTGAATGAACAGGGGCCAGCCCTGTGTGTGTGTGTGTGCGTGTGTGTGTGTGTGTGTGTGTGTCTTATGCACACACACAAAAGTGCCCTTCATGCAAGCAGATTCCAGGGCAGTGTACAAGAATGAAAATACAGTGGTACCTCGGGTTACATATGCTTCAGGTTACATACGCTTCAGGTTACAGACTTCGCTAACCCAGAAATAGTCTTCAGGTTAAGAACTTTGCTTCAGGATAAGAACAGAAATCGTGCTCTGGTGGTGCGGCAGCAGCAGGAGGCCCCATCAGCTAAAGTGGTGCTTCAGGTTAAGAACAGTTTCAGGTTAAGTACGGACCTCCGGAACAAATTAAGTACTTAACCTGAGGTACCACTGTAGAAAGCAATAAAATAAGAGAGTTCCTTTGTACACAACACTAAAACCCAGGGCCAAAATAATTATAGTATAGAACAGTTAAGGGAGTAGGAGGCCATAAATCCATTCCGGGGGTGGGGACAGGCGTTGAGCCATACTGGTTCTGGATGATGGGAGTTGTAGTCCAAAACATAAGAAGGGTATTGACAAGCTGGAAGGTGAGGAGACAGGATGGACCAAGATAATTTAAAAAGGCCTGGAAACCAAGCCTTAGGAGGAACGGCTGAGGGAATTGAGGATGTTCATGTTCAGCCCTAGAGGAGAGAAGACTGAGAGATGATATGAGAGCCGCCTTCAAGTATCTGAAGGGCTTTCACATGGAAGATGGAGCAAGCTTGTTTTCTGCTGCTCCAGAGTGTAGCTCCCGAATCAATTGATTCAATGGCAAGAATGGGGATTCAGACTAAGCATTAGGAAGAACTTCCTTACGTTAGAGCTGTTTGACAGCGGAGTGTATGACCTTGCAAAGTGGTGGACACACCTTCGTGGGGGGGGGGGTTCAACAGAGGTTAGGTGGGTCATCTATCAAGGATTCTTTAGCTGTGATTCCTGCAACTGTGGGAGTTGGACTAGCTGTCTTAAATATTGCATGAGGAAGTATTTGGGCAGAATATCTGCATTTAGATATGTATGGAATTACATATTATGAGAGGATTAAAAGAAAAAATACTGGTTAGTGTAGAAATGGAAGAGAATGATGGGCTGAAACATGCCAAGATGCCATGGGTCATAAAAAGAGACAGATTTGCCCATTCCTGGACTAAGCCGATCTTGCTTGTAAACTGGTGACTTGCATGCAATTGTGTGTGTGTGTGTGTGTGTGTGTGTGTGTGTGTGTGTGTGTCAAATCTTTTTACACTTATTTCCCTTACTGGAAACTTCATAGCTGTCCCAGAGCTCTGACCCGCTCCACTAAGGAGCTCAGGGGTTTTAGTTTTCTTGGCATCCCTTTGCAAAAAACAAGCTGTTTGAGAACAATCTTAAGAGAGATCTTATCACGATCAGCACAGGTGGGGGCAAGGGGCAGGGAGGTAGGAGCAAGTCATAACTTTATCAGCTTCGGCGGAAACCTTCCCGGGACAACCCTTGTTTTACTTTTCCTTGCCAGGCTTTAAACAAAAGTCCAGTTTGTGTGTGGATGTATTTTGTGTGTGTGTCTGTGGTGTTGTGGAGGGCGGAGGTGGAAAATACCTCTTAAGGGAAACCTCTGTTTGAAAAGCGCCAGGCCTGATATCGCGGGAAATGCTGCTGTGGTTTCCTGTGAGTAACTTTTGGGAGGGTTCGCTGCAGTTTCCCCAACCGTAAGATTTTGCTGCTGACCTAACGTTGCAACATTTGTTAGCCTGCCTTCTGAGTCCTTTCAACTAGCACCCCTGAGCCTGCAAAGCAGGGGCGACAGATAATGTGTCCCCTTTTTCGCCCCTGCTCCCGAGCTCCCACCAGTTTGGGCCGTGGTGGCAAAAACAAAAGAGGGGGTGCAGAATAAATAAGAACATAAATAGAGCCACACAGGAAGTGTGCTGTACTGAGAAAATAAGCAAAAAACGCTCAGCTCCTGCTTGAATTTACAGTGGTACCTTGGGTTAAGTACTTAATTCGTTCCCAGAAGTCCGTACTTAACCTGAAACTGTTCTTAACCTGAAGCACCACTTTAGCTAATGGGGCCTCCTGCTGCTGCCGCACCGCCAGAGCACGATTTCTGTTCTCATCCTGAAGCAAAGTTCTTAACCTGAAGCACTATTTCTGGGTTAGCGGAGTCTGTAACCTGAAGCGTATGTAACCCGAGGTACCACTGTATTACATTGGGTTGGCTTCCTTTGTTTGCCCCCGGAACCGTTGGGTCTCTTTCAAAATTCAAATACGCCCCCCCTTTCTTTTTAAAGCACTTTGGGGATTTCTCTGGAAACTCACTCTGCTGTGTTTTGCTTTGGCAAGCGTTGGCCAAAGCCACCTCCGTTTTAGACTTCTCCGTGAATCTGTCACAGGGTGGTCAGAATGCGACCTTCTAATGTGCACTTTTGGGGACCTCTCGCAAGTGTGAGGAGAGCGAGATGCGTTGGAAAACTTGGGGGGGCAGACAGCTCCTCGGTTGTTCTGTTTGAATCCTGCCTTTGCGGAAAAGGGAAAAAAGGAGAAAGAGACCTGAAGCTGGCTGCCGTTTTTTAGCACGGGCGGCGGCAGAAATCTCCTGGGTTGATCTTGGCCTTTTTGTCTGTTGTGACATGGGCTGAGGGGAAATGGTATTTTGCTTTGCTTTCCCTCTTGGAACCTGATTGGGCCAGCCCGGCTGCAAAAGGGGGTTCCCTGGATTTGTGGCAGAAAGGGATATCCCAGCCCTGTTTAGGCGTGCCGTTTATTCGGCTAGGAAGCAGAAAGAGTTCACGCAGGGCTAGCTGTTGTCTCTTGTTCATGGGTGGAGCCTGCAAAATTGCAAATGCAACAGAAAAAGAGGAGGGCGGGTAAGCAAAAAAAAAAAAAAAAGTAAACACTGTGCAGCTGGGTGTGAGCAGGCAAATAAGGTCCAGGATTTCCTGAAAGCCATAGCACGTCAGGAGCTGGTGGTTTAGAAGTCTTTGAGCTTCTTCACATTCTGCGAAAGGCCAAAGGCCCATCTAGTCCATCAGCCTTTTTCTCGGCTGCCGAGTTTTTATTTTTCTCCCCCGCCTGCCCTCCAAAACAGATGCCTTTGCTGAATTTCCTCCAGATATTCTCGCATCCTTTTTGTTCTTGTGGCAGTCGTCGTCCCCGCACTCCCACAATGCCCTGGAAAGCCGCTAGCCCTGCCCTGGGGCATTGTTGGAGGCTGTGCAAGCGCCAACCAGGCTGCCAACGCAATTGCTTTGTTGCAGCAAATATATACGGGCATCTCCCAACTTATGTGGGGGTTACGTTCCCGGGTGAAATCAGGTACAGTGGGGAACACCATCTGAAAAACCTGTATAAACCCTTCTTTCTCAAAACCACCAACTCACCACAGGTCGCAAAGGCTCCTGGGATTGCAGTTGCAAAGGCTTCTGGGATCACTAGCCATTTCCCCGTTCTTTTTGAGCTGCTTTTACCCTTTTCGTGCCTTTTTGCCATTTAAAATTGATTTATTTAATTATTTTTTGGCATCTGGGCACAGGTGGGGAGATGCTTGCGGTTATACTAGGGGCTGAACCCCCGACCTCTTCTCTCACAAATGCCATCCCTTCCCTCTCCACACAGACCTTTCCAAATCTCCGCTGGCTGCTCTGGGCCACCTGCCAGCCTGGACCTGGCTGATCGCCCAACATCCTCAGCTGCCCACCTCCACCTCTGGTCCCCTCTCCCCAACCCCTACAACACTGTTGCAATGATTCAGCAGCTCCGAAAGCCAAGTTTGCCATCGTGTTGCAGTTCATGTCGCCACCTGTTGGGAGATGGTCAAACTGCAGCGTGATGACATCCTTAGGAAAATATGTATATTAGGAGAGGTATTCAAACATTAGGAGGGGAAAAGAGAGAAGATGTGCTACTGCTGTACCTAATAGCAAGTCCTCAACCCTAAGGAGAGATTATGTGAAGGGTCTTTCATACCTCAGCAGTAGAGTGCCCATTTTTTTGTAGAAAATTTTAATCACCAGCATCTCCATTTTTTTTAAATAAAAAGGCCAGATAGCAGGTGTTGGGTCAGACTGGAGAGAAGGAGAAGATGGAGCGGAAGAGGAGTCAGAGGCTGGAGGGACAAGGTTTAGTGAGCAAGAAGAGTCTGTGGCAGAGTGCAGTTCAGACTCTGAGGCTGAAGCAGAGGCTGGAGAGGAAGGGGGGTCCAAAAGGTGGCTGAGGAGGCCAGGGAGTCTCCCTTTTCTGCTGAGACCAGCTCCTCACCCTCCCCAGTCCCCCGGTCTCTGAGAACGTGCAAATAAATGAAAAGAGCAGAACAGAGATTAGTTGATGTGCTAATTAGGCATGGCAATTCTGTGCAGATCCTGCTTTTGCCAACAAAGAGTTAACTACAACTTGCATGGTGTGATTTACTGCAGGCTCCTTCTTACAGAAAAGGGATGCGGGTGGTGCTGTGGTCTAAACCACAGAGCCTAGCACTTGCCGATCAGAAGGTCGGTTCGAATCCCTGCAACAGGGTGAGCTCCCATTGCTCGGTCCCTGCTCCTGCCAACCTAGGAGTTCGAAAACACGTCAAAGTGCAAGTAGATAAATAGGTACCGCTCTGGCGAGAAGGTAAACAGCGCTTCCGTGCGCTGCTCTGGTTTGCTAGAAGCGGCTTAGTCATGCTGGCCACATGACCCGGAAGCTGTATGACGGCTCCCTTGGCCAATAAAGTGAGATGAGCGCCGCAACCCCAGAGTCATCCGTGACTGTACCTCCTTACCGATGGGGACAAAGCTGGAGTGAGCTGGCTCTGCCTGTCATTGCTCTGGCGCCACCTACTGTTAACTTCCCTGCCTTATGCCCTACCAGTTCCAAGGTGCGCCAGCTACAACACCCAGAGGTCCAAAGGTGACCAATCCCTGCTTTGGAACATTGGAGGGCCACCCAAATCAACAGTGTCCTTTTGTGAGGCTCAAACAATGCACAATGAAAACATTCATGGAAAAGTTTGTTTTAATCCACAATAAAAAGATTGATTAAACCTTTAAAAAAGTTGACTTTCCTGCCGTAAAAACAAACAGCAGCGAGAGCATTCAAAGCCCCGCAGAAACAAATCTGCTCCAAGTACAAAAAAAATACATAAAAATGTAGTTTGAGAATGCCAGGGGAGAACAGACAGGTTTTCATCTGATGCCAAATGGATCTTAATGTAGATGCCAGGTAAGCCTAATTGGGGAGGATCTTCTTGTCGTCAGTTTCTCTGCCTTTGTCATAATCCAATAAATTGGGGCCATCCCAATGAATTTGACCCTTTCTTTTATCCCTCCAACATTTAGCTTCGTTGGATGTCCACAAGTTCTAGTGTTGCGCGAGAAGGAGAAAACCTTTCCTCTATCCCCTTTTTCCATGCCCTGTATAGTTCTAGAACCTTCTGTCATGTCACTTCTTTATTCGCCTTTTCTCTAAACCGGAAAGTCCCAAATGCTGCAACCGTTCTTCATAGGGAATCGCTCCTCCCTCTTCCACAAGATGTTGATGAAGCCCGAAACCTGGACGGCTTGCGTTCCTGCAAAAATATACATTAAAACAGCCTGTGTATTGTTGCCATTATCACTTTTAATCCATAAATTCCCTCAAAGGGAACGGGGAGCTGAGAACTGAGGGAGAAGTCGTCAGGCTGACATGTTGTGTTAAGCTGTCAGCTGCGGTTGACACACGGCAGTCTCCTTTTGTGACGTGGTTTCTCTCCCATTAATATGTTTGGGCTGGGGTTTAGCTAGTGAAAAGAACAATTCATTTTTCAGAGATACTCATCCAGGGGCAATTTCCCCAAAATGGTGTCGCTTGGGAAGGGCTGTTATTTTCTCTTCCTTGTCCTTAGCAATTTAACCCTGCTACGATTTGATTTGCGGCGTGTCGGGAGGGATCTGTGAATGGGCGGGAGGAGGCAGTCGGCTTGTCTCTTGCTTGCCTGGAAGAAGAAAGAGAGCCGGTGGTGGTGGTGTGGTGGTTAGAGCGTTGGCCTCTGATTCAGTGGACCAGGGTTCGAATCCCCATTCAGCCATGAAGCTCACTAGACGATCTTGGGCCAGCCACTCACTCTCAGCCAAATCTACCTCACAGAGTTGTTGTGAGGAGAACTATGTGTGCCACCTTGAGCTCCTTGGGTAGAAGTGCAATAAATAAATGTGTCTGAATGAGTATGCGCCTACTGCGCAAAGCAAAAGTTGCTTTCCTAGCCCCTCCTACTTTTGCCTCTGGCTCCTCCCACCAATGTATGTGGCTCCCTGAATGTTGCCTAGAAGGAAAAACATCTCTTGGGCTGAAACAGCTTTCCTGGTACCCCTTGTCTATGCATATATCTGTTCTCTGTCAGTTTCTTAAGTCTGATCAATTTTTGCCTTAAGAATGTCGTTTCTAGTAACAAATTCCCCATTGAAATTTGCATTTTAGGTATCGTATTTTATTTTAGCATGTGCATTGCTGAATCTTTTACCTTAAAGGAAGCATTCTAATGCCTTGTGGTACTTTTTCCTTTGCAACGTTTGGAGAAGTGCAAAATCTGAAGGCCAAGCGCATTAGTTTTTGAGGTGAGGAGGCACGACGGCCTCTATCAGAATTGGCAGAAAGTCAATTAGTTCACCAAAAGCAGCAAAAACCTGTTGCTACAAAGCATACGGCGATGGGTGTTAATTTGTTCATCTTCCTTCAAAGGAAGTGCAATGAAGCACTCCTTATCTACAGCTCACCCCCATGCACCGCTTTTGCATCAGAGATGCTCCCTAGGCCCGTATTGACCATGCCACGATATGTTTATTTCTTTCTTTCATTCAAGAAAGAACTTAACAAGCCTCAAGCTTCTAATCCCTATGACTGCAAAGATTGGCCAGGAGAAATCTGCACCACAGAGCAGTAGCGGGTGGGGGAAAGAAAGGTTCAGGAGAATTTCCTGTGTCCAAGGTGTTTTGTCTTTATGTTTTCCCCCTCCTTATGGCTAACAGGAGCAGAATGACTCCTGCAAGAGGCAAATGTATATATCCGGCCTGATTTAGGCAGGTTGCACCGGTGCAATTGGGCAGGCTGTCTTTGCAGGTACGAAATGCAAATATCTCTGCCCATGTTTATCCTCTCCATCACCTGCCCGTCACACATTTGCTTGTGAGGGATGCCGGGATGAGGTCTTCCCATTGCAAAAGGACGTTTGTTTGACTTGGCGGAGGCTGAAATGTCAGCGCTAGTCAAACACCAGCTGCAGTTGGAGTTCCAGTTGCCTAAGTGACTCCCAGACCCAATTAATCTTAGAGAAACTTAACCTGTGTGTGCCTGCAGCCGATTTCCCCCACGTTCCTTCCATGTTAAAGTAGCCTTTCCCAAGTGGCAAGACTGAGAAAGGCAAAATTTGTATTTGTATTTAGAAAAGAATTATTACTGTAACATTTTTAGTCCGACAAAGGACCCGTGTGTTGGTGGTCGTGTATCGATTGGACAAATGGTTGCTGGCTGTTCTCGATCTGAAATATTTCCAGCCATCGGGGGGAAAATTATGTCTCTGATTTCAATCGGGTTAGCAGATATTTCAATTCGTCAACATGCGAACGTTTTGCAGCAAGGGGGGTCATGCAGGTCTGTTGCTGCAAATGAAAATACTCTGCCTCCGCGGTCGGAGGCAGCACTTCTTCTAAATTCCAGATGCTGGAAGTGCAGTGGGAGAGAGGGCTCTTGTGTTCAAATCCTGCTTCCGGGTTTCCCACAGACATCTGGCTGGCCGCTGTTGAGAACAAGATAGCCCATTGGCAGTTGGTAGAGCATGAGACCCTTAATTTCAGATACACAGTTTGGGTTTGAGCCCCACATTGGGCTAAATCAGGCATCCCCAACCTTCGGCCCTCCTGATGTTTGGGACTACAATTCCCATCATCCATGACCACTGGTCCTGTTAGCTAGGGATCATGGGAGTTGTACGCCAAAATATCTGGGGGGGCTGCAGATTGGGGGTGCCTGGGCTAAATGATTCCTCTGTTGCAGGGGGTTCAACTAGTTGACCCTTGGGGTTCCTTCTAACTCTACAATTGGCCTGATCCAGCAGTCTTTTTGTGCCTAATAATAATAATAATAATAATTTATTTATACCCCATCCATCTGGCTGGGTTTCCCCAGCCACTCTGGGTGGCTCCCGGCAGGATATTAAAAACACGATCAAACATTAAAAACTTCCCTAAACAGGGCTGCCTTCAGATGTCTCCTAAAAGTCAGATAGTTGTTTATTTCCTTGACATCTGATGGGAGGGCGTTCCACAGGTCAGGCACCACCACTGAGAAGGCCCTCTGCCTGGATCCCTGTAACCTTACTTCTCGCAGTGAGGGAACTGCCAGAAGGCCCTCGGAGCTGGTCCTCAGTGTCCAGGCAGACACTCCTTCAGGTATACTGGGCTGAGCCTGTTTAGGGCTTTAAAGGTCAGCACCAACACTTTGAATTGTGCTCGGTAACATACTGGGAGCCAATGTAGGTCTTTCAGGACCAGTGTTAAATGGTCTCAGCGGCCACTCCCAGTCACCAGTATAGCTGGCACATTCTGGATGAGTTGTAGTTTCCAGGTCACCTTCAAAGGTAGCCCCACGTAGAGTGCATTGCAGTAGTCCAAGCGAGAGATGACCAGAGCATGCACCACTCTGGTGAAACAGTCCGTGGGCAGGGAGGGTTTCAGCCTGCGTACCAGATGGAGCTGGCAGACAGCTGCCCTGGACACAGAATTGACCTGCACCTCCATGGACAGCTGTGATCCAAAATGACGTTCTTATGTTTTTCCCAAGCCACCCCAACGTTGTGCCTACCTCCATTTCTTTTTGCCAAAACCAGAGGGCAAGTACATTTTGTTTAGGGACAAACATGTGGGCCACATCTGGCCCAGGGGTTAGCATCCACTGTAATTAGAGAGCCAGCCTTTGCTTGGAGACAGCAAATATTTGCCTCCGCTGGCGCTGTGAATGTCTTCTGTGTTGCTCTCCTTGCTCATTGTTGCTCCGTTCTTCCACCGAAAGTGAAATTGCAAATTGTCTCTGATGACACTCTCGCTCTCTCTTCTTCCGCAGGCTTTCCTCTTTTCAGAAAGAGGTTCGGTGTTGTCTGCAGCAGTGAGTCATTCGGGAGCTTGCTATGAATTGTGAACTCATTCACTGAATGCTAATCATGTAAAAAAAGAGTAAAAAATGAGCAGCTTGGTGGATGCCAGGAATTGACTCCCCTCCCCCAGTATGATTCAGCTGTTTGCATTAAAAATTTGCTGCATAGTTTGAAGAGGATGGGCAGGGACAGGCGCATTTGTTCATTTCTACTCCGACTCATTTTGGCAAATTTTTAACCTATAATTTCATGCTGCTTTGTTACTGCATCAGTCTGAGATACTGTGTGTGTGTGTGTGTACAGATATTGATACAAATGTGCATTTTCTTGCTGAATCATAGAATTGTTGGAAGGGACCCTGAGGGTCATCTAGTCCAACCCTCTACAATTCGAGTCCTACCCTCCAGAGCAGGAGAAAACAAGCTTGCTCCATCTTCCATCTGAAAGCCCTTTAGATATTTGGCTATTGTATCAAAATGTGTGCTTTTGAGTCATTTAAGCTACCAAAGACTGTGAGGCGCCATTTGGAGAAGCTCTGAATCAAGCGAATAGCCAAAAATTCCACTCTGAACATTCATTTTGAGAGGTGTGGCTAATCAGGGGCCCTGGGAGCGTCATGAGATTCCAGCTTCCACCAACCCCAGCTACCTTGACCAATCTTCAGAGATGTTGGGAGTTGTAATCCGGCGGCATCTGGAGACCACAGATTAGCCAACCCTGTTGCATGTTGTTGTTGTTTAGTCATTTAGTCGTGTCCGACTCTTCATGACCCCATGGACCAGAGCACGTCAGGCACTCCTGTCTTCCACTGCCTCCCGCAGTTTGGTCAAACTCATGCTGGTAGTTTCGAGAACACTGTCCAACCATCTCGTCCTCTGTCGTCCCCTTCTCCTTGTGCCCTCAATCTTTCCCAACATCAGGGTCTTTTCCAGGGAGTCTTCTCTTCTCATGAGGTGGCCAAAATATTGGAGCCTCAGCTTCAGGATCTGTCCTTCCAGTGAGCACTCAGGGCTGATTTCCTTCAGAATGGAGAGGTTTGATCTTCTTGCAGTCCATGGGATTCTCAAGAGTCTCCTCCAGCACCATAATTCAAAAGCATCCATTCTTCGGCGATCAGCCTTCTTTATGGTCCAGCTCTCACTTCCATACATCACTACTGGGAAAACCATAGCTTTAACTATACGGACCTTTGTTGGCAAGGTGGAATGTGCAAATACCAAGTTCCAGGATACGGAACAGTGTGCAGTACTGGTCCCCTCCCCTCAAAAATTATATTATAAACTCGGGAAAAGGTTCAGAAAATGGCAACTAAAAACTATCAAGTGGGTGGAAAAATTCTCCAGTGCAAAAAGGTTGCCCTTTTGGGGACTTTTTAGTTTAGAAAAAAAAATGGTTTTCTTCCTCTCATAACACTAGGGCTTTTAGACCTCCAATGAAATTGAATGGTGGAAGATTCAGGACAGATAAAAGAAAGCATACCCTCCAACATTTCACCGATGAAAATAGGGATGTGCTATTTTTGTTGTTTTTGTTGGTTTGTGTTGTTGTTGCTGTTGTTGTTATACCCTGCCCATTTGACCGGGTTGCCTCAGCCGCTCTGGGTGGCTTCCAATATATATAAAAACACAATTAAACATTAAAAAAACCTCCCCTATACAGGGCTGCCTTCACATGTCTTCTAAGGGTTGTATAGTTACCAGTCTTCTTAGCTTGGGAGTTACATAACTCCATACCCTCCAACATTTCTCTAATAAAAATATGGACGTCCTAAGGGAAAGTGGGGCATTCTGGGATCAAATCAGAAACCGGGATGGCTTCTGTAAATCCGGGACTGTCCCTGGAAAACAGGGGCACATGGAGGGTCTGAGAAAGTCATTCATGCAGTGCATAGTTGAACTATGGAACGCCCTCCCTCAGGAGGCAGCGACGGTCAGCATCTTGGATGACTTTTAAGGAGACAGAAGCAGTGATGAACACAAGAGCGGAGAGTCGCTCCTGCTTTCGGGTCCCTGAAGGCATCTGGCTGGCTACTCTGAGAACAGGATGGGCCCTGGGCCTGATCCTGCAGGCTCTTACATTCATATGGTCCTACCTTACAAAGTGGTTGTGGGGAGAGAGAATGCATGTGAGGTGCTTTGAATGTTCTGAAGCACCATATAGCACTGCTAAATGCATTAGCGGGAGTCACGACGGTGGTTGCTGTGGAAACAGGCCACCCCGTGAGGCTCCCTCTGGAAAACATTGGGGAGGGGGAGGATTACCTTTGGGGGAATTGGGGGAAGTGTTCAATGGGGGAAAGAGGAATGAGAAGTGATGAAGTGGCATGTGGGGTGGTTTTTTGGGGCAGGGGAGGAACAGGCACCCACCCGCTTTTCAAGAGCACCCAGACTTGCACAGCATTGAAATGGCAAAGATTCAGCCAGCGTCCATTTTATTCAGAGCTTTGCACATGTCTCGATGCAGTTCAGCAACTCCTTTTCATATTGTACGTATAGTGCGCAACACCTGGAGATTTTGAAACTGTTGAGTGCTTTAGAAATGCTTCAAAATATATAATCTCCAGACACGGACGCAACATTTTTGAAGACATAAGTGCACAGGCCAACACCAGGCCATCCACTTCTCATATGTGTCCTAGGGCATGGTTTCCCAAACTTGGGTCTTCAGCTGTTTTTGGACTACAACTCCCACCATCCCTAGCTAGTAGGACAAGGGATGATGGGAATTGTAGTCCAAGAACAGCTGGAAACTCAAGTTTGGGAAACAGTGAGTATGTGAATGTATCATCTAACAATGAGAGATTTGGATTGTGTGTTTGGTCTTTTTGCAAATCAATGACTGCCCTTTTTCTTTCCCACTCTTTCCCGTCCGTGGCTGCTCTCCGCTGGAAACCTGCAGAACTTCCTGCTGAAGAAGGTACACAGACTTCCTGTTATCCAGCTTGGTCATGAAGAGCTGCTTTGTTATACGTGGGGCGGGTTGGCGGAGGAAGGAGATGCCCAGAGGAGAAGGAAGGGGAGCTTGGTGATTCTTGAGCTGTGGTTCCTACATTGCGGGGGGTAGGAGTAAATGAGGCATCTATTCCATGCTCAGACAGCTCATTCCAATGTGGCACCCTTGAGATGTTGTTGTCTCTCATCATCCCTGACTACTGGCCATTCCAAAATGCACTGTGAGGGAGCAGTAAAATGTCCCCAGAAACCATCTATGTAAGCACCCACCGCATATAGAAATCTAGCGTGTCAAGGGGGAGGATTCTAGCCTGGCAGTCAAAATTTCTGTGTGCCAGAGATTTTGTCTTTCTTCTCCTCCACCAACACTCTGGTGGTACGACACAAGAATAGTGTGGCCACTTTATCTGTTGTTCATGTAGACGAGCCTTAAGTCAGGTGAGTTCGGTGGTATATTCTTCAGTCCCTGGTGGGTGCATTGGCACAGGACTAGAGCCTTAAAGCACCATGTTAGACTTGCCTGCTCAGAAGTAAATCTCAGGCTGGTGGATATGACATTACAGCCTTAGGGTTGTATCCAAATGCTAGCCATGCTCAGGGTAGACCCATTGAAATGAGTGGGCCTAAGTTAGCCACATCCATTAATTTCAGCAAGTCTACTCTGGAGTAAATCGGATGCAACCCACATACATTATTGGGGTGGAGAGATGGGTTTGTGGGGCAAAGTCACTCAGTGGTTAGAATTTTGCATTGTTGAAGGACTGAAGATAATTCTGGCTTTTGTTGTTCATTGTTCTTCCTAGGAAAATCGCTCCTGGAGCTGATATTAGAGCAGTTTGAAGACCTCCTAGTTCGGATCCTCCTCTTGGCTGCCTTCGTTTCCTTCGTAAGTACAGTGGTACCTCGGGTTAAGTACTTAATTCGTTCTGGAGGTCTGTTCTTAACCTGAAACTGTTCTTAACCTGAAGCACCACTTCAGCTAATGGGGCTTCCTGCTGCCGCCGCCGGAACACAATTTCTGTTCTCATCCTGAAGCAAAGTTCTTAACCTGAAGCACTATTTCTGGGTTAGCGGAGTCTGTAACCTGAAGCGTATGTAACCTGAAGCATATGTAACCTGAGGTACCACTGTATGCTGCCAGATAATCCTTATTCCTGATGTTAAGTCAGTGAGTCTCTGAGCCCAAGACTACATTCTGGGGCCACTTTGACTGCTCGTTCCTCAGGGCTTCTTTTCCCTCTACAGATTTTGTTTTTGGTATTCGTGCCAATCTTGGGATCCTCCTGAACGTGTGGGTGTGCCTCCTCCTTGATCCCCAGTGCCCCCATTTTGTTGGCGCTGGCCCGCTGAGATTGCTATGAAGGGGAGCATCATAAACCAATTTTAAGAGAAGCTGCTGTACAGACGACTCCCCACCAACACACACTCAACTTGTGTGCAACCGCATATACGCACAGCGCCAGGAAACACATAAATAGATTTAAACTGCAAAAGGGCACAAGAAAGGGCAAAAACGGCCCCAAAAGAGCAGGAAAACTGTAAAGAAAATGGCGCGAAAAGAGCAGGGAAATGGTTGCCAATCCCAAGAGTCTTTGCAAGTAAAATCCCATGAACCTTTGAGGGCCATGGAGAGTTGGAGTTTGAGAAAGGTTTGGAGGGAGTGATTGTGGGGGCATTTGCCACCATTCATACCAGTCTGTTTCCAGAGGTTTAGACAGTATTTCCACTATTTTTGCGCACATGCAAGGGAACGTAACCCCTGCGTAAGTGGGGAGTCGCCTGTATGTGTAAATGTAATAATTATGGACAACATTGTTTATTGATGGCATTCATATCTCACCTTTAGCCTACATGGGTCCTTCCATCCCCAAGTCCTAGTCCAACACTTTAACCACTATACCACACTGCCTCTTACTGATGCTTCCACCACTAGCACTCCAAGGGACCACGAGAAAGTGGGCAGACCATCAGGGACATGTGCAGGGACAAGCAGAGATGTGGCTTGCTTTAAACAACCTCCGAAAACCGAATCTGAAATTTTACAATATCCAGTTTTTCCTTTCCTTCCCCCACCGCCAGTTTGCAGAATTAAAATATTTTGAATAAAAGAGTTATAAGTCCTGGTGGGTTGCCTTCCTCGCTCGCTCTCCCCACCCCACACACACTTTGTTTCCTTATTAACAGCCAATTACTTAATCTGATAAAAATGAAAATACAGAGAGCTGAACAGCACGGTGGGAATTCAATGGCGCTTTCACAAATCGGTCTGCTCTTTCTCCAAGCGTAGCATTAACACGACAGGTCCCTGTTTCTTTGCTTTTCGACTTGGCTTTTCCGCTCGAAGAAAAAAAGGGAGAATTACGCTCTGCAGCTGCTTGGGGAATATTTCCCAAGGAAAATTCAGCCAAAGTAGGAGTTTAAAAAAACACACACAAAATGACTAGTAACAGAGAGTTAAGTAGATTTCTGTTTGATGACCGCTGTCTCTCTTTCGATCGAATACAAGGCTGGAAAGGGTTTCTGTGTGGTTTGGTTTCTGTTCTCACTGTACCCCCAGTTGGGAAAAATATACCGAATTTGGTGTGCCAAAAAGCACCCAGCACTTAAATAAATAACCTACTTTTTAGCTCAGTTTTCAGATTAGCTGTTCAAAGCTTAGAGTGCCCAATGGTCAGTGGAAGCTATGGAGTATTTTAGGCATTGCCAAAAAGCTGTGAGCCTGGGCCAATCGCTGCCTCTTGGCCCTAGCCACAGGGTGGTTGTGGGGATTAATTGGGAGGTGGGGGAGAATAAGAAGAACTCTGTAACCCCCCCCCCTTTGAGCTCCTTGGAGAGAAAAGCTGGGGTATAAATTCAGCAAATAAATAGTGGAGAAATGGCAGATGAAGATGATGGACTTTTGGGAGCTAGCCGATCTGACTGGAAGAGTCCGCGACCAGAAGGAGGAGGAGCACCAGGAGGAATGGAAGAAATTTAAAGACTATTTAGCTAAATACGCTAAGATATTTAAATCCTAGGCCCATCTAGTACTTGCAAGTAGTTCTATTTGCAAGTACTAGATGGGCCTAGGATTTAAATATGGGATGTTATAGAATAATATGTTTAAAGTTAGAATGAAAAGAAAGAAATACCGTATTTTTTGCTCTATAAGACTCACTTTTTCCCTCCTAAAAAGTAAGGGGAAATGTGTGTGCGTCTTATGGAGCGAATGCAGGCTGCGCAGCTATCCCAGAAGCCAGAACAGCAAGAGGGATTGCTGCTTTCACTGCGCAGGGATCCCTCTTGCTGTTCTGGCTTCTGAGATTCAGATTCCCCCCCCCCCCTTGTTTTCCTCCTCCAAAAACTAGGTGTGTCTTGTGGTCTGGTGCGTCTTATAGAGCGAAAAATACGGTATGTTAATTGACTAAGTAAATTTTATGTGAAAATAGTTTTGGAAAACTGCTACAATGATGTACATGGAAACTCAGCCAGGGGGATTCGAGGAAGTCACCTAACAATGTTAACAAAAGTGGAATTATTGCAGTTAGGATCTGTGTTTGTTTGTTTGTTTATATCTGTTGATATTTTGTTATAAATTCAGAAAATTAATATTTTTTTTGAATGAATGAATGAATGAATAAATAAATAAGATAAATATACTCTAACCACTGACCTCATGGCCCTTCCTTCCTCTTCTCTCTTCCCTCTGCAGATCCTGGCCTGGTTTGAGGAAGGGGAAGAAACAGTGACGGCTTTCGTGGAACCCATTGTCATTATCATGATCCTCCTTGCCAATGCAGTGGTGGGAGTGTGGCAGGTACGGTGGCACCTTGGAGTGTGACTTGGGGGGGAGGCCACCTTGTTTCCCATCATGCAATGTGGGGAACCTTTCCTAGGCCGGGGGCCGCATTTCCTCACAGGCATAATCTCCGCATGTCTGTGGCAGGTGTGGCTGGAGGCCAAAGTGGGTGGGACAATCGGCGTGGCACACAGAGCTCAGCCGGTCAAGCATGAGACCCGTAAGCTCAGGGCTGTGGGTTCAAGTTCCGCGAGGGGCAAAATATTCCTGCATTACAGGGGATTAGACCCCCGGGGGTCCCTTCCAGCTCGACGGTTCTATGATTCTGACTCCTGCTGTTGCACAATGTTATTATTACAGTTAATTTGTTTATCGCGTTCTAAACTGCCACCTCAAGGCTGTTTATGCATAAGACAAGTAAGAAAGGTTTGAAAAAGCAAAAGCGGATGCCTTTAAAGCAAGACTAAAACCCCAACAAATGGATACTTGTGGTAAAGAATCCTTTATCCAGCTGGGGAAGGCTATTGGAACGAAATGTATTCAGTTGTTTCCAGAAGGTGCAGAGTGGGGGCCTGTCGACAGGAATGCTATTCCACAGAACAGGGGCAGCCACCCTTAAGGCCCTGCTCAGAGTTCCTGCAGAGTGGGGCTCCTGAGATTTATGGACTTTGCAGGAGAAGCTCCCCTGCAGGCCACAGTGATCTACTGGGTGTCTGAGAGAAGCTAGCCAAATGAACAAATGGAGAGAAGGCCACCAGAACATGGCTTGTTCCTTGTGGGGCATAGGCACCCAAAGAGAATGGATACCTGAAGCAACTCATTGAGGGATCTCAATTTTTTTTGAAGGTTCTTATGGAAAGCTGCTAACTGTGGGGGAGCGGGAGACTGCCCGTCTCTAGCCCCCTCCCCAATTAATGTGAAAACTGCCCGTCTTTGCAGGAGAGGAATGCAGAGAGTGCGATTGAAGCCTTGAAGGAATATGAACCAGAAATGGGGAAGGTGATCAGGGCCGATAGGAACGGAGTTCAGCGGATCCGAGCACGTGACATTGTCCCAGGAGATATTGTAGAGGTGGCAGGTATGGCCTTCCTTGCTTTGTGTGGGTTTGTTTTTGCCTTGTGCTTCTTACTTTTTCGGGTGATGAACTGCGAAGAATCGTTCCCTGGCCAATCCACAATTCCTTTTTGCATATCTAGAGTTGCAGCAACTTTCTGGACCCCAATTCCCATCGTTCCTGGTCCTTGGCCATGCTGGCTGCTGGGGCTGCTAGGGTCTCCTGCGCCATCTGCTTTTCCTCCAAGGAGACCCCAGGTTTTAACTCTAGGCAGGGCTGAATCCTGGCAATGCGCTAATAAGGCTTTCGTGAACCTGGAATCCAAGAGAATTCCTGGATTGATTGATTTATTCATTACATATATACGGTATTACACCAGGGGAGCTCAAGGTGGCATGCATAGTTCTCCTCCCATTTTATCGCACAACAACCCTGTGATGTAGATTAGGCTGAAAGTGAGTGACTGGCCCAATGGTCACCCAAGTGAGCTCAGTGGGGATTTCAACCCTGGACTCTCCCAAGTCCAGCACTCTAACCGCTACACCACACTGGAATTCATGGCACAGCTAACCAAAACAATAAGGAATCAGAAAAAGGGAAGTCTCATTTCACCCCTATTTAATCAGTTATCAGATGCAAACAGTTTCTGCTTGTGAACCATATTGTTGTCCTTTTTCCTTTCACAGTTGGTGACAAGGTGCCTGCCGATATCCGGATCATTGAGATCAAGTCAACGACGTTACGAGTAGACCAGTCCATTCTCACTGGTGTGTGTCTGTGTTTGTCCTATGCTACCCTGAGAACCTTCCTTGGTGCCTGCTGACGCACCCTGCCTCCCCTGATTTATCTTTTTCACTTTGGGCGCAGCAAGACCAGCCCAGATAGCTCAGAAGGGTCGTGGGTGGCGCTGTGGTCTAAACCACTGAGCCTCTTGGGCTTGCCGATCGGAAGGTCGGCAGTTCGAATCTGTGTGTTGCGGTGAGCTCCCGTTGCTTTGTCCCAGCTCCTGCCAACCTAGCAGTGTGAAAGCACATCAGTGCAAGTAGATAAATAGGTACCGCTGTGGCGGGAAGGAAAACGGTGTTTCCGTACGCTCTGGTTTCCGTCACGGTGTTCTGTTGCACCAAAAGCGGTTTAGTCCTGCTGGCCACATGACCTGGAAAGCTGTCTGTGGGCAAATGCCGGCTCCCTTGGCCTGAAAGCAAGATGACCACCACAAGCCCATAGTCGCCTTTGACTGGACTTAACCATCCAGGGGTCCTTTACCTTTAGCTAGCTCAGTTGGTAGAGCAGGAGTCTCTTAATCTCAGGGTTGTGGGTTCAAGCCCCACATTGGGCAAAAAGATTTCCGCCTTGCAGAATGTTGGACTTAGATGACCCTCGTTGTTATTCTATGTTTCTACAGGAGACTCAGCTGGTCAGATTCATAAAATTGTCCAAACCCCTGCAATGCAGGAATCACTGCTTACCCTGCTTTTTGTTAGATGTTTATTGTATTTATTAAATTTATAGCCCACTTTTCCTCCTAGGAACAAAGAGGGGTATACATGTTTCTCCCTCCCTCCCTCCCTCCCCCTGTCTCTGTTTTCTCCTCATTCTGTACTAGTTTGAAATCCTTGTAATTATGCTCAACATCGTTTTTCCTTCGCAGGTGAATCTGTTTCTGTCATCAAACACACAGATCCAGTTCCTGACCCCAGGGCTGTCAACCAGGATAAAAAGAACATGCTTTTTTCTGTAAGTACCCTCATGCCTAAAGTAGCCACAAGAGGCTGTGATGGCCATCAAGCTTTAAAAGAGGATTAGAACAATTCATGGAGGACAAGGCTATCTGTGGCTATTCTTGGAGGCCATGTCATGGAGGACTGTGCAATTCATGGAGGGGAGGCCTGGTGGCAGTGAAGAAGCAACCTTTGGGTAACTCTTCCACCTCAGAGTTAGGCCACAGTCATCCCAGATATTTAAAGCATTATGATGCAACTTTAAACGTTTATGGCTTCCCCCAAAGAATCCTGGGGACTGTAGTTTGTTAAGGGTGCTGAGAGTTGTCAAGAGATGCCCTGTTCCCCTCAGAAAGCTGCAGTCCCTAGACTGGTTTAACAATGAACCCCCCTTTCCCAAGGGATTCTGGGAATTGTAGTTCTGTGAGGGGAATAGGGCAACCTCCTAAAACCCTCAGCACCCTTAACAAACTCCAGCTCCCAGAATTCTTTGGGGGAAGCCATGGCTGTTTAAAGCGGTATAACGGTGCTTTTTACATGTGCGAATTTGAGCTTAGTTTGTGTAAACAGGCCCTATCCCCCCCTAAACAGAACTACAAGAGCTCTGCTACAGGGTTTGGCTGCTTGTGTAGCTCAGCTTGATGCAGGCCTCATCCTCACCATACATTAAAAGCACTATAATACCACTTCAAACAGTCATGGCCTCCACCAAAGAATTCTGGGAGCTGGAGTTGTTAGGTGGCCCCTGTTCCCCTCACAGAACTACACTTCCCAGAGTGGTTGAACAAACAATCCTTTTTTTCACAGGGAAAAGCCCTGTCTAAACCCTGACTAGGGCTGGTGGAAGTTATCATTTGGAAACATTTGGAAGGCACCAGGTTGGGGGAGCCTGATTCAGTCCCCTGGAAACCCCATTTAAACATTGATCACCCCCACTAATTGCTGAGGAATAATAGCAAAAATAATAATACATGAAACAGCCCTATTTCTTATCTCCAGGGAACCAACATCGCTGCAGGAAAGGCGGTTGGCGTCGTCATTGCCACGGGAGTGTACACCGAAATCGGGAAGATCAGGAACCAGATGGTCGCTACCGAGCCTGAGAAAACCCCCCTGCAGCAGAAGTTGGACGAATTCAGCCAGCAGCTCTCGAAAGTCATCTCCCTGGTCTGCATCGCCGTTTGGGTCATCAACATCAGCCACTTCAGCGACCCCGTGCACGGCGGCTCCTGGTTCCGTGGGGCGATATATTACTTCAAGATTGCCGTGGCCTTGGCCGTGGCAGCAATTCCTGAAGGGCTTCCGGCGGTCATCACCACCTGCCTGGCGCTGGGCACCCGCCGGATGGCCAAGAAGAACGCCATCGTGAGGAGCCTCCCTTCCGTGGAGACCCTTGGCTGCACGTCGGTCATTTGCTCTGACAAGACGGGCACTTTGACGACCAATCAGATGTCCGTGTTCAGGGTGAGTCGTGGGCACAGTGGGCTGGGCCCTGCCCTCTGGTTTCCTTGTGAAAATCGCGATAAGCCCCCCCCCCCCAAAGGGAAGCCTCTTGGCGTTACTTCAGGAAACCTTTTAAGCCCAGTTGAACTTTGTTTTGTTGGTAAGATTTCTGCTTCATCGTTATGGCAGATGGGAAAATGAACGTGGTACAGTCCCTGCAGAAGGACTGTACCACCTCAAGCCAGGACTTGAATTACTGGCAAATAACCAGAAAGGACCAGCTTGCTTGACTTGAGTGATTGACCTCCTTAGCTACTGTTTGGGAAGGCTGCAGAGGAGACGCAATTTTGCAAAATACGGGTGGGAAGTCATAAGATCTACATCGATCTTAACAGTTACTTCGTAAACCCCATCCCACATAAACGCCTTGCATTTGTCACAAGAAGATTTAACCCAAAGATCCATGTGGGAGCCCATTTCTGGAAGCACATCTCTCATTTTGTTCCAGCTGGTGAATGTTAACGCTTGCAAGGATGTGTTTCTTTGGGACTGGGACAGGCGGTGGCAGCAATAGAGTGGAGATGTCTCTTAAGTATTTCCTGAGAGTTGCAGCTGCATGAATGACCTGAGTTAATTTCTTTTTTCCCCCTTTTGCAATGAATGTGGGGGAGGCAGCAAGCCGTTCTATGCAAAACTGATGGGGTCGTGTTCAGTGGTGGAAGCATCTCTTACTAATCCGCTGGTGGGAGGGAACAGCTCATCTCTCTAGGAAGCTGCTTGCTGAGTTGGGTAAACAGGGGAAGATTTTTCCCTGATTCTAGCATAAGCAAGAGCCTGGCTTGCTGTTGGAATCTCCCAGTCAGGGGCTTCTTCTCTCTCCCCCCCCCCCATATTTTTATTGTTTTTCATTTAAATCCAAGAACATAGAGTGGTACCTCGGATTACATACGCTTTAGGTTACATACGCTTCAGGTTACAGACTCCGCTAATCCAGAAATAGTACCTCAGGTTAAGAACTTTGCTTCAGGATGAGAACAGAAATTGTGCTCAGGCGGCGCGGCAGCGGCAGGAGGCCCCATTAGCTAAAGTGGTGCTTCAGGTTAAGAGCAGTTTCAGGTTAAGAACGGACCTCCAAAACGAATTAAGTTCTTAACCCGAGGTACCACTGTATAACTACCGTAGCTAGTCCAGTGGTCGTTTCATATGTTTATTTATGTATTATCAATTCAAGTAGCCTTGCCACAGAGATTCTTGTGTTGAGGGTGGAATAATGGCATCTTCTGTCTCATTTATAAAAGAAAAGGAAGGAAGCCAAGTCTCACAAAAAGTGTCTATCCCTGAAGTGCATTTAATTACCCTTCTGCGGTGAGATAGAGCCACATTCCAAACTTTATTTAGCCAGATTTCAATGGGGATTTCTGTAGATTGTTTCCGGTATCAGGCTATTGTTAATCAGGCTGCCGATAACGGGAAAAAATAATAAACCTCTGCATTTAAGGTTATTGTTTAAATTTGAGCCTAATGATAGCAAGGCAAGACATCAGAAAGGCACCTTCACTCTTCTCGTCTCCGCGTCTGCTAAAAACATTTTTGTTTAGACAAGCTTACCCAGACGTGTAGAATGTTGCCATGTGTTTTAATCTGTTTTTAGCTCATTGTTGATTTTAGTTATATTTGAATGTTTTAAATAGCTGCTTTTAACTTTTATAGCTTTATTCCTTCTGCAAGATGCTTTGAGGGTTTGTGTTTTTAAAAAATTATCAAGCAGTGTGTACATTGTATGCAATAAATAAGCATTTTAAGAGTAAGGCTGCAATACTTAGTTGGTTCATTGGTCAAGCAAGGGATGGGGAACTGAAATATTTTGAGGTCCTTGGGCCAAAAAAATAGGTCCCCACCTCTGCAGCGCTAAAGACCTTTCACTGAAGATATTAAAACCCAGGCAGCAGAATCATTCCTTCAGGTATTGAGATCCCCAGTTGCTGGGGCTTTGACGTCATTCTTTGCACCTGCAGGGGAGAATACTCATTCAAGTCAATTTTAAGGACAGGTGCTGTCTGTCTGAATTTCCAAGAGTGAAATGCTGGATCCATTGGATAAATATTTATTCTTCCAGGCACCAAACGTCTCTGGGAGAAGATTCAAATTCTTAGCTAATGTTTAACCATCAGGAGTTCCCTGGTTAAATAAAGGCAAAGGCTTAATAGCAGGAATATGGAAATTGTTAGTAGGTTTGCACACTTGATGACAAAGTTAAATATTTGCTAGGCTGCTGTGGAACACCCCCTTCTCCAGGGAAGATGTTGTTTGTCACTAAACAGCTTGGCTCACATCCTGCCCTTACCATTGTGTAAACTGGGAGAATCCTGTATAAATGGTTAGCTTGGTTCTACTGCAGAGGAGGAGTGGAAACGTGGAAAGTTGATGTGTAGAAAGCATTAGCTAACAGCACTTACAGGCCTACAGCTTTGCATAGCAAATGGCTCCTAGACCATTGGCAGCCTTTGAAAATGAACGCCAGGAAGGGTCAGGTCTCAGAATTTTAACGGGTGCTACTGAACGTGAAATTTGGTGATTTCCAGCACCTGCAGAATGTTTGGGGGACAGATCTTGAAGAAGCCTTTTCTGCTTCAGCTTGTTAGGGGGTCTCTTGTTGGACCTATGCCCCACACAAGACAGCAATCTCAGTTTCAGTGAGGAAAGCCTCTTTGAAACTAATTGCCTGTTGGTGCCTCACTCCAGGAAAATCAAGTGCTTCATGGAGTGCATAGTTTAACTATGGAACTCACATCCACAGTAGGCATGAGGGACAGGTCATCATCGGGATGTTTGGCCTACAGCATCGAAATGTCTTGGGACGGCCCTCCCCTCCCCTCTGCCACCTGTTTTGGAGATTTGTTTTTTTCCTTGATGCAAAAATTTGAATTTCTTTTTAATCAGCCAGAGAAGATACAGCCCTGGGCAGAGTTAATTAAAAGACTAATTAATGCCAGAACTCTCTTGTGGCCCTCTGGGATTTGCTGAAAATGCCTTTTTAATAAATAAATAAATCACAGATTGATCAGGGCTGCAACTTGTTTAAATCCCGCCCTGTACAGTTTCTACAGGATTGAGTAGGCTTTTGGTCAGCAACACTTCCAAGATATGACTCACCCGCCTCTTCCCACCTCACCAAATTTAATTAGCATGCACGGGCAGCTTTGTTCCTGATGACTCGTGCTCCTGTTTTTAGCACTGACCTCTCGGTCACCCAGAAGAAAGCTGTCAATCTAAAGGCATCGTTGAGACGTGACAAGAAGGGGGCGCTTTTGGTGGGTGGTTCCTGTGTCCTATTGGAGGATGGGGAAGACGCATAGCCTGAGGGTAACTCCTACATCAGCACTGTCCTGTGAGGAACGGGCCGCCTCAGTGGCAAGGAGTGTCCATTAGGACCTGCGAGACCAGGGTTAAAACTATGATACCTCTTTAAACCATCATGGCTTCCCCCAAAGCATCCTGGGAGCTGTAGTTTGTAAAGGGGACTGTGAGTTGTTCGGAAACCCGTATTCTGCTCCCAGAGCTACAGTTTCCAGAGTGGAATTCCTCTTCACGGGGAACCGTGGGAACTGTAGCTCTGTGTGGGTGTTTCCTGACAATCTTCAGCGTCCTTAAGAAACTGCAGCTCCCAGAATTCCCCTCACAGAGCTACAATTCCTCGAGTTGCCTGTGAATATGAATGGGCCATTAAACCATTTTAGTCCTCTGAGGGGAGGTAGGGTGTCTCCTAACAACTGTCTAGCTCCCAGAATCCTTTGCGGGATGCCATAACTGTTAATGGTCTCCAAGTGCCCCGAAAATGCCATGATTGTCATGAAAACCCATAAGCCATGGTGGCTTCTCACTATATCACACAGAGTCCTTAATTCTGCAAGCATGGAAAGGGGGCAGGGGGAGGAGGCCCAGCAGGACCCATGCGGAGGGGAGGTTTGGGGTGACTTAGCTCCACCAGCCGGAACTGCTCAATTACATTGGTGGTGGTGGCAGGAGTGGCCTTAGGGGCCCCAGCTCATGTAGGCACACAGGGGCCCTTCGGCGGTCCCTCCAACCACTGACCATAGAGACTACGTTACTGGCATGGAGGTACCGCCTTGTAAACACTTGGTGTGGGTGCCTCCTCTGACGCCCAAGGCGGACTGATGGAAGCCCCACAGTTTTGCCATATATCCTCTAAGTTTCACATATATAACCGAGACATTTGCTGGTACAGTACTCTTACATACTCCTCTTGGTGGCAGCCATTTGGGGCAGCTCAGCCAGCCCCACTCTTTTCCTATATTCCATTGGCAGTGCTCATATATACGGGATGCAGTGGGATGACGACTCTGATGTAGAAGGGAATGTCCCTATTTTCATTTGAGGAATGTTGGGGGGTATGGAATCCTAGTGCTTTAAACGTTATAGGGTGAGCATGTCCTCTTGTGCAGCGTGTCTCCTTATTAGTCAATGTTTCTGTGTCCTTGCTTTTACACCCTTTTTTTTCCTTGAAGGACAGCTGAACCATCATCCTTAGACACTTTTAATCTGTTCTTGAAAAAAACAGGAGGCCTCTTTGTATGAGGTGCCAGGCCTTTTGTCGATTAAGCAAATCCCTTTATCGCTCTGTTTGAGTTCCCCACCTCATCAACAAGGTATTTAGCTGGCAAGCTTTTAAGTGTGTGTTCAGGTTGCTGAGTAGGAGATGAGATAATTAATGATAAGACTTTGGCGATGGTGGCTCACGGCTCAAGCTGCTGTGCATTTGGGCTTAGCATTTCAAAGGGATGGCGGAGAGAGAGATGAGAGGCCCTGCGTTTTCTATCTTCCTTCTCCCTCTCTGATGAGAAATATTTTTTCACAGAAACAAAAGGATATTATCGTGTTGCTTTTTCTCCCCCTTCAGAAATGTTAGCCTGAGCTGGAGGTCTGGCCTGTATAGCTTATGGATATGTGAAATAAGAAATTGACTTGCTGGATTAGTTAATGGGAATAACTAGGCAAGCAGCAACCCGCAAGTGCTTCCTACTTTTGCCTGCAACGATAAATATCCCCTCAAAAATGCACAAAAGGCTGTACTTCTTAGCAACCAGGAAGATGTTTACTGAGGTACCACCTGTTCTTGTTGACTGTAGTTCTGAGGAAGTTTTTCATCTATATTTGGTTGTAAGTCTTCCTGCTATGTACAAAAGAATACGAAACCCTATCTGTTCCTTTCTCCTCAAATCATACACTGTTCTTCCTCCATTTCTTCCGTGTAGCATACCAGAATTTTTTTCCACTCTGGACTCCCATCTATGGTATTTAAGAGACTTCGCTAAAATAAATATCCACTGAAAACGCCACAATGCACTAAAGACTGTTTGCTCTTCCTTCCTGTTTGCATTGCCTCAGCCTCTCCTGTGTCCCCTCAGATGTGCACACATTTCCTGGGTTGCCAGGATTGGATACCCACCCTTCACTCTGAACAGATGAGAGGTCCAAGTGCCTTCATCCTCCATTGATTGGCAGTTGAGATGGGGGCGACGCTAATGTGGGGAAGACATTCCCCCCATGGCATTCAGTGTGATGCTCAGAAACAGACAGTAGTTGTTGCAGCTGTTCAAGCACTGCCCGGATGTGTTGCCAAATTATCTACCCAGCATCTGCAGTTCGTACTAATTGAACTTTCCAAGAAGTCTGCAAGCAACCCCGTGTACGTTATATTGAGGTTCCCATGTGGATTTCCCCCCTCATTGTACACATTTCTTAATGCGTTCTGTTCTAACCCATGGATTTTATTTTATTTTCAAATGCAAATGTTTTGAGCCAAGAACTATGTGGCGAAATTCGGAGAAGTGTGAAATCTGATCTTCACATTAGCCAGGGAGATGTGGATCTGGTCTGTCCACAGAAATCGAAGCCCTTCAGCATTCTCAGGTGGCTCTGGCAGTAAGGCCTTCCAACATTTCCCTGATAAGAATCGAGAGGTGCTTGTGGCACCCCAGTTCTCTCAGCATCTGCAGGGTGTGAAATGGCTGCCTGGGTGCTGCGTGGAACCTTAGTGTACATGCATTTTGCATTTATATGCATGCAGGCTAGAGATTAGATGCATCTTCCCCTCACTCAGAGATTTAGGTCCTAGGGCAGAAGTGTACCACTTGTGGCTTCTGGGGTCTTTATGGTTATCAAGCCGCATGCACAGCCTTCTTAATTTTTTTAAATTGTTGTTGTTAAAGGGACTTTTGCCCACTTGAAGATTCAAGCCTGCCACTTGCCACCTGAAGGGGGTCGGGCAAAGCTGGAGGCTTCAGGTCGGACCTGAATCCCTAGATCTAAGCAGAGAGGGATGTAGACTACAAAATCCCGCTGGCTGGCAGAAAATTCAGCAGAGATGAGGTGAGGTTCCCAGGGGTATGGCATGTACCCATCTATGGATTAAGCCTCTTTTTAAAGACACAGGAATCTGGCTGAGTGTTGTCTACACCAGGCACCCCCAAACTCGGCCCTCCAGATGTTTTGGGACTACAATTCCCATCATCCCTGACCACTGGTCCTGTTAGCTAGGGGTGATGGGAGTTGTAGTCCCAAAACATCCGGAGGGCCGAGTTTGGGGGTGCCTGGTCTACACTGACTCTCCAAGGTTTCAGACAGGGGACATTCCTATCCCTACCAGGAGGTGCCAGGAACTGAACCTGGGATCTTCTCTATTCAAAGAAGATGCTCCGACACTGAGCTACGGATCTTCTCCTGACTTTCTGGCCATTTCATGTACCAGCCTGGGCATTTTTAGACGAAGGATTCAGGATTTGGCCTGTGGCATTCAGAAAGGCAACGCCGTATCCCATGGCAACCGAGCTCTGCATTCCTCTCCCTCTCCTCGTTACAAAGCATTTGGTGGCCAACGCAACCGAAGGCAGGGCTCAAGAGTTCAGCGGCGAGAGATCCAGCAGGTATCCTGCTCTGTGCACATTTTGTGTGTGCTTTTTTTTTTTTAATAAAAAGAACATCTTTCCAGGACGAATGTAAACACCCGAGCAAAAATAGCAGGGGGCTAATCCCCAAACCGGACGGGCAAGCGCTCAATCCTCCTCAAGCCAGTCTGAAAGGGGCTGGAGGGCAGCCAGTTCCACAAAGCCCCATTTACTTTAAAAGGCTTAAGGATGCAAGCTAACAGCTGCGTCAAAAAGATGGAAAACTCCACTGGCAAAGGACCAAAAAGCTCACTCATCTGGAGGAACCGACTCAAGGTCTTTTCTCACAGCTGTCCAAGAACAAGACAGGTGTGGCTTCGGTTAGGGCATGCCGACTTTCCAATCTTGTACTGTCAAGCTACAGAGCCACTGGAAGTCGTGGTCACCCCATAAAGCTGAATGCTGGAAGATTTAGGACAGATATCAGCTGCTAGAAGCAGCAGGAGGGGAGAGGCTTCTTGTGCACGGGTCCTGCTTGCTGGTTTCTTACAGGCATGGTTGGCCACTGTGAGAACAGGATGTTGGATTAGATGGGCCATTGGTCTGATCCAGCAGGGCTCTCTTTGTGCTTTTACGTTCCCAAAGATATGTACAGAGAGCCAGTGTCGTGTATTGGTTAAGAGTGGTAGACTCGTAATCTGGTGAACCGGGTTCGCGTCTCCGCTCCTCCACATGCAGCTGCTGGGTGACCTTGGGCCAGTCACACTTCTTTGAAGTCTCTCAGCCCCACTCACCTCACAGAGTGTTTGTTGTGGGGGAGGAAGAGAAAGGAGATTGGTAGCCGCTTTGAGACTCCTTGTTGTTGTTTAGTTGTTTAGTCGTGTCCGACTCTTCGTGACCCCATGGGCCAGAGCACGCCAGGCACTCTTTAGGGCAGTGATAGAGCTGGGATATCAAACCCAAACTCTACAAGCGTTCAGGCAGCTGTACACACAAGCGCACAGGATGTAATGTGTGAACAGTCCTCATGACACAGTTGAATGTGCTCAGAGAATACAGATCTGTTTGGGTCTTCCCTGGATGTTTCTATGCTGCTTCTCGGTCTCTCTCTCTATCAAAAAGGGTTACTTTAAAAAATGAAATGAAATTGCAAGCTGGTTTTGTCTGCTGCAACTCAGCCCCCCTCTCTTTGCTCAATCTGTCATCTTCCCCAAAATGCATCCTCCAGGCCAGGTATGTTCTGGTACATTAACCAGGTTTCAGCAGTGTTGACAGTCCAGTTACACTGAACAAAAGCCAGGAGGAAGTAACCAGGAATTTGGGGGCTGAGAAGACTCAAATGTATACAACTCACAAGAGCTCGTTTTTATTTTCATCTTACTTTTTTTCTTTTTTCTTCATTTTGTTCTCATCTGGTCAGCGCCAGCTCATTCAGAAGAATTGGGTGGAAGAGGGTTGTTGCTGTTTTTACTTTCTCATATCCAGCTATGTGTGGGGAATTGCTTATTGAATGCTCCCCCTACGTGATTCATATCCTGCAACCAAAAAATTAGGGAATATCCTGAGGTAGGTTCTTTCTCCTTGATAGATCTAATTATTTTGCTTCATAAAAAAAGAATGTATTCCCCCAGTCAAAGTCTGGTTTCTCTTCAGATCGTATAAATCTTTCGCCTTTTACAAAAGAACTCTCTAACCTTTCCTACACACCTTTTGACAGAAGTGGATGAAATTTGCAGGCTACTTACCCCTCCAGAGTAGTTGAAGCCTGCCAAATCACAGGCAAATAGGCCCAGGGGCCGATGAGCCAAAAATCCCTCTGAGGCACCTCACTTGGTCTCTGTATCCATCTTGCCCACTCCCAGCATGCATTGGAAGAATGAGATCAGGTCTTTCTGTCCCAACCACTGGCCATTCCTGCCCTCTGAGACCCCTCAGGTGTCTATTCTTGGGTGTATTCCTTTGAATCTGGTGGACCTACTTGCAGTGCTCATGAAAAGACCTGAAAAGCATAGTAATGTTCTACACACACCCAAATCACAAATTAACCATGTGAGCTGGGCCCTTATAAATTTCCATCTCTAACAGATATTTTGGACAAAAAGGTAGGGGGGAATCCAGCTGTTTTTAATGAGCTTTTCCCTCTGCCCAAGGAAGATAGAGTCCCTGCAAGGCTTGCTGTTTATTCTCCATTGCCTAATTTTAGAAAATGAAGTTGGATACAGTTGAAATGGTATATTCTCAGCCCTTTCCTTGAAACACAAAGAGCAGAGGGCTTTGTTCCCTATTTGATTTCTGGAGGGTGGGATTTCTTCACGAGTGGCGACGCTTAAGCATGTATCTTGCACTCAAAATGGCCACCGAGATCTCATGAAAAAACAAGATCCCCCCCACCTTCCTTCCTTCCTTGATTCTTCCTTCCTTCCTTCCTTCCTTCCTTCCTTCCTTCCTTCCTTCCTTATAACTGAAATTCTCCCAATTTCCCAGCTTTCCTCCAAGGACCTCGAGGTGGTATGTGTGGTTCTCTTAACAGTGGGGTGTGTGTCTGTGTGAAAAGAAAATACCTGCAAGGGCCAACTCAGTCTAGGGCCTGAGGGTCCTTCGCTGAGAAGCTTCTGCCTGTGATCCAAAAGATCACCACATGAGGCAGCCTCACATGGATCATAGGAGCTCCTGACACCCATCTTTTTTTCTTGCATGCGCTGCTTCAAAGCACAGGAGCATAACTAAAAGAGAAACGTTGGCAACCCGTGCTGCCTTTGTGGATATCCTCTGATATCCTCTTCATTCTCATAAATCATAGCAGTATCTCTTGCTCATCTGGCGTGGGGTGAGGTGGCGGTGTTCTGTAGATACCATGGGCTTTCTGAAACCCCTGTAAATTTGCTTGGCTGAAGTGTTGTGCACATGGACCGGAACGCCAAGCTGCAATTCCCATTAATTAGTGAAGCTGCTCACCAAATTGTCCCTCTGCTGAATTCCTCCCTCGATCCTCTCCGTTCGGCTCCAGCGGAAATGTTTGCCGGAGCAGAACTAATGATGCTGAAACCCGTAGTTCTTCACTGTCAGGAATGTTTAGTGCACATAAGGTGAGAGAGTTGAGCTAGCGTAGTGGTAAGAAGCAGCGTAGTGGTAGAAGAAGAAGACATTTTGCCGCCTGAGGCAAAATAGAATATGGTGCCCATTCAGTGGTGTAGCATGGGTTGCCAGTGCCCAGGGCCGTGCGGAGGGAGGGAAATGGAGTATGCATGCACATTGAAATGCCCAATGGCGTCCATGTCACCTGGGAGATCACAGCCGTAGAGATAAGAAAAGAAGAGACATTCTGTTGTCTGGAGAGGCTACTTCCCAATTCTCAAGGAGAAGCCATTTTCAATGGAGTCCAGCGACGGAAGCATGTAGCTGTATTGAGGCAGCACCAGGAGTTGAAATTTTGTGCCCCCAAACAATTTTGCTCCTGGGGCAATTGCCCTTGTGGCTTCCCCCACGGTATGCCACTGTGCCCTCCTCCCTCCCCCCCCCACCATCGCTGCCTTCCCCCTGCCTCTTCCGCCTGAGGCGACTGGAAGAAACCTGGGGAAGCCCTGGTGCGCTGAAGAAAAAAGGAGGCCAAGAGAGGACATTGTGAGGCAGAGGCCACAGGCAACAAATGCAGGAGGCAGGGAGCGACACACTTCTCAGGGACCCAGATCTGCTACCCCTCCCAGCTGTCCCCAGCCTCCTGCCTGAGGTGGCTGCCTCACCAGAGCTAATAGGTGAGTTGGCCCTGACTAGAGTGCTAGACTAAGACTGGGGAGAGCTGGGTTCTAGTCCCCACTCAGCCACAGAGCTGTGTGACCTGGTGATGTGACAGTCCGTCTCTCGCTCTCAACCTAACCTACCGCAAAAGGTGTTTGTTGTGAGCTTAAAATGGCGAAGAGAACTTTATACACCATAACTTGTGGCAGTCATGGTTTGGTGAGATGTCTGAACCAAAATAAAAATAAAAACTGGGAAACATGCCTTTGAACATGCCTGCACCAGAGGTAAGACCTGCTCTAGCTTTGATGGTGCTCTGAGCAAAGTGTCCCTTAGGGCCTCCTCCTCTGTCGGCGGATCCTGCAGAACTTGCCTTGCAGTGATCGTGGTGCTCCAAGAAGCCCTGAGGGATTGCCTATTGCTTCATTTTCCACATTGCCACAGAGCAATGTTTGAATTGCAACAAATACAGTTTAATAATCACCACTTAAGTTTGCTTTCCCCCTTCTACCCTCCCCAACCCTGTTTCCTTTTGTGTCGTTTGTTAGCTTGTTTCAGTGGATTGTGTATAAAATGCGCAGGAAGGCCAGGTATAATTGAACAAACGGGGAGAATGGGAGCATTACTACATTTTGAAAAAATATTACTCAGCCGTGTGGGATTCTTTCCATTGCTCACCTTTCCCTCTCTCCCTCTCTCTGCCTTTATTGCAGATGTTCATTGTTGAGAAGATAGAAGGAATCCATTGCAGCCTGCATGAGTTCACCATCTCCGGGTCTACATACACACCGGAGGGACAAATGTAAGCACTTGACACTTCTCTTTGGCTTTATTTATCAAGTAGAGAGCTAGCAAAGTTATCTAGAGGCAGGCTCAGAAAGGAATGCCAACCAGGGTATATTTAATTAGATATTTAATTTTAATTTAATTTATTTACTAGCAGCATTGCACTTGGCTTTGCTCAGGAAATCTAAGAAACCAAAAAATCAAAGCAGTATTGGAAGGTTCATTCTGCCATCTTGATTCAAAATGCTGTCCAATTGTGTCTGAACATAGATGAAAACCTGCTCCTTGATCTCAGAAACCATCATGCCATATTTGATTTCAATATCTTAAGAGGCGTCCCAAGTGCATAGTGAACAAACAACTTTCCAAAAGGCCTAGTAGATTGTAATCCTCCTCCGAAATTTCTACAAATTTGAAAAGCAAGGTTAACAACGTTTTAAATGCATGAAATTAAAATTGCAGCTCTGGGCTGGCAGTGCTGGGGACACCCAGCATTAAATTTATTCTTTAGCCCCAGGATGTGCCATGTGGCGTGGAGAGAGAACAGGAAGATCCCTTCTGTGAATCTTGCAAAACGCCTCTTCTGTTTGCTTTGGTTTTCCGGAACTTTCCAGCCGCCATCTTCCAATAAAACCCACCTACCACACACACACAAAAAAAATAACCAATCGCCAGTTCTGCCATGTGCATTGATTTCCAGATGGTCTGGGTTTCATCCTTCACAAAGGGGGCACATGAGGCTTATTCTACCCTTACTTAAAACATTAAAAATCTCTATGATCTAACAAGCTGTTAAAGGGGAGTTCCATGATTTTTTTCTTTAAAAAAGGAAGCTGGATAGGGGCAATTTTTGAGGCTGGCTTAGGGCCTGCGGAGAGTTACTATCCAATAACACCTGGAGGTTTTCCGTCCTTGGGTTAAACCCCCTCTCTTCCTGTGCCACACCTCTGATCTAACTATCCGCACAGCTCTGATCTAACTATCCCTGCCCTTTCATTGCCATCTTTTCCTTTATTTTATACAAAATCTCCTGGTTTTTTTAAAAAAATATAGTAGCAAATATATAACACAGCATCCTCACCCCCATAACAGATATCATATAGCACATTAACATAAATTATTCTTATTAACCCATTCAAATTATCCAAATCTCCATCATATAATGTATCGGGCACAGCAAAAAAGTTTTTTTCTTTTTAAAATCCATCATGGATAATTGTTCCTAGGGAAGGCTATATTTCAAGCTGTGCTGTTCAGGATAGCCATATCTGCAAAGATGCTTTGTAAAGTTTATCTTTTAAGACCTGTTTCATTTTGAAAGAATGACCACTCTACTCTACTGCATCAAATTTCTCTGTTTTTCTTTTTGTTTTGTTCCTTTAATTGGTTTCAAGTTATGAGTTATCTTCTCAGGGATAGCCAATTGCCAGGCATCTTTATTCTGTAAATCAAAGATATTTCTTTTAAGGCCTTCTGGGTTTGAGCGCTAGATTTTCTATGGCTGGTTTTTGAAAAACAATATCCCTGATTTGGTCCTCATATAACCATGTTCACTTAAAAATTCTGCATTCTATCCAGTGGTTGTCACGCTCAAAGTGGACCCATTGACAATAATAGGCATAGAATTGTACGATTATAGAGTTGGAAGGGACCCAGAGGGTCATCTAGTCCAATCCCCTGCAATGCAGGAATCACATCCGAGGAATCCCACCTCTGTTGGAAAGTCTCTAATGAAGGGGAGTCCAAAAACCTTCCAAAGAAGTCAACTCCTATGACTAACATAAATCCATTAATTTCTCTGGGGTATGAGTATGACTGACATTGGATACGACCTTCGGGTTCCACATTTTAATTTATTTGAATTTAGTTTTGCCATGGAGCATGTAAGCTGCTCAGATCCTGCTCCAAACCAGTCGGAATTCATGGTGCAGTTCATGAGGCTGTAAATCACCAGGGTCAAGTCACTTTTTTATCCAGTTTTGAATCTTGGGCTATTCTAAGAGGCGCATCCATGGGAAACAGCAAGTGGAATAAAGCTCCACTTGGAAGAATGTACAGAAAATTGCTTTGGAATGGGTGGAGCCTAAGCAGAGCAAGGGAGAAGAGCTGTAGGTTTAGCTCTGGGATCTGTGGGGATCCATGTCTTGCATTCAAGGGTTGCACAAGCAGGATCCACCATGTAAATAGTGGCAAATTATACTTGGGGAGGGACAGACCTCATAGGGATTGGTTTCTCTCCATTTCCTTATTCTCCAAACTTCAGTTTGCCCCATTTCTGTATCAGCACAAAAATTCATATACAATTTCAAGGATATTTCTCCTAATATTTGTATGCAGTCTTGCTTAATACATACATATTCTCCCTAGCTGTTGCATACAATTTTCTGTATACACTTTCCCCTCTGTTGTTGTTGTTGTTGAACTGCACTGCAGAATTTGGAGAAGTGTGAATGTCAATGCAAAAAAAGAGCAGAGAATCTCAGCATTTGTGTACTTCACTTAATATGTAAATTTCTAGACCTTATTTCTCTACCCTGTGATATTTTTGAAACTCTGGTCTTGCAGGCTGAAGAGCTGAGCGGAGCACTCACCTGCACCAGTGTAAATTTTATTCGGCTCCTCCGGCTCCTAAATTTTCAGCAGCCAGAAAACTTTCAAGCAGATCCTGTGGCCACACGTTCTAGAAACTTACCAGTACATATTAAAAACAAACAAAAAAGGAAGCTAAAATACTCTGCTCTTTTTTCCACATTCCTATGGAGTTTCAGCAAAAACAAAACCCTGGCAGGAGATCTAGAATTATTTGAGTGTAAGGGTGTGTTAATTCCCTTCTCCTCTTCGATATATAAACTTTTTTCTCCCCCTCCCCCCCGACTCTAATGATCCCTTAATTAGCAAAGAACTTTTCCATCACAGCTGTGCTTAGTCCAAGACATTTGCTAATGTCTCATGAAAGGGTACAATTTGTCACTCCGTTCGAAACAGCTCGTTGACAGAAGGCCTCCTTCCGGCCTTCCAAAAATGGCTTTTCCACAGGGATTTAATCGGGCAGGCTCAGGGTCTAATTTGAGCAGTCTGGATGGGGGGGTGGGCAGCCCTCAGCCTGGGATTTGGGAAGGACTCTGCTTCTGGGGCTGTCAGCACCCCTCCAGTTAAAACAAGCTTGAGGTAGTAGCAGGCAGGAAGGACCTCTGCCGAAGACCCCATTGCCAGTCAAAACAGACAGTACTGAAGTAGATGGACCAAAGGCGAGGCTTAGTGTAGGGCAGCTACGTGGGAGGAGAGCCTCTGAGAACGTGCAAAGTCCATTTGCAGTATTTCTGAGTGGTCACAGCCTGGCACTGCATACGAAGCTGCCTGTTCCATTTCAGGAAAGACGTTCAGGACAGACAGCTCCATATGAGGCGCAAGCTGGAGCAAGTTAAGAACCTAAGGGCGCCTGCAGGATCAGGCCAGCAGGGGCCCATCTAGTCCAGCATCCTGTTCTCACATGGTCTGACCAGATGCCTTTTCTGGGAAACCTGCAAACAGGACATCCTGTGGTTTCCAGCAACTGGGATTCAGAAGCATTATGACTCTGGAGGCAAAGCATCGCCATAGTAACCATCCCCTTTTAAAGCCATCTAAGTTGGTGGCCATCACTGCCTCCTGTGGGAGTGAGTTCTGTAGTTTAACTAGGTGTTGTGTGAAGAAGTCCTTTCTTTCCTCTGTCCTGAATCTTCCAACATCGGACGTCCCCAAGTTATAGTGTTATGAGAGAGGGAGGAAAACCATTCTCTATGCACTTTCCCTGTGTCCCGCATAATTTTATAAACTTCTATCCTGCCATCTCTTAGGGCTTATCTACACTTCCTTTTGCCCTACCGCTTTCCTCCGAGGAAACCCAATCTTTGGCGCGGAATTGGAACAAATGGCAACCGAGTTTATTGCAAAATAGTGGGTTTTCTGAGGGAAAGCAGCAGGGCAAAGGCAAAACCACTCAGACCCATGCATGGGACCCAGGCAGAAGTGTGGACGATCCCTTACACAGGAAAGTCACAAATCTTTCCACATAGGGGAGTCTCTGCATCCCCTTAATCATTTTAGTCTCTGTTTTCCAACTCTGTAATATCCTTTTTGAGGCGAGGCGAGCGGCATCGTGAGGTGACCAGCACTCCAAATTGCTGGTTGCCCCCTAGAATGTTCCAGAATGTTGCCTCAGCAACAAAGCCTTAGAGACCCCGTCTGTACAATATATTTAAACAGTATCATCTCATGGTAACAAGTCATGACTCGCCCCCCTCCCCCCAATAATCCTGCAGACCTCTGTCCCCTCACTGGTTTTAGTCAGTTTTGTGGAACGCTAATAAAAAACAATTTTATTTAAAATTGCAATTGCTACAAGGGGCAGAAAAATTGCTAAGCCGTCTGTCAAGACCCTCTGCAATTTTCAAGCAGTCCAGGGGAGGGAAAAGTTTGTGAACCACTGGACTGTGTTATTTATATAGCAGGTCAGGACAGAAATCCCAGAGACAGATAAATAATAAAAACAAATAAACAAAGGGTTCCATCCTTTTGTTCATTATCTCCTGGTGCAAACAGTCCCGGTTTGTTTTGATTTCAAATGAGGGTTCATCCCCTTTTATTCTTGTTGATGGATGAACACTTACTGTGCTTACATTCTATTCTGGGTTAAGGATTATCAGTGTTTGAGAAGTCATTCTGTATTTCAATTGTTTCGTAAGTTGTTTGGTGACGCTTCGTTAAAGACGATGAGCAAAGATATAATACCACAATACCTCAAGGAACGCCTCTCTCCATATGAACCTGCCCAGACCCTGAGATCATATTCTGAGGCCCTTCTTCGTGTGCCTCTTCCTCAAGAGGTCCAGAGGGTGACAACACGAGAACAGGGCCTTTTCTGCAGTGGCTCCCCATCTGTGGGATAATGTTTACACCTTTAGGCATCAGGCGAAAACATTCCTCTTTAACCAGGCCTTTGGTTGATTTGACATCCCATGCCCTTTTAAAATGTGTTGGGGAGGGGGGATTATTGGGTTGCTCTTGCTTTTATTTTTATTATGTATTTTGTGCTTTTATATTGTGATTTTATCTTGTGGACTGCCCTGAGTCTTGCAGGTATACCAATAACAATAACAACAGTACAATAACTCCTGTCACTTTTAAAGTTATCCCAGTGATTTGAAATGTCTTAACTTGTAATGCCAGTAAAGGTATTTGTATTATAACAACAATATATAACGATAGCTAATAATGACAATATCCCTCCACTTTTAAATTGCAGCTTCAAGAATGACAGGCCGGTTCACTGTGGACAGTATGACGGCCTGGTGGAACTCGCCACAATTTGTGCCCTTTGCAACGACTCCTCCCTAGATTACAATGAGGCGAGTTGTGCTTGGAACCAGTTTGTTTATTATAATGATTTTGAATGTTTTCAATAGGTGTTTAAAAAAATAAAAATTATTGTTATATTTTTGTGAACTGTTTTGAGGTTTGTTTGTTACAATCAAGTGGTATATAAATTTTATGGAATAAAATATCTGTAATTTGGGGCACTGAATTTTTTCTTACTGTTATTTTCCTTTCTAGAAAATAATAATTATAATACATTGGTACCTCAGGTTACATATGTTTCTGGTTACATACGCTTCAGGTTACAGACTCCGCTAACCCAGAAATAGTGCTTCAGGTTAAAAACTTTGCTTCAGGATGCGAATAGAAATTGTGCTTCGGCGGCGCGACAGCAGCAGGAGGCCCCATTAGCTAAAGTGGTGCTTCAGGTTAAGAACAGTTTCAGGTTAAGTACGGACCTCCGGAACAAATTAAGTACTTAACCTGAGGTACCACTGTAGTCTTTAATATTTATCACATTCATATCCCCCACGTTTCCAAGGAGCTCCCATTTTATCCTCACAACAACCCTGTGAGGTAATCTGGACTGAGAGCGAGTGATGTTCAGAAACACACATTGTCTTCCTTTGCATTGTGGCAAGTGTTAATAAAAGTTTATTAAAAGAAGGAAGAAACACACATTTCCAGAAAACCCACAGCATTGGGTTCTATGAGAACTATATTGCATCTTTCTTTTCTGCTCACTGTTTTCCCCCCTTTTTCCTTCCTGTTAACAGTCCAAGAAAGTCTACGAAAAGGTGGGCGAAGCCACAGAAACAGCCTTAACATGCCTAGTGGAGAAGATGAACGTTTTCGACACGGATACCAGCAGCCTCTCCAAAGTCGAGAGGGCCAACGCATGCAATACAGTGCGTAAGACGTTAATTTTCCTTCCGCTTCCTTGTGCTCAGCTGGGGCAGCCAGAGAGAAGATCAGGGTAACCTAGGCTTGCTTCCTACACTGGGGGGTGAACAACCTCCCTCCCTTGAGCCACAAGCAGCCCATGGGAGAACTTCAAAGTTCATCTGGGTTCATCTATAGGCAGCTGGGAATCTGAAGACTAGAATGATGAGGTTTGTGAGGAAATGGCATTACGCTTATTCAATTAAATTGAAAGCACCAAGGGTCAACCAGAGTAAATCTGAGGCTTTCTCCAGCGCTGGTAATATTTAATTGGATTGGGGATAATGTGCCTGCACAGCAGATGCCTTTAGTAAGGGGCCCACAGGTATCATCCAGACTGACCCCCACAAAAAACACACAACAGTAGGACCCTGATACTAGGAATTTTTTAGAAATCTTGGTGTTGAGCTTCTCTGCTTTTTCCCTGAACCTTCTCCATACCCTTTTTGAGGTGGGATGTCCCGTTGAAGGGAATTCACCTTGCTGAAGTTTTGAGGGTTCAACTCCTCCATCCTTTCTTACCTCCTCCCTCTTCAGGTGATCAAGCAGCTGATGAAGAAGGAGTGCACACTTGAATTTTCCCGTGACCGCAAGTCCATGTCGGTTTACTGCACGCCGGTGCCGACCAACCACAACTCTTCTGGCAGCAAGCTCTTCGTCAAGGTACCGGCGCATGGGCAGAGAGCTTTGCTCCACTTGGTGGCCTCAGAATGCTGATCTTTCACAAGCTGGCAATGAAAGGGGAGTGGCAACAGAATGTTGCAGTGTGGGGTTCTCCTGCTGAGGGTTGGGAGGGTGTTCTAGAAGGTAGGTGCCACCATGCTAAATGCCACCGAGCTCTGACATTGTGCAGACAAAACCTTCTGATGGGATGGCGTCTGCAGGATGCCCTCTCCAGCAGAACACAGCGATTGGTTGGTTGTGTAGAGGACAATGTTTTAGGTGTCCTGGTCCCAAACTGCATGGGGCTTTGCACCCCAATATCAGTTCAAAATCCCGCAAGCAAGGTACCCTAGGCTGGAGGGAGTTTGTCTCCATAAGCCACCTAGTTACACCAACCACAATAGTAGCCCCATCAAGACCAAATTACCGTATTTTTCGCTCTATAAGATGCACCAGACCACAAGACGCACCTGGTTTTTGGGGGAGGAAAACAAGGGGGGGGGGAATCTGAATCTCAGAAGCCAGAACAGCAAGAGGGATCACTACGCAGTGAAAGCAGCAATCCCTCTTGCTGTTCTGGCTTCTGGGATAGCTGTGCAGCCTGCATTCGCTTCATAAGACGCACACACATTCCCCTTACTTTTTAGGAGGGAAAAAGTGAGTCTTATAGAGCAAAAAATACGGTACTTATTTTTTAAAATTAAATTTCTATACCGCAGTGGAAGAGTGCGCCAGTGGGGGGTAAAGTCGAACCGTTGGAGAGTTACAGCGTCTGCTGTAGCTATAGAGACTGATACGGGAGAGAGACATGTTTTGTTGCAGCTGGGGCAGAAGAAGGCACCCGGTTTCACTATTACAGATGCACCACGGCGTTTCTTCTCTCTGCATTTACAATACAAAAACTCAGAAAACAGCAACCCATAATGTAATAACAAACTAAAACAATTGCAGTAGTCCAGCCATGATTGACGGACTCAAAACTCCCCATCGTCCCTCGCCATTGACCATACTGGCTGCTGGGGGCTCCTGCTCTCTGCTGCTTTTCCTCCAAGGTTTTAACTCTGGGCAAGGCTGAATCCTGGCAATGGTTACAAAAGATTTTAGTGAACCTGGAATCCGGGGGAATTGGCATTCTCTTAGTTACTCATTTACCTTTCATTTAGCAGGCGCATGACATGATGGTACTATTATTCTGTGAAGAAGCGTTTTCTGCTGCTTCTGCACAAGCATTATTCTGTCTACCTCTCTGATTCCCCTTTCCTCCTGGGTTTTGTAGTGACCTAATCAGGGTTCCCGGTATTCCACATAACTCTCCTCCGTTGTCCAAGTTTCCTCCTTCTGCGAAACATGCGGCATTTGAAAACTGGCAAAGCAGCACCACCTAGAGGAAATGCTGGGAATTGGCTGAGTTCCCAGTGAGCTAAACTATCACTGGGCTTAACCTCTACAACCGCTCACTTAGCAGAGCTTCTCATATGCAAGAGGATATCAGGAGGGAAACAGACAATTCAAAAGCCAGCATCCTTGCTCTAGCAGGGTAGGGAGACCGGTTGCACCTCCAGCTCCCATCAGTCCCAGCCAGCATGGCCCACTGCCCAGGGATGATGGGAGTTGGAGTCTAATGCTGTCTGTAAGGCCAGAGATTCCTCACCCCTGGGATGCAAGGGAACTGCAATGGAGGTGAAAATCTCATTGCTTGTAAGAGCCCTGCTGGATTAAGACAATGCCCCACCTAGTCCAGCATCCTGCTCTCACTGTAGCCACCCAGATGCCCCAGTGAGAAACCCACAAGCAGGACCCGAGCTCAATAGCCCTCTACCCTGCTGTGGCTCCCAGCAACTGCTCTTCAGAAACATTGCAGCATACATTAGCATCATGGCTAATCTCTATTGATAGGTCACTCCTCCATGGTTGTGTCGAATCCTTTACTAAAGAAATCTAGGTTGGTGGCCATCACTGCCTCTTGAGGGAGGGAGCGCCATAGTTTAACTATGTGCTGGGTGAAGAAGGACTTTCTTTTCTCTGTCCTTCCAACCTTCACCTTCATTGGATGTCCATGAATCGCAGTGTTGTAACAGAGGGAGAAAAACGTTTCTCTGCTCCAAAAGGCAGAAAAGTAATTCCCTAAATAGCACACGCTCTTGTTTTACTTTTAAGTCTCTATTTTCATGCAGACGTATCGTGGATCAAATGCCCAATGCTCATTTGTGAGTTCGGCTAAAGGACATATTTACACTAAGACTGGTTGGTTTTGTTTTTTTGTTTTTGTTTTAAATCTGTCCTGCTGGGTAGGAATGGGGGTCTGAATTTGCTGCTCTTCTCATCAGACCAGTCCAACCCAAGGTTCCTAAACTTACTGGTGGTTCGGCATACAACCCTCAACCAGATGATTCACCACTTCTGGATTTTTGAAGTGTGTTTTTTGTTTGCAAAAAGTGAACAGAAATTGCTTATTTTAATGGCTTAGTTTTAAGACCATTTTTCTCACACTTAATGCAGGGGGGGAAGGCTAAGCTATTACAACTAAAAATGGCAACTTTACAAATGTGCAATGAAAACCTTTAAAATAGCAGCAAAAGTGCAATAAAGCAGGAGGTGCCTAAACCGTAGTCCATGTATCACCAGGAGTCTGCGAGCATCATTCAGGTGGTCCACGCTGTGTCTGTGAATTTGAAGAGGGCAGGCGGCACATCCATCCCATCAAATAATTCACATTGAATTTTAGCCCTGGCCCTTTAGTCGGCTCTCCATCCTCTGGGTGCTAATGGAACCCACCTGAAGAAACACACCCTCCCCCCCAGCTCTTGGGCTGGTTGTCCTCCAATCTCTTACCCGTTTGCTTGCCTTCTGCATCTCTTAATGGGCCTGTCCTGTGACTTCCATACCTTTTCCGACAGGGCGCCCCAGAGAGCGTCATCGAGCGCTGCAACTACGTCCGCGTCGGCAGCAACCGGGTTGCCCTGACTCTCTCCACCAAGGAGAAGATACTCTCCAAGATCCGGGAGTGGGGCACCGGCATCGACACCCTGCGCTGCCTCGCGTTGGCCACAAGAGACCACCCTCCCCGGAAGGAGGATATGCGTCTGGATGATTCCAGCCAGTTCATCAACTACGAGGTAAGGCAGAGTCAAGGAAAAGGCCAAAGAGCAGCCTGGTTTAGGATGGAGTGAGGTGGTTGGAGCAGTGCATGAGGAGCAGGGTTAAGGGGCTGTGTGCAGTTCATAAACAAAGACTTTAAGGCTCCCTGAGCTATCATTGGGACGCGGGCGTTGCTGTGGGTTAAACCACAGAGCCTAGGACTTGCCGATCAGAAGGTTGGCGGTTTGAATCCCCGTGACAGGGTGAGCTCCCGTTGCTCGGTCCCTCCTCCTACCAACCTAGCAGTTTGAAAGCACATCAAAAGTGCAAGTAGATAAATAGGTACCTCTGCGGCGGGAAGGTAAACGGCATTTCCGTGCGCTGCTCTGGTTCGCCAGAAGCGGCTTAGTCATGCTGGCCACATGACTGGAAAGCTGTACGCCGGCTGCCTCGGCCAATAAACCGAGATGAGCGCCGCAACCCCAGAGTCGGTCATGACTGGTCCTAATGGTCAGGGGTCCCTTTACCTTTACCTTTAAGCTATCATTGTTTATATCCACCTTCTTCAACTTGGTGTTCGCCGGTTATTTGGGACGACATCTGCCTTCGGCCTCCTAGCCAAAGCAGTTTGATAATTCTTTGGAGGAGGCACTGGGAAAAACCCAGTTCTATCCTCAGCCATTCCTGACTATAACCACTAGGCATCCTCGGGCCTTTCTTAAAAAGGGCTTCCCTCTATAGAAAGTCTGGTGGGTACCACTTTTCAGGGGACTGATCCCTCCATTCTCGTCCGGCCTGCAGACCAACCTGACGTTTGTGGGTTGCGTGGGGATGCTGGACCCTCCTCGGAAGGAAGTGATGCTCTCCATCGAGTTGTGCAAGAAAGCCGGTATCCGGGTCATCATGATCACTGGCGACAACAAGGGGACAGCCGTGGCCATCTGCCGGAGGATTGGGATCTTCTCGGAGAGCGAAGAGGTGGCGGACAAAGCCTACACGGGGAGGGAATTCGACGACCTCTCGCCGGAGGACCAGAGTAACGCCTGCCGCTCCGCTCGCTGCTTTGCCCGTGTGGAACCTGCCCACAAGTCCAAGATTGTGGAGTACCTGCAGTCGTTCAACGAAATCACAGCTATGGTGAGCTTTGGAAACGGCGACTCCCTGCCTTTCTTGTTGCACCTGAAGCCTCCAAGCCTGTTCCTGAATCAGATTTCGGAGCTAGCTGGCTCCAAATCCCCTTCCAGTTGCTGGACCTGCAGATAATCTTGGGAAATAGCTTGGGTGGGAGTGGATTGGGCCCAAGGCACCTGAAAGATCCTGTCTCCCTATATGAAGCTGCCCAGGTGCTAAGATCCTCAGGTGAGCATCTTCTCCCAGTCCCTTCAGTATCAGACGTGTAGCTGGTAGCGACCCAAGATAGGGGCTTTTCTGTGGCTGCTCCCATACTGCAGAATTCTTCTTCTTCTTCTTCTTCTTCTTCTTCTTCTTCTTCTTCTTCTTCTTCTTCTTCTTCTTCCCTCCCAATAGAGTAGGCTAAGACCTTCTTGTTCAGACAGGTCTTTGGAAATTAAGGTGCAGACAGTGCTGCCCAAATGGGCTGCTGTCAGGGCAAACTAGATTTTAATTGCTGGCTCTAAACGTGCATTTAAACTAATTTGTTATTAACACGTTGTATTTTATAACGTGTTTAAATGTTATAGGCTTGCTGGCTTTCCACAGGAGTCTGGTTTGCCCCATGAGAAGACGATGCTGGCCTAGATGGTCCATTCGCCTGCTCCAGTAGGCTCTTCTTATGTTCCTTCCAGTGACAAGGGTTTTTCTTTGTGCTCCAGACCGGCGACGGAGTGAACGATGCCCCTGCGTTGAAGAAAGCCGAAATCGGCATCGCCATGGGCTCCGGCACAGCGGTGGCAAAGTCAGCGGCGGAAATGGTCTTGTCCGACGACAACTTCTCCACCATCGTGGCAGCCGTGGAGGAGGGCCGCGCCATCTACAATAATATGAAGCAGTTCATCCGCTACCTCATTTCCTCCAACGTCGGAGAAGTGGTCTGGTAAGTGCCTGCGCCCTCCATTCTGCGCCCAGGAATGCCTGTGGCCCTCCAGATGGGTGCCAACTCACACCAGCCAGCTTCCATGATGGAGGTTGTAGTCCAAAATATTGGGAGGGTGCCTTCAAAGCCATCAAAGATTGCGTAAATGCGCCTTGTTTGCTTCGTCCACTGGGTGCTCCCCAGCAGACAAGTTTGGCTTGAGCATGGGTTCCACTCCTAATTCATAAGCTTTATACAGTCACACCTCGAGTTGAATGTGCTTTGGGTTGTGCTCCGCGGCAACCCGGAAGTAACGGAGCGCGTTACTTCCGGGTTTTGCCGCTTGCGCATGCGCAGATGCTCAAAATGATCTCATGCACATGCGCAGAAGTGGCGAAAAGTGATGAGCGCATGCGCACACGTGCCATCGCTAGTTACATTTGCTTCTAGATGCAAACGGGGCTCCGGAACGGATCCCGTTCATATCTAGAGGCACCACTGTAATAATAAAGCATGGGGTCCCCAGCGAGCCAGATCTTTATCTCCCCCACAAATGGGCTGACTTTGACAGGTGGGAAGAATGCAAAATTGCACACCAGTACATCAGCTGATGGGCAGGGAGTTCAGTCCTGTTTTTTGAAGAGTTGAGGTACACCGGAGCTTTCCCCACAGAGAACTAAGCAGAACAGATGCTCTGGTAGAGAACTGGGTGCCTCTCAGGTGATAGATGGAAGGAGAGTATTAGATGGTCCAGCAGGAGGGGGGCACAAGTCCATTACTGCTTCAGATATTAGGAATGTGCCTAATTTGTATATGCTTGGCAGTGGTACTTTGTACATGGGTTGTAATATTGTTGAGTGTGAGTGATCTTTGTATAAGGGGTTGATGGGGGCAATGTTGGAATCAACGAATGCTTGTGGTGGTTGTGTGAAATAAGGTGGTGAGTAAAATAGGATGGATGAATGATTGCATGCATGTTGTGGCGCTTGAAATTTATACCACCTTGCAGGGCTCGCCAGTTTTATTCATTCCTTATTACATTTGTGGATATTGTTAATGCATTTTGTTATGCGACACGTTTGGCGTGGTTTTATCGTACTAATTGCGTGCGCAACCTGCTTCGAGATCTTGTAGCTAGCAGCGCAGTCTATAAATGGAAATAATAAAGAAGTAAACTCACCATGTCTCAGCCAAAAGGCGGGGAGTTCAATCCTGCTTTCCAGCTGCATCTCTACTTGCCCCGCATTTCACGTCACAAATGGGGGGAACCCTGGAGGTTTCCAATCCTTGGTTTCTGGAAACCAGGCCTTATGAGGAATGGCTGAAGGAGCTGGATATGTTTAGCCTGGAAAAGAGAATACTGGGAGGAGATACAATAGCCAACATCAGGAAGAACTGTTTGACAGTGGGTGGTCACCTTCAGGAGGTTGTGAACTTTCCTTCCTTGAATGTTTTTTTAACAGAGGCTTTAGTTTAGAATCCTGCACTGCAGGGGGTTGGACTAAATGACTCTTCGAGTCCCTTCCAACTCTATAGTTCCATGATTCCCTGAAATCTGGCCTACAGACCTGAGGTTTAGCACTTGTGTGATAAAAAAAGAAAAGCACTGGGAGTGAAATCAAGTCATGGTAGAATTTCTGTGTGTTTCTTTCCCCCAGTATCTTCCTGACAGCCATCCTGGGCCTCCCCGAAGCGTTGATCCCAGTCCAGCTGCTTTGGGTCAACCTGGTGACCGATGGGCTGCCAGCGACGGCTCTGGGCTTCAATCCACCTGACCTTGACATCATGGACAAGCTGCCGCGGAATCCCAGGGAGCCTCTGATCAGCGGGTGGCTCTTCTTCCGCTACCTGGCCATTGGAGGTGAGAAACGAGGCCATGTTCAACACTAGGGATTAGGGGCAAGAGGAGAATTTTGGAGAGACTGCTTTAACCCCCATTCCCAGCACAGAGTTTAGAGGTTCCCACGGGGAGACTGTGTCCATAGAGTCGGGTCCTCTCTGCAGACGTTTGCCCAGAATGCATCAGAATCCAGCAGCTGTCAGGTGACCGTGGGGCGGGGCTAAGGGGGGAGCATCACAGCCTCTTCATCCTCGCCACCCCTTGGTGTGGTTAAAAGGCTAGCGAGATTTTATCTCAGGTGTATCTCACGTTCTAAACCAAATCTCCATAGTTACAGCCAATGACGAGCATCAAGGAAATACGATGAGAACCACATGAAATGCATTATCCAATATGATGTATAATAGGGTGAAAAGGAATAAAACAAAATAAAATACCACAATTGGCCTTTTTGGTGGTGGCTCCCTATTTGTGGAATGCTCTCCCCAAGCCTGGCACCGTTATTATATGTCTTAAGGCGCCAGGCAAAAACATTCCTTTTTGACCAGACCTTTGGCTCCTAACGACCTGTGGCTTTCTAGAGTGGGTGGGATGTTATAATGCATTATTCCTTTCCTATCTAGTTTTAATGTATTTATGGGGGTTTTCTTGTGGGGGGTAAGTCGCTTTGAATTGCCATGGCAAAAAAGCGGCTAGTAAATTCATTTAATAATAAGTAACTAAAAATAACACAGCCTGAAACAAAATGGGCATTAATGTTTTGTCATTGCGTCACAAACTCCAAAGAGGAAAACTGCAAAAATGTCTGGGTCGGTTCCTGGTGGGTTTTGCTTAGCTGGAGTGCGGCACTTGGCTACTCTGAGAGCGAGAGATATCTCACCTTCCCCGCTTCCTTCCAATCACATCTTTGTTGCAGTTAGATTGTAAGCCTTCTAGGCGGGGCTTTGTTCGCTGATTTTGTGTTCTATAATGCCCAGCATCTTAACAAGGCAGTTAACAGGTCTACTCAGAAGTAAATCCCACTGGGGCCAATGGGACTTAATCCCAGATAAGTGGGAATAGCAGTATTGGGGCATCTCTGAGTGAGTGTCTAATTCAGCCTGCCAGGGCCTTCCATTTGTCCTGTGTTTTGGACAAGACAAGCCCCACCCACCTGCCTCACCCTATGCCTTCTCCCCACTGCACAGTGTAGGTCAGCTAAAGAAAGCCACTTGAGCGAAAGGGGAAATTGTAGACCCCTCCCATCAGCTGGTTGGCAGCAACTGCGAAGATCTGTCCTTTCCAAGCACCAACAACCAGCTGATTGCCTGGGCTTCCCTCCCTAACAGCTGTGCCAAAGTGACATCATTGCGATGTTGTGTGATTGACAGGCCAGGGGCCCTGCCCACTTGCCAGACATGTCCCCTGGTAGGTGGAGTATAAAGCTTGTGGTGTTTAGGTTGCAGCATCAAAAATGCCAGTGAACAGAACCTGCCCAGGGAGAGTCTTTTGATTAAGTGGCCTTTGAAACAAATAAATGATGCTCAGAGTGGGGCTGCCCTGTAAAGCCTGCTCAGAGGATATGGCTACTGTCAAATGGCTGCCTTCTGAAGGCAGCACAAAAGCACACAGAGTTTTAGCCTGTGTGATCAATTACTTTTTCCTCCTTTCCTTGCAGTGTATGTTGGCTTTGCCACTGTGGGTTCAGCTACCTGGTGGTTCTTGTATGACCCCGAAGGACCGCAGGTTACCTTCCACCAGCTGGTAAGTTGATAGTCCAGTGCAGGGAAAACACGTGAGAATATCAGAAGAGCCTGGATCTGGCCCATCTTGTCCAGCATCCTGCTCTCACAGTGGCCGACACACGAGCAGGATCCAAGCGCAAGAGGACTCTCCCCTCCTGCAGCTTCTGTTATTCAGAAGCATTCCTGCCTCAGACCACGGAGGCAGAGCATAGCTATCAAGGAAGCCTAGTCATTCTTGTTGTCAACCCCCAGGAATAGCTATATTGTGACTGCTGCTAGGGAATAAAGTAATTTAATTTTTAGGAGCAAAAGGCTTCTCTGGAACCTGTTGGTAGTGGTGGTGAAAGATGGGGGGCAATGGCAGCCCCTCACTCCAGACTTGTGCTTATATTCTCCTGCCCACAGAGGAACTTCATGCGATGCACAGAGGACAACCCCATCTTCGAAGGCGTCGACTGTGACATTTTCGAATCGCGTTACCCGACCACCATGGCGCTCTCTGTGCTGGTGACCATTGAGATGTTAAATGCACTCAACAGGTAAGGCATTGCTGGCCAGGCATCTCCTTCCCTTAAAAAAAGGTTTGGGTATGAAATTAAGAAGAAATGGTCCAGCAAATGGGAACTGGCTAACACAGCTACAGTCTGTGGCCCGTTTAATCCAGGAAGGGGATTTTCTGCATCACGTGTAAATCATGCATGGATGTGCAGAGAACCTTGACATCTGCATGTGCTTCTGAATCATGCAAGTACAAAATCATTTGGGCAGAGCATGCTCTGTGGCATAAATTATTGTTACCACTAGTGGAAAATGCCTAGAGTTGCACAGGAATTATGAGAAACAAAAACAAACACCCACCACAGTGCAGTTTTGAAAAGTTTTGGTCCGCCATCATGATTTCAAGTGGCTTCCAAACAAAGACCAAAACCTGAAAACCGCTTTCCAAAAGACAGTGGTACCTCGTGTTATGTACTTAATCCGTTCTGGAGGTCCGTTCGTAACAGGAAACTGCTCGTAACATGAGGCGCGCTCTCTCTAATGGCACCTCCCACTGCTGCCGCGCCGCCAGAGTGCGACTTCCGCTCACATCCCGGGGCAAAGATCGCAGCAGGGGGGCATCTACTTCTGGGTTAGCGGAGCACATAACCCACAGCATTCGTAAGGGGGACAGGGCCACCACCGTCATCGTCTTCATCATTATCACCAATATCAAAAGTATCATTATAATACATTTGTACTATAGCACATTGGACTTTAATTTGGGTCATGTGTTTTTTGGGCTCGAGTAAAGTGACAGACGAGGGTGGCGCTGTGGGTTAAACCACAGAGCCTAGGACTTGCCGATCAGAAGGTCGTGGTTGGAATCCCTGCGACGGGGTGAGCTCCTGTTGCTCGGTCCCTGCTCCTGCCAACCTAGCAGTTCAAAAGCACGTCAAAGTGCAAGTAGATAAATAGGTACCACTCCGGCGGGAAGGTAAACGGCGTTTCCGTGCGCTGCTCTGGTTCGCCAGAAACGGCTTAGTCATGCTGGCCACATGACCCGGAAGCTGAACGCCGGCTCCCTTGGCCAGTAAAGCGAGATGAGGGCCACAACCCCACAGTCGGTCACGACTGGACCTAATGGTCAGGAGTCCCTTTACCTTTACCTTTAAAGTGACGAAATTTGGGGTGGCAAACAGATGTTCTCTCCTACCCTTTTCATGGGTGAATTATGGGGGGAAGAAGGATGCATGTGTGGAAATGGGGGGGGCACAGCAAAGTTTTCCTGTGATGTTTCTGGTCACACCCACCAGAGTAAATGAGATTTAGTGTGACCTGATGGTGTGTTGATTTAAAAAATCCCACAGTTCCATAGCTCAACAGGTACTGCAGTGTGAAAGGAATGTTAGGGATCATGGCAGAAGCTCTAGCATTATAATTAGGAAAACTAACCCAATATTCCCAATGTCTGAATGCACCCCATCTCTCCCACAGTGTGTCTGAAAACCAGTCGCTACTCAGGATGCCTCCTTGGCTGAACCTCTGGCTCCTGGGGGCCATTGTCATGTCCATGGCTCTGCACTTCCTGATCCTCTACATGAAGCCATTGCCTGTAAGTAGGTAGAACCTGCAGCCAAATGCAGACAAAACCCAGGCTGCCCGTGCCTGAAATCCCCATCTCCTACTCCACTATGAAAGGTGCAGGAGACAACCCTCGCCCCATCCTCTTCAGCATCTGACCACCCAGACACCCTGAGAGAGGGGAAGCCTTGGACCCCAAGAAAGATGCTACCTGCTCTCCCACTTTCTGAGCAGGCTGGGTCCACATGTGGTCCCTTTCAGGACTGGACTTGGCAGGGTAAACATAACCAGCTGCCTTGTTACTGAGGCAGGAAGTTGGTCCTAGTAAAGCAGTGGTTCCGAAAGAGGGCTGAACCCTGGGGAGCAGGCAGTGGGATTAACTGGGGGGCGGCACTAAGGCCCCATCCACATGTTCACTTGTGCCATGCCTAGAAAGCGTGAGTCTAAGCACTTTTCCACTTGCCCAGCTCCTTCCAAGGGAATACCCACTCTCTAGCGATAGATTGGAACAAATGGCAATCCAGGGGGAACCCAAATTGCTGTTTGCTCTGATTGAGCTCTAAAGAGCAGTTCTAAGAGGCCAGCAGGAGGTGCAAATGAGCATCAGACCTTGAAAAGCTGGCATCACTGGATCAATTTCATTGAACGGATGTTTAGAATTTAGGTTAGTTTTCATTGGCTTTTGAATAAATGTGCAATTAAATTAATTGTTACCGTTTTGATTTTTGTGTGTGTTATTGTCTTCCTTAGTGCAAACTGCTATTCTCAATAATGCTTTTTCATAGGGGGCACTGGAGATGAGTTTATGGAACCAAGGGGGCAGTGGCCTGAAAAAGTTTGCAAACCCCTGGTCTCAAGCAAGTATGGAGCAACCTGTGGCCTTCCAGGTGGCCTCCGACTCCCATCACACCTGAGCATTGGCCATGCTGACTGGGGGCGGATGGGAGTTGGAGTCCAACAACATCTGGAGGACCTCAGGTTCTTCATTCCTGATCTAGACCAACAGCTGCTCTCCGGAGTCTCAGTTAGAGATCTTCCCCATGAAGCTTCTGTTTGATGAAGCGGAGACACGAGACATCAATCATACAACCTCCGGTGTGCAAACTTTCCCCATATGTCTTTCTCCCAGCTGGAGACCCATTGTGGGCTAACATTGTATATGTTTGTTTAAATTCACATTTAGAGGTTGTTGCCCCCCCCCTTGAAGTAAAAACATTATCCAGCAAGAAAAATATTGCATTGTGATGTACTCCCATTCGTGGTTCCAGTTACGAAGCTACGCCCTCCTCTAGGAAACTCCATTCCGTTTCTACTCCCCTTTACCGTGTTTCCCTCTGCAGAAACTCAACAAGCTCATTGGGCTGCTGGAAGTGTCGCCATGCTTGGGGATCTTTTTCTATTAAAAAAACTATGCAATGCTATAAATCTCAGGGTTACCACTGCAAGTCTGCTGATTCCTGTGTCTGGACAGTGCCATATCGGTTACATAATGATTGGCACTTGCCTCTGAACAGAAGGGCAGGTGTGATACGTATCCTCTTCTTGCTTCCCAGCTGATCTTCCAGGTGACACCACTTAGCTGGCCCCAATGGGTAACGGTGCTGAAAATCTCCTTGCCGGTTATCCTGCTGGATGAAGGACTCAAGTACCTTTCCCGCAATCATTTAGATGGTGAGTGTGTCCTGTGGTGGGGTTGGCAGCCCTCTCCTTGCTTTCTTGCATGTGCATGGGTCACTTAGGAACCCAGCTAGCGGGGTCACAATTATCACAACAACAACAACAACAACAACAACAACAACAACAACAACAGTATATTATTTATACCCCACCTATCTGGCTGGGTTTCTCAAGCCACTGTGGGCAGCTCCCAAAATAATATCAAAAACACGATAGAACATCAAACATTAAAAACTTCCCTAAACAGGGCTGCCTTCAGATGTCTTCTAAAAGTCAGATAGTTGTTTATTTCCTTGACATCTGATGGGAGGGCATTCCACAGGGCGGGCACCACAACTGAGAAGGCCCTCTGCCTGGTTCCCTGTAACCTCACTTCTTGCAGGGAAGGAACTGCCAGAAGGCCCTCAGAGCTGGACCTCAGTGTCCAGGCTGAATAATGGGGGTGGAGACGCTCCTTCAGGTATACCAGGCTGAGGCCATTTAGGGCTTTAAAGGTCAGCACCAACACATTGAATTGTGCCCAGAAACGTACTGGGAGTCAATGTATCAGCACAGATAAGAGCATAAGAAGAGCTCTGCAAGGTCAGGCCAGTGGCTTATCTGGTCCAGCATCTTGTTCTCACAGTGGCCAACTAGATGCGCCAGTGGGAAACTGGCAAGTGGGACATGAGTACAAGAACACTCTCCCAGCACCCCTGTGATTTCCAGCAACTGGTATTCAGGAATCTTGGGTGAGGTACTTTGTCGTAATGTTTATTGAAGGTCCAAGTCCACCGTGTCCACTGGATCACCTCTGCCTATATCGGGGTTTCCCAAATTTGGGTCTCCATATTTGGACTACAACTCCCATCATCCTTGGCTAGCAAGACCAGTGTTCAGGGATGATGGGAATTGTAGTCCGAAAACAGCTGGAGACCCAAGTTTTGGGAAATCCTGACCTATTTGATTGCTGACACTTGTAGAACTCTTAACAGGTTTGTGAAACAGGACTCATCCTTGCAGAAGCCTGGGAGTAAGGCCTGCTGAGCTCACTGAGGTTCACTTCTGTAGAAATGGACAGTTTACATGAGAAACATGTCATTCTTCCGAAGTTGTTTTGAGCGATTTTGGAACTGCCTGCCAGGGGCCTCAGGCAAGTACTATCACAGTACTCTTTTGGGCACCTGCAAAAAGAATGCGTTTCTATTTCAGCAATCCTGTCCCCATATGCAGACTTTTGCCATGTGCTTTAATCTGTTTTTATCTTATTGTTGGTTTTATTTTTTATAAATAGCTGTTCTTAACTGTTTTATGTTACTGCTTTATAATCTTTTTGAAATCCAGTCTGAGGGTTTTTCCTTGCAATCAAGCAGCATCTAAATTATACGAAATAAATAAATAAAAATTGCAATTGTAAGTCTAAGTGGAAGTTTGCTGGAGCATTCATTATTGTATTTTAATGAATTATTGTATTTTAATGAATTATTGTATTTTAATTTTTGTTGAAAGCTCTCCAGAGTGACTGGGGAAACCCAGCCAGATGGGCGGGGTATAAATAATATATTATTATTATTATTATTATTATTATTATTATTATTATTATTAACCGTGTCTAAGCTGCTCCTGTCCAGGTGGGGTCGTAGTTGGCTGCTAGAAGGTCTGTGAGTGCCACGGATATCGCATGGCCTTCCAGGGACAGAGCTGGCTCGATCCCCACACACAGACAACACACAAAGTGTAAATCTGATCCTTAGGGGAGAATGCAATCCCATTCAGAGCAGGTTGGGTACCAGCTCTCTCGGCTTTCCACCCCTGCTATTGCATTTGCAGGAATTTACAAATCCTCTTAAATCGATTGTGGCAGTTTTTTCTCCTTCTTTGCCTGCCAATGTAACCTGCTCTCTTGGAGACCATAAAAGGCCCCTTTGAAGCACAGCAGGATCTCCATAGTGACTCATTACCGGTGGGCATAGAACAGAGTCTTTGTGTCTGCCTTGGATGCTGAGAGCCTGTCGTTCCCCCTGTCATAATATGGCCTTGTAGGGTAATCCTTTGCTGTCGTTACCTTGGAGCCAAATTGACATGTGCGAAGGGGGGGGGGGAGAGAATGCTTTAAGAGAAGACCAAACCCATTCTCTCTCCCCCCCCCCAGGAGGGTTTCTGGCATTGTTTTGCTTTTTAAGCAAAGAGAAATGCTGTCTGCTACCTGACTTGATGTCAGGAAGGCGGCTTTCGTGCTTTGAGGGCTTTTAAACAAAGATCTGTCATGGATTCTTTAGCCATGGTTCCCTCATTGCAGGGGGTTGGACTACATGACCTTTGAGGTCACTTCCAGCTCTATAACTCTATGTTCCACTTGCCACTTAGAGAGACCCCCCCCCAAAAAAAACTAGGACACAGAGGCCTCTGAGGCAGAGCAAACCCCATTCCACTTAGAGACCCACATGTCTCGATCTGGGCTACTAGGAAGGGGAAAGCCAGGCCCAAGGCTCAACACAATTAAACAAGTGTAGATCTTGTTTCAGCAAGTACTGCAGAACCTAAGGTAAAGGTAAAGGGACCCCTGACCATTAGGTCCAGTCGTGACCGACTCTGGGGTTGCAGCGCTCATCTCGGTTTATTGGCCGAGGGAGCCGGCGTACAGCTTCCGGGTCATGTGGCCAGCATGACTAAGCTGCTTCTGGCGAACCAGAGCATTGCACAGAAATGCTGTTTACCTTCCCGCCAGAGTGGTACCTATTTATCTACTTGCACTTTGATGTGCTTTCGAACTGCTAGGTTGGCAGGAGCAGGGACCGAGCAACGGGAGCTCACCCCATCAAGGGAATTTGAACTGCCGACCTTCTGATCGGCAAGTCCTAGGCTCTGTAGTTTAACCCAGAGCACAGAGTCAGCAGCTATCTCCTGCTATTGCAGCAAGTAACACTGCCCCTGAGGTTCCATTCATCGGTCATGGTCCATTGATGGGGTCTATCCTGTACTGCAATTTTTGTCTAATGGCCCATTCCCAGCTATTTGAGGTTGTGGTCCTTGCCAGGAACATGGTTCAGAAGCTTCAGCTGGTCCAGAATGTGGCAGCCAGACTGCTGATAGGGCATCTGGCTGACAACCTGTGACATCATTGTTAAAGCCTCTGCACTGGCTGTTTTTCATCTATTATCCAGCCAAGGTCAAGAACCTTGTATTAATTTGCAAAGCCCTGAACGACTTAGCCCAAGGGTAGTTCAGGCACTGCCTGAACCTTTGTACCCCAGGTCGATTCCTGAGTTCATCTGCAGGGGGGTCATTGGTTGTTCCTCAGGTTGGCACGGCTTACTTGACAACAACAGGAAACTGAGCCTTTAGCGTCATTGGCTCAGTCCTGCGGAACACTCTGCCACTAGATTCAGCAGGCACTTTCTCAGTCAACTTTTAAACTCTCAGCAGTTTTTCTGTTATGCAGCCAATTAAGAATACATCTTTGCACAATAACTAGCTGATTTCTGATTTTAACTTTTTCACATTTTATGGTATGGCTTTACATATAATTGTTGCAAACAGTTCTGATGTTTTTAATGAATAGCAGTAGATAAATATTTTTATAAATAAGTCTCATGAGGGAGTTAGTTGCACAAAGCAGCAATTTGTTGCATGAATGACTCCCCCCCCTTTTTGGGTTCCCTCCATCCTGAGCTATACTATTATGGTTAAAGGTAGGGGGAAATATTTTATCTTTAAAAAAATGAAAACCGATAATCATTTCCTGTCTCTCCCCCTCCACTCATTCTCCCCACCACCACCAGGCAGAGATGCGAAGAAATGAAACGACACCAAAAGGAACTCAATTTCTCCGCAATTGAACCCTCAGCTCCTAACTGGGACTGAAGAGCCTGCATGCCTGAACATCACCAGAAGCCAACAAGGAATATGCATGCTTTTGAAAAAGTGTCGGACTTAATGCGGTTAATCGTTAAAGAAAAGGAAAAAACAAACAAACAACCTGACTTTATTTTTAGTTTTGTTTTTACTCTTGTTACATAGCTTCCCCTTCCACCCTTGTACATAGTGGTGCAAAGACTGGACAGCTAAATTATGGCTTAGGGTGTAGAATTTTGCAATGTCATGGAGGCAGGAGAGCCTAGATCCTTAAAGGTCTGCTTCTTCAAAATGCAATCTTTTTTCCTATAATTTTCTCTTCTTCCCCACACTCTCCAAATCTTCAGTGCCCTAAAAACCTGTATTTTTCTGTCTCAGAAAGGAAGTGAGCTTGTGGTAGTTTCGGGGAGAGTTCTTTATAGACACCACCCCTGCTCAGGAAGAGGTAGCATTAAGTGCTCCCTTGATGCTCTGACTTAATTTAACTTTCACCTGAAACCCATAAGTGAAAAATCACACAAATCGTTTTGGAGACACCCCCCCCACCTTCCCCTACATTCCACTGTATCTCAAGGTAGTCAAATACCCCTAAATCCAATCAACAATGCGCTATCAGAAGAAGATTCTTTTATGTATTTAATTTATAAATTTGCATGCTATGAATCAAATGTGGGGGGAATCATATCTAGGCAATGCAGATAACAAAATTGGCTTAACATAATTGTTTTAAAGCCATCAAAAGTCATATCAGCCCAAGGACTGGGCCATACATCTGGGAAAGCTTGAGTAAATAAGGATGTTTTAAGTTCTTAAGGAATCTGTTTCCTTTGATCAGTTTTTGTTGAAAAATGCTGTGGGAAATTTTTGTTACTAACATTGTCTGGGACTAAAAAAGAAGGAAATGATCCCAGTAGCAAAAATAAATCATTTTCTTGGGATAAATTTCCCCTAGACTATCCAAAACAAAACTGTCTGGGCACATAAATTGAGCCAGAGTTGCAGATAATTGGGGGCAATGGCAAATCTTGGGATATTTAATTTTCTCCCAGATGCTTTTTTGGAAAGCAGAAAGAAAATGGTCAATGGTAAGTGGCTGAAATATGTGGGCATTATTTACTACTGAACATTGTCTTAGGTCAGCCTTGCCCAACCTGGTTGTGATCCAGGCGTTTGGGATCACAACCCCCATCAACCAGCAGAACTGTGCTAACTCAGGCAGATGGGACTTGTAGTCCAAAACATCTGGAAGGGCTTAAGCCAGACTGCCCTAAATGAACTATGCTGTAGATCTTTGTGTAAATTCTGCAGTGGAAAGTGCCCTGGGGTGTAATTGCAACCCCAAAGGTCTGAGTTAATTTCAGTCCCATTCATTTATCCTGCCTTTCAGTCTAACAACCCTGGGAATTACTGGGAGTTCTGTAGAGGGCTGGATGTTGAATGGTCTCTGCACACCACAAAACTACAATTCCTAGGGTTGAGGATTCTGTGTTTATGCTGTGTTTTCATTTGCTGTTTTTATGTGAGAGATACAAGTCCAGCTTAAGTTGTTTTCAACCACGTTTTGTTGGGTAGGTCTGCTTTGCACTAGGGAGTGAATGCTATCAACGTGTTGCCACCATACTAACATAACATTTAAAAATGTGGGTGTTGCACCTTCATCTCAGGGATGTCACTGTGGCACTTTTAGGTTCACCCTAGTGCCACAAATGTTGGAGTGTTTGGCTGCTTGCCGTGACCAATTCTTGCACAATTTAATTTGCTACAAAATCCTTTCTGGGTGGGGTGGATTCTGGTGCAGAGTATTGTGTGAATACGCCACATTATCCTGCCACCTTTTTCTTGTTAAGGGTTTCCATGACCTTTGGGACACATTTCAGAACCCACGTGTCTTACCTTTCAAATAACAATAAGCCAAAAAGAAATTCCGTGGACCATTTGGAATAAGCAATTGCAGAACTGAGAATGCATTAATCAAATCTGAGGGGAACCCCTTGAAGGTTAATGAGAGCTGAGCAAGTTGGGGGAAACTTCCTTATATCTCCAGGCTAACAAACGCTGGATCTGTTGAAGTTCTTGATTGTCATGCACAGACAAGTTGAAGTCACAGGCACATATTGTTAAATGTACAGGAGCATTGCCAGGAAAGAAGGTGGCAACCCAATGTGTGTGTCATATTCATGTTCCTATAGTTATCGCTTTGCTAATTGAGTTTAAGCCCCTCTGTGTCTCAACTTGGGCTATGCATTTCTTTGCTTTATTTATAGATACCTGGTTCATGTGTTGTGCTAAGGCAAACCATGGTTTAGGGTGAATGCCCCGGCTCCCGAAGAGGAGATTGCAGTTGCTGCTGGTTTGTTCTGCTGCTGGTTTGAGTTAAGCCATGGTTTCGTTTAGCTTGTTGTCTAAACCTGAGCTTGTTGTTTAACTCTCCTGGACAAAGAACAAGCCATAACTCCTAGGACAGTCCTTGGTTACTGCTCATGTTTAGCCTGTAGAGAGCTAAACCAGGAGTCCAGGCTCAGATGGCATGCTAAGCCGAATTATGGTTTGATTTAGCATGGGACAGCGGGCAGAGAGTCCCATGCTCTAGGATTCCGCATGCTGGTGCTAAGCCAAGCTTAATAATAACATGCAAATCCATTGCTAAATTTAAAACATTGTTCAAACCTACTTATCTTGTCATCTTTCCCAACCCAAAGATATCTCAGAACTGTAGTTTTTAGGCTATGAATATTAAGAGAAAAATGATGCAAGGGTTCGTTTTTCTTTTGTGAGCTTGTGGGGGGTACTGAAACTGTCCCCCCCCCAAAATATTTTAGATGCCTTTTCTTGCAAAGCTGTTCACCTACCAATTTACCTCGCCCTCATTCTCTCACTTACCCTTACTGATGTCATCACATAGACCAGGCTAGCCAATGGGGTGCCCTTCAGCAGTTGTGGGATTACAACTCCCATCAGCCCCAGCCCAATGGTCAGCGATGATGGGGGTTGTAGCCAACCAACAGCAACTGGACTAGACAGTCTGCTCCTGAGATAGCAAAGCATGATAGGCTGCACAGCACTGCAGCAGCAATCTTCTCGTGGCGTGATCCCTGATTGGCTAGACTTTCCCTCGAGATGGATCCTAGAGGAAGCGGCAAGTGGGTAAACAAAGGCCAGTAAACAGGATACGAATCCGGGCATTTGTACATTCTAAACTGGTGGGGAAGGATCTCTGCTGTACCAAAACGGCCAATTTCTGCTGAAAACTATAAGTGGAGAATCTTTTCTAAAGCCCCAATCCCGCCTCTTTGCATCATTCTCCCTGCTCCAGTGCCCTTCCAGATATTTTGGAATACTCTTCCTATCATCCTGGACCCATGGCTGTACTAGAGGGCAAGTTTGGAAGGTTGACTCCAGTCTCATATCGTAGCTGAGACTAGACAATTCTATAATTCTATGAAGTTTGTAGCGCCCTCCTTTAAATAATAATAAAAGAAACAACTACTGGAATTCTCAGGGAAAGCCTAAACCAGACTCCAGCCTGATTTTGTCGTATTTACCTTTGTTGTCTTGGAGGTAACGCTGCACCCTTTAGCATTTTTGTCGAAGGGTGTGAGGGGGAAGCCCTAATTTTTGGCAAAGTGAGGGAATCACCTCAGGCTCCAGATGTGGGGGGTAGGGGGCAGTGACAGCCCCCTACAGATGATCCCCCAGAGTCCCCTGACCATTCCATTCTCTTGGGGAGAAGAGCTATTTCTGTCATGGAGCCCCTAAATTAAGGCCCAGGGCACAATGCTACCCTGTTGCTTGTGTTTAAAGGAAGATTCAGCTGCCGATCTAGCTGGCTTCTGGACGTGAAATAGAAAGGAGGCCATCTTGGCCATACATTTAAAGTGCTGTGATCCCACCTTGAACTGTCATGGCTTCTGCCCCAAAGAATTCTGGGAGCTGCTGTTCCTTGAGGGTGCTGAAAGTTGCTAGGAGGCACCTATTCCCCTCACAGAACTACAGTTCCCAGAGTTCCCTGAGAAGAGGGATTGCTTTAATTAGACCATTCTGGGAACTGTAGTTCTGGAAGGGGAATAGTGGTCTCCTAACAACTCTCAGCGTCCTTAACAAACTGCAGCTCCCAGAATTCTTTGGGGGAATCCATGATGGTTTAAAGTGGTTTCATAATTTAAATGTATGGTGCCCCGACAGCAAAAATGTCTTAGGCCAGCCCTGCCTAGGTTGAAGTATTCTCAGTGCAGTAATAGCAGGCTAAAATCTGACAGGTACCCCCAAAAAGTTCATCTGTGGATTTATACCAGTTTTTGTTTTTTGTTTTAAAAGAGACAGGCAAAGAGAAATCAGTCACACATATTGGACCTGCTTAAGCAGCTTTTGTTTTATTTTTTTAAATGACGATTCTCCAATATGCTGATTGAATATCAGGCCACCCCTTTCTTCTTTATCACCAGCATTGTATAAAATAAGATGTTAATTAAATGATTGGGAGCATCACCAGGCCTCTGGGAGTGTACAGACTTGAATATACTACTGAGTTGGTTTTGCTGTACAGGGAAAAAAAATTCTTGCATGAAATGTTGTTACTGTATTTAATATATAAATGTATTCAAGGAATTTTAATATGGAGGTTTTTTGGAGAGGGGGGGAAAACCCTTTATAGATACTGTGTGTGATTTCAGGAAAGTTGTTTTAAGAAACAAAAAGAAAAGTTATTCTTCACATTCTGGCTGTGTTGATTGTGTGTTTCCCTCCTCCCCCTCCCCCTTGCGGTCGAGCTGATCTTTGTTGGCATTTTAATATTTTAGTAAGATGGGGAAGACCCACACACAGATTGCATAAGGCAATGAAAATCCAAGCCAATTGATAAAAATAAACAATAAAAATGCTACAATTGTAGTGAACAGTAAAAAAGAAAAAAAGAAAGAAAGAAAAAAGAAGTATAAACAAATTTATACAACCCAAAAGGAGCCGTGACTGACAAAGAGTCAAGGAGAATAAGGCAGATATGCGAAAGAGAGAGGGATGGCACCCATTTATTTAGTTATTTAATTAAAGTAACCCAGACACAGTCAAGTCACCATCTGCCAGCGTCCAAATTCTGTGAGACCTCGCAACTCACAACAACCACAGCAACAACAACAACAAATTTAATTAACCGTTCCCCCAAAGCGGATGCATTTTGCAGATGAATTGCATGAGCTAAGCTGCTGGGTGGAGAGTCCTCTCTTGCAAGGTTGTGTCTGTGCCATTTTACTCCTTTCCATCTCAATATGTACCAGAAGTCGCTTTGAATTTTGTAAGAAAAGCAACTAATAAGTTACAATAGCAATAACAGTCCTTTATCATACATGGAATTCTCAGCACTCCCCTCACAGTCCCTCTCGTCTCCTTGGATCGATCTAACCCTGGAACCAGGAAAAGAGTCAACTGTGCCAGTGGAAGTCTCTCTAGTTTTAGCAAGGGAAATGTTAGGAGGTTACTTTCCAGCTAGGAAGCCCTCAGCAAAACACCCCAATCTTGGGACACCCTCCCCATGCAGAGGTCCTTTGGCGCTGTCTGCGGTGCTGATTGAGTTGTTGGCTGGGACCCAATTGTGTTTACCGTATTTTTCGCTCTATAAGACGCACCAGACCACAAGACGCACCTAGTTTTTGGAGGAGGAAAACAAGAAAAAAAATATTCTGAATCTCAGAAGCCAGAACAGCAAGAGGGATCGCTGCGCAGTGAAAGCAGCAATCCCTCTTGCTGTTCTGGCTTCTGGGATAGCTGCGCAGCCTGCATTCGCTCCATAAGACGCACACACATTTCCCCTTACTTTTTAGGAGGGAAAAAGTGAGTCTTATAGAGCAAAAAATACGGTATCATTCACAAGGCAGCTTGCAAGACTCTAAAATTGGAGGTGGACCGGGGGTTGATTTTCAGCATGAGGGCCATTTCCCCTCTTCATTAACCCCCTGGGGGCAGCAGCAGGTGTAGCCCACAAAAGAGGAGATTGGTATCCATCTATCTCGGGAGACAACGGAGGATTGCGCCTTTGGGGGTAAAGCCCAAACCATTGGAGAGTTACAGGACCTGGTGTGGCTGTCCAGTCCAATAGGGGAGAGACATGTCCTGTTGCAGTTGGGGCAGATGAAGGTGTCCGGTTGTGCAGATGCACCATGGCGTTTCTTCTCTTCTGCTCTCCTCCCAGCGGTTATTCCTTCTCTGGTCACTGCTGTGAATACCCAACCTAAGAGTGTCCAGGCACTGTGGTCCTCTGCAAGGCATTCCCACATGCCAGGGCTGATGTTGCCAACCTTCATGTCACGTTTGCAGACATCTTTGTAACACGGAGTCGGTCTGCAAAAAAACCAGATCCGGTTATGAGCCATTTCGGCACGCAACAATTATGTAACGATGTTGTTTCTCATGGTGAGTCAAGCCACGTGATGGTGCCCATCCTAGCACACACAGTTTAGGGTTTGCAGTATTAGCTGGAGCTACAGGATAAGCTGCAGGTTGAGGGCACACCTAGTAATAATACTTGTGGGTGTCTTCCTTTTTTCTTTGAGGATACAGATAGATTTGTTGTTTCGTCTTTCACTCCAAGCTTCTCCGTGGAAAAGTGCATAAGCACACACCCAGTACACTTTGGCAGCAAATCCATGGTCCTGGACTGTAAATATGCTTTTGAACAGGGGTTATTTGCTTGGCACATCCGGAGATGCGTCACTCAACAGTAATCCACAGCAATCATTCAGATGAGCATTTTCCTCCAGGTCAGATTGGCCAGTGACTGGGAAGTGGAGGCTCCCTCTTAGGTGCCTTCTATGCAGCTGGTGGATTTATCCCCTCGGGTTGCGCTGTCCAGATCCAAACCTGTTGGCACACCTGGTTTTGCCAGGCATGCCTTCCTCTTAACATGTTTCTCCCTTTCGTCCTGAGTTTGAGCATCATCGAATCCCATGACACCTTTGGTAAAGGCTGTTCTCCAATTGGAGCGCTTGCAGGCCAGTGTTTCCCAGTTGTCGGTGTTTATACATTGGTACCTTTGGTTACGTACTTAATTCGTTCTGGAGGTCCGTTTTTAACCTGAAACTGTTCTTCACCTGAAGCACCACTTTAGCTAATGGGGCCTCCTGCTGCCACCGCGCCACTGGAGCACGATTTCTGTTCTCATCGTGAAGCAAAGTTCTTAACCCAAGGTACTATTTCTGGGTAGCGGAGTCTGTAACCTGAAGCGTATGTAACCCAAGGTACCACTGTACTACTTTTGTTTTTTTAGATTTGCCTTGAGAGAGTCTTTGAACCTCTTTTGTTGACCACCAGCATTACGCTTTCCATTTTAAAGTTCCGAATAGAGTAGTTGCTTTGGAAGGCGATAATCAGGCATCCACACAACATGACCAGTCCAATGAACTTGATGTTACTGGCAGGGACTGTCCAGTGTTTCAGGCAGGGAACATTCCCTAGAGAAGTCAAGGACTGAATCTGGGACCCTCTATAGGCAATGAATGTGCTCCCACTGCACTATGACTTTGCCGCTGAAGAACCTATGAAAAGCTAGCCACTTAATTTGGCCGTGGTTGACAAGCTTCATTTTGACAACCAGCTCTCAGACCCCGGGTGCTTATGCAACGGTTGTCTATATTAGATTATATCAATTTTTATTTGCAACGCTGTTGTGGGATTTTATCACCAGGACAACCAAAACCTTAAATAGAGAACGGCTGTCAACATTACTGTTGAGCAGGAAGAGGCGGGTTGTGGCCGTCCCCCAGACTTTGATATGTAGGTGGGAAACTGTGTTCCTTCCCACCCATGGCAAACAGGGTGCTGTATTAACCAGCTGTTGCAGTTTATCCATTTGCGCTCTCTCTCTCCAGAAGCCTTGGCAATAACTATCACGATAATAAATGGCAAGGGAAAGTAAATAGAGGGTGGAATATAGGCAAGAGGATTTGGGAAGTCAGGAGCAAACAGAAAGCACCCTTTCCAAAAGGAAAACCTTCTTTATTTGCAGTCAGACAGACCGTTCTAACATTTAATAACAATTAACAATTGCTGTTAAAAACATTGTAATAAAATACACATATATAAAACTGAACACAGAGTTTCACAGAGTAAGAACTTAATTCGTTCTGGAGGTCCGTTCTTAACCTGAAACTGTTCTTAACCTGAAGCACCACTTTAGCTAATGGGGCCTCCTGCTGCCACCGCACAATTTCTGCTCCCATCCTGAGGTAAAGTTCTTAACCCGAGGTATTATTTCTGGGTTAGCAGAGTCTGTAACCTGAAGCATCTGTAACCCAAGGTACCACTGTATATGACAGTCGCCATCTTCAGATAGCTCATGGAAGATAGAGGGAGTTTGTTTTTGGCTGTTCCAGAGGGGAAGACCTGAAACCATGGATTCAAATCACAAGAAAGGAGATTCTGACCGAATGTTAGGAAGAACTTTCTGACAGGAAGAGCTGTTGGACAGGGGAACAGACTACCTGGGAAGGTGGTGGACTCTCCTTCAGTGGAGATTTTCAAGCAAAGGTTGGGTGGTCATCTGTCAGGGATTCATTCTGCGATTCCTTCACTACAGGGGATTGGACTAGATGACCTTTGAGGGTCTCTTCCAACTCTAGAGTTCTAATATTCTATGGCCTCTATGTTCAAAAACGTTGCCACTTTCACTGTAACTGATTTATAGGAGCCCAGAGGCAAGTGGTCATAAGTGACTCAGAAGAGTGACTAGGGAGGGGCTGAATAATGGAATATATAATGTCTTTCATAATAATAATAATAATAATAATAATAATAATAATAATAATAATAATTTATTATTTATACCCCGCCCATCTGGCTGGGTTTCCCCAGTCACTCTGGGCGGCTTCCAACAGAACACTAAAATACAATAACCTATTAAACATTAAAAGCCCCTTGAGCGAAACTTTTTCTTTTTTAAAAAAAGGATTGACTCCACCTCAACATTGTTACAGGGCCAGTATCTGTTGTTCACTGGAGTTTTATATTATCTGGCATCTAATAAATTTGAAGAGAGAACATTAGACCCTGCCAGGGAAAACTTAAACTGCTCATTTCAAGGGCACTATCTCAGGATTCAAATCCAAACAAGGTTTTAAGGACCACTCCTGGAGGTGATTAAATTGTGGTTTTTAAAAAGAAGCAGAAGCACAACAAATGCTTTTGAAAAATGAGGACGATCAAAGTTATACGGGATATGTTTAGGGTTTTGGATGGGAGGGCTGCAAAATGCTCTCAAACAGATTGGAGCTCCTGTTGCTCGGTCCCTGCTCCTGCCAACCTAGCAGTTTGAAAGCATGTCAAAGTGCAAGTAGATAAATAGGTACCGCTCCAGCGGGAAGGTAAATGGCGTTTCCGTGTGCTGCTCTGGTTCGCCACATGACCTGGAAGCTGTACGCCGGCTCCCTCGGCCAATAAAGCGAGATGAGCGCTGCAACCCCAGAGTCGGCCACGACTTGACCTAATGGTCAGGGGTCCCTTTACCTTTACTAAGGCTGTTGTCTTAAACCTGTCTGACCAGTCCAGCAACCTCCTCTGTTAGGATATCTAACCCTCAATTGGTACAGGAACCCAAGAACTGGAGGGGACTCATCCAGACTGAATCCACAAACCCGTCAACTTACGTAAATTGTTGCAGAACTAGAAGAGGGATTCTTGACCCGAGAAACTTAAATTCTAAAGTTGAACATGTGGTTAGCTCTACTTGCTATGCTTCACATTGCATATGACCTTGTCATCAGTGCAAGTCGAACAGCTATCCTTTGTGAGAAGCAAAGTGATTTGTATTGGGTGTAGAACCCACCGGTGGCCAGGAATATACAAGCTTCAGAGGAATAATGTCATCCAAGCATTCTCTGGCCAAAACTCAGCAGCAGACAAGTCAATAGCAAGTCTGCTGCCAAGAAGAGAAGATTGGGGGTGGAGGTGGGGAATGGTACTGTAGCAAAAAAAGGGGGGGGAACTGATTTGAAATTGGGTGTGGGAGAGAGACTTGTTTCGTGAAAATTCACTGCAGAGAAATTGTGTCGCTTTTCCCATTTTGGATAATTCCAGGGGGACTGAAGTGAGGCAGAAATGTTATCTTATTGAAAGGGATATTTCTCTCTCTCTCGCTCTCTCTCTGTCTCTCTCTCTCACCTGTCTTTGAAGCATTTTCCAATAGCCAAAATTAATTGGTTACCTTCAGAGTGTATTGATATTGTGTTGGCTACGTGATCCCTGATGAACTAGATCATAGAATCAGCAAAAAGAAGGGTGTGGGTTTTGTGTCAAAGCAGCAAAATTGAAACGAAAAAACAAGGTGTGTCAGGGTTTCGGGGGGGGGGGGAGTCCTTTATTGTACCCAAAATCCACCTTTTTTGCACCAAGAACATTTCCCCATTAACCCACCGTGAAACGAAATGGAATATGAGGCCTCTGTGAAGTGAACCTTTTAAATCACAGAATAGCATATCTACTCTAAAACAGGACTTGCACCTTGGTGTTTATTTGCTGTTTACATGGTAACAGTTCCGCATCTATTACATTCTGGACAGGAAACATGGCTGAAGGACCTGAACCAATCCATTTGGCTTGGCCCTGTGCTTTTGCCCCATGCCATGGGAGGCTGGCTGTTGGAAACAGTTGGGTTGGGAATGCATTTGAATGGTTTGATTTGAACCTCTGGGGCATGAAGCAAATTGGAGAAGCACAGATCAGATGATAATGGGTTCTTCGACATGACATTGGCCAGGCCCCTAAAACTCAGAAGAATGTCTGATAACCATCAGATTGGACGGCCAACTGCAAACTTCAGGCCCTTGATGACAATCATTTACTATCGAGTGCTGCAAGGCAAGCCTTATAAAGTGCGGTCGGCCCGTGATCATAACTGATGGCACAAAATGAGGCCTTCTATGGAAGGCTTGCTAATATGCCGTGCCAAAGCAGTGATAATAATGGGGCAGCTGGAACTCTAAATTTAACAGCAAAACATCTTGTAAAACACAGCCTCTTATGTAATAGTATCAATAATAATAATAATAATAATAATAATAATAATAATAATAATTTATTATTTATACCTCGTCCATCTGGCTGGGTTTCCCCAGTCACTCTGGGCAGCTCCCAATAGAATATTAAAAACACAATAACAACATCGAACATTAAAAGCTTCCCTAAACAGGGCAGCCTTCAGATGTTTTCTAAAAGTCAGGTAGTTGCTTATTTCCTTGACATCTGGTAGGAGGGCGGTCCACAGGGCGGGCGCCACCACCAAGAAGGCCCTCTGCCTGGTTCCCTGTAACTTGGCTTCTCGCAGTGAGGGAACCGCCAGAAGGCCCTCGGCGCTGGACCTCAGCATCCAGGTAGAACGATGGGGGTGGAGACGCTCCTTCAGGTATACTGCACCAAGGCCGTTTAGGGCTTTAAAGGTCAGCACCAACACTTTGAACTGTGCTCGGAAACATACTGGGAACCAATGAAGGTCTTTCAGGACCGGTGTTATGTGGTCTTGGCAGCCACTTCCAGTCACCAGTCTAGCTGCCGCATTCTGGATTAGTTGTAGTTTCCAGGTCACCTTCAAAGGTAGCTCATCAAGATGAACCACACATGGAAGAGATTTAGGGTATGTCCTCTGCTCCCGATCCCCAAAAGCCAAACCTGGGGAGGGGTGGTGGCGGTAACCGTTGGTGATGATAGCAGCTGACCAATCTCAAGCTAGCTGAACATCCCAGACCTCTCTGTCAGCATCTGCAATGGAGAAACTGTTGAGGGCATTAGGAATCTGTTCTTCAGGTCTCCTGGGCAGTTATCCAGGCTCCAGTCGCCTTCCAGTTAGACTACTGCAATGTGCTGTACATGGGACTGCCCCCTGGAGACTGTTTGGATGCTGCAGCTGGTACCAAATGATGCCTGCGAGACTTTTCAGTGGGACACATTGGCTGCCACTTCTATGAGTTGGTATGGATTAATGCTCCGAGTTGCTAGGCTCCCAGACAACAAAAGGGCTACCTGCTCCTGACATGTGGTAGGAAGTCTAGATAACTGCCAGTTGTCAGCTGAACCATTATCTTAAAGATAAAAATCTCCACAAAGTGCCATCTCAAAACTAGGCACAAGAGACTACCCGTTTATGTAATTTGCCACTTAAAAGGCCTAGGCCTGCAGGATTTCTTGGGCATGTGAGGGGAATTGTTTTGTACCACACAGCACCTTCTCAAAATGTCAGTGGTTTTCTGTGATATTCCAATGAGGTGACTTTGGCGCTGCTAGCACAGAGGTTTGACTTCACAGATGGATGCCAATAACTTCTATGAGAGAGTTTTCAACTTAATAGCACAGCTTTGGACCAAGCCCAGAAAGTGGCTGAGTGACATAATTGTGGATGCCGAATTTTAGGTGCAACTGACTTAGCCTGCACAGAGTTTCTTAACTTCTTGAAAAAGATCCCAATTTGCTTAAAGCAGCAAAAGGCCAGCTAAAATACAAATGTAAAAGGAGGCAAGCCAAGGGCTATCCAACCCAGCTTGGATGTAAAAACATCAGATTTAATTTCAAGCGTGTCAGTTCGAAGGTGCCATGCTGCGAGAAGGGAAGAGACAACTGTTAGCAAAGTCACTTAAATGATGCAGGCTGAGTCTAGAAGGAGTCTCTGCAAACCACTTCGATGTGGGGTTGTTGTGGTTGTTTAAAGATCCAGTGGTATCCGAATTGCATGAAATAAATTGAATAAGAATGAAATAAGAAAAATCCCAGTCACACTTTACTGAGGGAAGCCTGGGGGAGGGCATAAACAGTATATAATTTGAGGGAAAGGAACAGAGAGGTTTTGTTTTTCAGGCCTGCTCCACAGGAGGGAGACATACCACCAAACAGGAAAGAGAAAACTCCCTCAGAGATATGCAGCCAATCAGAGTAGATGTTACCTCACCATTATTGTTGTTGTTGTTGTTGTTGTTGTTGTTGTTGTTGTTATACCACCCTTCATCATAAGATCGCAGGGCGGTTCACAGATCTGACTAGAGATCATGCCACTCTTGCTGGTTGCTAAGCAACACCACCACCTATGGGTAGTTGGCTAACACTGAGAAGGGAACTAACCCTTAAGTTACGCATGGAATAATTCCTGCAGTTGTACTTCCAGTAACAACAAGCAATATCCCCGATGAAAAGACATACAGTGGTACCTCAGGTTACAGATGCTTCAGGTTACATACGCTTCAGGTTACAGACTCCGCTAACCCAGAAATAGTGCTTCAGGTTAAGAACTTTGCTTCAGGATGAGAACAGAAATCGTGCTCCGGTGGCGCAGGAGCAGCAGGAGGCCCCATTAGCTAAAGTGGTGCTTCAGGTTAAGAACAGTTTCAGGTTAAGAACAGACCTCCGGAACGAATTAAGTACTTAACCCGAGGTACCACTGTATAAAGATTTGAAGAAAATGTGGGAAATGATTGTTTTTTTAAAAAATTGATGTTATGATATTGAGATGTACAGGACTTGATGGATTGTTTGAGCGAAAGACATATGCGAGACTGGATGCCAGCCCAAGACCAGCCAGCCCCTATGGAAGGAAGAAGCCTCAGCCAAAGAAGATAAAGAAGATAAAAAAGAAGACTGGCAAAATACATTACTGAACTGTGCAGGACAAATTATTACAAAAAGGGCAATTGTTCAATGCATATTTTTAAAGCTTATGTACAGATTTTTACATTGGTACAACTTTTAAAAGTCACTTGTAATAAGATGAAGAAGGTTTTAAAATTGGATTGTTAAGTATATAAGGTTTTATGGATGTGCATAAACAAGTATATTATAATGGAACCAAGAGGGGGGGTGGAGGAAAGTTGACCAAAAAATTATGGTTTAATCTGTTTATGATCTTTTCTTTTCTGTTTTTTTGTTTTTGTTTCAGAAAATCAATAAATTGTTACCAAAAAAACAACAAGCAATGTCCCCAGAGAGTGAGCGGTTGTCTGGGGACACCCACCACTCTCTGCAGGTCTTGCTGTTTAAAAGCCCACTGAGGGGGTGAAATAAGCTCTGCGGATTCTCGCCAGCATTTAGAGGGGCAGAGCAACATGCAGGAATCTTATCTCAGTATGGAGAGGGCCTTGCTACTGTTTTCATAGGGAGAGTAGCTTGAGCCAAACAAGAGCTCTGTTGGACCGGGCCATTCTAGACCACCACCCCATTCTCACAGTGGCCAATGAGGTGCTCCAATGGAAAGCCTTGTAGGCAGAAGCAGTGAAATGCAGTAGACAACTAAACCACTGCCGAAGAGTTTTTGAGCCATGTCCAAATGGCCTCTCAAAACACTCTACTGTATTTTTGGACAGATAAATTGGGTGGTGGTGGTGTCACCAGATTTCTCTTGGGGGAGGAGAAATTCTCCCGTAGTTCCTCGGTTGTGGGTTTCAACATTTGCATTGCATAACGCTGTGGGCACAAACCCTCCAAGTGTCCCTATTTTCCAGACAATCCCGGATTTACAGAAGCAGCCCCTGTTTCTGATTTGATCCCAGAATGTCCCGCTTTTCCTTAGGATGTCCCTATTGTCATCAGAGAAACATTGGAAGGGATGGAATGATCTTTTACAGGTTTTCAGCTTCCTGTGTTTTACCCGTGTTGCTTTGATTTGGGTAAGCCACCTTGAGCCTTGGTGAAAAAGAGGGATGTAAACATTCATAACCATACACCAGCCTGACTCTAGCTCTTTAAGCCGTTGATAACCTATTGCAGGACAATTCTTTCTTAAGTGTCTAAGTCAAAGAAGGAACATCCTCTTGGTTATTCAATCAGCACAGGGAATGCTACTGCAAAGCAAATATTTACAGCACGCAGAAGGCAGAGTAAAATGTAACAGAGGAGGACCTTTGGCAAGGAACTTTCGGCTAAAGAGCTGGCACCTTGCAAGCGTTCTCCTATTTTAGCCCGTGAAAAGTTGGAAGGTTTGCAACAAGCTCCTTCTTCTTCTTCGCAGCTCGTTCACTTCCTCCTGCGACCATCTGGAGGAGCACAAACCTCTAGGGTGCAACGGTTTCCTGGACAGTGGTTGCAGGCTGGCTTATTATATTTGCTTCCGAAAGCACACCCACCTCCCACCCCCCAGACCATCTAAGGAGATGTAAAGTGACCTGCTCACACCCATGAGAGAGAGAGAGGGAGCTCTGTGTCGTCTCCTGGGGAAGGGCAGAAGGCAAAGTGGATGAGTTGCAAGAAAACACCACACCAGGACTTGCAGGGAACCAAAGCCTGAAGAAGCAGCCAGAGGTTTCTCACCTGCAGCGGTTGGCAGAGACCAAGGCGGTGTTTCATCCATGGGGCACAAATTCTCGGAGAAAGTGTCCTCGTTCCTCTTTGAATATGACACGCCACGGATGGTTTTGGTGCGGAACAAGAAGGTGGGGCTCACCTTCAGGCTGATACAGCTGGTGGTCCTTGCCTACATCATTGGGTGAGTGCATCTTCTATGGTTTGGGTCAGCCAGCTTGTGGGAAGGGGCCATCGTTCAGTGGTGGAGCATCTATCTGCCTTGCATGCAGAAGGTTTTGGGTTCGATCCCCAGTGACTTTTCCAGGTAGGACTGGGAGAGACTCCCTGTTCCTCTTTAAACCAGCCCTTCATTCAGAATAATGAGGACTAGAATCTTGCTTTACTTTTAAGGAAAGGGCTGTAGCTCACTGACCTGGATGGACCAATAGGCTCCACTTTATCCTCAGTATAAGGCAGTTTGCTACGTTCCACTGTAACTAGGTTAGTATCAGGCCGTTTGCCAATTGCACCTCCCTCTCCAATCTATTTAACTCTCTTCATTTAACCAGCTGATTGATGAATTAATTAATGGAATTAATTGAACTAATCAATAACATCGTGGGTTTTCTCTCATATGGGTTCAATGGATAGTAGCAAGTTCCACTTGTTCTTCTTATTTACATTTATATCTCATCTTTCCTCTAAGCAGCTCAAAGTGGCATGTATCGTTGTCCCTCTCCCCCTCCACCCTCCCAACAGTCCTGCGAGGTTGGCCAGGCTGAGAGCCAGTGATTGGCCCAGTGTCACCCAGCTATTTGTTGTGTTGAAAAATCCTGTCTTGTTGAGGCAAGCCTGCCAATCAATCATTTCCAGCTCTTTCTAAATATCCTTTCTGCGCACACGAAAACGCAAAAGTAAACATGGCAATAAAAATCCACGGTCAGCCAACTGTTAAGAAAAATAGGGGCAGCTACTCAGAAATAGCTTGCCAGGAGCTGGGATGCCATCAGCCCTCCAGAGGCTTCCTGTCCCAAAAAGCCATGTCTGAAGTTACAGGCCCCTGCTTCTCCCTCTTCCAGAAGTCCTATCAGCCCCTTCCCCTGGGAAAAGAGGGAGGAGGCAGCTAGGAAGCACAGGAGACAGTTAACCCTTCCGCTAGTGTGCAAAATTGGCACAGGGGACAGACAGCCTGCTAATCTTGCCAGAGATCTAGCATTGGGCACTCCTGGCCCAAAAGGATTCCTGCGGTCTGAGCCAAATCGCACGCAAGACTCTGCATCGAAAGGAAGCATTTTATTGCTGTAACACTGTCAGGTTTTGTTTGTTTTGGTGTTTTTTATGTGTTTATTGTTGATGTTTCGTGGAAAGTGGTTCATAAATGCAATGCAATGATATAATCAGAGGCGTAGGAAGGAGGGGTGGGGGTGCGGGCCACCCCGGGGGTCATCCTTTGGGGGGTTTGACAAAATGGTACACCCCGGGGGCGGCACTTACTGCGGGGCCTGGTCTGCAGCGTGCCTGAGCCATGTGTCTCTCCTGGGAGTGATGCGGTGGCTTGGGACCCCGCGCTGGCCAAAACGGATTACCGCAGCACTCCCCCCCCCCGGGGCAGATCACCGTGGCACCCCCATGCGTAGATCACCCCGCCCCCACCGCTCCGGGTGCAGGAGCAGCTAGTTACGCCCCTGGATAGAATAGCCATCTTCAGTAAATGGCTGTGACATGGAAGAGAAGAAGAAGGGAGGAGAGTTTGGATTTGATATCCCTCTTTATCACTACCCTAAGGAGCCTCAAAGCAATTCCTTTCCCCTCCTCCCCCACAACAAACACTCTGTGAGGTGAGTGGGGCTGAGAGACTTCAGAGAAGTGTGACTGGCCCAAGGTCACCCAGCAGCTGCATGTGGAGGAGCGGAGACGCGAACCCGGTTCACCAGATTACAAGTCCACCGCTCTTAACCACTGCACCACACTGGCTCTCAGAGAATCATAGAACTGTAGAGTTGGAAGGGACCCAGGGGTCATCTAGTCGAACCCCGTGCAATGCAGCAATCTCAGCTAAAGCATCCATGACAGATGGCCACCCAACCTCTGCTTAAAAGCCTCCCATGAAGTCCGCAACCTTCAAAGGGAGTCCATTCCGCTGTCAAACAGCTCTAACGGTCAGAAAGATTTTCCCGATGTTTTGTTGGCATCTCGTTTCAAAAGATGGAGAAAGCTAGTTTTACGCTGCTCCAGAGGGGAGGCCCTAAACCAATGTATTCCAATAGCATAAAAGGAAATTCTGACTCAACATTAGGAAGGATTTTCTGACGGTAAGAGCTGTTTGACAGTCGACTGGACTCCCTCAGAAGGTGGTGCGCTCTCCTTCCTTGGAGGTTTCAAAGCAGAGGTTGGATGGTCATCTGTCAGGGATGCTTTAGCTGAGATTTCTGCACTGCAGGGGGTTGGACTAGATGACCCTCAGGGTCCCTTCCAACTCTACAATTCCATGATTCTACGAAATGGAGGCCTGAAGCTCCAACTGTTTACACTTTACCAAGGACAGTCCTGGCCTCTAAACCTGTCTTGAGATCTGGGCCTGTTCTGTTAAGGTAGCAGAGCAATCGCTTTTTGTGAGGGCGCAGACCCTGCAGCCACTGGCATGCCTAGGAAAGACCCCCAGTTTGCAAACCTGGAGAGCTGCTGTCAGATAGTGTTGATAATACTGAGCTAGATGGACCAATGGCTAGTATAGAACAGCTTCCTAGGTTCCTCCTTAGTGCAGTGCAATGAGGACTAGAACCCTGCTTTGCTTTTAAAGTGGAAGACCAGAGTTCTGTGGAAGAGTTCTGCGCTGAAGATTGGGAAAATGAGAAACAGAGAAAAAGTGGAATTGACAGGTGCCGCCATCCCTAGTGATTTGTAAGTCCTGAGCTGCTAAGGAGGAGTGGAAAGGAGATGGATCTTCTATTATTCTACCCATCTTCCCAGGAAAGAACAAAGGAGATTGCTGGCACACAGTGTGGTTCCTGAAGACAAGATAGCTTCCAGAGATCTCCTCCAGGACTCTCAGAAAGCAATGCGTATTCCAAACAGTGACAAACAGAAAAGCAACAGTTGTAAAACTTTTGCAATTAAACATTTAAGCGTGCTTTGGGGTGTTTACATCTCCAGGAGTGTTTTGCAACCCAAGTCCAAGAACGGTTGCTAGCATTAGATTAGTGCCTAATTAGGCATCAACGAATTTGTCAATTTTGCTTTCTCTCAATTTCTCTCCCCCCCCCCCAATCTCAAGCTCAGTTCTTCACATTTCTGCATCAGTTTGTAATTTAAAAGAAATGGGTCATAACATGCCTGTGGTTTTTTTTTCTTTTTAAGCAGTTACCTTTAATTTAATTTAGTTATAAGTCCCAACTGTGGAAGGACATGTGGATCCAGAATTGGCCTCCACGGTTACTTACGGACTCACGGCTAAGACCGTGTTCACGGAAGACAATCTTACTTAGCTATGAAGGATCGCCAAAGAAGAATTCCATTATAAGAATATGTATATGCCACACTTCATTAAAAAAAACCTGAGCATTTTACAAAATCATACAATAAAAATAATAGTAAAGTGGAGATCAGCTGACTATTAATGCATTTTCCATCGATATATGCATTTCTGATGAACACTTTCCCCTAGTATGCATGTTTTTGTTTGGCTGGAGAATTGCACTTGGTGAAGTGCGAATTTCAAAAGATGGCCCCTTTCACATCACATATTGCTTGCGGAATTGTGAATTAGGTAGGTTCACATGGAAATGCAAACCAAACTGGATTTCTGATCCATCTCTACTAATTCATTTCCTATCTATGTGGGTTTGGGTGATTCAGTAGCTGAGTTCTCCCCCAGCATACGTAAGATTTGCTCAAGATACAAGATGAGCTATTTAAAAACCATATAAAAGTTTGAAATAGCTTGTCTAAAAGCTCATCCACACTTTCTCTTGTCCTGCTGCTTTCTCCTAGGGAAAACCGCTCTTTAGTGCTTAATCAGAGCAAACATCAGCTGGGTTTTCTCCAGAATGACATTTGCTCCGATTGAGCACCAAAGAGTGGGTTTTCCCTGGGAAAGGAATGGGGCGAGGGGAAAATCGCTTGGACCCTCCCCTTGGACCCATGCTAAGAAAGTGCAGATTAAGTGGGAAATCGCTGAAATCTGTGCTTTCTAAGCACAGGACAAGCAGGATGAGCCCTAACTCTCTGAAGTCAACCTGACTTCCTGGATAAGACCAAATAGTTCATTTTGTCCGGGATTCTGTTTTGACCCTCAGTGGTCAACCAGATGTCTTAGAAGAAGCCAACCAGCAAGGTTTAAAGGCAATAGCCTGGAATAATAGAAAATGATAGAATTGTAGAGTTGGAAGGGACCTAAAAGGTCATATGGTCCAACTCTGTTCAATAGGGAAAGTTGATGGAGAACAGCTTTTCTCCTTCCCTCCTAACACTAGAACTAAGTGTTAAATCACTAGATAAATATTGATGATTGCCGATATCCTAGAAACGACACTCTCAAGCAGTAGGAAACCACTCAGGCGGTCTTGAGGGCCACTCGGCCTCCAGATGATTGTTCTGGGAGAGGCACAGGTGTAAATCTGCTGTAAATCTGATCCCTTAGCAGCAAATCCGGTTCTGTAATAACCATGTTTGCATGCAGCAATAAAACATGCTCCATCTGTCCCTATTATTTTTTACTCACCACTGTCCATCTTGTGTCATGCAGTGATCAAATGCTGTTACTGGGGGTGCTGCTTTTTGTAACTTTTTTAAAAATTTCATTTTATAGCGTATATAAAACTGAGAGAATGGTTAGAACAACAGTTCAAAATTAAAAGGTGAAAAGCAAAGCTATAAAATAGGGATGTAGAATGAGCACAGCTGCACATGGGGAAAAATAACAAAGTCCTAGTAAAGAATATTAATGTTATCTGATTAGCAGATAATATAGTTCCAGATGGGCAAAGCTTGTGGTATGGGTTGTCTTGAAAACAATGTTTCCGTGGTATATGTAATAAAATAATGTCAAATTGTATAAATAGTGTTTGGAAGGTCTAGTCCTTGCAGAAATCTCAAATTGTGCATAATTTTCTCCATTGTTGTTATATTCCAGAGTGAATGGTACCAAGCAAAGTGTTGGCACTGTTGACATGGGTGGTGCTGTGGTCTAAACCACTGAGCCTCTTGGGCTTGCTGATCAGAAGGTCAGCGGTTCGAATCCCTGCGATGGGATGAGCTGCCATTGCTCTGTCCCAGCTCCTGCCAACCTAGCAGTTCAAAAGCACATCAGTGCAAGTAGATAAATAGGTACCACTGTGGTGGAAAGGTAAACGGTGTTTCTGTGCACTCTGACTTCCATCACGGTGTCCCGTTGCACCAGAAGAGGTTTAGCCATGCTGGCGACAGGACCCGGAAAGGTGTTACGCCGGCTCCCCATGCCTGAAAGTGAGATGAGCGTCACACCTCTTGGTTGCCTTTGACTGGACTTAACCATCCATGGGTCCTTTACCTTTTTTTTACTGTTGGGGAGAGGACTCTTGCACTCAAATCCTGCTTGCTAGTTTCCACATTGGGGCATCTGGTTGGGGCACCGAGCCAAGGGGGCGCCTTCTCAATAATAATTTTAATAATAATAATATATTATTTTTACCCCGCCCATCTGGCTGGGTTTCCCCAACTACTCTGGGTGGCTTCCAACAAAGATTAAAAATACATTAAAATGTCACACATTAAAAACTTCCCTAAACAGGGCTGCCTTCAGATGTCTTCTAAAAATCAGTTAGTTGTTAATCTCTTTGACATCTGATGGGAGGGTGTTCCACAGGGCGGGTGCCACTACCAAGAAGGCCCTCTGCCTGGTTCCCTGTAACTTGGCTTCTCGCAGCAAGGGAACTGCCAGAAGGCCCTCAGAGCTGGACCTCAGCATCCAGGCAGAATGATGGGGGTGGAGATGCTCCTTCAGGTATACTGGGCGGCGGGTAAATGCTTGCCTGGCTTCGGAAAGGAGGCATGAGGGCTTTGGCAGGGTCCTAAATCCCTCCCATCTCCTTTCCAAAGCTGGGACAGAGCTAAATAGGCTTTGGGAAGGAAGTGGGGTGACTCTAGGACCCTGTCAGAGCCTCCCGCCTCCTTCAAAATACCGCCTCTGCCCCACAAGCCATTTCCTGTTCCTTGCCCTGCCTGGGGCAGCCCCAAAAAGATAGAACAGAAGAAAGCAATAGAGGAGTATTCAGGGGAAGAAAATGTCACGGCCTGGGTGCCACCACCAAGAAGGCCATGCCACAGTGGTGAATGTCTTCCTTTCCTCTACAGTCATAGAACTGGAGAGTTGGAGAGGATGCAAGAAATCATCGAGTCCACCCCGCCTGCAATGTGCCTTCCTTGGTGTCTCAGATGATGATGGGGCTGTGAGCAGTCAGAGACCCTAGCATCGTTTGGGCTGTGTTTCTTGGCTCATGCACCAAGATGCCTTTTTGACAGAAACTTGGCGACGTGCCTGCTCCTCAGCATAAACGTCGTAACTTATTTTCCGGAACAGACTAAAATTAATATACCCTGGCTCTTTGCTTGCCAGATTCTCATTCCCAGCCGCATGAGAGATGGGCAAAGGGCAGTTCAGCTACAAGCAGAGAATGTCTGGAAGGTTTTTGTGTTTATTTGGGAATTCCCAGCCCTACACATGATACTTTATAAAAAGAGTAAAATTTAAGTTTCTAGGGGAATGATGATCCACTTGTTGTCGCTGACGCCTTATATCCTCCGTGTTAAACCAATGTGTTGGCGGTGTGGAAAAAATGAACAGAATGTAGATTCTTGCCCTTTGCATTAGCTCAGGGGACTATCTGATGCAGCTGAGTGTTGGAAGAATCAGGCAAAATAAAGGACTTCGTCCCACAGTGTAGATTTCAGCAATGGCATTTCTCCCAGAAAATATAGTGATAGACAAATCTGTGGAGGGCCTGTATACTAGCCCCAATGATTACCGTGCTTTTCTGTGTATAAGACTGCTGTGAAGAAGCTAACTCCTCAACAACTTTGGGGTGACCTCGTCCAAAAAGGCTCAACAACTCAAGGGTGATCTCCCCAAAAAAACATTGATTTCTTAATTTTGGGTTCGAAAAAATAGGTGTTGTCTTATACACGGGGGCGTTTTATACACGGAAAAATATGGTACATTCTATTGTTTTATTTATTTGTAATAAATGTGATGTATGTGGTTCTCCCGTTCCTCATCTAATCGCCACAACAACTCTGTGAGATAGGTTTAGCTGAGAGGCAGTGACTGGCCCAAAGTCACCCAGTGCGCTTCATGACAGAACCAGGATTTGAACCCTGGTCTGCCAGATCCAGCACTCTTAACTGTTACCCCACACTAGATGTGCCATATCACATGAAAATATTGTAGTGCGATAAGGGGCGGTCCACCCATGAGGCAACGTGAGGCAGCGGCCTTAGGCAGCAGCAGGATTCACAGCAGCAGCGGATCTGGTGCATCACCCACTGCAACAGCTGCAGCTTGCTCCTTGAATGCCAGATCCGCCTCCTCCTCAGCACCCTCGAGAGCCAGTGTGGTGTAGTGGTTAAGAGCGGCAGACTCGTAATCTGGTTCTATACTAGCCATTGGTCTAATGTTGAGTCAGAATCTCCTTTCATGCTATTGGAATACATTGGTTCAGGGCTTCCCCTCTGGAGCAGCGGAAAACTAGCTTTCTCCATCTTTAGAAACGAGATGCCAACAAAACATCGGGAAAATCTTTCTGACCGTCAGAGCTGTTTGACAGGGGAACGGACTCCCTTTGAAGGTTGCGGACTTCATGGGAGGCTTTTAAGCAGAGGTTGGGTGGCTACCTGTCATGGATGCTTTAGCTGAGATTGCTGCATTGCACGGGGTTGGACTAGATGACCCCTGGGTCCCTTCCAACTCTACAGTTCTATGATTCTCTGAGAGCCAGTGTGGTGTAGTGGTTAAGAGCGGTGGACTCATAATCTGAGGAACCGGGTTCGCGTCTCCGCTCCTCCACATGCAGCTGCTGGGTGACCTTGGGCCAGTCACACTTCTCTGAAATCTCTCAGCCCCACTCACCTCACAGAGTGTTTGTTGTGGGGGAGGAAGGGAAAGGAGAATGTTAGCTGCTTTGAGACTCCTAAGGGTAGTGATAAAGCGGGATATCAAGTCCAAACTACTACTACTACTACTACTACTCTTCTTCTTCTTCTTCTTCTTCTTCTTCTTCCTCCTCCTCCTCCTCCTCCCCCCCTCAATGCTGCCTCTACAAGATTGAAAAATAGGAGGCTGGTCTCCCCTCAGCCCTGGGGAGGAAATGGCGGGTGCTGCTGGGCTCTGCACCCATCCAGTATCATTCACAGTAACAGACCCTCCTAGTTTCCCTATTTTCCATGGATGTCCCTGATTTAGAGAAGCTGTCCCGGTTTCTGATTTGATCCCAGAATGTCCCACTTTTCCTTAGGATGTCCCTATTTTTGTTGGAGGTTATGGAGTCATCCAACCCCAGAGCCGCCTGAAGGCAATCCTGTATAGTGAAGGGTTTTTTTAAATTATTTAATGTTTTATTATGTTTTTATATATGTTAGAAGCTTCCCAGAGTGCTGGGGCACCCCAATAAGATGTGTGGGGTATAAATAGTAAGATTATCATTATGGAATGGGACGTCCTTATTTTCATCGGAGAAATGTTGGAGGGTATGGAGTGGGCCGCTTCCCCCCCCCCCCTGCCCAGTGATGGTCTTTGATTTCCCCTTCAACCACTGAGTAAGGTAGATTTAACTTTCCTCCTTGCTCCCGATGGAGATATTTATTCCCCCTTTGCTCCTGATGTAGGTCTTCACTCACCCCTTCTTCCCTGGCATTTGGGGGGAAGGCCGCCATTTTGAGGTTCATCTCAGGTGCCAAAATGCATTGGGCCAGTCCTGAGCCTGATGTTATAATAGCGGCTTATATTTAGTAAAAACGAAAAATATCCAGCAACCACTTTCACTTCGCTCCAGGAATGCCATATGTGGCTGGAAGTGTCCCCTTTTATTTTGCCAGATTAGCATTCCCTCAAATCAGATCCCTTCCGTTTTGACTCCGCAAATAGCCCATTAGGTCACAAGCAAAACACAGCGGATTGATTCATCCTGGCTCTCGGAGGCGGTAAAGGAAGCCATCACTTTTCGAGCTGAAATCCAAGATTGTGTGGCATGGTCTGTTCGAGACTGCTGGGCTAAAAAAGGAGATAAATCTGGTTTTCACCCCCACAGCAGAATGTGGGCATGACTCCCACGGCACAAGAGATGAAGTGGATGTTTTGAACCAGGTCTCCTCTTGGTCTCACACTAAAGCAAGACAGCTGTGACAATTTAAGAAGAGCCCTGCTGGATCAGGCCAATAAATAAACCATCTAGTCCGGCCTGCTGTTCTCACAGTGGCCAACCAGATGCCTGTGGGAAACCCACAAGCAGGATTCGAACACAAGACCCCTCTCCCCTCCTGTGGTTTCCAGCAACTGGCATTAAGAAGCATTGCTGCCTCCAAGTGCAGAGGCTGAGCTAGTATTCATTGGTAGCTGTACCCTCCTTGAATTTGTCTATCTCTCTTTTAAAGCCATCCATGTTGGTGGCCATTACTGCCCCCGTTCAATGAGTTCCGTGGTTTAACTCTGCACTGTGAAGAAGTCCTTCCTTTTATCCCTGCAACATTTCGCTAGACAGGCTGGTTTTAGCCTTAAAAACTAAAAGGCTAGTAATCCAGAATGCTTTAAGGCAGATTGGATTTCCCTGGTATTCCTCCCCCCCCCCCACTTTCTCACCCTCAAAATAACCACCACACAAACAGTCTTGTAAAAGGTGAAAATAACATTTATTCACTCAGAATACAGGTAGGTAGCCGTGTTGGCCTGCTGTAGTTGAAATTTTTTTTAAAAAAAAAATCCTTCCAGTAGCACCTTAGAGACCAACTAAGTTTGTTATTGGTGTGAGCTTTAATTGCTGAAGAGTAGTAACAGGTACAGCAGCTTTGTTCAGGCAGGCTTAAAATGGGCTTCAGTGCTCAGAAAGGAAGATAGATGATAGATAGATAGATAGATAGATAGATAGATAGATAGATAGATAGATAGATAGATATAGATATAGATATAGATATAGATATAGATATAGATATAGATATAGATATAGATATAAATATGTAACAGGAAGACTGTGAGCGTCAGCTCTCATGATGTGCCTATCTAGCAAGATATGAATTGTAAGTCTGGCTGCTTTTTGAATATCCCAGAATTTCAACTTTCCCTCCCCCTCCTTTAGGGCTCAGTGTGCCATCAAAGAGTTGGTGTTCAGGAGAGGCAAGCATGGTGGAGGGATCGTCCAGGGTATTTGAATGATGCTTTAGGTCACATAAATTTAGGCTGTGGACCATATACCGGCTAGAGCCAACAGGTTGCCCATCCCAGAATTAGAAGACAGGTATAGAATCTGCAATGTGATTGGCTGTTCTGAGGATGCAAGAACGCAGCACCCAGTTGCTCCTTGTGGCTGTCAATTATCTTCTGTCTCTCCTCCCCTCCCACTTCTTCACTAGGTGGGTTTTCCTTTATGAGAAAGGCTACCAGTCCAAGGATGGCATCATCAGCTCCGTCTCTGTGAAGCTCAAAGGATTAACCCTGACAAATACCAGTGAGATCGGCCCACACATATGGGACGTGGCTGATTATGTTTTCCCTCCTCAGGTAAGGAATTAAGCACTTCTGTCTAACAGAAGGAAAAGAAGCTCTTGGAAAGTTTGGTTTTAAGAAAAAGGAATTGGTTCCAGTGCCAGTTCACGCCCTCTGGAAAGGAACCAATTCAATTCCTGTTCAATTCGCAACTCATTCATGTGGTCCTTCACATTCTCCACACGGACACCCTAACCAGCCTTCAGAGTTTTACAAACGGCTCTGCTAGTATAGTTAAGAAGATGAAGAAAATGTGGGGGGGGGGGGGGAAACAGAGTGGGATGTCAACGATTTTTCCATTTATTTCCCCATATAATTATTATCTTTAAGCTTAAACAACAACAGCACCTTTCAGATACAGTGGTACCTCAGGTTACATACACTTCAGGTTACATATGCTTCAGGTTACAGACTCCGCTAACCCAGAAATAGCACCTCGGGTTAAGAACTTTGCTTCAGGATGAGAACAGAAATCATGTTCCGGCAATGCGACGGCAGCGGGAGGCCCCATTAGCTAAAGTGGTGCTTCAGGTTAAGAACAGTTTCAGGTTAAGAACGGACCTCCGGAACAAATTAAGTTCTTAACTCGAGGTACCACTGTAGGTAAAATGATTATCACAATCAAACACAGAGTTAAGTGTGGCCACACACACTGTGAATGTGACACAAACCGCAATGAGACCCAGCAGTATGTAAAAATATTTGCAATGTACCCCGAAGTACAAACATGTAAAAAAAAAAAAAGGGACAATTAGTTAACAGCAACACAAATAGAACTGTGATACTATGGAACAACCAGTTATAGATCTGTTTTGAGCAGTAAATCTTTATCCTCTATGTCCCAGTTTATCCTAAGTCCATAGCTGCCAACGTTTCCCTTTTTTTAAGGGAAATTCCCTTATTCTGAATAGGATTCCTCGCAAGAAAAGCGAAAAGTTGACAGCTATGCCTAAGTCTCCTTGGCAAAAGCTTTTCTCAACTATCATCTTTGAGGAATATGTCCCAGTAATCCGGGATGTGCATCAGCGACTGATAAGAAGTCTTTGAGCTGAGCAGTTTTCTTTTTCACGAGAGGCTGTGATGGAAGTTTTTCACAAAAATTGGCCATTCACCCTTCTTTTGTCCTGGTTGTATTAATTGGACAGTTTTTCTTCCTGCTTAGTGCTGTTTATACATATTTGAACTCTGTACGCAAATGGCAGTGCTTGTTGGTAGCTGATATCCAGGACATATTCACCCCCTACATGTAAAGCACTATGATACTATAAGCAGTCATGGGTTTCCCCAAAGAATTCTGGGAGCTGTAGTTTGCTAAAAATACAGAGAGTTGTTAGGAGGCTACAGAGCTACAATTCCAAAAGTGGTTTAACCACCAATGCCCTTTCCCAGGGAATTCTGGGAATTGTACCGTTCTGTGGGGAATAAGAGCAGGAAAGTTGATAATATTATTATTATTATTTATTGCTATTACCCGCCCTTCACCAGCATGTCCCAGGGTAGGTGACAACAACTTTAAATTATGAACTAGAAGCAGTTGAAACACATTGCAGTCACAAGAATAGGGTGGGCCCCCAAAACACACATCTCAGGGGCAAAAATGTGTGTCTTCAGCATTTGCCGAAAGCAGTACAGTGGCACCTCCGGTTACATACGCTTCAGGTTACATACGCTTCAGGTTACAGACTCGACTAACCCAGAAACAGTACCTCAAGTTAAGAACTTTGCTTCAGGATGAGAACAGAAATCATGTTCCAGCAATGCGACGGCAGCGGGAGGCCCCATTAGCTAAAGTGGTGCTTCAGGTTAAGAACAGTTTCAGGTTAAGAACGGACCTCCAGAACGAATTAAGTACTTAACCCGAGATACCACTGTATAGTGAAGAAACCAGTTGCATCACCCTAGCAAGGGAATCCCACAATTTAGAGGCTGGTTGATATGGCAGCTTGATGTGTTATGAACCAACCTTCTCATCATTAAATAATGGATGGAGGAGATTTTGTAATAAGCTGACCTGGAATTTGATAATGCCACCACCAGGGTAAAATGCAAGCTGCTAAGCCAAACTGTGGACCACCTGGTTCACAGAATCACAGAATTCTACAGTTGGAAGGGATCCTGAGGGTCATCTAGTCCAACCCCCTGCAACGCAGGAATCACAGCTACAGAATCCCTGACAGGTGGCCACCCAACCTCTGCTTAAGGATCTTCCGTGAAGGAGAGTCCACCACCTTCACAAGGAGTCTGTTCCACTGTTGAGCAGAGAGCAGAAGAGGCATGTTGTTGTTGTTTAGTCGTTTAGTCGTGTCCGACTCTTCGTGACCCCATGGACCAGAGCACACCAGGCTCTCCTGTCTTCCACTGCCTCCTGCAGTTTAGTCAAACTCATGCTGGTAGCTTCGAGAACACTCTCCAATCATCTCGTCCTCTGTCGTCCCCTTCTCCTTGTGCCCTCCATCTTTCCCAACATCAGGGTCTTTTCCAGGGAGTCTTCTCTTCTCATGAGGTGGCCAAAGTATTGGAGCCTCAGCTTCAGGATCTGTCCTTCCAGTGAGCACTCAGGGCTGATTTCCTTAAGAATGGATAGGTTTGATCTTCTTGCAGTCCATGGGACTCTCAAGAGTCCCCTCCAGCACCATAATTCAAAAGAGGCCCAATTACTCTTCTCCTTAACCAAGCTATCTGGTCTTATTTTCCTCTGTAGGGCGACAGTTCCTTTGTGGTTATGACCAACTTCATTATCACCCGTGGACAGAAGCAGGAAACGTGCCCTGAGGTAATCGGTTGTTTCTTAATTCCACATAACTCTCTTTCCTTCTTCAGAAAGTGCTCACAGCAGCCAGCAGCAAACACACACAAAATTAGGCTGCGCAATATTTGCCTGCGAGTCCAGAGTTTGAAGTCCTGGAGTGGAGAAGATGAGTAGCAACATCTTTGAAGAGCACCCCAGCTCTCAATGAGTTCAGCGAGAGAGGGGGCATTCCGGCAATAGCATAAATCGGGGGGGCAGTGGAAAGGCAGGGAGTGGCACACCCCTGTTTCGCTTCAGGCGGCGAAACAGGATGGACCGCCCCTGCTCCCTGCCTAGGGACAACAGGCAGGTGCTTTCACTGCACTTCTTTTTGTGCCTGCTAAAAACTTTTTAAAAATTGTTTTCATTTCATTTCACAAGTGTAAAGTTATAATAATACCAAATACATATCCATATAAAGAGATTTCTCTGAATCTCGGGACTTCCCACTATCCCCTCCCTGGGTTCTATTGCCAACATTTTCAACTGAATATTATTTCTCAACCTCTATTTTGCATCTGTCCATATCGTCCATAGTATTTGTTACCGACAAGTGTTATTAGTAAAGGTAAAGGGACCTCTGACCGTTAGGTCCAGTCTTGGCTGACTCTGGGGTTGCGGGGCTCATCTTGCTTTATTGGCCGAGGGAGCCGGCGTACAGCTTCCGGGTCATGTGGCCAGCATGACTGAGCCGCTTCTGGCGAGCCAGAGCAGTGCACAGAAACGCCGTTTACCTTCCCACCGGAGCGGTACCTATTTATCTACTTGCACTTTGACGTGCTTTCAAACTGCTAGGTTGGCAGGAGCAGGGACCGAGCAACGGGAGCTTGCCCCATCACGGGGATTCAAACCGCTGACCTTCTGATCGGCAAGTCCTAGGCTCTGTGGTTTAACCCACAGTGCCACCCGCGTCCCTTACAAGTGTTATTAGAATCCTGCTAATGTTTTCATCTGCTTACAGTGGTCTAAAAACAATTTTTGTTTAGGTGAGCCTAACCAGATGTTTTGAATGTTGGCATGTGTTTTAATCCCGTTTTTAGCTTTTTTTGTAATTAATACATTACCAAATAGTTGTTTTTAGCTGTTTTCAATCTCACTGTTTTGCAAACTGCTCTGAGGGTTGTTGGTTTTGTTTGTTTTTTGTTTTTTTACAATCAAGCGGCATTTAAATTTTATTCCAATAAATAAATAAACTCGCTAGAGTCATAGAATTGAAGAGTTGTAAGGGGTCCTAAGGGTCATCTAGTCCAACCCCCTGCAATGCAGGAATCTCGGCTAAAGCATCCATGACAGATGGCCATCCAACCTCTGCTTCAAAAACCTCCTATGAAGGAGAGCCACCACCTTTCGAGGGAGTCTGTTGGATTGCCGAACAGCTATGAGTATAAAGAGCTGTTAGACTTTCACACAGCTCTGACCACTGACCCATCCACAGGGGTCAAACGCAGCCAGCTGCATCACAGGTCTTTGCTCCATAGATCTGCTTTAATCCACAGCAGTTCCACCAAGCTATGCATCTGTGGGAAGAAAGGTGGCAATCCTACCAGCTGCAGTCTGGCTCTTGCCCCTCCTAGACCTGTATCATGCCACGTCTGGGGCTGATGGGGAGTTTTAGTCCAAAACACCTGGATCGAACCAGGACAGAGAAGGATGTCTTTCCCCTAAAGATACAAGCAGGCCACCATGATAATAACATTCCATCATCTGGCTAAAACATTCAAGAGGACACCCTGTCAACTGCCTTCTTATTTTACCACAAAAGCCCAAATTAAATACAGTGGTACCTCGGGTTACATACGCTTCAGGTTACATAAGCTTCAGGTTACAGACTCTGCTAACCCAGAAATATTACGTTGGGTTAAGAACTTTGCTTCAGGGTGAGAACAGAAATCGCTCAGCAGCAGCGGGAGGCCCCATTAGCTAAAGTGGTGCTTCAGGTTAAGAACAGTTTCAGGTTAAGAACAGACCTCCAGAACGAATTAAGTTCTTAACCCGAGGTACCACTGTAGAGAAGAGTTTCAAATGGGGGAAAGTTGGCAAAACTAACAGGCACGAGCAAAAGCTCTGCAAGTTCAAGGCTAGCAATGGACTGAAGAATAACAGATTCTGTCTCCCTCCCTCTGCAAAGCCCAGGAATTTAATGTAATCAGAGGTCACTGATATTGCAAAGCTTTCTGCGGCGAACGCAGATGATTCAGAAGGGAGTGTTCTTGCCCCAGTGGGAAGTAGCAGCAATTGTGCAAGAACAAGAGAGCCCCAAACCTGAAAAGAAACGAGCATAAATGTTAATAGGGGGGAGTTCCAAAAGGTCCCGACTAGGAAGGGTGAAAGGTCTGTAAAGTGGCCAGGATGAGGGATGTCGCAAGACGTTTGTACAAATTAATTGAAGTGCTTTAATGAAGTGCTTTCCTGGCAAACAACCAAGAAGCAGAGCACTAATCAGGGACAAAGCAAAACAAGTAACGGGATGAGAGTCCTTGTGCTATTTTCAGGGATGCATCAAGCTGATGCAGACAATGCCATCAAACTTTGTTTCTTGTCCTCCTTTCCATACCACACAAGGTCATCCGCCATCAGGAACCTGTCCCTCCACCAACACACACCATCTCCCAAGTCTTGCTGCTTCCATCCTGTAACCCCCAGTGAAGTGAGACTCACTTCCTCAGCAAACCTTCCAACCATGCTAGCCTGACTTGTGCTCCTCCATCACTAGTTTGACTCTTCCCATCCCAACAATCAGGGGTGGTCGGAGTTTTAGTCCAGCAACGTCTGGAGGGCCACAGAGTCCCCAGCAATGAAGTGCCTGATGTAAGAATGCAAAAGAGATGTGATGTAAATTTACATCCTGGTTGTTGAGTGACACACATTTTTTCTGCCCTTATCTCAGCATCCCGAAGCAGGGAAATGTGACCAAGACAGCGAATGCACTGCCGGAAAGTTCCTTCGTCAAGGCCAAGGTGAGAAGGAAACCATGCAGGCAATAAGCCCTTGTTGCGTTCACCCTGTGACTCATTAGATATCTTCCTATATATAAAAAAATGTAAGGCTGTCGTCGCACAGCCCGCATTGGAGGATTAGCATCACCATCCCGGATTTGCATGAAGTCAGGGCAGGACTGCAAAAGAGAGGGCAAAAAGCTTTTCTCTATCCACTCTCACCATGCCATGCATAATGTTATAAACTTCTGTGTTGACGGACTCCAACTCCCATCAGCCCCGGCTAGTGTGGCAATATGTCAGGGAGGAGGATGGGAGTTATAGTTCTTCAACCTCTGGAGACCCGCAAGTTCCCCATCCCTGGTCTAAAGCTTTCAAGGTGAAGTGCATAGATTAAATGCAGAAGTTCCCTTTCACAGGTTTACAAGCTGCTGGAGGAAATCATGGGTTAGAGCAGGCATAGGCAAACTTGGCCCTCCAGATGTGTTGGGAGTACAACTCCCATCATCCCTAGCTAACAGGACCAGTGGTCAGGATGATGGGAACTGTAGTCTCAAAACATCTGGAGGGCCGAGTTTGGCTATGCCTGGGTTAGAGTGTAGTAGAGCTTTATCCAAAGACTGCAAATACCTCATGCTGGTCTCTTAGGTGATCTTTTACTAACCGGGCTGTGTTTTCCATTTCCTGCAGGTATCATGACTGGGAAGTGTGTGAATTTTAGCCACACAGAGAAAACCTGCGAGATCTTTGGGTGGTGTCCGGTGGAGATCGATGACAAAGTTCCTAAGTAAGTCTCTGCTTTCTCATCCAAGCGACACTAGTCCTCATAAAATCAGAAGAATGTAGGATGTTGTCTCTTAGACCTTGGGTCCATCTAATCAATGATTGTCTATTCCTGGGATCCTCAACACAGCATGAACTGGGAGGGTTTTATGTGTGCATTTTTTATGTGTGTTTGTGTTTGTATATGGTTTTAATTGTTGCTAATGGCTCTGGGTTGTTTTTATTAATAGTGGCATATAATTTTGTAAACAGGTAAAGTGGAAGGGTATCCCCACCTCCTTTGGACACAGGCATTTTGACACATAGGCACTAATCCTTCTTTTGTCTTACAGCCCCCCTCTGCTTCTGGCGGCTGAAAACTTCACCTTGTTTATCAAGAACAGCATCACCTTCCCCAAATTCAAAGTTGCCAGGTAAGCCCGGGATCCATGAGATCGTGTGGGACAGTCCTCATGCTATACGGTAATGTTGTTGTTGGTTTGTTCTTATATTACCTGCCCCTCCACGGCGACTTATAAAATTAAAAACAGTTTAAAAGAAGTTAGAATCGTCTAAGGGTTTGTTATTCTGACTGGAGTGTAGTGGACATTCATAAGATTTTGGAATGCAGAAATATAGTAAATCATCGCCAAACCATCAATTATAGCACACAGGGGGAGGGGGGCACCTAAATTGTATAATTTGGCTTTTATAATTATAATTTGGCATTGTTATAATGTGGCTTTTATTGGATTATTGTGATGGAAAACTAATAAGAATTATTTTTTAAAAAGTTAGAACCATAAAAATAAAGTTGGTCCTAAAACCGTACAGCTCAAGCCGGGGCAAAGAGGTGCGTCTTCAGCATCCTCTGTGTTATGTTCTGAGTTGAATAGGATCCAAATTGCAGCAGTCTGATTGGTCCTAGAACAATAGGATTCAGAATGCAGCAGTCTGATTGGTCCTAGAACAATAGGATTCAGAATGCAGCAGTCTGATTGGTCCTAGAACAATAGGATCCAGAATGCAGCAGTCTGATTGGTCCTAGAACAATAAGATTCAGAATGCAGCAGTCTGATTGGTCCTAGAACAATAGGATTCAGAATGCAGCAGTCTGATTGGTCCTAGAACAATAGGATTCAGAATTCAGCAGTCTGGCTGGGCCACAGGAGCTACCCAATCCAACCTCGGGTGGAAGTGAATCTGCAACCTGATTGGCCTACAGGAGAATCCCAGAATTAGCCAATCACGTGGGGCCCATTGTGTAAATAATGTATATAAAGCAGACATTTGGGGGGAACTTCCATTCCTCCTCACCACTATGAGCTGAATAAAGAGCATGAAATCCACACTTGACTCTGAGTACCGTATTTTTCGCTCTATAACACGCACCCGACCATAACACGCATGTAGTTTTTAGAGGAGGAAAATCCGTAGGCATGCCACCCATAGGCATTTCCTCCATAACACGCACAGGCATTTCCCCTTACTTTTTAGGAGGAAAAAAGTGAGTGTTATGGTGCAAAAAATACGGTATATTTCACTCTGGAAGCTGTATAATGAAGCTGGACACAGGACTCCAGGTGGGGTCCTGTCTTGAACCTACCCTGCCTTTTCCGCTCACGGCATGATGCTCAAGGCAGCTGGCAGCCCAGTTAACAACCCTCATTTAGTGAGCCATCCGCAAACAGAGATGACCGGGTTTGTTTCTTCCTCTTCCGCAGACGTAACCTTGTGGAGCGAGTCACCAAGAGCTACCTCAGGAACTGCACCTACCACAAAGACAGGGACCCCCTGTGTCCTGTGTTTGAGCTGGGGTACGTGGTGGAGGAATCCGGGCAGAAGTTTTCCGTTCTCGCCCTTAAGGTGAGGACTTCCTCCTGGCCAGTCTGGGCAAGGGGAAATGGGTTGACTAGTAGGTGCTGAGTCAAAGTGGGTAGGGTGCTAAGCAGGCATGGATGGCTCCAACTCCTTCAGACGCAAACCAGTTTTGCAGGCCGTGCCGGATTTACTTATAAGCTAAACAAGCTATAGCTTAGGGCCCCACTCTCTTAGGCCCCCCAAAAAATTTAGGATGCCCTCTTGTTCCCCTGGGCAGGGGGGCGTCGTTGGCATCACCATCTCCTGGGACTGTGACCTCGACTGGCCTGTGAGGCACTGTGTGCCCGTTTACCGGTTCCATGGGCTTTACAATGACGACAACAACCTCTCTCCAGGGTTCAACTTCAGGTACGGTGGCCTTTTGGGGTTGTTCTGTCCCGTCCTTCCGTCTCTCTCCCCCCGCCCTTATTTATTTATTTATTCCATTTGTATCCCCACCTTTGCCTCCAAGGAGCTCAACGTGGCACGCTCAGCTCTTCTCCCTCTCCATTTTTTCCTCACAACAACTCTGTGAGGTAGTTCAGCCTGAGAGAGGCAAGGACTGGTCCTCAAGGTCACATCCGTGGCTCAGTGGGGGGATTTGAACCCGAGTCTCTCCCAGCTCCTAGTCCATCACTCTAACCAATATGCCACTCACCAATAAATGCCAGCTGCTGGCATCATACATGGGGAGAGCACTGCTGTGAGGGGGGTGGTCTGGGGAGAGCCTTGAGGGCCAGACAGAGAGAGAGACTCTGAGGATTCCAGTTCCAGGAACCCTTGTTCGTCTTCATGCATACAAATTGCCTCTTTTTGCTTTGAAAGGTACGCCAAATATTACAGAGAAAACGGAAGAGACCTAAGAACCCTGTACAAGGTGTTTGGCATCCGATTTGACATTCTGGTGAATGGGAAGGTAAGGCTCCCTTTGGCGTTTTCTCCTTGTGGCCTCGAATGTTGTGAGTGGAGCCTTTCTTCCAAGTAGGCTGGTAAACATCAGTCAAATGCAGCTGCGAGTAGGGTTGCCAGACCTCCTGAAATATCTAGGTTTGCCTGGCCCCCTCCAGGTGGCAAGGGTAATAATAATAATAATAATAATAATAATAATAATAATAATAACAATAATTTATTATTTATACCTGGCCCATCTGGCTGGGCTTCCCCAGCCACCCTGGGCGGCCCCCAACAAAATATTAAAATACAGTAATGCATCAAACATTAAAAGCTTCCCTAAACAGGGTTGCCTTCAGATGTCTTCTAAAAGTCTGGTAGTTGTTGTTCTCTTTGACATCTGGTGGGAGGACGTTCCACAGGGAAGGCGCCACTACCGAGAAGGCCCTCTGCCTGGTTCCCTGTAACTTGGCTTCTCGCAGCGAGGGAACCGCCAGAAGGCCCTCGGCGCTGGACCTCAGTGGCCGGGTAGAACGATGCTTGAATCTCCAGGTGGGTGAGAGCTCCTTCAATAATAATAAAAATATTGAGAAGAATGTGCATGCAGCTTGCTGGCTGCAAATTATAGCCTAGACTATCTGGGTTGGTGGGTTGCCTTCCTCTGCTCCCCTCTCCCAATTAACCTCCAGGCAGGAGTCCAGGCAGGATGATGGAAGCTGGGAGTTCAGCAACATCTGGAGGGATGAAGGTTCCTCACTACTCCTCTAACCACTATATCTCAGTGCCTCTCAGTCCCAGGTTGAAAGCTCAAGCAGAAGGTTTACCTGCATTGGGTGCAGATCACATACTCCGTATTGTGAAAATCCTATTGTTTTAGATGGAATTTATTCCCAAGCAAGATGCAAATCAGGGGGTGGGGCATTCCCAGGCCACACCCCTTCCTGCAGCTTTAATCACCCATAGTTGTGCAGAATTAACCAATCAAAGCTCACTTGCTTTCTTTGGTGCCCATTAAAGACAGTAACAGTTCTCCCCTTGCCATCTCTGTTCCTATCCAGGCAGGAAAATTTGACATTATTCCAACGATGACAACCATAGGCTCCGGGATTGGCATCTTTGGAGTGGTAAGTGTTGTTATGAAGAACCCCGGAGGAGTCTGGCTGCTAGATCAGGCCCTAGAGGGTCTGTCTAGTCTCACTGTGGCCAACCAGATGGCTGTGGCAAACTCTGAAGCAGGACCCAGGTGCAAGAGCACTCTCCTCACTTGTAATGCCCAGCCACTGCAATTCAGAATCAACAACAGCACCTCCAACAGCAGACAGAACACAGCCACCATGGCTAGTAGCCACTGACGGTCCTTTTCTCCATTAATCTAATTCTCTTGTAGAGCCATCCAAGTTGGTCGCCATCTCTGCCTCATGTGACAGGGAGTTCCCCAGTTTCACTATGTGTTGTGTAAGGAAGTACAGTGGTACCTCGGGTTACAGGATGCTTCAGGTTACAGACTCCGCTAACCCAGAAATAGTACCTCGGGTTAAGAACTTTACCTCAGGATGGGACTAGAAATCGTGCAGCGGCAGCAGGAGGCCCCATTAGCTAAAGTGGTGCTTCAGGTTAAGAACAGTTTCAGGTTAAGAACGAATTAAGCTCTATTCTGGCTATGAAACAGGTGAAACTCCAAAAGAATCTGCAGGCATTTACAACCTCGAGGGTTGTTGTCACTTAATGCATCAACATAAAGAGAGGACAGAAGAAGACACAGATTTGCCAGAGATCTGCATGCCAAATTATTGGCATAGAAGCCAATTTGGATTCAGTGGCTATAGTTTAAATGCAACATGCAACCCATCTCGCCATTGTTGGTAAGACTGTGACCAGGTGGTCTGTGTGGTTTTCTCACACCATCCATTTAAAATACTCTGGTGCCACTTCTGATGGTCATGGCATCCTGGAGTTACGGGTGCTGAGAGTTGTTAGGAGACCCCATGTTCCCCTCACAAAGATCCCTGGAAAGAGGGACTGATGGTTCAACCACTTTGGGAACTGAAGCTCTGTGAGGGGCATAGGAGCACCCTTAACAAACTACAGTTCCCAGAAGTCTTTGGGAGATGTCATCAAGCCTCTGCTTAAAAACCTCCAACAAAGGAGAGTCCACCAGCTTCTAAGGGAGTCCATTATACCCTCCAAAGTCTCTCCAATGAAAATAGGGACATCCTAATAATAATAATAATAATAATAATAATAATAATAATAATAATAATAATAATAATTTATTTGTACCCCGCCCATCTGGCTGGGTTTCCCCAGCCACTCTGGGTGGCTTCCACAAAGACAAAAAATACACTAAGGAAAAGCGGGATATTCTGGGATCAAATCAGAAACCTGCACAGCTTCTGTGAATCCCGTAATGTCCCTGTAAAAGAGGAACACTTGAAGGGTCTGGTCCATTCCACTGTTGAACAGCTTTTAAGGAAGTTATTCCCAATGTTAGTCGGAGTCCATGTGCTGATTTTTTTCTACCCGTGTGAGTACACTGACATTCACCGCCCTTTCAGAGATTTAGCTTCCAGAGACTCAATTTTTCTGTGAAAGATTATAATGGGAGACAAAACTAGCTTTAGAAGGAGCACATGGCAGGAAACAGAGACTTCATTACCTTGTAAATAAGGAAAGTGAGAGTGTCTGTGGGAATGGCAGGAGGGCATCGTCACTCAGGTCCATCTGTAGCCACCCAAAGCACATGTCAACAACACTGGAAGTCCTGTATTGTCTTCTGCAGGCCTCTGTACTTTGTGATCTCCTTCTGCTCAACTTCCTATCCAACCGGGACTACTACAAGCAGAAGAAGTTCAAGTATGCAGAACAGGATTCCATCAAACCTGTGAGTAGGCATCACGTTCTTCCTCCTCTCCAGAAGGGCCGCAACACGCCATAAATCTGGGCCGCGTCTGCTGCTTGCCGTGGTTAACGGTTTGGGCTTGGAAGAGGGTGGTTTAGATTCCAATCCTTTTTTGGCCGTAATGCTCAAGAAGCAACAGCAGCCATGTCACAATCTGTTGACCCAAGGCCGGCTCTACTGTTAGGTGGCATGTGGTGGCAGCCTTAGTTGCTGAGGGGTGGCAGCGAGATGTTGGAAGGCAGAATTGGGGGCTTCAAGTTATGCCCTACACTCGCTTTAGCTGCCCTCGGGTGTGGTGTGGGCGTCTACCTCAACACCAGTGCTTACGTAAGATTCGAGTGCAAGACCAGTCGGCTTCTGTAGCCGGAATGAGGAAGGCGCATCACCTTGTCCTTTGTCTCAGGCGGCAAAATGTTTTCAGCCAGCTCTGACTTGGGTCACATGCATTTAAAGCATTGCAATACCACTTTAGACAGTCAGGGCTTCCCCCAAAGCATTCTGGGAGCTGTAGTTTTTTTAAAGGGTGTGATATTTGTTAGAAGACCCCATTCCCCTCACAGAGATATAATTCCCAGAGTTCCCTGGGAAGAGGGGTTGACTGTTAAAACACTCTGAGAATTGAAGTTCTGGGAGGAGAATAGGAGGCTCCTAACAACTCTCAGCACCCTTTAAAACTCCCAGAATTCTTTGGGGGGAAGCCATGACTGCTTCAAGGGGCATCATAGTGCTTTAAACAGATAGTGTGAATGTGGCTCATCATGACAGGGTGAGTTTATTTATTTATTTTCCTTCAATTCAAAGAGCTAGGGAGCCTGTAGCCATTCATATAATGTTCTTTCTTTCCTTCCACCCCTCAATATTTTTTGAGGGGGGAAGGCTTTCATTTTGCTCCCGGTGAAAAAGAGGAAATTTTGGGGATGTGATGCCGGGATGAACCAACATGTCTCTCATTTTATTTATTTTATTTTGGCGTGGGGAAAATCTTAGGAAAAAGAAGATGCCGTCATGTGCGACTTACACGGGAAGGAAAAGGCTGTTCAATGAAATTGTAAGTGGCTATGAAAAACAGTATAAAATGAGGTGGTGACTGAGTGCGCAAGCCTATGCATGTCTGCTTGGCAGTAAATCCCACTGAATTCAACAGGACTTAGTCCAAATTAAGCTTCTTCTGTCCTCATCTAAACATCCTGTTCAATCATTTTGTCCCAAATGCAAAAACCTCACCCATCAAGCATGTGGTCACATGACGTCCATTTCACAGATAAAACCAACATCGAACAATAAACCATCACAATCATCATAAATTGTCACATTAACTTATAAGGCCCTGAACAACTTAGGACCCAAGTATTTTACCTTGGGAAAATCATAGAATTGTAGAGTTGGACCAGACCAGGAGCATCATCTAGTCCTGCCCCCTGCCAATCATATTTATTTATTTATTTCCTAAAATTGGTACACCACGGCTGTTTTTTTTTAAAAACAAAAACCACCAGAGCATAAAAAGCAAAGAAGAATGAAATTATCAGTTTAAAAAATGTTAAAAACAAGGATTTAAAACATCAAAAAAGGTAGAATCAACAATAAACTAAAAACAGGCTAAAATGTGCATCAACATTCTACATATCTAGTAGGCTTATCTAAATAAAAATGTTTTCAGCGGGTGCTGGAAAGAGTACAGTGAAAGCACCTGCCGATTTCCACAGGCAGGGAGTTCCAACGTGTAGGTGCAGCCACACTAAAAGATGGATTTCTTACGCAATGAGTATTGTGTGGCACCTGTAACAGTGCCAGTTCTGCATGTTGAAGCAGTCAAGTGGACATAGATGGGAGGGGGGTGAGGCAATCTCCCAAGGAAACTGGTCCCAAGTTGCTAAGGGCTTTATATACTAATAGTAACAACACCTTGAACTCAGCCAGGTAGGAAATCAGCAACCAGTGCAGAGCTCTGAGCACAGGTGTGTTACATGCTGGCAAGGCCTCACTCCTGCTAGCAATCGTGCTGCAATATTCCACACTCACTGCAGGTTCTGGATCAAGTGCATGAGAAGCCCCTATTCAAGGGCATTCAAGGTTGGTATTTTTCTTGGTTCCCCTCCCCTCCCCGGGGGCAGAGGAAGGGCGGTGCGGTGGGGGGGCAGGCCACCTCGGGTGTCACCACAGAAGCAAAAAAAAACTTGTTTTGATGAATTGGAAGAGCCACAAAAAGATTCCATTGAGCACATGGATTGATAATATGGACAGATTAGCTACATACGAACAAATTGCATGTCGACGCAAATGAAGAATGGATAAATATGAAGAAATCTGGAAGGAATATTTAAGCGATAAGGCGGATAGTGGTGGGAAGTAGGGGGAGGAGAGAGAGGTGGGAAAATATTGTTTAAAAGGGTGTTGTTGTTTAGTCGTTTAGCCGTGTCTGACTCTTCGTGACCCCATGGACCAGAGCACGCCAGGCTCTCCTGTCTTCGCTGCCTCCCGCAGTTTGGTCAAACTCATGATGATAGCTTCGAGAACTCTGTCCAACCATCTCGTCCTCTGTCGTCCCCTTCTCCTTCTGCCCTCCATCTTTCCCAACGTCAGGGTCTTTTCCAGGGAGTCTTCTCTTCTCATGAGGTGGCCAAAGTATTGGAGTCTCAGCTTCAGGATCTGTCCTTCCAGTGAACACTCAGGGCTGATTTCCTTAAGAATGGATAGGTTTGATCTTCTTGCAGTCCAAGGGTGTAGTCATAGGTATATCAGTGTATTCAAATCTGAATTGTCAAATCGTGTTACAGTGGTAGCTCGGGTTACATACGCTTCAGGTTACATACGTTTCAGGTTACAAACTCCGCTAACCCAGAAATAGTGCTTCAGGTTAAGAACTTTGCTTCAGGATGAGAACAGAAATCATGCTCCGGTGGTGCGGCAGCAGCGGGAGGCCCCATTAGCTAAAGTGGTGCTTCAGGTTAAGAATAGTTTCAGGTTAAGAACGGACCTCCAGAACGAATTAACTACTTAACCCGAGGTACCGCTGTATTAGTGTTATTATGGTTTTTGTTGTATGTGTCTTTTGCGATTGTTGTTTGTATTGAAAAAATTATTAAATATTTTTTTTAAAAAAAATAACCACCACTGAGGGGGGATGACAAAATGTCGAGCGGCACTCACCGCAGGGCCTGCAGCGCGCCTGAGCCACGCGTCTCTCCTGGGAGTGACACAGTGGCTTGGGCGCCCGTAGGCTCTGTGCTGCCCCGAACGGTCTGCCTGCCACCTCTCTCTCAGTTGTAGGGCGGCTGAGTGGGAGGAGTCAGGCAGACTCCTCAGAGGTCCTGCGGAGTGTCCTGCCCTGGCTCACTGCGCCCCACGGGAAGCTGGCCCTGACCACGCGTCGCCCCAGGTGCCTGATCGGCTTGCTCCGCCGCTGCCCCCCTTTCTTCCTCATATATTTACTTCTTAACTTCTTCCAGGATCCACTCACCAAGCACATGCCCCGCCTCCTCTTCCTTCTCCTCGAATATGTGGCTGTCGACCTGAGAGATTTATCCACCTACCCCTTCCTGCTGAACCCCGGAAGCACGGGACTCGCCTCCCTTCTACGGCTCGGAGAGGCTGTTTTATAGACTCCCCCAATATTCTCAGTGTCACTTGAGGTGGACACTGGAACGCTATAAAAAAAGACAAGATGCAAGCTGTCTGGGGAGGATTTGAGACAGCCTCTGGGACTCTCGACTAGGGATGGTGCAGAAGCCGAGGACATATGTCGAAGAGAGAAGGAAAAGCAGCAATGGTCCTTCTTGGAGTTACACTATAGATGCAGCCAAATTGCACGTAGTTTCTTTTGGAAGTTAGGGAACCAGTAATGTCAAACTAGCCTAGGGATGTGGGGTCGATTCCACTTGCAATTAAAGATGAACTTTCCTAGTAGCAATGAAACAAGATGCAGACTTAAAACACAGCCGTCCTTTGAAATTCACAATCTTGTGATGCAATTCTCTCATTCTCATTTTCCCCCATCTTAGGTTCAGTTGTCCACATTTCCACATCAGTTTGCAATTATATATCTTTTAAGAAGTCCTTGTGAAAATCCACCAGCATTTTAGTGCAAATTCTCATGTACACATTTTTGCTTTTTAAAAAAAATATTTTCATGGTTTTTCTTTGATGTATAGCAAAATATAACTAGTCAACTAAATTTAATTGTAACACACACACACACATCCAGTCTTGCTAGCTACTGGGTAAGTATTCAATCCTTAATAATATTCATGTCTTTTTTTAGTTTTTCTACAAAATTTCTCCTGCATCACACATTTTTGCATGCAAAGCATATTTTGCCAAACACGGTGCATTTTGGGTTTGCTATTTTCACCAGCATATGCGTTTCTATGAAAACTTTACCTGTGTACAATTCTTTGCACACACTGCTTGACCGAAAGAACAGATTTGCAAAATTCAGAGAAGTGCGAATTTTGAAGGACGGCTGTGTCTCTTGGTTCACAAAGAGTGAATTGCGTAGATTCACGTTTACGTGTGAACCGAACCAAATTTCTCCTCCATTCCTACAAAGCTGATAAGAAGGACTTGACCTGGGCTGGCCTTATGCTGACCCTCTGCAGCAGAGAAATGTGTGGTTCTTTGGCAATGCCCAAAGTCCGTAGAGATGGTGGTTCTATGTGAGCACCTCATCTTTGCCAATGGCATCAAACACTCCCAAGGCTGCCAGCGACTCTGAATGGGCCCCTTACTTAATGGCACAGCTCAGTGGTTTACACACACACACACACACACACACACACACACACACCACTGCCATGCTTTTCAGTCAACAGCTGTTCCTGCTGCATGAATCCCAAGGAAGGTGGGTTGCAGAGGCCTGTTTTGAAATAATATATTTTTTATTTTTAAAAAAAGAGAAAGAGAAATAAAGACCTTTAGTTTTGGTACTACCTCAATTTTCTTTGCTCCGTGATTACCCTTGTGTGCATATTGCTGTGCAGCTGGCAGTAATGATGATTCCTGATTATTTATTGAATTTACATCTTGCTCTTCCTACCCGAGGAGCCCAGGGCGGCAAGCAGGTGTACCTTTAAAACAAAAGCATTTCAAAATGGATTTTAAAGGTTGAAACATTCCTTAGTCCAATGATCATCAAAGTGCTTGCAATGGTATTCTTCAGACTTCAACTTCATTCTGGTTGCTCCTTTCTGAACCTTCTCCAGCTATCCTTTTTGAGAGGAGATAATAATAATAATAATAATAATAATAATAATAATAATAATAAATAATTTGTTTATACCCTGCCCATCTGGCTGGGTTTCCCCAGCCACTCTGGGCGGCTTTCAACAGAATATTAAAATACCGTAGTCTTTTAAACATTAAAAGCTTCCCTAAACAGGGCTGCCTTCAGATGTCTTCTAAAAGTCTGGTACAGTAGTTGTTTATCTCTTTGACATCTGGTGGGAGGGCGTTCCACAGGGTGGGAGCCACTACCGAGAAGGCCCTCTGCCTGGTTCCCTGTAACTTGGCTTCTCACAGCGAGGGAATTGCCAGAAGGCCCTCAGCGCTGGACCTCAGTGTCCAGGCAGAACGATGGAGGTGGAGATGCTCCTTCAGGTATACTGGGCCAAGGCCGTTTAGGGCTTTAAAGGTCAGCACCAACACTTTGAATTGTGCTCGGAAACGTACTGGGAACCAGTGTAGGTCTTTCAAGACCAGTGTTATGTAGTCTCAGTGTTATGTGGTGATGAGAGCTGCACCATAGATTTGGATAACGGTGTTAGGATATTTCTTTAAACAATTTTTTTTCAGCAGTTGCTCATGGGCCTGAGACCCTCTAAGTGTCCCTGTTTTCCAGTGACAGTCTCATAATTATGGAAGCTGTCCTGGTTTCTGATTTGATCCTGGAATGTCCTGCTTTGCCTTAGGACATCTCTATTTTCACTGGAGAAATGTTGGAGGGTGTGGAATAGGACGTCCCTATTTTCACTGGAGAGATGTTGGAGGGGATGTCTCTGTTTTCATCGGAGAAATGTTAGAAGGTATGGGGCCTTGGTTTCCAGACCTCTCACTATCCAGTGCCAGAGTTTACAATCTCCTACCTGAGTGATAGATTTTTGCCTCAGAACATGGGAGGCCTGCAGTGTAGCTAGCCTTTAATTTCTCAGGGACAAGAAGGCCGCTAACATCAAATGATGTGGCTCTACATCAGAGTGTTGCTTTGACAAATAAGAGTGGATATGGTTCCCCTTATTTGTAGCCCCTTTTACCACAATATATTTCTTTTGCCTGTTAATGAAACGGGATAGATCAGAAAGGCCAGAAGTAACAAAGTCAGGATAGCTAAAAGCCCATACAAATATAATTCATTCATTCATTCCTTTCACTTAGTCCCAATTGCAGTATTAAAGCAGGCAGGCAGTTACTGCCCATTCAAAATGAAAAGACATTTTATTATAATCTGCAGCTTCTGTAGCTCCCCCCCCCCGGCTGCCCTCTAGGCTCCTGGCTCTGCTTATTATCTCCTTCAGGAATGCAATGCAAGGCAAGGTTATTAAGATGATGTTTTCTCCCGCATAGACTCCGAGATAATGCCACCAAGGGGATAGTATCCTTGAAAATAGAACACAGTTACTGTAGTAAAAAAAAATTGCTTCACCAAACACTAATTACAAAACAGCTTTCCTCTGCCTCTGTTTGGAGACTTCAGATCTCTCTGAAATAACAAAGAGGCGGGTGAACATCTGGGCCATGCCACACCTGTTTTCTCTCCTCAAGAACATTTGTTGATGTCCTCCTTAAAATCTGGTTCCCAGAGCTGGACACAACTCTGGATGTGGCCTGATCAGCAAAAAACAGAGCATAACTACAGTCCTCTTCAGGGGCAGAAGCACTTCGGTCCTTGGCATCTGCAGGGAGAGAACCCAAACTCAACTCCTGGAGAACGACAGCCGGGCTGTGTAGGAAATACTGAGCTGGGTGGAACACAGTAAGGCAGTACCCTCTGTTCATGGAAGCTATGAGGGCACCCCGTTCCGCTGCCTCCATCACTCTCCATGAGTTGGAGGAGGAGGAGGAGGAGGAGGAGGAGGAGAAGAAGAAGAAGAAGAAGAAGAAGAAGAAGAAGAAGAAGTCGTCTCAAGGGAGGGCTGACTGGCGCTGTGGGTTAAACCACAGAGCCTAGGACTTGCTGATCAGAAGGTCGGTGGTTCGAATCCCCACGACAGGGTGAGCTCCCGTTGCTCGGTCCCTGCTCCTGCCACCTAGCAGTTTGAAAGCACGTCAAAGTGCAAGTAGATAAATAGGTATCGCTCCGGCGGGAAGGTAAACGGTGTTTCCGTGCGCTGCTCTGGTTCGCCAGAAGCGGCTTAGTCATGCTGGCCACATTACCCAGAAGCTGTATGCTGGCTCCCTTGGCCAATAAAGCGAGATGAGCGCCACAACCCCAGAGTTGGTCACGACTGGACCTAATGGTCAGGGGTCCCTTTACCTTTAACTTTAAGGAGTCTCAAAGTGGCTAACATTCTCCTTTCCCTTTCTCCCCCACAACAAACACTCTGTGAGGTGAGTGGGGCTGAGAGACTTCAAAGAAGTGTGACTGGCCCAAGGTCACCCAGCAGCTGCATGTGGAGGAGCGGAGACGTGAACCCGGTTCACCAGATTATGAGTCTATCGCTCTTAACCACTACACCACACTGGCACCACACCACAGAAGGACCACTACACTACACCACAGAAGGACAGACAGGCATCTGAAGGCGGGAGCTTCCTAGGAAGGGATCAGGAGAAGGACGCAACAGCCACGCGCCCTTCAATCCCAGCCCCGCGAGGACAAGGCTGGGATCAAAGAGTGCATGGCGTCATTCTCACACTGCCCTCCCTGGTCCGCTTTGCAATCCCAGCCTCGCAAAGTGGCACAGGGCTGGCTCAGGGAGGGCGGCACAAGCAGCCCTGCTGCCCCCACCGAAAAATTCACCCGGGGCAATCGCCCCAGCAACCGCCTACACGCTACGCCCCTGACGCCTCTCTTGTTAAAGGAACGCTGGAGAGCATATCTGGATAGACGGGAAAAGATATCTCGGGTTAAAGGACATGGGATCACAAGTCACTATAGTCCACCCGGAGATAATCAGGGCTGAAGCCATGATTCCAGGAAAATTAATAAAATTAAAAGGCATTTCGAAACAAGCAGAGATCCTAAAGGTGGCGGAAATAGGTGTCAGGTTCAAAAACTGGGCAGGGAGACGACTTCCGGTTGGTGCCAGCGCTTAATGGCGGTCCTACCTCCGAGCTCCGGAGAAGGACTGCTCCGCAAGTTTGGGTCTTACCCGCTACGGCGAGCGGGGGACCCCTAAAATCTCAGGCGCTGAAGCCTGAGAACAAGGAGATTCGGTGGGCACCTTTGCGCCCCCCGGTACTGCGAAAGAGCCTTTTTAAAGGCTACGGAGCGGCATCGGGAGTGAGCGCGGTGCTGAGAGTCGTCACCCAGCCTGCGGAGTGAAGCCGCGTCGCCATAAGCGGAGAGCGCCGATTCCTTCCTGAAAGAAAATTTGGACTGAATTCCCGTGAGTAGGAATTGAAAACAATTGGGACCCTTCAAATTTTGAAAATCGGACTAAAAGCGGGGAGGTTAAATCAAGGAAGTCTCCCTCCCCCCGACTGCATGAAAGTGAAAGCAACGGAACTCTAAATCTGCATCCGTTGAAACTTGCTTTTATATAACTAAACCGGACACTCAGACCTTAGATCTCCCCTCTAGCTAGCAGGGCAGAGGGGAGGTGAAAGAGACTTTAGTAACTGCACGACCTATTTACAGTAAAAATCCTCTGCTGTCTTAGCTAACAAAAGTATGAAACGGTCTGCCTTTTAGGACAATAGGACACTGAACTGACTTTCTCCTGTAAAAGTGATACTGCGATACAAAGTTTATACAGTGCCTGGCTACAGTACATCACAAGATGAAACAGTATATATTGGGAAACTGTGACAATTTGTAGCTACAAGCCTCCAGTTATACTTGCTTTAACTGTGTTAAAAAACTTTTCTTTTTACATCCTTGGATATTCTCCTTTGTCTTTGTACTTGGACATTTTATTTTTGGCCATTTTGATTTGCTCCCTCTAGAGGGTAAAGTAGAACTTGGCACAGCTTGGGACAGTGGAATTTTCCAACGGGGAATACCTCCCGTGGGAAACGACCTTGACATGAGTGGCTCACAAGAAGAGATAGTTACAAGAGCCAAGACCAAGCAACAACAACAACAACAGCTGCAGCAACAGACAAAGAAAAGAGGCTCAATTTCAGGCGTAACTACTGGATCTGCAGGAACAACAGGACAAGAAAAAGGGACGGCTGTCTCTATGGATGCCGTGACAGAAGCCCTGCTTAAAATAAATCAATCTTTGGAGTCTCTGACAAAACAGACTTCAGAAAATACACAAAAATTAACAGAAATATCAGTAAGACTAAACCAGAATACAGAATCAATAAATAAATTGGTGGAAGAAAATGCTACTACGCGTAAAATTGCTGAAGATGCCAAAGTTACTGCTGAAGGGACACAAGAGAAATTAGAGCCGATCGCTAAGAAGGTTTATGAACACGACGCAACTTTGGCCTTGTGGGAGTTACAGAGAAAAGAGAGAAACTTAAAATTAAGACTGATTCCAGAGAATGAAGGAGACAATCTCGCGGAATATCTGACACGGGAGTTTGTTGACTGCTGGGATCTTGAAGAAGACGAATTCAAAATTACAACAGCTTTCAGACTGGGCAAAAAGCAGGAAAGAAAGACCCCGAGAGATTGCCTGATTACATTTAGATCCAAGGACGAAAGAGACAAAATATTAGGACTACACTTTGAAAAGGCCTTGCAAATTGGAAATTCAGCTATACAGATTTTCAAAGATATTCCAAAATATATCCTGGATTTAAGAAACTTCTACAAGGATTTGGCTCTTCTGCTGAAGAAAAACTCTATTCGTTTTAGGTGGGAATTTCCACAAGGACTGTCATTTGATTACAGGGGAAAGAAGGTGAAGATAAAGACTATTCAAGACAAGGACAAATTTTTGGCAAGAAATCAGGAGGATCTACAGAAGGGGACAGTGGACGTACTTGCAGAACAGAGGAGAGTACTAGACATTTTGAATCTTTCGTTTGGACAAAAACCACCACCATCAGAAGAAGAGCAACAACTTGGAGCTGTTGGAGGAGCTTCAGAAAAATAATAAGATGGCTCTGCAATTCCTTAGTTGGAATTGTAATGGACTTAATGGGCCTCTGAAGAGAAGACAAGTGTTTCATATTTTGAACAGAGAACAACTGGACTTGATATGTCTACAAGAAACTCACATAACTAGAGCCCATAGAAGACTACTTATAAATAAAAGACTAGAACAAGAATTTATTGCATCAGATAAAGTTAAGAAAAGAGGAGTTGTAATATATGTGAAAGAGAAATGGGCCCCAAAAATGATATTTAAAGATGAACAAGGGAGATATCTGGCAGTGGAGATACAAGTACAAGGAGAAAAACTTTTAGTTGTGGGAATCTATGCACCAAATGAAGGTAAATCTGATTTCTTTAAGAGACTTCATGAAACTCTGATGGACTATCTGGATTACAATATGATAATCATGGGAGACATGAATGGTGTGGTCTCCACTAACATGGACAAGGCACAAAGACTAACAGTTAGCAAGGAAGGGAGACTTCCTAAGACTTTTTTCGAAATGACGGAAAACATGGATTTGATAGATATATGGAGAACAAGGAACCCTCTGGAGAGAGAGGGAACCTTTTTCTCTCAAGCAATGATGACCTGGACCAGAATCGATCAAATTTGGATTACTAGTGGTATGGCCCCAAAGGTTAAGAAGGTGGAAATCTGCCCAAAAACTTGCTCCGACCATAATGCCGTGAGGATGGAGATGAAACTTACAACAACTGGTCAATTCAGATGGAGAATGAATGACACCCTCTTTCGAGATAAGGAGATCCTTATGAAGGCCCAAAAAACCCTAAAAGACTATTTTGAAATAAATTTGAGGACCGACGTGGAAAAGAGTGATCTGGGACGCAAGTAAAGCAGTGATGAGAGGTTTCTTGATTCAACAAAATTCAATAAAGAGAAAAAAACAAAATGAGAAAAAAGAAAAGATTTTGGAAAAGATAAAGGAAGGAGAGAAAAAATTAAGAACAAAACCAAAGTCCCAGGAGATCCTAAGAGAGATCAAGTTATATCAAACACAATATATGGAATTGATGAACCAAGAGATTGAATGGAAGATAAAACAAATGAAACAAAAGACATTTGAATCAGCAAATAAATGTGGCAAACTTCTGGCATGGCAATTGAAGAAAAGGCAGAAATTGAATACGGTTACAAGCCTAGAAGTGGATGGAAGGAATATATCTAAACCTAATGAAATTAGAAACTGTTTTTTGAGTTATTTTAAAAAGCTATATACTCAAGGTTCGCAAAATGAAGAAGATATAGACAAATTCCTTGATAAATATGGATTACAAAAAATCTCTCATCAAAATAAGATGGATCTGAACCAGAGAATATCAGAACAAGAGATAGAGGCTGCCATTCAGAACATGCAACTGGGCAAATCTCCAGGACCAGATGGACTGACTTCTAGATATTACAAATCGTTGAAGGAATGGTTGACTCAACCATTAAAAGAAGTTTGTAATGAGATCCTTGAGGGAAAGAAGGCACCTGAATCGTGGAAAGAAGCATATATTTCACTCATACCAAAGACAGAGACTGAAAAGACTCAATTGAAGAACTACCGCCCAATATCACTACTTAATGTGGATTATAAAATTTTTGCAGACATTTTGGCAAAAAGATTTAAAAGAGTGTTGATGGAAAGGATTCATAAGAACCAAGCAGGCTTTCTCCTTAAAAGACACCTGGCAGACAATGTAAGGAACGTAATAGACATTTTGGAAAAGCTAGAGGTGAATATAAACACTAAAGCAGTATTGATTTTTGTGGACGCGGAGAAAGCCTTTGATAATATTTCTTGGAGCTTTATGATGAAGAACCTTCATGGGATGGGGGTAGGCCAAGGTTTTGAGAATGGTATGGCTGCAGTATATTCTGAACAAAAGGCTAAATTGATTGTAAACAACGTAGTAACTGAGGAGCTTAAGATAGAAAAAGGAACACGACAGGGGTGCCCAATTTCCCCGTTACTTTTTATTTCAGTTCTGGAGGTGTTGCTGAATATGATAAGGAATGACCAGCAGGTTAAAGGAGTGCAGGTCGGAGCTAAACATTACAAGTTAAGAGCGTTTGCAGATGACTTAGTATTGACTTTACAAGAGCCAATCACTAGTACGAAAAAGGTTCTAGAAATAATACAACAGTTTGGCCAGGTGGCTGGATTTAAGTTGAATAAACAAAAAACCAAAGTTTTAGGAAAAAACTTAACAGATATGGAAAAGGAGAAATTCCAAGAAGAGACAGGGCTGACAGTGGTTAAGAAGGTCAAATACCTAGGGGTTTATTTGACATCTAAAAATGTGAATTTGTATAAGGACAATTATGAAAAATGTTGGTCAGAAATCAAAAAAGATCTAGAAATATGGTCAAATTTGAAATTGTCAATGTTAGGCCGAATTGCGGTGATTAAAATGAATGTATTGCCTAGAATGCTATTTTTGTTTCAGACCTTGCAGATTCTTGACAAGATGGAATGTTTCAAGAGGTGGCAGAAAGATATTTCGAAATTTGTCTGGCAGGGCAAAAAGCCCAGAATTAAATTTAAAATATTGACAGATGCAAAAGAAAGAGGGGGTTTTGCCCTGCCGGACTTAAAATTGTACTATGAGGCAGCAGCTTTTTGCTGGCTGAAAGAATGGATGCTCCTCGAGAATACGGACATTTTGGATCTGGAGGGTTTTAACAATGCTTTTGGTTGGCATGCATATTTATGGTATGACAAAGCTAATAGTGCTTTTAAAAATCATATTGTTAGGAAAGCACTATATAATGTTTGGACAAGATATAAAGATCTGTTGGAAAACAAAACCCCTAGATGGGTGTCACCAGTGGAGGCTAAAGCAGTGAAGAAACTCAATATGGAGGTCGGATGGCCGAAGTATTGGGAAATTTTGGAACAGGATGGAGATAAGCTTAAACTACAAAGCCAGGAGAAATTGAAACATAAAGTACAAAATTGGTTTCAATACCGTCAAATAATGGAGTTTTTTAAACAGGATAGGAAAATTGGCTTCCAGGTGGAAAAATCAAAACTAGAAACTGAGTTATTAGAACCCAATACTAAGATTTTATCTAGAATGTATAACTTGTTGCTGAAATGGAATACACAGGACGAAACAGTCAAATCGGTTATGATCAAGTGGGCACAGGATGTTGGGCATAATATAATGTCAGCTGACTGGGAATGGTTATGGAACACCGGTATTAAATTCACGGCATGTAATGCCCTAAAGGAAAATATTATGAAAATGGTTTATAGGTGGTACATGACCCCAGTCAAGCTGGCAAAAATTTACCATTTGCCCGATAATAAATGTTGGAAATGTAGAGAGACTGAAGGTACCTTCTATCACCTCTGGTGGACGTGCCCGAAGATTAAGGCTTTCTGGGAAATGATCTATAATGAAATGAAAAAGGTACTTAAATGTACTTTTCCTAAAAAGCCAGAGGCCTTTCTCTTGGGCATTGTCGGCCAATTGGTGTCCAAAGGGGATAGAACCTTTTTTATGTATGCTACAACAGCAGCAAGAATACTCATCGCGAAGTATTGGAAGACACAAGATCTACCCACTTTGGAAGAATGGCAGATGAAAGTGATGGACTATATGACATTGGCTGAGATGACAGGCAGAATCCGCGACCAACGAAAGGAGACGGTGGAAGAAGAATGGAGAAAATTTAAAAGTTACCTTAAGGACCATTATAAACTCAATGAATGTTAAAGTGTTGTGGTTTTCAGAGACAAAGGGATACAGTGGTATAAGGTCAGAATATAGAGAAGACTAAGATGACAGAGGTTGGAAGTAACAATTGGGAGTTGCTAAAAATTATGGACATTGGGATGCAGAAAGGGGGGGGGGAGGGGAAGTCCAAGAAAAGAGGTTTATGAAAATATGGTATGAAACTATACGTGTATGTTTGTCTCTTTAAGTGTTTGTTTGTTATTTAAAAACTTTGTAAAACCAATAAAAATTTTATAAAAAAAAAAAACAAAAACTGGGCAGGGAAGTGGCAGGTAGCCCTTTTGGAAGAAATTCCCACCCCTGTGCTCATTGGTTGGGACATTTTAGAACATGTGCAGAGTACTTTCATAGTTACCAGAGCAAAAGGGAGCCTACAGTCACCTAATCCTGAGGGGGTGGATACAGTAGCAGAGGCAGACAATGCTGAACGACAGCAAGGGGATAATCAGTGTGAGGAAAGAAAAGACACCTTTTTGTTTCCTTTGACTAAAAGTCAAACTCCAAGTTTTGCCAAAAAACAAAAAGAAGATACTGAGTTACAAATGTACTTTGAGGCAGCCAAATCGGAGAGGCCGTTAACTCCTGAGTGCCCAGAACAGTTTTGTTTTATATCAAGAAGTCCTTGCCCCACCATCAGGGGGTGGGGCACGAAGAAATGAGAAGACAGTAATCCCACATGATATAGAAGTTTATAAAATTATCCCCAGAAATGGAGTAGAAAAAGGGTTTCCTCCCTCTCAAGGCTAGAGGGTGCATGTGTAGAAACTAGCCCATTGTACAAAGGTAAAATGCGCATCTATTGCTTTGCCCAATTTTGCTTCTGTGCCCCCCCCCCCTGGCAAGGGGTTCCTTAGATTGCAAGGATGGGAATGTGGCCCTGAATCAGAAAAAGATTCCCCAGCTTTAAGGGGACCTGATGCCTTTATAAGGGGATGAGACAAATGTTTGGAAAAGGTTTCCATCAAGGATTATTAGGCATGCTAGCTAAAACAGAACCTCAAAGTTAAGAGACCGTATACTTCCTAAATATTGCTAGGAAGAGAATATTGAGAGAGAGAGAGAGAGAGAGAGAGAGAGAGAGAGAGAGAGAGAGATTGCCTTCATTCATTCTTTTAAAAAGGTTTTTTTTGGTGCAGAGAGGAACTACTCCAAAGCATCTTTGCTCTAAAAAAGGAAAACTTTGATCAAATGCAACAGGACCTGTTTTTAGAATTGTTGTTGCAGTATTAGAAATTGGCCGGCAGAGGGGGTGAGAGCACTTGCAATAGCTCCCCTGGAAAAGTCACAGGCAGATTCTCCCATGTAAAACTTGGTGGTAAGTGAGGAAGACCCCCACCACTGCTGACACCACTTTCAGGTCAGAATTTGAACTTTTCTCAAGCTGGACCTGCAGGCATGGCGTTGAAGAGCACTGGAAAATGCACAGCGGTGATCTCGTTTCCACGGAGGCAGAAAAAACAAAAAGATTTGGCTGGGATCTTGAGGCTACCTGTTTCGACGTGGTGTATGTGGTGTTGTGATGATGTGAACAGCAAATTATCAGGGGGGTTGGACTATGCCTTCTCAATCCGGCCCACAGACGGTCTGGGAATCAGCATGTTTTTACATGAGTAGAATGTGTGCTTTTATTTAAAATGCATCTCTGGGTTATTTGTGGGGCACAGGAATTCGTTCACCCCCCCCAAAAAAAGTATATAGTCCAGTCCGCTCCAGATACCAGCAGCCTTCAAGCAAGCAAACCTGTCTTATTATTGCTCCCTAGCATCCCACTGCCAGAGGACTGCCTCATTCCACTCACCAGTTTGCCTCCTCCAAGTAGAAGAAACCTGGGCAGTGCTAAATGTCACATCCATTGCCAGGTGTGTCCTGCTGGTAACAGAAAAGGCCTTTCCCCTTGGCCTGCCTTTATATCCACTGAGTTGCCAAGAGCTTTTGTGACATCACAAGAAACCCACATCCAATGGCAACAGCTGGGGAGCCATCATCTTCATTGCTTTGAGCCTCACAATGATGGGTGGACCTATCAGTGATTGTGTGCTTGATTATTTGGGACACAAGTGGAGCTGTAGTCTAAACCACTGAGCCTCTTGGGGTTGCCGATGGGAAGGTCGGCGGTTCAAAACCCCATGGCAGGGTGAGCTCCTGTTGCTCAGTCCCTGCTCCTGCCAGCCTAGGAGTTCGAAAGAATGCCAGTGCAAGTAGATCAATAGGTACCGCTGCGGCGGGAAGGTAAACGACGTTTCCATGTGCTCTGGTTTCTCTCAAGCTCAGAGCCATCTTTCCCATAGGGCTTAGTGGTGCATTGTGCCAGGGCACCAGCCTCTCAGGGGCGCCCCAGCAAGTGGGGGAAATGCGCAGCTTTGCCGACGGCCTCCCCTTTCCCTGCACCCCCGTCAGCCGCGCCCCACCAACCATAAGGTTGGCAGGCATGCCTCTGCAAGGATTGCTCTCCTCCCACACAGGCTTGGGAGGAGCACAACATCACACCCAAGCCTCTGCAGAGATCGCTCTCCCGCAGTGGCATGGGGGAAAAGTTGTGCCCCCCCCCAGTGGCTGGTGATGCCACCCAAACACTATGTGGTGATTTTGGGGCGTTGGGCAGATATTTGCACCCCGGCGCCGCATCTGCTAAAGACGGCCCTGGCAGCAGTGTTCCTTGGTAGAAGAATTGGAGGCGTTACTATTGTGACCCTGCCTTCATCTGTGAAATGCTGGAGCATCTGCTTTTCTGGTTCAGGCAGCAAAGAGTCTTGGTCTTGGCCGGGCCCTGCCATTGGGCGTTCTCTATGTGTGTACAAGTGGCCCTGCTGCCACTGTTCTCAAGCTCTTCCCGAGTCCCCCCCTCTCTTTTCCTGCTTTGTGTTTGCATTTTCAAGCTCTTCCAGAGGCTTTCCCTGATTCATCTTCTCCAGATGGAACCTCGTCACTTTCCAGATATTTCGTCAGCTAGAAGTGAAAGGCAGCCTGCAAATGAGTCACAAGGCTGCAGAGGGAGGGGTGCGGAAAATATGAATGAACAGTCTGAGAAAAGACGGCGGCAGCTGGATTGAGCTCTGTTTATGCCTCTGGCACATTTGGCAGGCAGCGGCAAAGGAAGAGCAACCCTAAAAATACTAAATAATTGCCTGTATCACAGGTGAGCAACCTGCCGCCCAGGCCGAAGGTGCTTCCAGCCCAAAATAGTTCATCCCCTTTCTTCTCTTCCTCGCTTTTGCTGCTTTTTGAAAGTGTCTCCTGCACACTTGCATATATATTCTGTGTAGCTTTAGTTATGTATCGCAGAATCATCGAATTGTAGAGTTGGAAGGGACTCCAAGGGTCATCTAGTCCAACCCCAAGGGACGCAGGTGGCGCTGTGGGTTAAACCACAGAGCCTTGGACTTGCCAATCAGAAGGTCGGCGGTTCGAATCCCCGCAACGGGGTGAGCTCCCATTGCTCAGTCCCTGCTCCTGCCAACCTAGCAGTTTGAAAGCACACAAGTGCAAGTAGATAAATAGGTACCGCTCTGGCGGGAAGGTAAACGGCGTTTCCGTGTGCTGCTCTGGTTCGCCAGAAGCGGCTTAGTCATGCTGGCTACATGACCCGGAAGCTGTACTCCCTCGGCCAATAAAGTGAGATGAGCGCCACAACCCCAGAGTCGGCCACAACTGGACCTAATGGTCAGGGGTCCCTTTACCTTTACTTTAGTCCAACCCCATTCAATGCAGGAATCTCAACTAAAGCACCCATGACAGATAGCTATCCATCCTCTGCTTAAAACCTTCAATGAAAGATAGTCCACCACCTTCTGAGGGAGTCTGCTCCACTGTCGAACAGACTTACTGTCAGAAAATTCTTCCTGATTGTTAGTCAGAATCTCTTTTCTTGTAACTGGAAACCACTGGTTCAGATTCTACGCTCTGGAGCAGGAGAAAACAAGCTTGCGCCATCTTCCATGTTGACAGCCCCTTAGATATTTGAAGATGGCTATCATATCTCCTCTCAGTCTCTTCTTACCCAGGCTAAACATGCCCAGCTCCCTCAACTGTTCCTCATAAGGCATGGTTTCTAAACCCTTCTTTGCCACCTTCCTCTGTACACATCCCAGCTTGTTAATATCCTTCTTAAACTGTGGTGCCCAGAACTGGACCCAGGACTCCAGGTGGGGTCTGACCAAGTCAGAATAGAGTGGTACTATTACTTCACTTGATTGGGACCCTATACAGTGGTACCTCGAGTTACATACGCTTCAGGTTACAGACGCTTCAGGTTACAGACTCCGCTAACCCAGAAATAGTACCTCAGGTTAAGAACTTTACCTCAGGATGAGAGCAGATATCGTGCTCCGGCGGCGCGGAGGCAGCAGGAGGCCCCATTAGCTAAAGTGGTGCTTCAGGTTAAGAACAGTTTCAGGTTAAGTACAGACCTCTGGAATGAATTAAGTACTTAACCTGAAGTACCACTGTACTTCAGTTGATGGAGCCTAGAACTGCATTAGCCTTTTTTGCTGCTGCATCACACTGTTGACTCATGTTAAGGATATGGTCTACTAAGACCTCTAGATCCTTTTCACATGTACAAGTGTCCCACATCCCATATTTGTGCAGCTGGTTATTCCTACCTAAGTGCAGAACCTTACATTTGTTCCTATTGGGCTTCATTTTGTTGGCTTCTCCAATCTGTTAAGGTCATGTTGAACCCTGATTCTATCTTCTACGGTAATAGTTACCCCTCGCTATATACTAGGGGCTGAACCTGCTGGCGTGAAAGAGGGAGGCAGTGTGGTGTTGGGGTTAGAGTGTTGGAGTAGGACCCGGGAGACCAGGGTTCACATCTCCACTTGTCACTGCCTCTCAGCCTAACCTAGGGGGAGAACCGTGTGCCCAACCCTGAGCTCCTTAGGAAAAAAAGCTGGTGTTATGTACTGAGTTGACTAGGATCCAAAATGCAGCAGTCTGATTGGTCCTAGAACAATAGGATTCAGAATGCAGCTGTCTGGTCCTAGAACAATAGGGTCCAGAATGCAGCAGTCTGATTGGTCTACAGGAGCCACCCAATCCAGCTCCAGGTGGAAGTGAATCTGCAACCTGATTGGCCTACAGGTGAATCCCAGAATTAGCCAATCACGTGGGGCCCATTGTGTAAATAATGTCTATAAAGCAGACATTCTGGAGGAACTTCCATTCCTCACCACTATGAGCTGAATAAACAGCATGAAATCCACTCTCGACTCCGAGTATATTTCAGCTGGGAGACGAATGCAATAAACAAACAAATCCCCAAGAGGCTTTGGATTTGGGGGGCCTTGGTCGCTATGCTCCTGTGCAGTCCTGCTTGGCATATTCCCTGTGAAGAGTGCATAGAATCTCTGCCTGGGATATCACATTTGTGGCTCCCGGGGCGAAATTCCTTTCTCTCTTGAGAGGAAACTACGAGAAAGACAATCTGCAACCAGACACAGTGAATGGGGAGAGTTTTCAAGGTTCCCTCCCTAGTGTTGCTCGCTGTGTCTTAATTATGCCATGATAGTCCTAATTACTTTCCTTGGCAAACTCCAGTTTCGTTTGGCAGAGGCCCTTTTGTGCTGTTAATTGCTTGTTTTAATTTTTACAGGTAGCACGAGTTGCACGGGAAGCAGGGGCGGGGGGGGGGATATGGGCGCAGCCCACCCCAAATCCTAAGTTGTTCAAATGAGTCAGGCGCCAGGCGATAACTTTCCATTTTAACCAGGCCTTTGGCTTTTTACAATCTCTGGGGCCTTTTAGAGTGGGTGGGGATGTTTGGAGCTGCCCGTGGCAAAAAAAAGAGACTAGTAATATTATTGCAGACCCACCCCCGTTTTCACTTTCAATAAAATAAAATAGAATTGGCCTGTCTCTAGTCTGTAAATGAATGAAGCAGCACAGAATCTAGAATCATAAGACCTTTTTAGACTACAAAGGGGTCTGTAGAGGTCTTCAAGTCAATGCAGAATCTGCAATGCGAGGATACAACAGCCCCTTCCCTGATGGACAGCTGCCTAGCCTCTGCTAAGGCCACATTCACACCATACATTTAGAGTGCTATGATGCCACTTTGAACAGGCAAGGCTTCCCCCAAAGGATCCTGGAAGCTTGTTGAGGGTGCCAAGAGTTGTTCAGAGACTCCAATTTCCTTCCCAGAGCTACAATTGTTAGAGCGGTTTAACAATCCAGCCCTCTTCACAGAGACCCGTCAGAGGGGAAGAGGGGGAAGTTTTATTTTGTTGTGGTTGCAAATTTAGATAGAAATGTGGAGAAAAGGTTGGAAAAATGAGAAATCGAAAGAGAAACCATCAAAGTTCTGCCTAACCAAGGTTATTGTGAGGATATACTGGAGAGGCCATTGGGTGGAAGAAGTTTGCACCTAACATTGAGCTCCTTGGAGAAAAAGGTGCAATATAAATGCAAAAAAAAAATTTGACATATTTCTAACAGGCCTTTGGGAATTGAAGGTTGTTTTTTAAAAAAAGAAATATATTTGTTTTTTATTTTGTTTAATTATGCTTCCTTGTTTTAATTCTGTTATCGAGTTTAATTACTTTTCAGAGTTTATTTGTTTTTAGCTTTTTGTATTTTATCCATGCTGTCCAAGCTGCCTTGAATCCCTGTTTTGGAAAATGGTGGGATATAAATAAAGATAATAATAATAATAAATCATGGATACATTTCGGAGTTTTCCCTGTGCACTACACGTCTCATGAAGATATGCACAGCCAATTCCTGCAGATTCACTGCGCAGGAGCAAATACACAGCTTCCAAGCCCAGGCAGGCAACTGTCCCTTGGAAACTCAAGGTTGGGGAAATGAGAAATGGAGAGAAAGTGGAATTGGCAGATTCTGACCTTCTTCGCAGGGTGGTTGTGAGGATATCCTAATGGAGGTGGGGAGAAGTTTGCACGCTGCCTTGAGCTCCTTGAAGGATAAGACTGGATATAAACGCAACAGACAGAATCATGAAATTATAGAGTTGGAAGGGACCCCAGGGGTCATCTAGTCCAGCCCCCTGCAATGCAGGAATCTCATCTAAAGCGTTCATGACAGATGGCCCTCCAACCACTTTGCTTAAAAACGAGTGGAATTAATAACCGCTGCATGCACTGCAGAATTGACCAGCGCACCACTGGGATAAAATGCTCAGCCTCCATTGCAGAGCAGGAAAACAAAAGCAAAATAATAATAATAATAATAATAATAATAATAATAATTAATAAATAATATCCAAACCCAGATTATGGATTTTTCGGAGCTAGCCAACCTAACCGGAAGAGTCAGCGACCAGAAGGAGGAGGAGGAGTATCAGGAAAAATGGACTAAATTTAATGATTATTTAGTTATGTCGAGTTATTAATTGGAAACAGCTTGCAGATAATCAGTTTAGGATTTTTTATAAGTTAAGTGATGAATTAATATGTTTAATTTCAAAACGAAAAGATCTAAGGATGTTAATGTTCGAGTTAAACTTTATAAGAACTGTGATTTGGAAACCGTAAAAAGGATATGCATTGAAATTCAACCAAGGGGAAGCGAGGAAGTCACTTAACAATGTTAATAAGTGTAATTTTTAATAAGGTTATGATTTATGTTTGTTTGTTTTATGTGTTTGTTTATAATTTTGTGAAAACCAATAAAAAATGGGGGGGGGGAATAATCCAACCTCACCTAGCTTGCAAGCCCGGGCAGGCAGCAGCAGCAGCAACCTTCCCTCCTGCAGAACGCCGGGCAGCCGATCGAGAATTAAGCTCGCTCCGCCGGCCAATGGCGAGGCGCGCGGCGGGCCAGCCAATTATACGGGCCAATGAGGAGCCGAGCGGGCCGCCTGCCAATCGCGCCGCCTGTCACAAAGCCAACCCGCGAGCAGGCGGAGGAGGAAGAAGCAGCGTCCGCGCAGCGCGGCGCCGGGCTTGCTACGGAGCTGCGGATTGGAGGCTGGCCGGATTACTTTGTTTCGGGGCTCCGCGCTGGAATTGCGAGCGAGCAGAAGCCGGAGGGGAATCGGCTGGAAGGGAGCCGCCTCCTTGGGAAGGAGCCGGAGCAGGTGAGCGGCTGCATCTCAAGGAGAGAGAGAGAGGGAGATCAAGAGAGATCCAGCTAGAGAGGTTAGCACCTTTGCATTTTCTGTTTCTCCAGATCCGTGATCCAGACCCGTGCAACAGCTGGAGGGGTTTGATATCGGTGGGGGAAATAATGAATCGGCACCTCTCTGTGAGCCAGTGGCTTTGGGCGGTGCAAAGGGTCCTTTTCCTCCGCGCGCCCCCCTTCCAAAAGGGCCATTGTGTCTCATGTGTGGGTCGCGTCACGTCTGTGGGGCGGTGAGGGGTGACAGCTGGTTGACACCCCCGAACCAGATGGGTTTGGCAGCGCAGGGCTTCGAGCGGAGGAAGGGTGCCTCTGAACATGTGCGGAGGGCCGCCCCCAACCTCCCCCATCAGCGAGCGGAATGCGAGTTTTGACCAGACAAGATGAGACGGGCGGAGGGGCGCGTGCTTCCCAAGCAAAAGGGGGAGATGAATGGGGGTCTTCTTTCTCTCGCCCTCTCTGCGGGTCCTACTGCGGACCGACGGCTTTTGACTCTTCTCTTCAACCCTTTGAAAGGTCCATTCTGTGTAACGTGTGGCTTATGTCTTTGGAGGTGAGGAGATGCAACCGCCCCCCCCCCCCGTAAAAAACACAAATGAGGTTTTGCAGCACAGGGTTTTGGAAATGTGAAAGAAGAGCATAGTGCCTTCTGAGCATGTGTGGAGTGTCGCCACCAACTAAAGTGGTGCTTTCGGCTACACACAAGGCTAAGATTTGGAGATGGAGCTAAATAATGTATCTGGACAGTGCGCCTAGGCAGACTTGAACCCCCAGCGTTGGAGGGTCAGAGGAAGAGGAGAAAAGGTGTCGCTACTGAATGAATTTCCTAACGCGAGAGATTCAAGGGCAAAGCTCAAGTCTTTGCTCCGGAATTGTGTTTCTCTCTAAGCCAGGGCTGGAAAGCTGTGGCCCTCGAGATCACTGCAGCTCCATCAGGCCAGGCTAGCATGACCAATGGTTAGAGATGGCACTAGCATCTAGGGGACACCCTGTGGGCTTCCCTTGGCTTACTCTGACTGGCAGCAGCCCTGTAGAGTTTCAGGCAGAGGAGATTCCCTGCCCTTTCCGGAGGTGTCATTGGGGATTTCTGCATGCAGAGCAGGGGTTCCATCCCTGAGCTATGGCTTTTCTCTTAAAAACAGAGCGAGGCTCCGGTCCTCATGATTCTATGCCCAGGTCAGGTTTAAATAATAACATAGCAAGCTGCCTTATCCTGAGCCCACAGGCGCCCATCTGGCTCAGAATTGTCTACACATTTATCAGCTGCTTTCTGGGGTTTCTGGCAGGGGACGTTCCCATCGCCACCAGGAGACGCCAGGGATTGAACCTGGGAACTTCTGCATGCATGGCAGGTGTACTGAGCTGTGGCCAGCATGGCAGGGACTTAGCCTTGTAGTATCATAGAATCGTAGAGTTGGAAGGGACCACCAGGGTCATCTAGTCCAACCCCCTGCAAGGCAGGAATCCTTTTGCCCCAAATGGCTCTCGAACCCACAACCCTGACATTATGAGTCTCATGCTCTGCCCACAGAGCTTCTGGGGGCCCCCAACTTTCCCACATTCAGGTGTGGGAAGGGACAGAGAGAAAAGGGCATGGCACATCTTTATTTGGGGGGGGGGGGTCAGCACAAGGCAGCTCCCTGTGCTACTCTTTAAATCAGCCCTTTTATTCAGAGCAATGAGGACTAGAATCTTGCTTTGCTTTTAAGCGAAAGACCACAGCTCAGCTTCAGAGCATCTGCTGTACACGCAGGTTCAATCCCTAGTGGCACCTCCTGAAAAACCCTGCAGAGCTGCTGCCAGTCACTGTAGAATCATAAAACTGTAGAGTTGGAAGGGGCCAGGTGGGTCATCTAGTCCAGCCCCCTGCACTGCAGGAATCTTTTGCCCAATGTGGGATTCGAACCCAGGACACTGAGGTTAAGAGTCTCATGCTTTACCAACTGAGCTATCTCTAGGAATATTAGACAATCTTGAGCTGGGTGAATCAATGAACTGACTCTGCCTTGAGCAGCTTGCTGAGTTTTTATTTTCCAAAACTCCTCGTCAGATACCACCCTCAGTTGTTAAAAGACGAGGTGGAGCTAGAGATGGGACTCCAGTAAAGAGTTTGGAAGGGAGAGTGTCCTTGGGGCACCTTAAGGGTCAGAGAAATGAATTGTGGCATAAGCGGTAGAGTCAGTTTCTGGAAAAGGAATTCTGTGGTCCATGCAATCTCACAATGCAATGGCACATTGCTGGAAGCTACAGGACAGGAGAGTGATTCCTGCATTGCAGGGGGCTGGATTCGATGACCCTTGGATCCCTTCCAACTCTGATTCCATGATCTTATAATAAGGCTGCCTTCCTATAGCTACTTATTTGGGAGTAAATCCTATTGAACTCGATGGGACATCCAAACAGGCAGGCTTAGGATTGCGTTGCTAAATCTCTCTTTAAGTCTTTGAAATCTTTGTTAGGGAACCTGTAGCCCTCCAAATGTTGCTGGACTTGCAATGTGGCCAAATAGGGATGGCGTAAGTCCCTCAAAAACCTGGAGCGCTCTAGTCTCCCCACCCATGATGCCTCAAGGGTCCTCAAGACTCATCTGTGTGTATTTGCTGTAATGAGCTAACATGGCTACCCTTATTTGGCCAGTCTGTTAACCTGGCCTACATCACAGGGGTCTAGTGAGGCTCAATCTGTGACCCTTGGTGGATAGGTGATTGTAGTGATGATGACTTTTCATTTAAGTACCTCTCTCTCTGTTAAAAAAATAATAATCACAGGGCAGTTTGCGGAACGGAACAGCCCAGAATGAGGTGGCGTGAGATAACGATTGCAATAAACAATAATTAAAGCCCTGGCACTAGTTAAGCCCTGCTGAGCTGTCAACTTGGTTAATTGTCAGTCTTGACTCTCCAGGTTTTCTATCAAGAGTGTCTCTCTCTTCTTCTTTTTTTAAAAAAGCTTGTTCTGTTCCCCCCTTTTTTGGAGACAGTGGAAAAATACCATCTTAGGATGAACCGCTAAGTCTTTGCTGTCGCTATACAGGCAACCCCCCCCCCCAGTCTTCAGATCCATATTGATCAGCTAAGTAGGGGTGTGTGTGTTATTGCAGTGATGGCTGGTAGGGCGAAAATCAGGGAGCCCTACAGTAGGGGGCGCCCAAGCCAACGATAGGCAAAGCTAGCTAACTCCAGTTTTACCCTCCTCCTTGCCCCTGCTGAGTTCTACAAGGGACAGCATTGGAGGTGTTTAAGCATAGGTTGGACGGACTGTCTGTCTGTCAGGGATTATTTAGCTGCTGTTTTCTGCATTGCAGGGGGTTGGACTGGATGGCCCTTAGAGGCCCCGTCCAATAGCTCTGCTATTCAGTGAGTCTAAGGAGGAGGAAGCTGACAGGCAGGGCGTCATCCGGGTTGGTTGTAGGCAAGAGTGAGGACTGGCTGGGGGCAGACGGGGATTATTCAGCAGTGGCCCATTAGCCGCAAAGGACCGTCCGCAACTGGGATATTGCTCCTTGAGCAGGAGCCTCAGTTTGACGATGGGGGAGAAAGAGCAACTTGCATTCCCATTTGCCTGCTACAGTGCTGGGCCTGCTTCAATTTCTATCTTTCTTCCTTGCTGCCAATCCAAAATTGGTAGATTCATCTTGGGTGGGGGCAGAGAGAATGGCAGAAAAACCAGGGTTTGGCCATCCTCGCACTAAGGTTTCACAAGCCCCCTAACCTGGAAGTTAAAAAGGTGCCTTACTGAGACCACCACACTTTGGGGGTCCTTTGGTCTGCAAACCTGGGTGGGCAGCCATGTGTCGGAGAGCACCCTTTTGCTCAGTCTCCTCCTTCACGCATCTCCTCCAGCTTGCAGATGGTTTTGTTTTGGGTGGTTTTTGGGTTGGGGAAATCGTCTCTATCTTCATTCTCCCCTCCTGCCCATTCCTCCTTCTGGAGATGATCCCAAGGTCTCCTTTAGATGTGTATGTACCAAAGAGGTAATGATAACTCCTAGCCGCCTCGAGTCTTGTGTTTGTGTGTGAAACTTCAAAGAAGGCCTTTTATTTTTGATGCTTTCCCCGTATTCCAGAATGGATCGGGGGCTCGTTGTATGTTGTAGGTGTCCTTCATTATTTTTATTTTTTAAACTGCTGTAGCTTTTCAGCTCTCCTGAGATGGTATATGCTTTTGTTTTTGAATGCTGAATTGGCAAGGCTCCTGAGTTTTCCACCTGCTCCCTGTTTCCTCCATAAACTGGTTTATCCAGGTTAGCAGAACAAAAAACAGGAGTGTGGGGCTTGGTGGCAATTCGCAAATAAATACCTCCTCCCCCATCCCCGTTTCATATACAGTGCTACCTCAGGTTAAGTACTTAATTCGTTCCGGAGGTCCGTTCTTAACCTGAAACTGTTCTTAACCTGAAGCACCACTTTAGCTAATGGGGCCTCCTGCTGCTGCCGCGCCGCCGGAGCCCGATTTCAGTTCTTATCCTGAAGCAAAGTTCTTAACCTGAAGCACTATTTCTGGGTTAGCAGAGTCTGTAACCTGAAGCGTATGTAACCCGAGGTACCACTGTATTATTATTTTTTTAATTGTTCAGTGCTTAAGAACCAGGAAAGGCCTCATGATATTCCCCGCTGTCTTCTGTGGGGTTTAACACTACTTATTTCATTGTGGTTTCTGCCATCTGGTGCAAGAGATTGTGGCTTACCTAACACCCGGCTTACCCAAACTTGTGGTGGCCACAAAAATGCTTCTGTTTACCCCTGCAGAAAGGGAAAGCACTTTCCCTTAAGAAGATAAGAAAGGCCTGGTGGATCAGGCCAGTGGCCCCAGTGGCGTAGCGTGGGTTGTCAGCACCCGCGGCAAGGCAAGTAATTTGCGCCCCCTAACCCGTGGATTTGCGCCCCCTAACCATAACCCCCAGATGTTGCGCCCGGTGCGGCCGGGGCCCCCTGCACCCCCCACGCTACGCCACTGAGTGGCCCACCTTGTCCAGCATCCTCATTGGCCAACCAGATGCCCTGTGAGAAACCTGAAAGCAGGATTCGAACACAAGAGAACTCTTCGCTCCTGTGGTTCCAAGCAACGGGTATTCAGAAGCATTGATGCCTCTGCCTGTGGCATAACCATCATGCCACATAGCCATCAATAATAGCCTTCCCCTCCACGAATTTGTCCAGTCCTCTTTTAAAAACCATCAGAGTTTGTAGCTGCCACTAACTCCTGTGGCAGGGAGTTCCATAGTTTGTGCTGTGTGAAGAAGTCCTTTTTTAAAAAATAACCTGTTCTGAATCTTCTATCATTGAAATGTCCACAAGTTCTGGGTGTTATGAGAGAAGGGAGAAAAACTTTTCTCTATCTACTTTCTCCATGCTGCGCATGATTTTATAAACTTCTATCATGTCACTTTTGAAATCCCGAACACTGCCACCTTTCCTTGTAGGAGAGTCGATCTTCCTTCTACCCCACTGAACATTTGGGTCTCCCTTTCCTTCTTCGGACAGCCCTGTTTTTTCAGTTTTTAAAAAAGTGTTGTTTGCCTCTGGTGCATGGATGAACTGGCTGAGAAGCTCACCCTGGTGCTCTTGAATGAGTCACTGTTCTGGGTGTGCCTCTGGGTTTGGAAACAGGCAAGCTCAGACCAGTGACTCATCTAGCAGGCAGCCTCGCTGGCGATTCTCTCTAGACCTGTCATTCTAAAACTTCTTTTTCTGTTGCTGAGGATCTTTGAGAAACACTTAGTGGACTTTTTCGTTTTCCTTGTGCCTTTATCACTGACATCTCCCTCAAAGCAGCACTGAATTGTGAAATCACAGGCCTAGGCCAGGCTGCAGAAAACAGCATTTTTAACAGATACATTTTAAAGGGGGAAATGGCCCCTGTTCTGTGTTTCTGAAAACTGTAGGCACTGGGCCAGAACCTTGTTAGTCTGTTTGGTAAGCCAGCTCTGGTCAAAATGACCTCTATCTCCACTGGCAAAGAATAAATAAAATAGAAAGAGAAGATCAAATTAAGATATCCTTGATTTCTCTGCAAACTTTCTGCAGGCTGACTGAAACGAGGGTGCAAACCACCGGTTGGCCACAGACCACACATTATGGAAAACCTCTGTTCCTTATATATTTATATGCAGCCTCAAGGTAGCATGATTCTGTTCTTCCCATTTTTAAATCACAACAGCCCTGTGAGATACGGTAGGTTCAGCTGAGAAAGAGAGAGCTGTTGTGAGCTTCATTTTGTAATAAAACACTTTGCGCTGTGTTGATAAAGTAGAGAGAGGAGAGTTTTTCTCCCACTGTTGTAATGCTGTAACTGAGAAGCTGGCTGCCTAAAGGTTCATCTCTGGCTGTGAGTGACCGGTGAGAGTTGGAATCCAGCAACACCCGGCGGGTGCCTGGTTTGTGAAGACTGCGGACCACGCCGATTCTCTGATTTGGGAGTAGCCAAGATGGTGTCTTTGTGATGCTGTTGGATGACAGCCCTCATGACACCTGAGACAACTCTCCACTTCGCTGGGAGTCCCTTCTGTGACTGGGGTAGAAGCTGCAAAGCTCTTGGCCTTGTAAAGTCTGGAGAGGTGGCTAGGCTCCTTGCGATGTCTCAGGGACGAAGGTACCAGCCCTGTCTCCTGTAGCCTTCCTGGTGCAGAAGGCCTGTGTGCAGGATGAATTCTACAGTGGGTTTTCGCATGCTGAGGAGGTGTCAGGGAGCTCTGGCAGTTTTCCAGCTGCATCTCCCATCTTTTTGGGTGTGTGTGTGTATGTGGAATGGGGAATTGGCATTAAAAAACAACCACAGGCTTTCTGGCTGGGGCGTGAAAGTGGTAAATGGTATCATATCTCTCGCTCATTCAGAACATGAAGTAAATTGTCTCTGTGTTCCGATGAGCTGTTCTGGAACATCAAAAGTAACAGCCATCAGATGAAGCTGAAATTGGAAGCGATAAATCCTGCACACGGCATGTGTTAGATTTAAGGATGGGCAAATCTCTCTCCGTTTTATTATTATTTTATTTCTCCCCTATCCCTAATTGGATTTCTCTTCCTGTCTACTTGGGATTTTGCAGGGACAGACTTCGGCCACATCCGCACGCCGTACATTTAAAGCACGATGATATCACTCTAAACCAGGGCTAGTCAACCTTTTTATACCTACCGCCCACTAATGCATCTTTCTTGATGGTAAAATTTCTTTACCGCCCACCAGTGCTCGATGGAAGGAGAATTCAGCTTGTGCCCTAGAACCCCCTACCGCCCACCAAGAATCCTGACACACCCACTAGTGGGCAGTAGGGACCAGGTTGACAACCCCTGCTCTAAACTATCATGCTTCCCTCAAAGAATCTTGGGAGCTGTTGTTTCTTAAGGGTGCTGGAAGTTGTGGGGAGACCTGTACAGTCATACCTCAGGTTACAGACACTTCAGGTTGCATTTTTTTGGGTTAGGTAAAGGTAAAGGGACCCCTAAGCTGCTTCTGGCGAACCAGAGCAGCGCATGGAAACGCCGTTTACCTTCCCACCGGAGCGGTACCTATTTATCTACTTGCACTTTGACGTTCTTTCGAACTGCTAGGTTGGCAGGAGCTGGGACTGAGCAATGGGAGCTCACCCTGTTGCGGGGATTCGAACCGTCGACCTTCTGATCAAGTCCTAGGCTCTGTGGTTTAACCCACAGCGCCACCCACGTCCCATTTTTTTGGGTTATGGACCGCCAAAACCTGGAAGTACCGGAACGGGTTACTTCCGGGTTTCGGCGGTCACACATGCACAGAAGTGCTAAATCGTGCTTTGCGCATGCACAGAAGCGCCAAATTGCAACCCACGCATGCACAGACACGTCGCTGCAGGTTGCAAATGCTGTGGGTTGCGAACATGGATCCCACGTGGATCATGTTCGCAACCTGAGCGTCCACTGTATTCCTCTTCCAGGGGAACAGTTCCCAGAATGGATTGACAATCAAGTCCCTTTTCCCAAGGAACTCTTTTTGCATGCAGAAGTTTCAACTCCTGGCAAGTCCAGATTAGGCTAGGAAAGGCTCCTTTCTGAAACATCAGAAAACTGCTGCCTATCTGTCACGGACTGATTGGACACAGAGAAATGGTGGGGAGGAACCAGTTGGGGAAGGAGGCTGAGAGCCCAGGGATTGGTGGTGGGACGATGACGAGTGGTCAGAAGGAGAAGACTGGGGTGAGGTGGTGTCAGAAACTCAGGAGGTAACAGCGCTTGGTGAGCTGGGAGAGTCTATGGAAGAGAGAAGTCCAAAATTGTGGGAAACTGCTTGCCCCTTATACAAAACTGTCAAGAAAATAATACCTCTAGAGAAAGCAAATTCAAGTACAGTGGTACCTCGGGTTGCAGACACTTCAGGTTACAGACTCCACTAACCCAGAAATATTACTTCGGGTTAAAAACTTTGCTTCAGGATGAGAACACAAATTGTGTGGCGGCAGCGGGAGCCCCCATTAGCTAAAGTGGTACCTCAGGTTAAGACCTCCAGAACAAATTAAGTTCTTAATCCAAGGTACCACTGTAGCTTCTGAGTGGTTTTAGGAGAGGTCTCCTCTTCGTCACGTCCTCTTCATAAACCAGAGTGCATCCGTTCGGCATGCACCTGGCCAGGCGTGAGGAGCCTACAAGATGACAAATGGCCTTCATCTACCTGGTGCAGTTTCCTAATGTGCTAACCAGACAAGGAGAGATGTCTCTGCTGCAGCCTGGCTGGCCTTCTCGCTCCCCGCTTGGCTGCATATTACCACCGGCTCCCAACTGCAACACAGCTGACCTCCTGTTAGCACTGCAAATGGATCTTTCAGAAGCATTTCAGGAAGAGATGTTTCCCCACTGCCCCTCTGGGCGGTAAATTGAGGGAGAAATTTCGCTAATTGGATTTCTGTCTGGCCTGCCTTGAATATTTTACTGACATGCTTGCAATGGGTGGAATGCGACTAAATTTCACTCAGAGTAGACCCATTAAGAGTAATGAACTTGCTAAGTTAGGCATGTATGCGGAACAGAGCTGCTCTTACAACCATTAAAGAGCAGCTCCGGGAAGTTAAAACAGGATCAGAATACCTCGCAGGCCTGAACAAAAGTTAATGGAAACATTATTCATATGGTGCTAAGAAAAGATAATGATGTTGACACCAAAGGGACCTCTCTGGAGAAGAAGTTCCAAAAATGGGGTGCTACCGCTGAAAAGGCCCTGTCTTAGAATACTGGGATCAGGAGTGGGCAGGCTTTTCAGGATTGAGGGCCACATTGCCTTAGGGGAAGGCGGTCAGAGGCCACATGCGGGTGGCAGTACTTGCAGCCAAAGCAAAAGGTAGGCGAGACACCCATTATCTGTCACTCTCTTCCTTTTATCCACCCATGGAAGACGGAGCAAGCTTGGGTTTTTTCGCTGCTCTGGAGGTTAGGACCCAAACCATTGGATTCAACTGACAATAAAGGATATTCTGACTAAACATCAGGAAGAACTTTCTGAGGTAAGAGCTTTTTGACAATGGAATAGACTCCCTCGGAAGGTGATTGGAGGTGTTTAAGCAGAAGTTGGATGGCCATCTGTCACGGATGCTTTAGCTGGAGTTACTGCATTGCAGGGGGTTGGACTAGATGACTATTAGGGTTCCTTCCAACTCTACAATTCATAGAATTCACTGAGGCAGTGTTAGAAACTCAGATATACAAGCTAGGCGCCCAATGGCTCCTTAAACCAGGGTTACAGTTGTCAAAACAGAATGCCTAGTTGCAGTTTTGGGGCCAGACAGCTTGAAAGTCATATTTACCAATACAGTGGACACTCGGGTTGCGAACGTGATCCGTGCGGGAGGCACATTCATAACCCGCAGCGTTCGCAACCCATGCCCCACACGTCTGCGCACACAAGGGTCATGATTTGGTGCTTCTGCACATGTGCAAAGTGCCGAAACCCGGAAGTAACCCATTCTGGTATTTCTGGGTTCGGCGCAGTGCACAGCCTGAAATCGCACAACCGGAAGTGTCTGTAACCCGAGGTATGACTGTATTATTTTTTGGTTCCTGAAATTAATTTGATTGTGCAGATAAAATATGACAGATAGAATTCTACAGGATGCTAGTCAAGATCCAGTGATCCCCAGACATGCATCTCCAGATGGTGGAGATGTCAGACGCCATCCTGGTGCCCGGGCATCTTCACTTGGCCACAAATGGCTGATAGGTAAAGGACTCCTGACAATTAGGTCCAGTTTGTATCCGTCCCTGCCTTCTATCGGAATAGGTAAAGGTAAAGGGACCCCTGACCATTAGGTCCAGTCGTGACCGACTCTGGGGTTACGGCGCTCATCTTGCTTTATTGGCCGAGGGAGCCAGCGTACAGCTTCCGGGTCATGTGGCCAGCATGCCTAAGCCGCTTCTGGTGAACCAGAGCAGTGCACAGAAACACCATTTACCTTCCCGCTGGAGTGGTACCTATTTACCTACTTGCACTTTGACGTGCTTTCAAACTGCTAGGTTGGCAGGAGCAGGGACCGAGCAATGGGAGCTCACCCCATCGCGGGGATTCGAACCGCCAACCTTCTGATCAGCAAGTCCTAGGCTCTGTGGTTTAACCCACAGTGCCACCCGCGCCAGGTTCAAAATGCGCCTGGTCCCTGGTGAATTTTGAACGCTGTCCTGAGGATCGTCTCGTCCAACCCCCTGCAATGCGGGAATATGCAGCAGTCCCATACGAAGATTGAGCCTGCAACTTTCTCATGCTGAGCACCATGTTCTAACCTGCTGAGCTAATTCTTTGATTCTACGTTGCAATCACAAAACAAGGGCATTGAGCTGCAACGGGCAGGTGCCCCCCAAATAAGGAGTGCCCCTAGTCAATAGAAATAGTTTTAAACATATGTGAGCACCGTAAGGAAATGTAAAGCTTTCAACAGAATCTTTGGGGAACCTTGAGCTTAATTTCAACAAGTTATAATTTTGCCAGTGCAGGGAATAATTTTCCGTCTGCACAACCAGGAGTTATAGTTTGCGAGAAAAGCATGCGACCGCAAGGGGAGAACTTTGAAACGAGCATTTTCCCTCCCTCGTTTCTTGTTGCCAAAGAATACTCTCAGCTGCACGCTAATTTTCCCAAGCACGCAAACTAATGGGTCCATTTCCTTTGGAAATGGCTTTAAAAAAAAAAAAAAAAAAGAAGGAAATTGTACGGTTTATTTTAGGGTTGAGTGTGCTTGTACAAAACCCATGTTTAAAGGCCAGAGGATAAGAAATTGCTTGCCTGCATCCTCAAAATGGGACGCGGGTGGCGCTGTGGGTTAAACCACAGAGCCTAGGACTTTCTGATCAGAAGGTCGGTGGTTCGAATCCCCGCAATGGGGTGAGCTCCCGTTGCTCGGTCCCTGCTCCTGCCAACCTAGCAGTTCGAAAGCACGTCGAGTGCAAGTAGATAAATAGGTACCGCTCCGGCAGGAAGGTAAATGGCGTTTCCGTGCGCTGCTCTGGTTTGCCAGAAGCGGCTTAGTCATGCTGGCCACATGACCCGGAAGCTGTACGCCGTCTCCCTTGGCCAATAAAGTAAGATGAGCTCCACAACCCCAGAGTCGTCCACGACTGGACCTAACGGTCAGGGGTCCCTTTACCTTTACCTTTATCCTCAAAATATCATCCTGTTCAAAAAGGTGTGGAGAGTGTGGGTGGGAAGAAGGCAATTAAAAGGGAAAAGAAGTTTCCTTCTGGTGGGCATGATCTGGAGCTTAATAATAATAATAATAATAATAATACAGCACTATTGATGGATAGTTTAGTCGGTAGAGCATGAGAATCACAGGGTACGTTGGGCAAAAGTATTTCTGCATTGCAGGGGGTTGGACTAGATGACCCTCGGGGTCCCTTCCAACTCTACAATTTTATGGTTGTATGATTCTACCTTGGTTTTCTGTTTCGAAGTCTTTCTCCTATGTGGCACCCCCCCCCCACTTTGTTGCTGAGTCATAAATCACATCTTGCGCACGTCTGAGGCTACCGTAGGTCCATCGTCTGTGGCGAGCCTTTTGTAATGAGAATCCAATTGCAATTTTTCCTTCCTTTTTTTGATTTATGGTTTCGCCGCAAGCAGATGGGGAGGGGGGGGAGGGAGGGAGCGGGGGAAAGGGCCTTATTCCCATTTAATTATTCCGAGTGGATTTTTGGCAAGCAGGTCCCTCTTTGCCGTGTTTAGATTGTTTTGAGAAACCAGCTTCCAGGAAGAGAGCTAATGTTTGCACATTTTTTAAAAATCGGCTGGTGTGTACATGGAGATAATGCATACTCATGCGCCCACCCCCACCCCACCCCCGCTCCCCAAGCTATCTGCTTTAATTTCACTGTTGCTGTAAAGTCCGTGAGCTCACAAAACAACAACCTACTAGATTTGGCTCCGCTGCAAAATCTGCAAAATGTTTGCATGTTGGCAACCTGGCATTCGTCTGGATTGATGCTACCAGCATGCATGGAGGGGTGAGTGGGTGGGAATCTGCATTTAGGCTCCCCCTCCCATCCAGCCCACACCAGCGAAAGCCTAAATTTTTGATGCACCAATTCTTCGAACCAGAGGGCACCGTCCATCGTGTAGCGATGCAAATCGGAACCGTTTCTAACTGTAGAATTCCCCTGCTCCCAGAAATACACCTGCCTGTTCTGTAACGATGGTTGCATGCACTCCAGCTTGTGGGCAGCGAGAGACTGTGGAACTCCCTCCCACAAGAGGCTGTGATGGCTTCTTCCCCTTGGATGGCTTTAAATGAAGATGGGACAAATTCAAGGCGGATAGGGAAGGCTCCTAGCTGTGATGGCTCTGCTCTGCCTCCGCAATTAGAGGCAGTCATTTTTCTGAAGGCCAGGGCTCTTGTGCTCAGAACGTGGTTTTCCCACAGGCATCTAGTTCGCCAATGTCAGAAGAGGACCCTGGTCTAAATGGGCCATTGGTGTTGTAAACAACATCTGCCCTTGTTCCCTTATGGGGTGTCCAAGAGCCCATATAGAGTCCTTACGTAGGTTCCCTATTGGTTGTTGTTGTTGTTTAGTCGTCCCCTTCTCCTTGTGCCCTCCATCTTTCCCAACATCAGGGTCTTTTCCAGGGAGTCTTCTCTTCTCATGAGGTGGCCAAAGTATTGGAGCCTCAGCTTCAGGATCTGTCCTTCCAGTGAGCACTCAGGGCTGATTTCCTTCAGATAGGTTTGATCAGTCCATGGGACTCTCAAGAGTCTCCTCCAGCACTATAATTCAAAAGCATCAATTATCCGGCGATCAGCCTACTTTATCATCCAGCTCTAGGAGAAAATAACAGAGGCCAACCAGAGAATATTGAGAAGCAAAGCAGCTGGTAAGCCTGATCTTTATTGATCTGTTGCAACTGGGTGCTCCCCTCACCCTCAGGAAAGGAGGAGGATCCTGAACAAAGGTGTGCCTGCCCTTATATAGACATTTGAAATTGCCCGCCATGGAGTCCAAGACACCCCCAGAAACAACATACATACATCACAGAAGGGGTGTAGCTCAAGACCACCCCCCAGACACATCATACCTACATCACAGAAAGGGCGGTCTACAGCAGAAATCTGAGTGCGTTGTTTATCTCCTGTTGTTGTTCATCTCCTGTCTGGCAGATTACCTGTTAATGCTTCCTTGATTGGATACCCTGGGGAGCCTGGCCAGTCTTTTGTAATGATAAATACTTAGTTCCTGAGCCAGGTCACAGGCTCATACCCTATTCATATCTTAAATGTGCCCTTAAGACAGCATTTGTGAAGGAAAAGACAATGGGGAGGCTTTTCCATTTTCCTTTGACCTTGCAGAGAAAACATTTGGTCAGTTTGGGAATCAAAAATGGTTTTAAGTCGGTCTTCCTGTGCTGATCTATGTACGTTACTGCCTTCATTTGCATTGCTCTCAACTGAGAATGAGGGGTTTTTTTGTGTGAAAAATAAATTTGAAGATGTAATCTTTGATCTTGTTAACAAAAGCAGCCGCCAAGTTAATGTTTAGTTTACTTAAGGCTTACTATATACCTTGTTTCTTGAGTAAAGTCTGCTAAGTTAAACAATAATTTGCCGGAATTGAATGGTGGTCCTTTTGTAAGTGCCAACCTTTTTTTTTTTTTTTTTGTCGGCCCTTGGGAGTTTTGTAAGCTCTAAACATTGTACTTATTTTCCCCTGATGGATATCCCAGCCCTGGACATGTCCAAATGTTTAGGTTGCATGAACTTTGGGATGGTGATAGATTCAGCGTGGTTTGGATACCGGAATTCTAACCGGACAGCAGATCCTTGGTGCAGCAGCCTTGCATTCAAATCTAATGATGATTCCATATTTCTGGGATCTTTTTTTTTTTTAAGTACACTTTGTGAGAAAGTGTTCTCTAAGAACAACAACACAACAACATGAAGAGGCCTCCCATCCCTGGGATTTCCATTTCTGACCTTTTACTCTTTCTGCTGACCAGCTGGGCCATTTCCAAAGTGAATCTTGTTTTAAAACACAAAGCCCCACCCCACTTAATGGGGTGGGAAGCAGCCTGGGAATTGTTCCTAAAAGGAAATTCCAATTTTAAAAAATGGAGCCGTGACAAGCTAATGGGATGTCGGCAAACTTCGGAAGCCCTTTGGACAACAGGGAGAGAGGGGCATAAGATCTTAAGAGCCTGTGAGAAATCTACGTGCAGGATCCGAGCGCAAAAGCACTCGCTCTTCCTGCAGTTTCCAGGAAGTGATATTAGGAAGCACTGTTGCCTCCAACTGTGGAGGCAGAAGAAGAGTCATCATGCCTAGTAGACAGCCCTCTTCAAAATGAATTTTTCCCTTCCTCTTCGAAAGCCAGGCAGGTTAGTGGCCATCACTGTTTGGAGAGAGGTTGATTTAAAAGATGCATAGTGAATGCTTAGGACAGCGTGGTAGCTCAGCGGAGTGCTCTTGTATGCATATTTTTTAAATTGGTTATTAGGAAGTTTTATTGATGCAGTTTTAAAGCTGCGGATTTCAGTGCCTTGTTAAGTGTTGTTTTAATGAGATTGCCGTGAGTTATGCTGTCGCTGGCAGCTTTGAGGAGGGAGAAAGTGGATAAGAGAGAAGTTCTCTCTCTCTCTCGTAGCACTGGAATTCGTGGGAAGCTGGAAGTGGGAAGGTTCGGGACTGATTAGAAGAAAGGGCTTCTTCACTCAGCGCCTGGTTAAACTGTGGAACTCCCTCCCACAGGAGGCAAAGATGGCGGCCAACTAGGTTGGCTTTAAAAGAGGATTGGACAAATACATGGAGGAGCATAGGAAGAGCTTGGTGGATCAGGCCCGTTGGCCCATCTAGTCCAGCATCCCGTTCTCACTGTGGTGACTCAGGTGCCTGTGGGGAAACCTGGAAGCCAGATTCACGCACAAGATCATTGTCTCCTGCGCTTTCCAGTATTTCTGGTATTCAGAAGCATGGCTGCCTAATGACGGAATATCTAGGCGCCTTTGTTTTTTTACAGTGGTATTTATTATTGTTGTTATTATTTATTATTATCATTATTCATTTCATTTCTGTACCGCTTTATATTTTAAAGAAAAAAAATCTCAAAGCGGTTTGCAACACATTAAAACATCAAATAATACAGAATGAAGCAAATTCAAGCTTCAAGGAAAATATTTCAGACCATAGAATCATAGAATCATAGAGTTGGAAGCGACCACAAGGGCCATCGAGTCCAACCCCCTGCCAAGCAGGAAACACCATCAGAGCACTCCTGACATATGGTTGTCAAGCCTCTGCTTAAAGACCTCCAAAGTAGGAGACTCCACCACACTCCTTGGCAGCAAATTCCACTGTCAAACAGCTCTTACTGTCAGGAAGTTCTTCCTAATGTTTAGGTGGAATCTTCTTTCTTGTAGTTTGGATCCATTGCTCCGTGTCCGCTTCTCTGGAGCAGCAGAAAACAACCTTTCTCCCTCCTCTATGTGACATCCTTTTGTATATTTGAACATGGCTATCATATCACCCCTTAACTTCCTCTTCTCCAGGCTAAACATGCCCAGCTCCTTTAGCCGTTCCTCATAAGGCATCGTTTCCAGGCCTTTGACCATTTTGGTTGCCCTCCTCTGGACACGTTCCCTTCTCCAAGTGACAGTTCTCCAAGTGACAGTTTGCTTTCCCCGTATTTATTTATCTACCTGCTTGAGTTATAGCGGTGCTCCATAGCAGACGTACTCTAGGAAGCCAGTGCGTTGTAGTGGTGAGAGTGTCAGACTAGGACCTGGGAGATCAGGGTTCAAATCCCCACTCAATCAGGAAGCTCACTCCGGGACCTTGGAGTCAGTCACAGCCTCTTGACCTCCCTCACAGGGTCGTTGTCGGGATTAACAGAGGAGGGGAGCGAGCCATGTGCTCCCTGGAGAAAAAGGTGGGATATAAATGCAAAAAATGAGCTCTTCCGCTTGCCTGCTCAAGAGAGCTGGAGAGGCCAGCCAGATGGAGATGGTCGCACGTGGAATGATGCCTGTTGCAAAATGCGCCTGGCTCCTGGCCAATTTCTAACATTGAGGAGAAGAGTACTGGTGGCTACTAGCCAGGATGACAGGGATGCGGGTGGCGCTGTGGGTTAAACCACTGAGCCTAGGACTTGCTGATCAGAAAGTCGGCGGATCAAATCCCCGCAACGGGGTGAGCTTCCGTTGCTCAGCCCCTGCTCCTGCCAACCTAGCAGTTCGAAAGCATGCCAGTGCAAGTAGATAAATAGGTACCGCTCCGGCGGGAAGATAAACGGCGTTTCCATGCGCTGCTCTGGTTTGCCAGAAGCGGCTTAGTCATGCTGGCCACATGACATGGAAGCTGTACGCCGGCTCCCTCTTCCAATAAAGCGAGATGAGCGCCGCAACCCCAGAGTTGGCCACAACTGGACCTAATGGTCAGGGGTCCCTTTACCTTTAGCCAGGATGACTGTGCTCAGCCTCCATGGTCGGAGGCAGTAATGTTTCTGAATACCATTTGTAGGAAAACCCCAGGAGGGGAAAGGGTTGTTATGCTTGGGTCCTGCTTGAGCAACTAGTTTGCCCCTGTGAGAACAGGATGCTGGAGTAAATGGGTCATTGGCCTGATCCCGCTGGTTCTTCTTATGTTCCTAACTTTGGTTTGGAAGCAGAGGAGATGCATATATTACTGAAAGATATCGGGGAGCAGCTTTCCTTGCAATCGGGAATAATTAGCTGGGCCAGCTTGATCTCTTTCGATTGAGCTGTGCGCGAGGCAGCCTTGACCGCTGAGATTGTGGCAGGCCTAGCCAGCGCAAATTAGCATTTTGATGGCTCTCTTTGCATCGCGCTCAGGCGTTCTGCCTGGGAGAGCATCCAGACCCAGCTTTGATTAGCAGGGCTAAGATAAACCCTTTATAGAACTAAATGCGGTAACGGCTAATCTCGGCAGAGTCACCTGGGTCCTGCGAGACGTAAAGAAGCTTTGCTGCTTTTGATTGTTAACATCCACTGGGCAAAACACACACACACACACACACACACACACACACACAGTGTGTGAACACTTGTTGCTAACAAACATCATTTTTGCAGATGGTTGTCGGGGAAATGACCTTTTTTGAGAGCATGCAGCCAATCAGAAACTGAGCTTGGCTATTTCTCCCCCACTCCCATTAGAATTAGGCAATGTAGTGACCTAGGGGTGACATTGGACCTCTAACTTCCAGCAGCCCAATCCAGCAAGGCCAGAGATCATGTGAGTTGTAGCAGCAGGGCACCACTTTGGCTAAGCACTGGACTATAAAGCCTATGCGTCAGGTGACGCCTTATACACTACCAAACAAGAGATCTGCATAAAAATGGCTTCAATGCTTCTTCATCTTTAAACAAGACTTGGACAGAATAGCCCTTCAAATATAGGGTGCCTCCAAATCAGGCATCCCCAAACTTGGCCCTCCAGCTGTTTTGGGACTACAATTCCCATCATCCCTGACCACTGGTCCTGTTAGCTAGGGTTGATGGGAGTTGTAGTCCCAAAACAGCTGGAGGGCCGAGTTTGGGGATGCCTGCTCCAAACAGAGAACAGTCCCCTGTCAAGTGAAACAAATGGCCACCCAAAGCTGATGGAAAAGGGGCTCTTGTACCTTTAATAGTTGGCTGGAAGAGAGTTGTTAACTAAAGGTGCAAAGAGCCCCTCTTCTCTTTTTTATCTGGCTACACTCCCTTCTGGGCTCTGTTCAGCTCCATGGTTATCCCAGATTTTCTGGGACTGGTCTTGAAAATCTGTGTGTATTCAATACATTATTGCACAGATACTTTCAACTCTGCTTTTATAATAATGCAAATTTGGCCTCATGTGAAAGGCCGAAGATGCTCCCCAGCCCGGATTTCCCAGTATGCCTTCAGAGAACTAAAAGTTAAATTTGTAGGATTTAAGTAACACAACTTAGCAAATACAGTGTGGGAGGCACTGCAGATATTTCTTTCCAAAATGAAGATATTTTTGGCCATTCTATCCTCCCCCTATTCCGAAGCCTCTTGCAGAAAGTGATTTATTTGCAAGAGGAATTTGTTCTTTGTCCTTCTAGATGATTAGAACATTTTCAAGAGACAATAATTGTTTATAGAGCTGGAGGAATAAAGAGCTCTAGCTGAAGCTTGCGGAATTGAAACAGTTTGAGGGGGTTGCAAACAAAGGGTGGCTGGGCGGGTAGTAGGAGTTTCCTTGGCATTAAGAGGAGGGTGAGCAAGGCGGCAAGGACACCCAGGAGAAACAGCTCCCATCTGTTTGCGTGTAGCCTAGATGCAGAAAGATGCACTGCGGATTCTGGTGGAAGAATCTATAGTCTAATCCAGGTCTTCAGCATGTGGGACAAAGCTGTCATCACCCTAGAAGATATTCCTGGGCACATCATTGCCCACCCATATATCTGTGTGTGCTGATTTGCTCAGCACCATCCGCTGGCATCCCTGCACCTGAGGATCCGAGCCTCGGGATGGGTGGTATCATCTATGATTTATATCCCGCCCATCTGGCTGGGTTACCCCAGCCACTCTGGGCAGCTTCCAACACACATAAAAAACCATAATAAAACGTCAAACGTTTTTTAAAATCTTCCAAGCACTCAACACCAAAGGCAGGTACGCGGTGGTAGACATTGTGGAACGGGGGTGGCGAACCCCTGGCACTCCTCTAGCTGTTGCCTGGCTCTCATCTGTGGGATGTTAGCATTCAAAATGCATATGGAAGGGCTGTAGAAGGGTTGTGATGCCATGCACTCTGTAGTTCAGTTCTTACCCAACTTGTGAGTCAAAATGAGAGCAGCAGGTGTGTTGCATTGTGCTGCTGTCTGCCTCAGAGTCAGAACACCAGTCTGCCTGTAAATGTTAGGTCATCTGTCACTGTTTAATCTCTGTACACTGTTACGTACTGAAGTTCTCACCCTGGGCCAGCAGGGGGATACTGTAGATAGTTTTCACTCAGGTCCACATATGCAAATAAGGGATTGAAAGTGACGTTCAGTGATTGGATAGTTACAGAAAGTTGTTACTGTTGCGTTGTAGTGGAGCTCTATATAAGCAGGCTGGCTGAAGCCTTCAGTTCTGTTCTGGCCTGTGAATAAACAAGAGCTGTCTGAAGAATCGCTGTGTCGTCTGATATGTTCACCCACAACTTAACATACGCAACCTGCATTGTGTATATGTTCAGTCCGCAACTGCAAGTACACTAAGCAATTTGTTCCTTAAACTTTAAACGAGAGCGACTTGCATAGTTTTTATAGGAGGGAAAGATAACGGGAGGGTCAAACGACCCAGGGCTGTCTTCCACATGCTTCCACCAAATGGGAACTAAAGTCTAATTCCCACACCATCAGGCCCCACTAGCCTGTCCAGTGGCTAGGGATAATGGAAGGGGACGGAGAGCAGCTCAGGCCCAAAGCCTGAATGTGGCCCTTCAATCCTCTTTATTAGGCCCTCAGATCCTCCCCAGGTCACACACATCAGTGGCCTTGCTTCATACGCCAAATATTTTTCCCTGGCTGGACTGTGTCCTTGAGCTCTGATAATGCCTCTTCATTATCTGGGCTAGAAAGGTATAATTGACTGTGTGTGTGTGTGTGTTTGTGTGTCTGTCTGTACAGAAAGTAGCCTACTACATACATGTAAAATCTGCATTTATTGCTCTGCTGGCTTTTGCCTCCGACTGCTCCCACTGCTGGCTGCCCTGAAGAGAATGCATCCTTCTTTTTCGCCATCCTTGTTCTTGCAGGTCCCAGTTGGCAACCTGGCCCGCTCCCTTCTGAATCGCTTAATAATAATAATAATAATAATAATAATAATAATAATAATTTATTTATACCCCGCCCATCTGGCTGAGTTTCCCCAACCACTCTGGGCGGCTCCCAATCAAATGTTAAAAACAGTGCAGCATTAAATATTAAAAACTTCCCTGAACAGGGCTGCCTTCAGATGTCTTTTAAAGATAGGATAGCTGCTTCACATCACAGGGTGGGCGCCACTACCGAGAAGGCCCTCTGTCTGGTTCCCTGTAACCTCACTTTAAAGTTTGTGAAGCATCCTCCAGACACGCATTTGGCCATTTGCCATCTTCTCCCACCCTTTTTCCTGGCGCTCTCAGAATGAACAGGATTTGACAGGTTGCATCCTCTCCCCTTGGAAACTGCACCGCATGTCTCCTGGGAGCTTGGTCTCTCTGGCTTCCTGCATTTTCCCCATAGTGTTCTTCAAGTTTGAAGTGCAGAAGATGTAATCTTGCAAAGGGACTTTGAATTCCCTAATGCAAGAGCAGCAGACAGTGGAGGCTGGCACCAAAAGAGAGTATATTGTGTTGGAGACTAAGTGGATGTGGTTTTTGAGGTGTGTGCTTCATCGGAGGAAGGGATCTGCGATGTCTAAAGCGTCTTGCCAACTTGATCCTTCTGACTGTAGGGAAAGTTTAATTCCAGCAACAGATGTAATGTGGTCTAGTGGTTGGAATGTCAGGATAGGATTGTGGTTGTCTAGGGACAAATCGGATTCATTTCATGTTTAAAAGTGAATCCACCTAATCTGCAGTTTCCAAACCAATAAGTGAATCCAAACACAGCCATCCTTTGAAATTTGCATTTCTTCAAATTTTGCAGTGGAGTTCTCCAACCAAGGATTGTACACAAAAATGCATATACTGTAGTAGCAAAAAATAACATGCAAAAATGAGTTATGTTAGGGGAAATTGTTTAGCCATCATGGCTAGTAGCCATCAGTAGAATGCCCTCCAACATTTCTCGGATGAAAATAGGGACTTCCTTTTCAACAACAACAATAATAATATTTATACCCCACCCGTCTGACTGGATTGCCCAGCCAGTCTGTGCTGCTTCCAACATATATAAAAACATAATACAACATTAATCATTTTTAAAACTTCCCTATACAGAGCTGCCTTCAGATGTCTTCTGAAGGTTGTATAGTTACTTTCCTCCTTGGCTCGGGGGTCGCATAACTCCATACCCTCCAGGGTTTCTCCAATGAAAATAGTGACGTCCTAAGGAAAAGCGGGACATTCTGGGATCAAATCAGAAACCAGGACGGCATCTGTAAATCCAGGGCTGTCTCTGGAAAACAGGGGCACTTGGAGGGTTAGGGCTTTTAATTACCTATGGAGGGTCTGCAATAGCCTTCTCTGTGTATCTGTCCTCTCCACGTTTGTAGCCATCCCTGCCTTCTATCAGAATAGGTAAAGTTAAAGGGACCCCTGACCATTAGATCCAGTCGTGGCCGACTCTGGGGTTGCGGCGCTCATCTCGCTTTATTGGCCGAGGGAGCCGGCGTACAGCTTCCAGGTCATGTTCAAGAAGGACACTGACAAACTGGAACGTGTCCAGAGGAGGGCAACCAAAATGGTCAAAGGCCTGGAAACGATGCCTTATGAGGAACGGCTAAGGGAGCTGGGCATGTTTAGCCTGGAGAAGAGGAGGTTAAGGGGTGATATGATAGCCATGTTCAAATATATAAAAGGATGTCATATAGAGGAGGGAGAAAGGTTGTTTTCTGCTGCTCCAGAGAAGCGGACACGGAGCAATGGATCCAAACTACAAGAAAGAAGATTCCACCTAAACATTAGGAAGAACTTCCTGACAGTAAGAGCTGTTTGACAGTGGAATTTGCTGCCAAGGAGTGTGGTGGAGTCTCCTACTTTGGAGGTCTTTAAGCAGAGGCTTGACAACCATATGTCAGGAGTGCTCTGATGGTGTTTCCTGCTTGGCAGGGGGTTGGACTCGATGGCCCTTGTGGTCTATTCCAACTCTATGATTATATGTGGCCAGCATGACTAAGCCGCTTCTGGCGAACCAGAGCAGCGCACGGAAACGCCATTTACCTTCCCGCCAGAGTGGTACCTATTTATCTACTTGCACTTTGATGTGCTTTTGAACTGCTAGGTTGGCAGGAGCAGGGGCCAAGCAACGGTTGCTCACCCCGTCGCGGGGATTCGAACTGCCGACCTTCTGATCGGCAAGTCCTAGGCTCTGTGGTTTAACCCACAGCGCCACCCTCTATTGGAATAAGTGCCATATTAAATATGCACTACGTGAAGATGTACTTTCTTTTATCTGTCCTGAATCTTCCAACTATCATTGGAGTTCCACAAGTTCTGGTGCTACGAGAGAGGGAGAAAAACTTTTCTCCATCCACTGTCTCCATTCCATGCATATTGTTATAAACCTCTGTCATATTGCCTCTTACTTGCCTTTTCTCAGAACTGAAAAGTCTTATGCTGACCATGAGGTTTAGATTGCTTCCCCAATGAGCAGGTGACTGTAATACGTCTGTCTCCTTCCACTGTCATCTCTTGCCTCTCACCCTTGAATTATTTTGTGGTTGGAGGGATTAAGGGCGAGAGAGAGAGATAACTGTGCCGGTCAGGACAGCTTGCGTCTGTTGTGTAACTGAAATGAACATGGCGGAGAAAATGTTAAATATGCAAAATTTGCTGGTGGGGAGCAGATGTTTTGCTGCTCGCTCCGTAGGCCTAATTTGTGTTGCTTTGACAAGCTGACTGCGCACCTGAAGGAAAAAAAACCCTCCGTTTGCCCAGGGAGGGGCTGATGGGCTCCAGATGGCGCCGAATAATTTCTGCACATCGTTAATGTAAAATGGAGTTAATAGGGCCTGGTGTTTGTTTTCCTATTTGCCTCCTACTTGCTATGAGGGGCTACAGAGAAAGCTGCAAATAGTTACGAATCCTTTCTGGAAACCTTGATTTAGTCATTCTTTTTTCAAAAATGTAATTGCATCAGGCATTTATAACTGTGCCTGATCCAGCAGAACTCTTCCTGCTTTTTAATCCTCTGTCCTTTTCTTTGTACAAAATGGCAAACCCCTCAACTGTCCCAGGAAAACTGGGACATCCCCCCCTTTTTTTTATTTGTGTGACAGCACGGCAGCCATTTTGGGCACCATAATCTTGCACCGTAGTCTCGCCCCGGAAAAAGCGCTTTTGGGGGGGAGCGACAGTGTTTTGTTATTTATTTATTTCTATTACCCGCCCTTCACCCTAATATAGACCTCAAGTGTCGGAAGCCAGGGAAAGATGTGCGTCTTCAGCATCTTCTGGAAGCTGTATAATGAAGGTGCCCAATGCACTTCTCTGGGGAGGTTGGGCCACAGTTTAGGGGCCACCACAGAGAAGGCCCTCTCCTGGGCTGCCACCCCTGCGAGACACTGAGGGTGGAGGAGCTACCAAGAAACCCCCTCTACCAATCTCAGCACGCAATAGAGTCTCTAGGGAAGGAGGCTGGCTTTCAGTTATTGGGGGCCGAAGTCTTTTAGGGCTTTAAACACCAGCGTGAGGGCCCAGAAATGAAATGACAGCCGGTGTGGCTGCTTTAAAAAGGGGTTTATGTGAGATCTAAACAGAACCCCAGGCAGTAATCTGGTTGCTACATTTTGGACCAGTTGGTTTTCCTGAGTCGTATTCAAGGGCAGCCTCACATAGCAATATCCCTGTCTGGAAATTCCCAGAGCATGGAGTATACCATACCCCGTAAGTGTCCCATTTTAAGCGGGACACCCTGGATCAAAGAAGCCAATCCCAGGCTCTGTTTGGATCCCAGAAGGTCCCATTTTTTGGTCTGGCACTCTGGTGTGAGCCATTGCACCAAACTGCCAGACCAGAAGGCACTCTGGTGTGTGACCTTGCTGACAAGCGCTGGACCTGAAAGCGCCGCACCCTTCCTGACACCCCAATTTGGGGATAAAAATGTCGGGAGGTTTTGTCCAAAAGGTACTCTACCCATGCGTCGTTGCCATGGCCTACAAGATGCCTAGTGTGGTGGGGCCTCTGCTAACAAAACCCTCTTCCTCTCGGATGCCTTTAGCATCCTTCGGATCATTCCCTCTGGCACAAAGCCATTACATTTCCCCCAAAACCTCTTCTCTCTTCCTGTGTCACTCATCTTCTTCTCTTTTTATATCCTCCCCAAGAATGAATGTAAGCAATCTGTTGCCATAGCAATGACAACTTCGCCATCACCCGGGAGTCCGTAAGTACTTCAAGCGCCTGGCTTCTGTCAGCAGCAAGCACTGTCAACTTTCTTGCATTGTCGCCTATCTCTCTCTCAGTCCTCCAATTTCTTCCCACTCCTGGTGGGTTTTTAGAACCATTAATAACCTGAGGGAGAATCATATTATCGTTCCTCCAGAAGCACCTGGGGGGGCCTGCAAGATCCCCAGCTAGCTGCAGTGCGGAAGTGGGAAGAAATTAAATTCGGTTTGCGTATCATCGTGAAGCCGCCTCGTTCACATTTTCATGGGGAGAGGAAACAACAAACTGAACCACAGCCATCTTTAGAAATTTGCTGTCCTGAAAGGAACTGGCGATACTGGTGGAAGGGCCAGATTCTGGAGGGGTAGACCTTCAAACACTGATTTATTTTATTCGTCTCGTAAAAGTTATTCGCTCTGCTTGATTGTTAGAAAAAGCCCTCAGAGTGCTTTACAAAGAGGATAAAACCACGGTATTCGAAAGTCTGGGAGACAGCTATTTTAGAAAAAAAATTACTTGAAAATTGTCCAAGGTCAAAGTAAAAAAGGCACATTCTCTTTGGTATGGTGTGATTTCATTATGTATATAAAGGATGCAACAGATGGATCTGTTGCCATTCCAGCATTTAAATAGATCTGGCTAGGGCAATGAACTGAAATGCTAGTATCATGTTTGAGTTTTTTTCTCTGTCTTTCCTTCTTTAGTTTTTTGAAACTTGACCTCTGCCTGCAAATCCTATTTTCTGGATAGCAGATATATTACTGGTGCTCAGTTTTTTGTTTTTCTGTTTGCTGGTTGCTGTAATGCAGTGTTGGCCAAACGTGGCCCTCCAGCTGTTGTTGGACTACAACTCCCATCATCCCTAGCTGGCAGGGCCAGTGGTCAGGGATGATGGGAATTGTAGTCCCAAAACAGCTGGAGGGCCACGTTTGGCCAACACTGCTTTAATGTTTTGATGTTTCTCTCTTTTGGAAGTTCACTAGTATTGTAGAGACCATGCTCCCTGACTTGATTTTACTGGGTCTTGGATTGCTGTTTTTCTCTCTGTATGTATGTACTATAAAAATGAGTAAAATTATTTACAACAAATCACACTCCTCTGAATTTACAGTTCAGTAACTTGCACCAAAATGCATATATTAAGATGAGATGTGCATGGAAATGCATTAATATACTACTACAAAAATAGCAGAAAATCCAGTACGTTAAGAAAAATTGCAGAAGTGTTTATTATGCTAAATCCTCAGTAAAATGCTGAGGAATCATCACAAGGATTTAATGATAATAATAATAATCCACAAGCTGGTGTGGATATGTGGAGAACTGAATGTATGAATGGAAAAAAGAGAAACGGATAGAAATCAGAATTGTCACATACTCCCATCCCTGGGGCACAGGTAATGCTGCAAGACAAATCAAGGATTCTCTGTGTTCTGACTTCGCTATTTATAAGCAACAGTTACCCATGTGCGCACCCACCCACACTCTAATAAGCGCTGGCTTATTATTATTATTAATTTATTGATTGCCTTTTGCATCTATGTCTATGTACAAACGAATGTTGGCAAACTCTTTATGGTTCCCATAAACGTGAGATAGGCAGGGTATAAATAAAATAATAATAATAGTAATTATTATTATTATTATTATTATTATTATTATTATTATTGCCTTTACCTATAATTATAGGTAAAGGTAAAGGGACCCCTGACCATTAGGTCCAGTTGTGGCCGACTCTGGGGTTGCGGCGCTCATCTCGCTTTATTGGCCGAGGGAGCTGGCGTACAGCTTCCGGGTCATGTGGCCGGCATGACTAAGCTTCTTCTGGCGAACCACAGCAGTGCACGGAAACGCTGTTTACCTTCCCACCGGAGTGGTACCTATTTATCTACTTGCACTTTGACGTGCTTTTGAAGTGCTAGTTTGGCAGGAGCAGGGACCGAGCAACGGGAGCTCATCCCGTCGTGGGGATTCGAACCGCCGACCTTCTGATTGGCAAGTCCTAGGCTCTGTGGTTTAACCCACAGCGCCACCCGCGTCCCTCTATTATTATTAGATAGCAGTATATAAATACTGGAAACTCCCAACTGACAAACATCCAGTTGATACCCGCATAGTGCCAAAATCAGAAGTGACCTAAAAACTTTACTCAAAGGACAAAATGAAGCCAAAAGCTTTACATGAGCCCCAGCAAAACGAGAATTGCCTTTACTTCTATAAACAAACAAACTGCAGATAGCTGAATTAATTTTGCCTCCTAACTTTCCACCAGCTCTCGCCTTATCCCAGTGGCTTCTTGGCACAGGGTTGTGAACAGCAGCTATTGTGCTATTTTCATGAGGACTAGTGACATTTCAGATCTCGGGCTTAACTAGTGGCAGAGAACTGGTGTTGTGTTGGGTGTCTTGTGAATCAGACCTCTTGGCCCCACGAGGTTAGCATTGCAGCTTTCATTTTTCCTGAACATATTTTGTTGTTTTAAATTAGCCTCCCGCCCGCCTCCCCCCCCCTTGGGTATTTTTTGTCTGATTGTTGCTTATATGTGCAATTAGGGTAATTGCGTCTGATTATGCAAATGCGTGTCATTGTGTAATTAGAAGCTGGAAGATAAAGTATAATACATCCATGGGCTCCCTCGCCTTTCTTCCTGTCTCCTCCCCCTCCCCCATTGTTTTGAACTTCCCGAACTGGCTATAATAATGCAGAAAGCAAGTGATTATTGTGATCGCTCTTGACTTTGGGATGAAATTGTTCTTTCGAAGCCCTGGAATGCTTTGGAACAGGTTTTTAAATGCAAACCTTGCTGTATGGCTAGAGTAGGCTGGTCTGCTTCAGCTATTCAACCACCACTAATGTGGGCCGTAGAAATGATAGAGAAAGCAGGGTACCTTGCACACCAGGTCCTGATCCAGCGACAGTTGTGCCCCAGGAAGTAGCATGAAAGAATGAGAGCGACCAGAGCTACAGTCCTCATCCCCTGTTGAATTCAATAGCACTTACCATATTTTTTGCTCCATAAGACACACTTTTTTCCTCCTAAAAAGTAAGGGGAAATGTCTTTGCGTCTTATGCAGCGAATGCGTGGTCCCTGGAGCCGAATTGCCCAGGGGCGAAAAGCAGATTGTGCTTTTTTTTTAAGAAAGAGGGAAGGGGTGTTGAAAGGAAGCCGCTGAGCAGCTGATCGGCAAGTGATCAGGAGGGAGATAAGGGATACTAGCAATAAAGGAGGCTGCCTGGGAGAGGGGAGGTAAAAGCACATGGATCCTCAGGATTTTTGCATTGGGTCACCCCAAATTCACCATCAGATCACATAGCATGTCCATGGCTACAGCCTGCACCAAAAAAAAATCATGTATCCACTGTTTCGTGGGGCCTCAGTGGCGCAAAAACGTGGTTATAAAGCACGGATCCACATGGATTCTCAGGATTTTTGCATTGGGCTACCCCAAACTCACCATCAAATCACATATCATGTCTGTGGCCGCAGCATGAACCACAAAAATCATACATCCACTGTTTCGTTCAGAAAATATTTTTTTTTCTTGCTTTCCTCCTCTAAAAACTAGGTGCGTCTTATGGTTGGGTGCGTCTTATGGAGCGAAAAATACGGTAGATAGACATCTGTCAGGGATTCTTTAGCTGTGATTCCTGCAATGCAGGAGGGGAGAGTGCTCTTACGCTTGAATCCTGCGTCCAGGTTTCCCAAAGGCACCTGGCTGGCCGCTGCTGGACTAGATTGGCCATTGGCCTGATCCAGCAGGCGTTTCTCATGTGCGTACTGACGGAACTCAAAAAGATGAATGGCTAGCATTAAAAAACAACAACTATTTTTCTCTCTCCCATCGTAAGTCAGGGAAAGGGGTTTAGCTATATCTCTGAGAGGTTTCTGAGAGAAACAAATTCCTTGATGTCCTGGGAAGATGGCAAGGGTATTCCTTTTATGGCGGCTCCTCTCTTCCTGCTATGATGCCTTTCGGATCAGTACTCCTTTGATCTGCCCCTAAGCTTGCCATAAATAATGCAAGGGAGAGGGATTCAACCCAGTTAGAAGAAATTCCGGCCAGCAGAGCCTAGATAAGGTTGCCACATAACATTACTCCTTCTGCTACGCCCCTGCAATCAAAGCCAAGATCTCCATTTTGCATGCCTTTCCCAGAGACCTGAGGGGAAGCAAATACATCGCAAGATGCACCCGGCTTTTTTTTAGCCTGAGGTGAACCATGGTTTTGGTGCCAGTGGTCCAACCTCAATCAAATTAGGCTGGCATTGTGGATTTCTTCAATAACTGCACTGTTGCGATGTTTAGGTGGAGTCCCCAGGCTTATATAGAGGCATTCACTCGCCTTAACTCTACGCTTGCATAGAAACAGAGTCACGTTCTCAGAGGAAAAGCATGCCTGCACTATCTGAGCTGAATACCTGATTTAGCAAGAAGAATAGGCTGCCAACTCTCTATCTCTCTATTCCCTGTTTAGGGAAGCTTTTAATGTTTGATGCATTACTGTATTTTAAAATATTTTGCTGGAAGCCGCCCAGAGTGGCTGGGGAAGCCCAGCCAGATGGGCAGGGTAATAATAATAATAATAATAATAATAATAATAATAATAATAATAATAATTTATATCTTAGGGGCTGCCACAGAGAAGGCCCTCTCCTGGGCCAGCCCCCCTGAACTTCTGAGAGAGGTGGAACTACCAAGAAGGCCCTCTCTGCTGATCTTTAACACCCGGGAGGGACTGTGGGGAAGGTGGCTGCCTTTCAAGTATTTGGGGGTCTTATCGGACTTCGAACACTAAGATGAGTGCCTTGAGCTTTGCCTAACAGATTTGCCTAAAATGCATATTTATGCACACTTTCTCCTACCACTAGTTTTTGGTTTTTAGAACCACCTCCTGAAATTCAGAGAAGTGCAAGACTCGGAGGGCTGCATTTGGTTTCTGGGGCTTGCTTCAGGAAGTGGGAATGCGGAAGGCTGGCATCGAAACACAAACCGAACCGAATTTCCCCTCCATCCTTAACCTCTGTTGCAGATCTTTCATTTTGCCGTTGAGCAGCAGTTGTGTGTCGCATATGCTTTTAAAAAGACAGCTGCTCAGCACCACAAAGGAAAATGGCAATAAACTAACTGCCTTTTCCTGAAATAGCATGGGGCAGATTTTACTGCCACGCTGGGGTTCTTTTCAGCAGATGCTCTGCAGGGAGGGAGATGAATCGCGGACAGTTATGGCCGGGGATCTCCAAGGGGAGCATGAGTTTTATTTGAAACAATTTCATTTCCTTTTGGCCAGGTGCCCAAACATCAGCAGACAGCTCCTTCCCTGTGAGAAAGGAAATGTGTTGTTAGGGTTGCAGAGGGGGGATGTCTTAGAAAAACCAGCAAAATACCCTGCCACCCCCTGCCATTCCTTTGCTGCCCTCTTACACAACTAGAATTAGAGGATATTGTTCCAGCAAAAACAAACTCTTTTGAGATTGCGGCCACATTCATACTGTACGCTTAAAGCACTTTCATGCCATGTTAAACAGTCCTGCTTTCCCTCAAAGGATTCTGGGAGCTGAAAAATGGCGGGAGTAAAGGGAAATTTGGGGCGGTATTCCGGCATACAGTTCTTTCTTGCTGTTCTCACGGGGGGAATCATGCAAGAACTGAAAGATAAAGGCGGAGAAGGTGGGCAGTAGCGACGTCCCAAAACGTTTGTTGTGCCCATGACTCTAACCACTGCGCTGCGCTGTCTCTTGGTTTGGGTATCAACTTATTTGATGTCATTTTATTGAAATGGCTTTTATTTTTTAAAAAATGAGTGGTAGTAAACAAGGCGCATTTTGGTAGGGTTGGTCTTGATGTGCCTTCCTGAAGGAGTTGGCTAGAACCAACTGTTATTCTCTCCAAACTGGTTCTGTGTGGGTATCCTTAATTTGCATCTTATTCCTTCGCCCCTTGTCCATTTTTTTAAATTATTATAATTGTTATGATATTCCAACAGTAAACAAAAGGCTACGTGCTTCACCCTCCGTTGGCTGATAGCATCTCCGGACAGGGAAAATTTCCATTGGCCCTGTTTGCCTCAGGGAAAAGGGCACAGGAGGAAGTTTTAACAAGAGTTCTCCTCCCCTCCAGTCCATATTGTGACACACTTCCAGCTTCCCTGTGTTGGATGAAAGATGGGGGGGTGGCCAGAGGTCTTCCCCGCGAAGGCACCCTCTATTTCAGTGGTTCCCAACTTGGGACCCTGCGGACCCCAAGAGGAATCACTCATCCCAGCCAGGGAAAAACATGTAGCAAAAGTTCAGAGCTGGACTAGTGGGGGACAGTGGCCAAAGGCCCTTGGCTTGAGGGTCTTCCGCCCCAGCCTTAGGCCACTTCAAACATTCATGACTTCCACCAAAGAATCCTGGGAGCTGGAGTTTGAGAATTCTTACAGTGGACCTGTTGCCTTCGCAAAGCCACAATTGCCAGAGTTCCCTGGGAAGAGGGATCGACTGTTAAGCCACTCTGGGAATTGTAGCTCTGTGAGGGGAACGTGGGTCTACTGGCAACCCTCAGCACCCTTAACAAACTACAGCTCCCAGAATCCTTTGGGGGAAGCCGCCACTCACAGCTCTTTAAATGTACAGTCATACCTCGGGTTGAAGTAGCTTCGGGATGAATATTTTCGGGTTGCGCTCTGCGGCGACCCGGAAGTAATGTAGCGCGTTACTTCCGGGTTTCGCCGCTCGTGCAAGCGCAGATGCTCAAAATGACGTCACGTGCATGCGCAGAAGTGGCGGATCGTGACCCGCGAGGACACGGGTTGTGTTCGCTTCAGGATTCGAACGGGGCTCCGGAACGCATCCCGTTCGCATCCAGAGGTACCACTGTATGGCGTGGATGCAGCCTTAGAAGAAAGAAGGAAAGCGTTTTGGCAGACTTGGTGCAAGGACGCTTCTGCTTTTCGTGTCGAAATGAAGTGGCCGCGCTATTTCTAAATCAAAGCAGAAGGAATGGAGGAAATGATGAAACAGGGGAGGGTGCTGGTTGTGTGTGAATTCTTTGCAATAAGAGGCCTGTTTGGGATTCAGACAGTCCGTGGTTTGCAACGCTGATCGAACAGATCTTTGCCATTGTCACGCCACGACCTTTCCATGCCTTGCCCTGCGTTCTTGTCGTTTGCTTGCATATCATTGTGCAGTTGATAGGTTTCCAATGGTTTTGATCTAGTGTCATGCTGGCATCCAAGCTGCTCTGGTTTCTGTTTTTGACTGTGTTTTAGGGTTTTTCAACATGTGAACTGTCCAGGGAACATGGTTGATTGGGTGTAGGGATGGGAGAGAAATATGATTCAGCTCACATTTAAAGGCAAATCTACCCACTTAAAGGCAAATCTATGAAATGTGCAGTTTCCAAAATAGTCTAAGAACCAATACACAGCCATCTTTAGAAATACACACTTTGCTGAATTTTGCACTGCAGTTTTCCAGCAAAGTAATATGTTTTTAAAAAATACCTATATGTGAGTGAAATGTACATAAAAGTGCATATTCTTCTTATTATTATTATACTACATTTCATCAAGGATCACAGGGCGGTTTACAATATAAGAACACAAAAATACACAACACATATCAGTGAAAATAACATTCAAAAAGGCATCATATTAGGGGAAACTGCTTTGCAAAAATGTGCATGTTAAATATTAGAAGAAATTCATGCTGATGAACCTTCCCAAGGACTTAAAAAAAAATCTCAAACTGATGAGGAAATATGAAGAACTGAATGTATTATTAATTTTTTAAAGCTATTTTTAATTCAACGACATGTAAGAAATAAGGACGTAATGAGGGAAAGTACCATTAAATTTAAACATGCAAACAGAAAAGATACAGATATTGGTTTCTGTATTTGCAATGATTATATCTATTGCAGCGTAATCACATATACCTTTAAAAACAATTTTCTTTATTTGTTAGTATCAGGATGCTGTCCTCGGGGTCTGATGACATTCACAGTGGCTGGAAACCACGGCATAGGAGAGGGCTCTTGTGTTCGAATCCTGCTTGCTGGTTTCCCACGGGCATCTGCTTGGCCCCTGTGAGAACAGGATGCTGGACTAGATGCGTCACTGGCCTGATCCTGCAAGCTCTTCTTATGATCTTACTTAGTTACAACTACGCAGGCTTAACCATGACTTTTTGTGATACTTTCCAGGTGTCCATGCGGCAGGATCTCGACCTCAGATGCTTCCCATGAGCCACACCGCTCCAGCACCCTCCGTTGCCGTCATCTAAGAACGCGGAAAGCCACGAATCGAGGATGGGGGATTCCGCAGCCGAGACAGCAGTCCAAATCCCCGATGTCTGTTGCAAAGACACCCAGACGGAGCTCGCCGAGAGAGTCGCGGCGATCCATGTCGCCGTCGGCCCCGACGCCGTCGACCCAAACGGCCAAGGAACCATCGCAGGGAATGACGTTGGGTTCTCCAAGATGGCTGCCAACAACCAAAGGAACGGGGTTGATGTTGATTCGGGAACATCCGAAGAACTAGATGGGGCTCACGAGTTGCTTGCCCCAAAAAGGGCTCCAGCAAGACCCATCCTCTCTGGCCGGAAATACTCCCTTCAGGAAAAGCCTGCGGGGAACTACTTGGCTTCTTCGGATGCCACAGGCTTTGGTCCTTACGCCACGGGCCCTTCCACTCACATCTCGCCACGGATAGTGCGGCGGCCGACGATAGAGTCCCACCGAGTCTCCATTTCAGATGCTGCGGTGGGTTGGCTCCCCCTTTTGGATGGATGGGGTGTGCTGTCAACAAAGGGCGGTTGGAAAATACTTTTTGGGTGAACTGATAAATGAAATTCACACAGCCGGCTCTGCCATTAGACAGAGTGAGGCAAACTCCTCTGGCAGCCATTTTGGGGGGCTGTGAAAAGGAAGCAAACAGATAGTTATTTAATGTATTGTTATTAATGCTGCTGCTGCTGTTGTTACTACTGCAGTTTTACAGTCGGGGTGAGAGAAGCAATTGTGGGAATATCTATCTGAAGCGCTGACATAACTTGACTAACTTTGGTTTGGGATGCGGGAGGAATTGGTTTGTGTTGAAAGGGAAACCTACTTAATTCGCCCCTTTCTGAAGCAATATGTGAACTGAGACACAGCCATCCTTTGAAATTTGCACTTCTTTGAATTTTGAAATGAAATGCATTATATTAAGGGAAACTGCGTTGCAGAAATGTGTACATTAGGTAAAACACTGTGTATTTATTAGTGTTAAATGGTGGATTGCATTATCTTCACTCCTTGGTCCTAAGTCTTGCCTTCCGGAGCAGCAGTATCCAATAATAGAATAGTTTGATGTCATCTGCAGATTTGATGAGCATCCCCTCAATTCCTTCATCCAGGTCATTTATAAAGACGTTGAACAACAACGGGCCCTGGACAGAACCCTGCGGTACCCCACTTGTCACTTTTTTCCAGGATGAAGAGGAACCATTAATGAGTATTTTTTGGGTTCAGTCAGTCAACCAGCTACAAATCCACCTAACAGTTACCTCATTCAACCCACATTTTACCAGCTTCCTCACATGAACATCATGGGGGACTTTGTCAAAAGCCTTACTGAAATCAAGATACACTATGTCCACAGCATTTCCCTGATCCACCAAGTTTGTAATTCCATCAAAAAAAGAAACCAGATTGGTCTGGCATGACTAATTTTTGAGAAACCCATGCTGAGTCTTCGTAATTACAGCATCCTTTTCTAAATGCTCACAGACCAACTGTTGAATTATCTGCTTAAGGACCTTCCCTGGTATCGATGTCAAGCTCTGTAGTTATCTGGGTCTTCCTTCCCCCCTTTTTGAAGATGAGGACAACATTTGCTCGGCTCTATCTTCTACATGGCAGCTCTTCAGATATTTGAAGACCACTATCATGTCTCCCTTAATCTTTCCACCTACCAGCCAAACTTCAGGCCTGGAGATCAAATGTGGCCCTCCAGGCCTCTCTGTCAGGCCCTTGAGACCCACTCCAAGCCACACCCCTCACCGTCCCATCTCTCACACCCTCCTTGAGTGTTCTCCCCTGGCTGGGATGTGTCTTCCAAATCTAACTATGCCTCTTGCTTGTCTGGTGGGAGGCTAGGGAGGAGTGGGTGGGCATAGGTCAGGCATAGGCAAACTCAGCCCTCCCAATATTTTGGGACTACAACTCCCATCATCCCTAGCTAACAGGACCAGTGGTCAGGGATGATGGGAGTTGTAGTCCCCAAAACATCTGGAGGGCCGAGTTTGCTTATGCCTGGCTTAGGAACTAGCCTGCTGTACAGAGCTAATATTTGCATTCCTTGCTCCACCTACTTTTGCTTCTTGCTCCACTCACCCCACACGACTCCCGGAAGGTTACCCAGACAGGAATGTGGCTCTCAGCAGGTGGACAAAGTGTTTACCCCCCCCCCCCCACATCTGAACCTAAGATGCACCAGGCTGCAGGTCTCCCCCCAGCTCGACTCAGCAGCAGGAACTTATTTTTACACGCCAAGTTTTTTTCTGCTTTGAAGTTGCCACGCTGTTGGCTCCGTGTGTACCTTTGGCGCCTGTCTTTGGGGAATTCTAGCAGCGGCTGGCTCATGATTATTTTATCAGCTGACGTGTGCCACATTTCCCAGCACGGTGCACACAAGAGTAGAATATGGGCAGAGTTTGAAATTTTAATGCGGGCAAACGGTGGGCAGGTGCCTGATTGTTGGCAACTGTGCTAGAAAAAGCGATAGATAGATAGATAGATAGATAGATAGATAGATAGATAGATAGGATCAGCCAAAGTGGCCTTCCTTGTGCCCCAGAGTACCAGCAGAAGGTCTCACAACACTGTTTTATTGCAGCATCAGCTTTTGAGGAGCAGAGCCCTCTCCGTGTGATGCGTAGACAGACATATTTGTACAGTGCTGCAGCAGGAAAGCATTTTTTAATATATATAAAGAAACGTACAAACAGTGGGGCCAAAAGGTCATGAAATCCAGTGGGATTTGTTGTAGTTCAGTTGCATTTCTACACGGAGTGCAAATACACACAAGATAAGAATAGATCGACCCATTCAAAATGACAGCTGCTGCAAATAAAGCTGTCTGTCGGGCTGCGCTGTGCAAAGTTGACATCGGAAATGGGGAAGAAACCCAACAGCCAGGAATAAGCTGTGCCAGGTCATCACTGTGTCCTCACTGCCTCCTGTGGGAGTGAGTTCCATAGGTTAACAATGCACTGTGAGAAGAAGGTCATCCTTTTATCTGTCTGGAATTTTTCAACATTCAATGGATGACCTGGAGTTCTAGTGTTACTGGAGCACAATAAGAACAACTTTCTCCATGTCGTACATACTTTTTAAAAGTTCTATCATTTTGCCATGTCTTTTCTCCAAAAAAGTTCCCAAATTCTGCAGTCTTTCCTTGTAGGTGAGTCACTGCATTCCTTTGGTCATTTTGATGGCTCTTTTCTGAACCTTTTCCAACCCCTTTTTGGGGCGAGGCGACCAGAACGGCACAAAGTATTCCAATCGCCTCCTCCCCTTCCACCGTCTTTCCTGTTTAGACACATTTTCGATAGGCAAGTTGTTCAGCGTGGCGTGGCATTTGCCCCACCCCAAGACGTCTTTCCCCCTGAGCCCCTTTCTGGTGACATTCAGATACATTGGAATACTTTCCGAAGCGACACCTTTCCCCTGGTGCAGGCTGCTTGGGGGTCATCCATCACTGTTAGAGGCAGCGTTATCCCTCACAGCGTGGTTGCGAGTCATTACGCAAGTTACAGCCCTGGAAAAAATGAAGATGAAATCAATCACAGCTGTTTTGTTGGCTTATTCCCATTGGTGAAGATCCATGATGGATTGGTGGCTGCCTGTTGTGCTGCGCAACTGAGGCTGCGCTCATGTCAACAGAGAAGGATTGCATCCTTAGACAGCAATGCATGCATTTTAAGACCTTAGGCTTGGGGTCAAATGCAGCCCTCCTATCCTCTTGTATCAGGTGTCTGGAGCTTTCCCCCCAGCCACAAAAAACCCAAGCCATTTCATCAGAGGCAGAGAAGAACAGAAGAAAGGTTTGCAGCATCCGGCCAATCGCCTATCTAGCTCAGCATCGTGTCCTCACGGTGGCTACTCAGACACCTGTGGGAGACCAGCAACCAGGACCCGACTCTGGAGGCTAATAACTTTGTCCAATCCTCCTTTAAAGCCGTCCAAGTGGGAAGAGAGTCCCGCAATTTAACTCTGCCCAAATCTTTATCTGCCCCAAATCTTCTAACATTCCGTTGGGTGTCCACAAGTTCTAATCTTAAATGATGAAGCAGAGGAAATGTCACAGAGCCGAGCCGGCAGTAAATCACACCGTTCGAAGTTGGAGTTGCAGTCATGCCTTGGTTTTCGAACATCTTAGTTCTTGAACGTTTTGGCTCCCGAACGCTGCATACCCGAAAGTGACTGTTCCGGTTTGTGAACTATTTTTGGAAGCCCAACGTCCGACAGGGCTCCCGCAGCTTCCAATTGGCTGCAGGAGCTTCCTGCAGCCAATCAGAAGCCGTGCTTTGGTTTCCGAACGTTTTGGAAGTCGAACGGACTTCTGAAACGGCTTCCATTCGGCTTCCAAGGTACGACTGCAAAAACACAATCTCTATAGACTTGGCTGAGTGTCAGGCCTAATGAGCACAGCCACTCATCCCCATTGGTGCTCCTCCGTGACATCAGTTGCCATGACTGAAAGTCCCCGCGTCCCCACCACCTCTTCTCCGTGACTTTTTCCAATCAATCGGAGACTGTGCCTGTGTGCAGCCTGTCGCTGCTCCTCCCTTTTCATTCCTCTTCTGGTTCTGGGAGACATAGGGTGGAGGGGAGCTTGTTGCAGCAGGAGACACCCGTGACTCTTCACTAGCCTGATTCATCTCTGCCTCTTGATCTCCTTTCTCCCTGTGACCACTCATCGTTGTCCCACCAGCACTCCCCAAGCTCTGAGCCCTCTTCCTTTGGTGGCTCCCCATCTGGTTCCTCCCACCATTCCTCTGCGTTCAACCAGCCCATGACAGGAAGCCTCTTACTCCAAGATATAATATATAAGTCTGGTAGTTGTTGTTCTCTTTGATATCTGATGAGAGAGCGTTCCACAGGGCGGGTGCCACTACCGAGAAGGCCCTCTGCCTAGTTCCCTGTAACTTGGCTTCTCGCAGTGAGGGAACGGCCAGAAGGCCCTCGGCACTAGACCTCAGTGTCCAGGCAGAACGATGGAGGTGGAGACGCTCCTTCAGGTATACTGGACTGAGGCCGTTTAGGGCTTTAAAAGTCAGCACCAACACTTTGAATTCTGCTCGGAAACGTACTGGGAGCCAATGTAGGTCTTTCAAGACTGGTGTTATGTGGTCTCGGCGGCCGCTTCCAGTCACTAGTCTAGCTGCCGCATTCTGGATTAGTTATAGTTTCCAGGTAGCCCCATGTAGAGCACATTGCAGTAGTCCAAGCGGGCGATAACTAGAGCATGCACAACTCTGGCGAGACAGTCCATGGGCAGATAGGGTCTCAGCTTGTGTACCATATGGAGCTGGTAAAAAGCTGCCCTGGACACTGAATTAACCTGCGCCTCCATGGACAGCTGTGAGTCCAAAATGACTCCCAGGCTGCGCACCTGGTCCTTCAGGGGCACACTTACCCCATTCAGGACCAGGGAGTCCTTTACACCCGCCCGCCCCCTGACCCCTAAAAACAGTACTTCTGTCTTGTCAGGATTCAACCTCAATCTGTTAGCCGCCATCCATCCTCCAACCGCCTCCAGACACTCACACAGGATCCAGGGCTGAGTTGTTAGAAAAATGGTCTTCTGTATTTACTCCTTAGTTGCCATGGGAACCAGGCCTTCACACCCTTCTTGAGTGTTTTTGCTTGGCTGGAATATGACCTTCAGCCCTGATGATGCTTCTTGCTTATCTTGATGGAAGATAGAGAGGGGCATGTGATTATAGAAGCTAGGTCAGTGTAGAAAGGTAAAAGTCCCATTCACTGCTCCACTCACTTTTGAATCTGGCTCTGCCCACCACTAGAATGTGGCCCCTGGAAGGTAGCCTTGGACAGAAATATGGCCCTCAGACTGGAAAAGTTTCCCCACTCATGTTTTAAGGGGAGGATTGAATATATTTTCAGTGGACCAAAAGCTGAACGGCCAGCTGTAACATGTTCTGTTTTATTCAGTTTACAAGCTGCTTGCTTAAGATAAAACTATACTCTAGGTGACACAGACAAAATTAAAACATTGCACATTGAATTGTGCAATAAAATTCAATAAAAAACATAAATCAATTTAAAAAAAACCCTCCCTGGCAATAAAATCCAGCCATAAAATCCAGCATAGATAGGTGCCGATTAAAGCCGCAGTTAAGAATCCAAGAAAACTCAGCTCAGCTGGAAAAGCTAAAACGAAAAAGAATCATTTGTCATCGACCTGCGGAGATGAAATTAAAAGAGCAATGATGTTTTTAAAGATAGAGAGGTGTTAAAAGGCTTGGGAGCACAATAAAAGGCCTTTGGCTGGGAAGGAAATGAAAAGGGACTCTCTCAGGAAAGCATTTCACAGACCGGAAGTGAGGGGCTTTGCAGAAAGGCCCTCTTCATCTTAACAGCCCTCAGGATTTCATTGTGTGGGGCACTTGGAGAAAAAACAAACTTAAAACATCCCAGCAAAAAGGCCATAGGTAAAAGACCTGATAAAAAAAGGAATATTTTTGCCTGGCACCTAAAGCTATGTAACGATGGCGCCAGGCGAGCTGCGCTGGGGAGAGCGTTCCACAAGCGAGGAGCCACCACTGAAAAGGCCCTGTTCTTGTGCTGCCACCCTCCAAACGTCCCATGGAGGGGGGCACACAAAGAAGGGCCCCAGGTGATGATCGCAGGGCCTGGGTCAGTTCATACAGAGAGATGACGTTCTTGAGGAGTTGGAACCCTGAACCGCATAAACCTTTATGGGTCAGAACCAGCATTTTGAATTGGGCCCGGAAACCAATTGGTAGCCAGAGCAGTTGGGCCAGGACTGGTATTACACACTCAGAGGATTTTGCCCTGGTAAGCAACCTGGCTGCCAAATTCTGCACCAGCTGCAGTTTTCCAGAAAAAGGAAACCATTACTTAAACATAGCATATTACTACAAATAAACGAACTACCAATAAACCCCAACCATGGAGGCAGAGCATAGCGTGACTTGTTTGCCGTCAACAGTCCTATCCTCCGTGAATTTGTCCAATCCTCTTTTAAAGCCATCCAAGTTGGTGACCACCCCCTGTCTCAAGTGGGAGGGAGTTCCATAGTTTAGATACGCACTGTGTGGCAAACACGGCCCTAGTAAGTGTGTTTAGGGTTTCTGCCTTCATCAGTGAGTCCATTAATCAGCTAAAATGCACCTGATGAATAGACCCAGATTATTTTGCCTCACGTATCCTCCGCTAACAAATCCCAACCCAGACTTAGATGGCTTGGTGCGTTATGCTGACTACAGCGTCTGGCAGAGGGCAGACTTTTCGTACAAAAATTGGCCGGAGGCGGCAGAAAACCTTCAGAGTGAGCTGCCTTCGGAGCCCGATTGCGTTTGACAGCCTCTCTGCACGGCAGCGCCTCCTCCCTTTTGAAAGGGAAAGACTCGCTTCATGCATCCAGCGGACCTAGCCGCTCACTCAGATGTGTGACTGAGGAGAAGTGACAGGCAGAGGGAACCTGGCTTGCCTCTGAGGGTGTACTTTTCCTGTCTGCAGATCACAAATACTAAGGGGGTATTCTTCCTCATTGCCTCACAGTGAAGCTGGATTGCAGTGCTCAGATGCCATGATTAGCTCTCGCTGTTGTCGCTGAATTTGGGGCGAGGGAGGAATTCGGTTCAATTTGCATCGAAAGGCAAATATTACCTAATTCACAGTATCCAAAACAGCTCGCAAATTGAAACACAGCCATCCCTTGACGTTTGAAAGTATCCAAATTTCTGAAACGCAGTTTCTCCATCCAAGGTAACTGTGTGCCAAAATGCATCTGTTGAGACGTGCATTAAAATGCATGTGTTGGCGAAAGGGAAATACAGAAGTACATTGTATTATGGGAAACGTAACTTTCAGGGGAAATACACTCTGCAGAATCAGGGATACTGGGCAAAAGCGCATCCGGGAATGTTTGCATTAGCAATTCTTGCAAAAATGCTGATGGATTTTCGTGATTACTTAAAAAAAAAAAGTTAGCTGATGTGGATGGGCGGAGAGCTAACTGGAAAAATGAGAAACTGACCAATTTGCCCACCTCAGCCTTCAAATGCAATCCTTTTGACCTAGCTACCCTAACTGAATCTCTATTTCTACCCAGGATTGTGTGCAGCTGAACCAATATAAGTTGAAAAGCGAAATAGGCAAGGTATGTGACCACAACTCTTCCTCAACTACTTCATCAGAAGTAGATTTTTGGGGTTCTATGCAATTTTGTATACGTTTATTAAAAAACCTGTTGATTGTTATGTATATTTTAGCAATTTTATTATGCCTACTGTTTTTAAATATCTGTTTCTAATCGCTGCTTCTAATGACCATTTTATACTATTTTATGCTCCAAGTTCCTTCCGTGCTATCTTGGAACTGTAGGTAGTAGAATGCAAAATCCCGATGGCGACTCCTTTCATCCTTCCTTCCAACTGAAGATATATGAGCAATTATACTTCCAAGTCCTCTTAGTCTTATTCAGCTCATACGTAAATAATAAAGGATGGTTTCCATCGTAAACCTTTTGCAAAATAGAGCTTCCCTCCTTTCCCCCCCTTTTTTACACACACAGTTCCATTTGATGTTATATTCCATATTTATAATCCAATTTCTTCCATCCTCGCTTGTACAAATATAAGTTGAACTAGCATTCAGAGGAGGGTTGCTGAATCATAAATGTAGAGAAGAAAACTTTAAATAAAGAAACCGTAGGCTCCCCTCCCCCCACCGACTTTTGCACCGAATGAAGTCTTATCTCAAGTTCAAACCATAATGTCCTTGCAGTTGTTTCCCCCCGCATTTAGTGATCTCATCTCTTCTAGCACGCACCTGTAAAAGGTAAAGGTAAAGGTACCCCTGCCCGTGCGAGCCAGTCTTGCCAGACTCTAGGGTTGTGCGCTCATCTCACTCTAGAGGCCGGGAGCCAGCGCTGTCCGCAGACACTTCCGGGTCACGTGGCCAGCGTGACGAAGCTGCATCTGGCGAGCCAGAGCCGCACACGGAAACGCCGTTTGCCTTCCCGCTAGTAAGCAGTCCCTATTTATCTACTTGCACCCGGGAGTGCTTTCGAACTGCTAGGTTGGCAGGCACTGGGACCGAGCAACGGGAGCGCACCCCGCCGTGGGGATTTGAACCGCCGACCATGCGATCGGCAAGTCCTAGGCGCTGAGGTTTTACCCACAGTGCCACCCGCGTCCCCAGCACGCACCTGTAATTTAGTCCAATTAAGCTCTAATTAACAGGAGAACCTCTGCTTCTTAATGGCAGCATTGGAGGGTTTTCGGCAGGTGAAGTGCTTTTGCACTCAGCGCCTCCTTGCCCCCCGCATTCCATGCCGGAGCGAGACCCAGGTTCGAGACAAACTGCTGGTGAAGTGAAGCCTGCCCCCCCCGGTGCCTCGGGGGAATTTGCAAGGATAATTACCCTCAATCATCCTTGTTTTTCCTTCGCCAATGCTCTCCTGATGTCGTGAGGGCTGCCTCCATTAAGGCAGAGCGGAACCGGAAGCCAACGTGGCATTTGATTGTGAGTTTTTGAGCCGCTGCTGATGTCTTGGAGCCCTACTGTAATGCCGGCTCACTCTTAACAAATCTGATGGGGCTTGATGTGCCGAACAAGTGAGGTTGCAGGAATAAGGGGAAGGTGCTGTTGTTGACTGCACCGATCCAAGCCTCTTCCCGCTACAGGCAGCAGGTAAGTGGAGGAACGGTTGGTGTTCTTCTCCTGGCTGCCTTCGGGAATCCTGTGCCAGCCTCCTGCTACAGAGATAATGACTCTGTATATCGAAATTTGCACATGGCAGAGTTCCCAGCACTGCAGCACCTGGGCTCCGCGTGACGAGAATCAGAGATGTCCCCTTCCTCTGCCCTTCATGGAAAAGAGCCTAAAGTCTGCGCTCCAACACATAAGTGTCCCTGGGAGGCAGCCCAACAGATAAGCATGTTTTGCAAGAACATGAGAACAGCCAGCCCTCATGCTGTCTTCCCAAAACTGGTGCTGGGCTTTTGGAAGGAGGCGCAAGGCCCTGGCAGGGTCCTAGGGCCCTCCCACCTCCTTCCCAAAGATGGGAAAGTGCTCGCTAGGCTTTGGCAAGGAGCGTGGAGGACTCTAGGACCCTTTTGGAGCCCACACACCTCTTTCCCAAAGCCCAGCACCTCCTGACCTGACCTTGGGAAGTCAGGGGGTGGGAAGTCATGAAATGTTGCTGGAAAAAGGCATGTAGTCCTCAGGCCCCCCATGTTGGACCACGCTGGCCTGACGATTGAATTTTGGAAGTCTGTGGGAGGTGGCCTCGGGGTGGGGAAGAGGGAATTGGCTAGATAAAAAATAACCCATCTCCCCATTCCACTGACAGAAGTTCTCTGTCTGATCAAAGAGCTTTCCATCCTCATGAATCTCTTTAAACCAATGAAAAGGTTTGCGTAGGTAGATCATCTGCCTTTGAACTCAGTTTAGCTCCTTCCATTTAAGTACCTTTATTTACATTTCTTTGGCATATCAAGAGAGGGGGAAAAAGAAACTAAAATCTTCCGGGCATTTGTAGACGGGTCATCACAGGAGCCCTGCCGGATCAGAGCAAAGGACCGCTTGGTCTGTCATCCTGTTCGTGACTGCTGTGACCATCTGCAGTGATCATGGAGCCCAAGAAAGTAAAATCTCTCACTGCCTCCATTTCTTCACCTCCTGGCAAATAGAAGGGGAAGAAATGGAGGCAGCGAGAGATTTTACTTTCCTGGGCTCCATGATCACTGCAGATGGTGACAGCAGTCATGAAATTAAAAGACGCCTGCTTCTTGGGAGGAAAGCAATGAAAAACCTAGACAGCATCTTAAAAAGCGGAGGCATCACCTTGCTGACAAAGGTCCGTATAGTAAAAGCTATGGTTTTCCTAGTAGTGATGTATGGAAGTGAGAGCTGGACCATAAAGAAGGCTGATCACCGAAGAATTGATGCTTTTGAATTCTGGTGCTAGAGGAGACTCTTGAGAGTCCCATGGACTGCAAGAAGATCAAACCTCTCCATTCTGAAGGAAATCAGCCCTGAGTGCTCACTGGAAGGACAGATCCTGAAGCTGAGGCTCCAATACTTTGGCCGCCTCATGAGAAGAGAGGACTCCTTGGAAAAGACCCTGATGTTGGGAAAGAGGGAGGGCACAAGGAGAAGGGAACGATAGAGGACGAGATGGTTGGACAGTGTTCTCGAAGCTACCAGCATGAGTTTGACCAAACTGCGGGAGGCAGTGGAAGACAGGCATGCCTGGCGTGCTCTGCTCCATGGGGTCACGAAGAGTCAGACACGACTAAACGACTAAACAACAACAATTTACTTTTTTTTGGCATGTCAATAAAGAAGTTGTGTTGTTGTTGTTTTTTAAAAAAGAAACTAAAATCTTCTGGGCATTTGTAGCTGGGGCATCACAGGAGCCCTGCCAAATCGGAACAAAGGACCGCTTGGTCCAACATCCTGTTTCCAACAGGAAGTGGTCAGATGGCAGGACAGAAACAGGGAAAGGGGCATCGCTCAGTGGCAGGACACCTGCTTCGCATGCAGAAGGCCCCGGGTTTGTTCTGCAGCATCTCCAGGTAGGGCTGAGAGAGGCACCTGAGCCTGAAACCCTGGAGAGCTGCTGCCGGTCAGTGTGTGCAGTGCTGAGCTAGGAGGAGGACCAGCGGTCTTGACTCAGTTTATAAGGCAGACTTGGGTTGAGGAACAGTATCCGGCCAGCAGGCCACATCCTTACTCCCCAACCCCGATGACAGGTGGGCAAGACCGCGCACCTGTCAGCAACCTGATGTCACAATGATGTCAGGTGACTGAAACCTGTCAAAGTCCAAGGGAAGTAACTGACAACTGCCAATCAGCAGTTACAGCAGCCACCTTTGAAGATGTGCTTTGGGTGCCGTTCAGCACTGGGAGTTGCACTTTCAAAGGGAGTCTCTGTAGCCGCCGACCAGCTGATTAATGTTTAGTGGAAGCCCTTTTGAAGTACTCAAAACGAAACATATTTCCCCCTGCAGAGAAGGAGGTTTGTATTCAGAGCATTTAGAAAGGGAGCTTTTCTTTCTTTTTTTCATTTCCAAGTAAGCAGCATTTTTAGTGCAAACTCTTTCCACCAGAACAAAAATATGCTCCATTTTTTCAAGGCGGCATTTTTCTTGTTTTGTTTTCCCCCCGCTGCTGAGAAAGCAGCTTGGATTTAAAGCACTGCAGGAAGCGTTTGAATCCAAACTGCATCCTCCAAGCCTTTCTTCATACTTCCAGAACTTACACATGGACCCTCTGTGCTTCAAAACCCCACTCTTCTCTTAATTTTTGGGATGCAGCTCGCCCAATGAAAAGCATGCAAAGCAACATGAGAAAATTGTGTTTTGGGGAAACAGCTTACAGAAAATAGATATGTTAGGCAAAAAGGTGTAAAGAACTGTGTATTAATACACGAAACGTACATACAAATCTGCAAGAGGTTGCAGGAGCTCTCATGTCGTCCTCCCATTGATCAAAGAAAGACACATTTTTGTCCTTCCAGTGTATCAATATTAATCTTTTTGCAGATGTCCAGGCCCAGAGAATCCATTTACATTGACCATTTGTCAAGCCCCATATATTAGGTATAAGAGGATGTTCTGGAATTTTCTACTCTTCCCTCACAATAGTTTTCATACATCCTAGTATTTCTTTCCAAAAAAATTGCTAACGTCGAACATACGTTTCAACAAGCCATTCTCTAGTCTGAACTGACATTGTCTGTGCATTTATTTCTTAGGGCTCCTATGGCGTCGTGAAGCTGGCCTACAACGAAAGTGACGACCAATATTATGTAAGTTCCTACCCTGCTCCCTTCCGTTCCCTATGCAAGTGGCTGGATATTCCCTCCAATCAATTTTGACCTCTCAGGGGAGCCTAATTTCACTCATCCCTTGTTTGTTTGTTGCATTTATACCTCACCTTTTCCTCCAAGGAGCTCAAGTTGGCCTACATGGCTCTCCGCCTTCTCATTTACCCCCCCCCCTCCACACAACAACCCTGCGAAGTAGTTTAGGCCAAGAGGCAGTGACTGGCCCACAATCAGTGAGCTTCATTTTGGGGTGAGGGATTTGAACTCAGGTCTCTCCCAAGTCTTAGTCCAACACTCTTAACTACTGCACTGCCATAGGCTCTTGCCTGTCTGTGTTTGGTTGAGTTCACTTGCCTTGAGAACGGACTCTCCGTTCTACCACAAAAAAAACACCCCATTTTGTCCAGGAACAGAGCCTCTTGGGTGGGCTTCATCCTACAGACGGAGGAGGCCAGCTCAGATTGCAGGAGTTCTCCCCAATAATTCTGGGAGCTGGAGTCTGTTAAGGGTGCTGAGGGTTTGTAAGGCGATCCCTATTCCCGCCCCCTCGCCCTCTGAGTTGCAGTTGGAGGCAGCAATGCTTCTGAATACCAGTTGCTGAAAGCCACAAGATGGGAGAGTCGCTCTTGTTGGTTTCCTACAGGCTCACCACTGTGAGAGCAGGAGGCTGGACTAGATGGGCCCTGGGACTGATCCAGCAGGCTCCTCTTATGTTATTTAATCCCAGAGTACAGTGGTACCTCAGGTTAGAGACGCTTCAGGTTGCAGACGCTTCAGGTTACAGACTCCGCTAACCCGGAAGTAGTACCTCGGGTTAAGAACTTTGCTTCAGGATGAGAACAGAAACCGCTCAGCGGGAGGCCCCATTAGCTAAAGTGGTGCTTCAGGTTAAAAACAGTTTCAGGTTAAGAACGGACCTCCCGAACGAATTAAGTTCTTAACCCGAGGTACCACTGTAGTGCAACAACCAATCCCTCTTCCCAGGGAACTCTGGGAATTGTAGTTTTGGGAGGGGAATAAGGGCCTCTTAACAACTCAGCACCCTTAACCGACTCCAGCTCCCAGAATTCTTTGGGGGAAGCCATGACTGTTTAGAGGGGGTATCACTCGGGGTGACATGAATATGGCCTAAGTTGAAAAAAGGAAGTTGGAAGGACCTTGCACAGATCGTGGACAGCACCACTCCCCATTCAGACATCTTGGAAGAGGTTTCTGTTGGCTGGCTCACCAAGTAAACTTCCTCATTCACAGAGCCATCCAGATTTCCCGAGGCCACTGAGGAAGAAAGCAAAAGAAAATGGCACCTGGGAGGGAGGGAGGGGGGAACCCATAAGAGAAACTGCTCCAAATTGCATAATGAGCTAATGGCCGGTTAGCTCCCCAGCACGCTACTTGATTGACAGGCGGCTTTTCATACCGAAAGAGATTGCATGTTCCATGTATCTCCGCTTTGCAGAACAACGTTCACACCGATAGCGCTTTGACGAGAGCTGTCAAGTGGGCAATGGAAATATTTCATGCAAGTGCAATGCACCACCAATTACCTGGGACCCTTTTAAAATTCTGACAATTGGAAACAAGTCAGATTCTCTCTTTCTGTCTCACTCACACAAACAAACACACACACAAGCAATATGCTGAATTTTTTCACCGTCGCCTATCCATGTCCTTTCCCCTCCTTCAAGGTGCTTACAGCAGAGAGGAGGGAGCGTTGCTCTGGTGCCTTCTGCCTTTTGATCTTACCTTTAAAGCATATGTCCAGATTTTAAGGCTGAGGTTACCGTGGTGACAGCGTCAGGCTACTAGGACCTGGAAAAGACCAGGGTTCAAATCCCTGCTTTGGGTGACCTTGGGGGACTGTTCACAGACTTTCTTGGCCTAACGCACTACACAGGTTTGTTGTGAGGATAGGATGGGGAGGAAGAGGCTTACGTACACCACCTTTGAGCTCCCTGAAGGAAAAGTGGGGTCTGAATGAAGTACCGTATTTTTCGCTCTATAGGATGCACTTTTCCCCCTCCAAAAATTAAGGGGAAATGTGTGTGCATCCTATGGAGCGAATGCAGGCTCCTTGGCTTCAGCGATAGCAACGTGAAGCCTCCGAAGCGCAGAGGGAGCTATCCCTCCTCGCTCCGGAGCCTACGCTTTGCTTTCGCTGAAGCCTAGAGAGCGCACCGACCCCTCTTGCTCTCCAGGCTTCAGGGATAGCTACCTGAAGCCTTTGGAGTGCAGCGCCAGTTCCCGCTGCACTCCGGAGGCTTCGAGTTCCTTTTGCTGAAGCCGGGATAGCAAGACTCTCCTGGCTTCAGCAGAGAGGGAGAGCTGCGCAGCGCCCCTTCAGCCAAGCGGGAGGAGAAATGGAAGGGGCTCCGTTTCTCCTGCCTCTTCGCTGAAGGGGCGCTGAGCAGAGAGGGGGAGAATTTTTTTTCTTGTTCTCCCCCTCTAAAACAAGGTGCGTCCTATCGTCGGGTGTGTTCTATAGAGCGAAAAATACGGTAAATAAATAAATTGGAATTGCATATATTAGGCAAGATTGCTTGCAAAAGAAGTATGTTAAGAGGAGCATGCATGAATGTGTGTTCAAATGTTCATATGGATAGCTCAGTTGGTAAGAGCACGAGACTTTTAATCTCAGGGTTGTGGGTTCAAGCGCCACCTTGGGCAAAAAAGCTCCTGAATTGCAGCGGGTTGGAGTAGATGACCCTCGTGGTCTCTTCCAGCTCTACAGTTCTGTGATTCTATAGCTTCGTTGTTTTTCAAATGTAAACTGAGTGGAGGGAGAAGAGAAATCGAAAGACCACAACTGGCAGATTTGTCGCTCCTTCCTCTTTTGTTGTTTACCCTCCTATAGTCCCCAGGAAGCAGACCACAATTAAAACACACTATTGAAAAACAGTTTAAAACAAACTAAGAAATAGAATGGGTCCTACCTACTGCTCCAAATTACTACTTACTTGACTTTAATACACGTTTCCTCCCCACCCCTTCTGTTTCACTACAGGCCATGAAAGTCCTCTCCAAAAAGAAGCTGTTGAAACAGTATGGATTTCCACGTAAGTATCTGTGCCTTTTTATGGCTTGGGGAGCTTATCTGAAGGTAGGGCAGGCACACACTTCCATCTAGGCAAACAAGGGGCTTTCTGGGAGTTCAAGGACACAGTCCAGCCAGGCAGAAACTCTCAAGGAAGGTGCAAAACTGGGCCAATATAGGACAATACTTAGTTTGGGAGGACAACAACTTTATGAGCATACAAGGAGACAAGGAAAACTACTCCTAACTAAAGTGTGAACTGGTGTGTCTTGTTCCTTTGGGTAAAGGTCGACCTCCGCCTCGAGGATCGAAAGCTGCTGCTGGGGGACAGGCAAAGCCCATGGCCCCCCTTGAGCGGATCTATCAGGAAATAGCCATCTTAAAGAAACTGGACCATATCAACGTTGTCAAGCTGATTGAGGTTTGTTTGTTTCTGTTGTGTGTCTGACCCTGAAGGTAAAGGGACCTCTGACCGTTAGGTCCAGTCGCCGACGACTCTGGGGTTGCAGCGCTCATCTCACTTTATTGGTCGAGGGAGCCGGCGTTCGTGCGCAGACAGTTTTTCCGGGTCATGTGGAGAGCATGACTAAGCCGTTTCTGGCGAACCAGAGCAGCGCATGGAAACACCATTTACCTTCCCGCTGGAGCGGTACCTATTTATCTACTTGCACTTTGACGTGCTTTCGAACTGCTAGGTTGGCAGGAGCTGGTACAGAGCAACTGGAGCTCACCCCGTCCCGGGGATTCAAACCGCCGACCTTCCGATCGGCAAGCCCTAGGCTCAGTGGTTTACACCACAGCACCACCCGCATCCCTGACCCTGAAGCATCCCTGCAAATGGCGCGTGCAGGATCATGTAACAGGGGCTGTATGTGTCCTCTCGGGCAGGCTTTTACTTGTAAGGAAGCTAAAGAACATAAAGAAGAAAATAGTTTCAAAACCCAAGTCCCTTTTGTTAAAACTGTCTCAGAGATCAGATTCATTTTACATCCTGTTGCTGCTTCCAGATCAAAATGCACCTTTCTCTCTCTTGAATGTGGCGAAGTTTTGAGGAAAGCTCTCCAGGAACCAACCCCAGACATTTTGCGATTTCCCCCTCTTTGGGAAGGACTGCAACGTTTATAATGTTGTTCCCCAGTCCCACAGACAAACAAGAGTTAAAAACCCATATTTTCTGTATAGTCTTGCTAGTCTCCGCACGCCATTGCAACTAATGCCACACTCACACCATAGATTTAAAGCACTAAGGTAAGTTCAGCAGTCACGGCTTCCCCCAAAGAGTTCTGGGAGTTGTGGTTTGTTAAGGGTGCTGATAACTGTAAGATGGCCTCTGTTCCTCTCACAGAACTAGAATTCCCATGGTGGTTTAACAATCAACCCTCCTTCTTGGGGAATTGTAGCTCTGGGAGGTGGGATAAGGTAAAGGTAAAGGGACCCCTGACCATTAGGTCCAGTCGCGGATGACTCAGGGGTTCCGGCGCTCATCTCGCTTTACTGGCCAAGGGAGCCGGCGTACAGTCATGTGGCCAGCATGACTGAGCCACTTCTGGGGAACCAGAGCAGCCCATGGAAATGCCGTTTACCTTCCCGCTGGAGCGGTACCTATTTATCTACTTGCACTTTGACATGCTTTTGAACTGCTAGGTTGGCAGGAGCAGGGACCGAGCAACGGGAGCTCACCCCGTCACGGGGATTCGAACCGCCAACCTTCTGATTGGCAAGCCCTAGGCTCCGTGGTTTAACCCACAGCGCCACCCACGCCCTTCACAAATGACAGATCCCAGAATTCTTTGGGGGAAGCCATGACTGTTTTAAATGGCATCGTAGTGCTTTAAATCTATGGTGTGAATGTGGCCTCTTTAAGTTCTTGCCCTCTAAGGTCTATATCCGTCTAAATTCTACTGGGAGTAAACCCACTGAAATTAATGGCACTTACTTGGTCATGTCCATTAATTTCAGTGGGTCTGCTCATGAGTAAAACCAACGGTGGAGACACCCCAAAATGTTTGCCTCCATTGTCCCTTGTGTCAGGTTTGAGATGGCAACACCCACAGGGCAGAAACTTGCCCCTTCCTACTCTCCTGTAGCACTATCCCTCAGCCCTCTTATACCAACAATCTCAGCACCTTCATTCAGATTACAGTTCCCAGGCTTCTTGCGAGGCGATCCAGGACAGGATAAAACCGATCCGTGTTTTGTGCTGTAGAATGATATCCTCATCTTTCTGTCATTCGTAAGCTCCTTCCCTCGGCCTGTGATCTGAGGAGGCCCAAAGGTTTGAATAAATCTCTTTCCTTCCAGGTACTAGATGACCCCGCAGAAGACAACCTGTACATGGGTAGGCATTTCCATCTTTTAGAAAAACGTAGTTGATCGGCACCGGTTATTTGCGGGCAAACCGTTGTGTGTGTGGTCGGGAAATACAGACGAGCTGTGTGATCAAGTGGGGCAAATGGGTTTCAAGCGGAGCAGCTGCAAGTGGGACCTGCAACAAAATGCCACAGCGTGCGGTTACCCCTGTTTGGTGTTTCAGCCAGCCAGCCATGACTCCCTTCAGGTTGCTCCATTCCGTTCCTCTCCTCGCATTTTCTGATCCCTCCCACAACAGATAATCAGCATGCTTTGTGCTTCATTTTCATTCTTCTGGTGGGTTTTATTGGTTTCTTGAAGAGGGGGGGGTTTAACATCTTGAGAGGTTGCCGTGTCCCCAGCCCAAGAGCAAGCTGAAGGTCCACCTGTCAGAAATTGTTTAGCTGTGATTCCTGCCTTGTAGAGGGTCGGATTGGATGTTCCTTGAGGTCACGCCCACTCTGTGATTCTCTTGGAGCAGTTTATAGAAGTGGGACCTGCACAGAATATTATTTCATAGAGCTCTCCGGTTCAGGGTCCGACTCAGCTACCCACGTCCATTTCCAGGATACTCCATTCCAGTCCCCCACACCCACAACAGCCGGCCGGTGTTCCATGCCCACTGAGCATGCACCTATATGGAGGATGGGTAGCGTAAATTCAGCCACAGCACAATCCCTTGAATTCTGATAGGACTTCGTTCAACATAAGCGTGTGTATAACCTTGCAGCCTCAGTAAGTTAAAAGGCAGGTGGTTAATCAAGCTCGTCCTTTATTTATTTTTCTTCCCTTTTCCGTCTCTTCCAGTGTTTGACCTCCTGCGGAAGGGGTAAGTAAGTAGCTTGAACCTGACTGCTAGATAACGGCCAAAGGCCTGTCCAAAAGATGTTTTAAGTTGGATGTTTCCTCAGGCTCCAATCAACCTGGTGCCTTCCAGATGTTTTGGACTACAACTCCCATCAGCACCATCATCAGAAGTGCTGGCTGGGTCTGATGGGAGTTGTAGTCCAAAGCTTCTTGGGAGGGTTTCCGGGTTGGCCAAGACTTATTTCAAGTGCTTAAGCAGTCAACAAAGTAATAGCAGTGGCTGAGTCAGGCATAGATCTCCCATTCCTCATAAAAATGTTAATCATCACCTGAATTCATTCCTTGAAAATGTGAAGTGTGAAGAACAAGTGTTGGCACGTTAGCGGACAAGGATTTATTTTTTCCCCGATTATTTAATGGGTTGCATCCATTAGTCATTCTCCAAGTCGGCCTATTGAAATGAATGGGCCTGTATGAATCATATCTACTTTGAGGCTTTTTCTACAATCGAGGTATATACATTTTATGAAATAAATTAAATAAATACATCTAAATGGGGTGGTATTCAACTAAGCTTTACTCGGGAGTACACCTATTGAAATTAAGAGGCCTTACTTCTTCATTAATTTCAGTCAGTATGCTGAGTCAAACTTAGCTGAATACTATCCGGTAGGTCTACTCTTGAGTATGAAAATTTTAGTGGCAAGGTTGCTCAATGTGGCAAGACAATCTGAGGATGTAACACTAATCCTGACCCAACTGCACTGGCTACCAGTTAGTTTCCAGATTCAGATCTAGTTAGTTTCTCCATTCAAAGTGCTGCTATAAGGACCACCTCTCCCCATATGAACCAACCTGGACTCTGTGATCATAAACTGTGGCTCTTCTTTGTGTGCCCCTTTCATGAGCCTGGGGGGTGGGCGATACAAGAAGGGGCCTTTTCAGAGGTGGCCCCATTTGTGGACTGCTCTCCCCAGGGAGGCTCACCTAGTGCCATCATTACATAGCTTCAGACGCCAGACAAAAAACATTCCTTCTTCATCGGGCCTTTGGTTTCTAACCATATATGGCCTTTTCGCATGGGCGGGATAATAATAATAATAATACTAATAATTTAATTTTACCATGCCCGTCTGGGTGGCTCCCAACAGAATATTCAAAACACGATCAAACATTAAAAACTTCCCTAAACAGGGTTGCCTTCAGATGTCTTCTAAAAGTTAGGTAATGGGTTTATTTCCTTGACATCTGATGGGAGGGCATTCTACAGCTCAGGCGCCACCACCGAGAAGGCCCTCTGCCTGGTTCCCTGTAACCTCACCTCGCAGGGAGGGAACCGCCAGAAGGCCCTTGGAGCTGGATCCGGGCTGAACGATGGGGATGGAGACACTCCTTTAGGTAGCGTAGGTTTAAAGAATAAAATAAAATAAAATGCTGGTTTTAATGTACTTAGGTGTTTGCTTTTTGCTTAAGAAATTGTAACATGCTTTGAGTTGCAAAAAAGCGACTAATAAATTTAATTAATAGTAGCAGTAGTAATAATAATACGACTGAGACTGGGTAGGTTTTTTAAGTATGTGGATTTTATCAGTATTTTATAACACTTAGAGAGGGTTTTTCTAAAAGTTGAGCAGTGTATAAATGTAATAGGATTTCCATGGAGAATAGAGGGAGTCAGGTTTGATTGCAGCTCCACACTCAACATGTCCTTCCCAGATTGGTCTTATGTGATGATATGAAAAGGCCTTTCTTGGTTCTCCTTTTTTTACCCCATTTTTAGGCCTGTCATGGAAGTGCCGTGTGACACCCCCTTCACCGAGGAACAGGCCCGACTCTACTTAAGGGACATCGTCTTGGGCATTGAATACTGTGAGTATCAAAATGACACGTTTCCATGGCATTCGGGTGGCCGGGCACCCAAAAACAAATTGGGGTAGGCCGCGTTCTGCAGCCTCCAGAAGCATATTTGGAGATGGCCTAGGACCTGCTTTCTAGATTGTTCCGGGCCCTTCTGGAAATATGTGAGAGGTTGGCACAGCATAGGCCTGGTGGTCTCCAGCTATGTTACATCCACCTTCCGTATTTGCAGGCCCCTGGAACATAGGCGCCTGCCGACTCAGACCTTTGATCCATCAACTCAATGTTGCCTACACTGACCGGCAGTGGTTCTCTGGGGTTTCAGACAAGAAATGTTCCCAGACCCACCTAAATACCTTGAAGGTATTTGAAGGTGACTATCAAATCACCTCTCAGATAAAGCTCTTAGAAGGTGCACTCCTGGTTGCCTATCAGCTGAAGGTACATCTTCAGAGTTGGGTTCTGTAACTGCAGATTGGCATGTGCAGTGGTACCTCAGGTTACATACGCTTCAGGTTACATACGCTTCAGGTTACAGACTCCACTAACCCAGAAATATTACCTCGGGTTAAGAACTTTGCTTCAGGATGAGAACAGAAATCGTGCAGCGGCAGCGCAACGGCAGCAGGAGGCCCCATTAGCTGGGGTGGTGCTTCAGGTTAAGAACAGTTTCAGGTTAAGAACGGACCTCCGGAACGAATTAAGTACTTAACCCGAGGTACCACTGTACAGTGACCTCTTTTGAACTTTGACAGGTGTCTGTTATGACATTTGTTTTAATGACAGGTGGGTGGTTCTGCCCGTCTGTCAAGGTTGGCCCATGGAGATGGAGGAGGAAATAAGGTTCTGATCCACCAGCGAGATCCAGTTCCTCAACCATAATCTGCTTTATATTGGAGTCAGGCCATTTGCCTATCTAGCTCAATACTTCTTACCCTGACTGGAAGCAGCTCTTAAGGGTTCCTGTGCAGAAGAGCCGCTAAAATAAAAATGCAACTCTGTGTGTTTTAAGGCTTATAAAAAGAACTTAAATTCTGTTGCAACACAGGGTTGTGCCCAGTATTATTCCTTCTCAAAGTAGACCCATTAACAGTAATGGACTAACTTGGGCTCATTAATTCTGGTGAGTCTACTCAGAGCAGTTGGATATGATCCTTAGGGTCCCCACCTGTTAGGTTAAGGTTACCAGATGTCCCTGTTTCCCGGGGACAGTCCCCAGATTTACAAATCAGTCCCCTGACAAAATCCACTGAATTTGACTGAAGTTGAAAAGTGTCCCCGGATTCATTGGGGGGGAAATCTGGTCACCTTATGTTAGGTACCTTCCAAAAGCCAGGCTGACCTTGCCAGAACACTCTCCAAAGCTACAGAAAAGGCATAATGTGTGAATGATTACTCTCCTTTGTCTAGACTCCCTCATTCCTTAAAAAAAAAAAAAAAAAATACCCCCCCACCCTTTGCAAGGCTCAAGCTGTTCTTGTTACAGTGAGGAGTACAGGGTGGAGGGGAAGAATCAATTTCTCCACCCGCCCCCCCTCTGCTCACTGCTTCCTTCCTACAAATCGTAACACCTTTATTGATTGCATCCAGGAAAGCCCATGGTGGTTAATGTGGAGACGGGCAGCGCAGCAGCCTCAAGGGAGGTGTTTTAATCTGCGGTTGAACAAGCAAGTTTGGTGTGTTTGTGTGTGTGTGGACTGTTGATGAAACCACAGGGAGGTTGCAAGCACCGCAGTCACTCACTTTCGCCTCGATTTGCAAGCTCAGTCCTGCTGCGGTGCTCCCAAACTCCAACAGTGGCAGACAATGTCAGCAGCGCCTTGTGTGCTGCCTAATTTTGGCACACACAGACCCCCTCCTCTCGCCTTCCATTGTTCGCGCTCCCCTATGTCCACCTCTGACTCCATGCCAACCTCGGTGTTAAAGGGAAGCACCCAGATATAAACACCCCCTGGGTTCCTGAGGGCTCCGCCATCGACCCCCGTCTGGTTTACCTGACATAGGGGCTCTGCCTAAGTCAGATATGTCAATTTTCCTTTCTTTCTGTCAGTATAGGGCAGCTTCCTACACTCTAAAGCAGCCCTCTATTCAGAATAATCAGGACTAGAACCTTGCTTTACTTGAAGTAAGAGACCATAGTTCATTGGCTGGGGAATCTGCTTTGCATGCTGAAGATAATAATAATAATAATAATAATAATAATAATAATAATAATACAGTGGTATCTTGGGTTACATACGCTTCAGGTTAAGCACTCCCACTCCACAAACCCAGAAATAGTGCTTCATGTTAAGAACTTTGCTTCAGGATGAGAACAGAAATCGTGCTCTGGCGGCGCGGCAGCAGCAGGAGGCCCCATTAGCTAAAGTGGTGCTTCAGGTTAAGAACAGTTTCAGGTTAAGAACAGACCTCCAGAATGAATTAAGTACTTAACTTGAGGTACCACTGTAATAATAATACGGTAATTATACCCCGCCCATCTGGCTGAGTTTCCCCAGCCACTCTGGTCGGCTCTCGATCGAGTGTTAAAAACAATACAGCATTAAATATTAAAAACTTCCCTAAACAGGGCTGCCTTCAGATGTCTTTTAAAGAGAAGATAGCTGCTTGTTTCCTTCACATCTGGTGGGAGGGCGTTCCACAGGGCGGGCGCCACTACCAAGAAGGCCCTCTGCCTGGTTCCCTGTAACTTGGCTTCTCGCAGTGAGGGAACCACCAGAAGGCCCTCGGCGCTGGATCTCAGTGTCTGGGCTGAACTATGGGGGTGGAGACGCTTCTTCACGTATACAGGAAGATCCAGTCCCCAATGGCATCTACAGACAGGTATGGTGTCTTGGACTGGTTGGACACAGAGGAATGGTGGGAGGAGCCAGCTGGGGAACCACCAAGGGGAAAAGACTCGGATCGTGGTTGGTGGCTCAGAGGGAGAAGAGGGAGAGGACTGGGATGAAGAGGTTTTGAAGAGATAGCAGGGCTTAGTGAGTGGGGAGAGTCTGTGGCAGAAAGAAGTCCATAATCAGAGGCTAGAGAGGGGCCAAGAGACAGAGATGAGTCAGGCTGATGCAGAGTCATGGGTGTCTGTCCTTCTTGCTGTGAGCAGCTCCCCTCCCTGCTGGTCTCCCAGGACCAGCAGAGGCATGAAATGGGAGGAGCAAACACAGGAAACACAAGCATGCAGGCTTAGTCTCCGATTGCTTGGGGGAAAGCTTGGAGAGGAGGCGACTTGGGCAGCTGTGAGAAGACGGGACCTTCAGTCTCAGCAACTGCTTCACGGAGAATAATAATAATAATAATAATAATAATAATAATAATAATAATAATTTATTTATACCCCGCCTATCTGGCTGGGTTTCCCCAGCCACTCTGGGCGGCTTCCAACAAAACACTAAAATACAATAACCTATTAAACATTAAAAGCTTCCCTAAACAGGGGCGCCTTCAGATGTCTTCTAAAAGTCTGGTAGTTATTTTTCTCTTTGATATCTGGTGGGAGGGCGTTCCACAGGGAGGGGTGCCACTACCGAAAAGGCCCTCTGCCTGGTTCCCTGTAACTTGGCTTCTCGCAGCGAGGGAACCGCCAGAAGGCCTTCGGCGCTGGACCTCAGTGTCCAGGCAGAACGATGGAGGTGGAGACGCTCCTTCAGGTATACTGGACCGAGGCCGTTTAGGACTGTAAAGGTCAGCAGCAACACTTTTGTGCTCGGAAACGTACTGGGAGCCAGTGTAGGTCTTTCAAGACCGGTGTTATATGGTCTCGGCAGCCGCTCCCAGTCACCAGTCTAGCAAGACCTACCAGAGATGAGTTGCTATGGTCATTAGGCCTGACACTCCTGTGCAGATCCTCTTTCTGCTAATAAAGAGTTAACTCCAACTTGCTCCTTGCGATTGACTGCAGGCTCGCTCCTGTCTTATGGCTGGGGAATGTCCCCCTGCCTGAAACCCCAGAGAGAGCGGCTGCCAAGTCAGTGTTGACAAATACTTGGTCTGACTCAGTGGAAGGCAGTTTTCTATGTTCCTGTGACCTCTCCCCGCTGTCTTCACTTCCCTTTAGATTCCCCCCACCCTACATCTCCCCCCCCCCGCTGCAGATTTCTTTTGATAGGGTGTTAAATCATTCCTCCCCTCCAGATGCTGTGATGCGAAGCCGATAGCTAAAAGCGTGTTTCTGTGGCGGCAGCGCCTTATGGAGTGCTCTTTGTCCTTGAACTGCGGCAAGCAACTCTGCTGATCAAATATAATGCGGCAAGAATCGGCAGACGGCATGATGTGCCATTGTGCTTGAAGTGCATTTGTTCATTCATTCATTCCCCCTCCCTTCCCTCCCTCCCTGAATGGTGGTGGAATCTGTGTGGTTCCCAGGCTGCTGGCTTCCAGGCATGAAGATGCCAGCGAAAGAAAACAGGCTGTGAGGTTTCATTTCAGACATTTGCAGTAGCTTTCTTTCCTCCTTTCATCTATAATCTCAGTCAGCCAAACTTACTCTCTCTGGTCGCATTTGCACGAAACATTTTAAAGCATTGTGGTACTGCTTTAAACCACAGTTAAACCACAGAGCCTAGGGCTTGCCGATCAGAAGGTCGGCGGTTCGAATCCCCGCGACAGGGTGAGCTCCCGTTGCTCGGTCCCTGCTCCTGCCAACCTAGCAGTTCGAAAGCACGTCAAAGTGCAAGTAGATAAATAGGTACCACTCTGGCAGGAAGGTAAACGGCATTTCCATGCGCTGCTCTGGTTCACCAGAAGCGGCTTAGTCATGCTGGCCACATGACCTGGAAGCTGTCTGCGGACAAATGCCGGCTCCTTCGGCCAGTAAAACGAGATGAGCGCTGCAACCCCAGAGTTGTCCGCGACTGGACCTAACAGTCAGGGGTCCCTTTACCTTTACCTTTTACTGCTTTAAATAGTCGTAGTTCCTTCTCCCCCCCTTGCAAAAAAACCCGTAAAGAATTCTGGGAGTTGTAGTTTCTTGAGGGTGCTGAGAGTTGTTAGGAGACCCCTATATTACCCTCATAAAGCTACAATTCTCAGAGGTCCCTGTAAAAAGTATTGATTTGAAAATTGCTCAGCTAGGTGTCGCTGAACCAGAACTCCCATCTGTTCCAGCAAGTGTGGCCAGGGATGATGGGAGTTGTAGTCCAGCAAGATCTAGAAGGCCAAAGGTTCCCTAAGCCAGGAGTAAGAGAAGGTAGATTGAATTATGAGGCTGGTGTAAAAATGGAGCTTGTTTATAATTTGTTCAAATTGCAAAACTGCAAGCCTTGATATTAGTAAAGATACACACACACACACAAATATTTAAATTGAAAGAAGGGAAAATAGGGAGGGAGAGAGGAAGAATAGAAAGAGAGGGCAAAGATGTCCCATAATAATAATTTTAATAATAATAATACCCCTCCCATCTGGCTGGGTTTCCCCAGCCACTCTGAGAGGCTTCCAGCAAAATAAAAAAAAAAAATTAAAAAATGTCAGACATTAAAAAACTTTCCTGAAGTTATGTTTTCTGAAGTTATGCAGTTATTTATCTCCCTGACATCTGACGGGAGGGTGTTCCACAGGGAGGGCGCCACTGCTGAGGCCGTCTAATAAATAGTAGTTGTGCAAGTGGATAGCTCAGTTGGTTAGAGCGTGGTGCTGATAATGCCAAGGTTGCTGGTTTGATCCCCGTATGCGACCTCTGCATATTCCTACATTGCAGGGGGTTGGACTAGATGATTCTCAGGGTCCCTTCCAACTCTATGATTCTAAGTTTTCATGACAATGGGAAGTAGCGCTGTGGTTTTTCCCTCCCCTGGGGAACCTTGACAGAAGCGGCGACAGGAAAGCATCCTATATACCAAGGATGCGTCTGAGCAAGGAGCTGAACTCTCCTTCATGCTTGTTCCTGCACGTAATGATTACCTGTCGCAACCAACTTGGGAGCCCATTTGTTAGCTGAACGTTTTGCCAAAGCAGCTCTTCGGATCTTCTCCTGCCAGAAGCCATGATTCATTCTGCACTGGCTCTCTGTTGGTGGGGAAGCTGCCCGGTGTGAGCCCAAACGAAGGCTGGGTCTCAGTTCCCTGCCCTCCCCAGTTTCTTAAGATGTATGTGTTATAAGGGGAAGAGTACTGGCACGCTAGCTGTCGTGCCCTTGGGAAATGCTGCGCGGGGGTCTCAGGTGGGTGGAACAACCCTCCTGTCAGTCATCAAAGTCATCCCTCCCGGAGTCAGGACAATTAAAAATGATAGAATTGGAGATCTGGAAGAGACCTCAATAGTAATAAATAATAATTATTTATACCCTGCCCATCTGGCTGGGTTTCCCCAGCCACTCTGGGCGGCTTCCAACAAAACACTAAAATACAATAACCTATTAAACATTAAAAGCTTCCCTAAACAGGGCTGCCTTCAGATGTCTTCTAAAAGTCTGGTAGTTGTTTTTCTCTTTGACATCTGGTGGGAGGGCGTTCCACAGGGAGGGGGGCCACTACCGAGAAGGCCCTCTGCCTGGTTCCCTGTAACTCAGCTTCTCGCAGCGAGGGAACCTCCAGAAGGCGCTCGGCGCTGGACCTCAGTGTCCGGGCAGAATGATGGAGGTGGAGACGCTCCTTCAGGTATACTGGACCGAGGCCGTTTAGGGCTTTAAAGGTCAGCACCAACACTTTGAATTGTGCTCGGAAACGTACTGGGAGCCAGTGTAGGTCTTTCAAGACTAGTGTTATATAGTCTCGGCGGCTGCCGCATTCTGAATTAGTTGTAGACCTCAAGGGCCATCTAGTCCAACCCCCTGCAATGCAGAACTCGCAACTAAACTGACAGATTGCCATCCAACCTCTGCTTGAAAATCTCCATTGAAGGAGAGTCGCACCACCTTCTGAGGTGGCCCATTCCACTGTCAAACAGCTCTTACTGTCAGAAAGTTCTGCCTAATGTTTAGTGGAAAGCCCATTTCCCATAATTTGAAAGGCTGCGTGATTTGCTAGGATCATGCAACCAAGAGAATAGTAAGAACCTGTATTTTAAATTGGGGTTTTTTTCTTTTCTTTTTCCCCTATCATTTTTTTTTTACTGTGATTTTATTGGTGTTAGCCACCTCTGGCCAGGGAGGGCAGGGTATAAATAAAATTTATTTTTTTATTATTATTGTTAAGAAACAGTTCCTAAGTAGGGTCTGATCCAAGCCTTAGCCCAGGAGGTTGTGGGAATGCAGGCATTTGCAATGATGGAATTCCTCGAGCATCCGTAAACCAACTGCTTTGACTGATAACATAGCAGGACCCTTTTCGTAATGAATTCATTTATTTGTTTGACTTAACACACACACACACACCTGCTCACATAGCCCTGTTGACATTCTCCGTATGTTGGTTGGCAATTTGCCCTCTTTACCTTGTCCCATTACCCAAACTGGCAGACTGCAAGCTGGGCACTGCAGCAGCGCTGCTGCGGCATTAGAGATGCAAGTCACATCCATGCACCAAAAACTTTTTTTTCCTTTTTGCTGCAAGGGGATGGCTATGCAAAAGAAACTGACCTCAGACTCTGTACACCTACCATGTCGAGAGGTGCAGAGTCTTTGCCTTGAGGCTGAAATTACCTTGATTTATGGCACAGCTGCCCTTGGAATACATTCATTCATACATAATGTTGTTTCTACGTTGCCTTCCCATAGTTAAAACCATCCTCAAGGCAGCTTATGCAAGAAAGAAGTATGTCATGGCAAACATAACAAAGGTAGTCATAAACAAGAACTGAAACACTGGAAATTACACAACCAAATCGAACAATTTCCACATTAAAATAAGATTTAAAATGAAGATGCAAAACATTAATATTAAAAAACAACAACTGAAACAAAACAAAATACCCCTAAGCAATACCCCATTACAAGAACTGTACATAACAGCAGGACCTTCTGCATTCAGTGCAGGCGCTCTAACCACTGAGCTACAGCCCCTCCTCCATCTGGAGAGAGGATCAGATCTCTCTTAGTTATTGGGATCTTTCACTCGCAGCCGTGAACAGAAAGTCTCTCTCGTGTGTATTGAGTTGTGCACAGCAGCAAAAAATTGCAAACAGGAACAAAACAAAAAAACCCAGAGAAAAAGTAAACAAAGAATTAAAAATGCAAACCATAAAATGTCACTGCCTGGAGGGACAAAAGTGCATCTCCAAAGGGATAATAAAGCTATATAAAACTAAAAGGATTATCCACTACTGATTGAGAATAAAGGTTCTATAAAAGTTCTCCTCTCCACCTCTCTTCAGTACATTACCAGAAGATCATCCACCGGGACATCAAACCTTCCAACTTGCTCTTGGGGGATGACGGGCACGTCAAAATTGCCGACTTCGGAGTGAGCAATCAGTTTGAGGGCAGCGATGCCCAGCTCTCCAGCACTGCTGGGACTCCAGCCTTCATGGCCCCTGAAGCCCTTTCTGAGTCTGGGAAGAGCTTCAGCGGGAAGGTAGGATGCTGCTTATGTGATGTGGACCCCGCTTGGGGAGGGGACCCCAATAAGAGCCCAGTAAGAGCTGAGCATGCTCATTGGCCACAAAATGCTGACTGGCTGTAACCGGGGTTGGAGGGTAGCAATGGGGAAATGGGGAAGAGGTGGAGTATTCTGAGTGGGGGCACTTTATACCACAACATTTTGTTGCAACCCCCCCAGAGATCTGATTTTTTAAAAATCTGTTTGCTTCTTTTCAGGCGCTAGATGTCTGGGCCATGGGGATCACACTATTTTGCTTTGTGTATGGAAAGGTAAGATGTCTGTAAAAGGGGGACGGGTTTTTGTGGTGGTGGTTGGGGCAGGGCCGGCCCACCCTTGAGGCAAGGTGAGGCAGGTGCTTCAGGCAGCTGGATCCACAGGGGCAGCAGATTATTATCATTTATTAGAATTATATGCTGCCCTTCATCACAAGGTTTCAGGGTGGTTCACAGAGCAAAAACACAAGAACAAAAGTAAATGGTTAAAACAAGAACAAAACAGTGCCCACCAAACACATTTATCAGGCTGCAGAATATTAATCAGCCAGAGGCTGATTAATGGCCTGAAGTAATTTCTTTCTGGAGCTGTTGTTGATGATGGTTACTAATTGCCAAATGATTAGATAAAAGAATCCTGAGCAAATTATAAAAAGAACATAAATTTCAGGCAGGCTCATGATGGAGAAGGAAGGCAGTTCTTAAGCGTGGAACTGAAAAGCGTCTTGTGTGAAGATGTTCTAAGAATCTCTCTGCAGGAATCATAGGGGCCACACACACCCCACCCCAATAAAATACTTGAGGGGGCTGGTCCCCCTCGAAGTTGATGACCGTTGCCATTCAAATGGTGTGTGTGCGACACATCTTGTGACCTACCCCACCCCCAATATTGTAATTCAAGTTGGCACCCCTGGCAGGAATGCCCCAGCCTCCTTGCAGAGCTGAGCTCTCAGGGTTCCTTGGGCCTGGTTATAGAGTTTTAGTCTGTAAGTGCAAAGGAGAGGGCTAAAGCAGAGGATTCACAAAAGCATGCAAACCTTTGCTCTGTTTTGCAGTGTCCTTTCATTGATGAATTTATCCTTGCTCTTCACAACAAGATCAAGAACAAGCCGGTGGATTTCCCGGAAGAGTAAGTAAGCTTTGCAGGTCGCAGTGGAGCACAAGGTTGCTGCAGATGACTGGGAATCCCAAGTGAGGAGAAGGGCTTCTGTTGCCCTCAGGTCTTGCTTGCAGACTTCCCATTGGGGCTTCTGGTCCGCCACAGTGAGAACAGGATGCTGGACAAGATGTGTCTTTGGCCTGATGCTCTTAACCCACAAGTTTGCATTCTCACTACCTTTCAGAGAGAGCCAGCGTGGTGTAGTGGTTAAGAGTGGTAGACTCATAATCTGGTGAACCAGGTTCGCGTCTCCGCTCCTCCACATACAGCTGCTGGGTGACCTTGGGCTAGTCACACTTCTCTGAAGTCTCTCAGCCCCACTCACCTCACAGAGTGTTTGTTGCAGGGGAGGAAGGGAAAGGAGAATGTTAGCTGCTTTGAGACTTCTTCGGGTAGTGATAAAGCAGGAAATCAAATCCAAACTCTTCTTCTTCTTCATTGTGGACCAGAGGAAGTGGTTTTGCTTCACCTCGCAGCAGCATTGAGCACAGTTGACTCTGGCATTTTTCTGAGCCCCCGGAAGGAGTGAGATTATGACTCATTGCTCCGGTCATTGCTGACACTACCAAGTTAGACATTGTTGTCATTTTCCAAGTTAGCCATTGCTAACATTTACCAAGTTAGGCATCGCAGACCTTTAGCAAGTTAGAGGGCCCCCCCCCAATGAGTGCTGCACCATTTGGTTATCTGTTTTTCTCCTCTTTTCTCCCCTACCAGCCACTCTGTATATGTCCTGCCTGGCATGAGAGAAAAGTCTTTCCCTCCCACAGCAAAGGCTACACCTAGCTCCTCCCATTCTGAGTGGGCAGATATAGCATCCTGGCTTAGGGGTTCTCTGGCACTTTCAATAAGGGCCAAGTCACAGGTCCAAGAGGGAAGACAGGATTGTGGAATTTCCACCCAGGGAAATGTGAGCGGGGGTTGTAGCGGCAGCCAAGGACAAGAAACCGGGAGCCAGCCTTGGCTTCAGAGATAGATGGAGAAGTATAAATGAGCCTGAAGATGTGATCCTGTATATTTACACACGCACACAAGGAGATTCATATATATCAAAACGAAATATTTTAAGAAAAATATCTGGAGTGCACAGGTTTTGCAATGGGTCTGTGCATCTGGCTGTTAACCTGGTTGGTGGATCGAGTCTACTCAGGGATGGCAGGATTCCTGAATTGCAGATAGCTAGTAAGAGCTGTTTGACTGTGGAACAGTCTCCCTCGGGTGGTTGTGGCTTCTCCTTCACTGGAGGTTTTTAAGCAGAGGTTGGATGGCCATCTGTCATGGGTGCTTTAGCTGAGATTCTTGAACTGCAGGAGGGCTGGACCCTTGGAGGGGGGGTCCTTTCCAACTCTAGGTAAAGGTAAAGGGACCCCTGACCATTAGGTCCAGTCGTGGCCGACTCTGGGGTTGCGGTGCTCATCTTACTTTATTGGCCAAGGGAGCTGGCATACAGCTGCCGGGTCTTGTGGCCAGCATGACTAAGCCGCTTCTGGTGAACCAGAGCAGCACACGGAAACACCGTTTACCTTCCCACTGGAGCGGTACCTATTTATCTACTTGCACTGCGTGCTTTCGAACTGCTAGAAGGGCAGGAGCTGGGACCGAGCAATGGGAGCTCACCCCGTCACGGGGATTCGAACCAACCACCTTCTGATCGGCAAGTCCTAGGCTCTGTGGTTTAACCCACAGCGCCACCCGTGTCCCCCCCCCTTCCAACTCTACAATTCCATAATTCTGTGATACTTTAGGAAGCTGCCATTGGTCTATCTATCTAGCTCAGTGTTGTCTACTCTGACTGGCAATGGGTTTGAGACAGGGGGAACGGAGGGGGTGGCAGAGAGAGAGGAAGAGTAAAGGGAGACAAGAGAAGGGAGAGAAGGGGGTGGTAGAGAAAGAATGGGCAGTGGGAGGCAGAGAAAAAAGAGTAGGGAGTGGCAGCAGCGGCGGAGGAAGCCGCTCAGGCACCTGGGGAGGGGCGAGCCGTCCATAGGGGCGAGGGCGGGGCAAGCCGCCCATAGGGGCAGGGTGCACCGTGGGGCCTCCAGAGTCTGCCTGCCTCCTCCCACTCAGCTGCCCTACAGTGGGCAGACTGTTTGGCCAGCGTGGAGCCTGCATGCGCCCAAGCCACCGTGTCTCTCCCAGGAGAGACACATGACTTGGAGCACGCTGCAGGCCCTGTGGTGAGTGCATTTTGTCACCCCGCTCAGTGGGGACCCCCGGACAGACAGCACTCACCGCATCCCCCTTCCTCCGCCCCTGAATGGCAGAGAAAGAGAGAAGCAGGGCAGAAAGGGGTGACTTCACCCCTTTGGGGGGCTCCGACCTCACCTTCTGACTGACCTTGCTTGCCGCCAACATGCAGCTCCAGCAGATCCCCTCCCCCAAGGAATTGCAGCCCCAGCAGGAAGAAAAAACAACATTGCCCATCCCTGTCTCGCAGCTTTCGTAGAAAGTTTCGTTGTCCCCTTCCCAGCCCATCGCCAAACTTGCGTCTGGAGCGAAGATGCTGCAGCTGTGATTCTCCCAACTCGGCGTTGCACCAAGGCAAAGGATTCCTGACCTACTTGCATGAATTAATCCTTCGTTCCTAATTGAAATGTAAAGATGATATCATATCGCTGCCGCTGCCGCTTGAAAAGGAATATCGGGGGAAGAATGTGGGTGGGTGGAGAAACGAACGGGGGGAAGCAGCAAGTGTTCGGAGAGAGAGCCCCTTCTTCCTTTAACCCTGGGCTTGTTTTTGGTGTTGGATTGTAAATCATGCATTACACGGAGGGACTCAGCATCCTCACTGCTCCCCGCCCCCCGTTAATGGTCTAAAACTGACTACAGTGGTACCTCGGGTTAAGTACTTAATTCGTTCCGGAGGTCCGTACTTAACCTGAAACTGTTCTTAACCTGAAGCACCACTTTAGCTAATGGGGCCTCCTGCTGCTGCTGCACCGCTGGAGCACGATTTCTGTTCTCATCCTGAAGCAAAGTTCTTAACCCGAGGTGCTATTTCTGGGTTAGCAGAGTCTGTAACCTGAAGCGTATGTAACCTGAAGCGTATGTAACCCGAGGTACCACTGTATCTAGGAGATCCTTACAACCAGGCTGAGCCAAGGAACCATACTGCCCCTTGTTTAATCACCCTTTCTGTATGCTAGGAAGTTGGGGTAGGTTTGTGATTTGGAGGTGGGGGGCTGTCAGTGCAAAGAAGGGGTGTTGTCCAGCAAAGGTCTCGGTGGTGATGGCCATGTGGCTGCGATTGTTGGCCGTGGGCGACTGCCCTTTCCTCCCCACCCATCACATAGCGCAGGGTGCACAATGCCCGTGGGGTGTGTCATTGCGCTTGCCAGGACTTCCAGCATTGCCTGTGAAATGTCTCAGTAAAGCTGCCCTCCGTAACCCGGGAGACTGAACTTGTCTGGGGCCTGGAATCTTGTCCCTGAGACGTCCCACCGAGGCAGCGCTGCCTAATCTGCTCTGACGCTGCACGCTAGTATGCAGTAGCTCAGGTTCAGATTTTACTATTGAAGCCTTGCAGTGCCATGGCCATTTCACGCATTCAGTCAGCTGGGAGTTCCCTGGGGCATTCTTGGCATGGCAGCATAAGTCCGGCAGGGCCCTGGCAGGATCCCCCAGCCAGCTTAGCCCTCTGAGTTCTGGGGCAAGCGTACTCCGGGTTTCGGAGCAGTTGCTGAAAACGCCAGGGGGGAGAGAGGGCTTTTGTGCTGGTGTCCGAGCTTGTGGGTGGTCATTGTGAGAACAGTTTTCTTGTCTAGATGGTCCATTGGGCCTGATCCAGCCAACCCTTACAGTGGTACCTCGGGTTAAGGACTTAATTCGTTCCAGAGGTCTGTTCTTAACCTGAAACTGTTCTTAACCTGAGGTACCACTTTAGCTAATGGGGCCTCCCGCTGCTGCCGCCGCACAATTTCTGTTCTCATCCTGAGGTAAAGTTCTTAACCCGATGTAATATTTCTGGGTTAGCGGAGTCTGTAACCTGAAGCGTATGTAACCCGAGGTACCACTGTATTTGGTTCTTACTAGGGAAACTTGTCCATCTCAAGTTTCTCTGCCAGTTCCACCATTTCACATGATCCTCTTTCACCTGCCGCCTCCTCCAAACTATATATTTGGAGTTTATTAGTCAGCTCTGCGAGAGGCTCTTCACATCTGCCACCTCCGCAAGGGATTAGCTTTTAATGGGCTGGCTGGGCCTCTTCCTCCTAACATCTCCTGCGGCAATAACTCTTCGCTGCCTGGCTTATTTTGACATCCCAGTGACCTGTTCTTTCCATCTCGAAAGGCCTCTCTCCTCATTAGCTTGTGTAGAGAGGCAGGGGAATGGCAGTGTGTTGACTCAGTGTTTAAACCTAAGCCTGTTAATTTGATAAAGCCCGTAAGAGAACCGGGATTGGAGGCGGGAGAGAGTGCAAGGAAGGAGAGTATCATCAGATTAGTCCTGGCTGCACCGCAGACCTCCCAGAGACTCAGTCAGTTCATGGGACTGTTAGCAAGCCGAGCATATTCTGCCCTGGCAGCAGAGGCCAAGGAGCTTCTGTTTACTAAAAAAGACCTTGCTATTTTCTGCACTCAGGCGTGGACAGAAGCCAGTCAGACACAAACCATTTGTTCTGCGCCGTTGCTTAGTTTTCCCATTTGGAGTTCACAGGTTTTTATGCTCCAGCGGAGCTGGTGCGATCTGCTTGGTCTAATGTTCTCATTCCTAAAGCATGATTTGTAAGGTAGTTAAATTTTGAATCGGGGTTCAAGATGACCTCGACAGATTGGAGAACTGGGGCCAAAACAAGCAAAAGGAAATTCAATAGGGACAAATGTCAGGTTCTGCGCTTAGGCAGGAATAAGCAGCTGCACAAATATAGGATGGGGGACACCTGGATTGCCAGTAGTATATGTGAGAAGGATCTAAGGAGTCTTAGTAGACCACAAGCATAAAATGAGTAAACAGTGTGATGCGGCAGCAAAAAAGAAAAGAAAAGAAAAAAGAAAAAGATAATGCAATTCTGGGCTTCATCAACAGAAGTCTGGTGTCCAGATCAAGGGAAGTTATTTTGTTGTTTAGTCGTTTAGTTGTGTCCGACTCTTTGTGACCCCATGAACCAGGGCACGCCAGGCCCTCCTGTCTTCTGCTGCCTCCCGCAGTTTGGTCAAACTCATGTTAGTAGCTTCGAGAACACTGTCCAACCATCTCGTCCTCTGTCGTCCCCTTCTCCTTGTGCCCTCCATCTTTCCCATCATCAGGGTCTTTTCCAGGGAGTCTTCTCTTCTCATGAGGTGGCCAAAGTATTGGAGCCTCAGCTTCACGATCTGTCCTTCTAGTGAGCACTCAGGGCTGATTTCCTTAAGAATGGAGAGGTTTGTTCTTCTTGCAGTCCATGGACTCTCAAGAGTCTCCTCCAGCACCATAATTCGAAAGCATCAGTTCTTTGGCCATCAGGCTTCTTTATGGTCCAGCTTTCACTTCCATACATCACTACTGGGAATTTATTTATGTAAAAACTACTGGGGAAACCATAGATTTAACTATATGGACCTTTGTTGGCAAGGTGGTGTCTCTGCTTTTTAAGATGCTGTCTAGGTTTGTCATTGCTTTTCTCCCAAGAAGCAGGCGTCTTTTAATTTCGTGACTGCTGTCACCATCTGCAGTGATCATGGAGCCCAAGAAAGTAAAATCTCTCACTGCTTCCATTTCTTCCCCAAGGGAAGTTATAGTACCGCTCTATTCTGCCTTGGTCTGATCACATCTGGAGTCCTGTGTCCAGTTCTGGGCACTGCAGTTTAAGAAGAATATGACAAGCTGCTATGTGTGCAGAGGAGGGGGAACCAAGATGACCGAAGCTTATGAAGAATGCTTGAGGGAGTTGGGTATGTTTAGCCTGGAGACTGAGAGGTGATATGATAGCCATCTTCAGGTATCTGAAGGGCTGTTACATGGAAGATGGAGCAAGCTTGTTTTCTGCTGCTCCAGAGGGAAGGACCTGAACCAGTTTCTTTAAATGTCAAGAAAGGAGATTCCAATTAAACAGGGAGGAAAACTTTCTTACGGCATGAGCTGTTCAACAAAGGAACAGGCTTCCTCAGATGCTGGTGGTCTCTCCTTCCCTGGAGGTTTTTAAACAGCGTTTGGATGGCCACTTGTCAGAGATCCTTTTAGCTGTGGTTCCTGCACTGCAGGGGGTTGGACTAGATGACCCTTGGGTGTCCTTCTCCAACTATACACTAGTGAGCTGCTATCATTCAATATGCGGCCTAGGTCTCCATCTTCCCCATGTCGGCATGTTTCAAAGAGAGTTTGTTGCTTGTACTGGGTATGTCCATCCCGGTTTCTCCAGTTTTTCCAGTTTGGGGCTATTGTTTTTTTAAAAAAAACTCCTACCAAGTAGTTTGGTGGCTGAACACAGAGGATTGGCAGACTGTAGCTTCTGTCCCCACAACCAAACGCTTTGTTTTTCTTTTTGCCAGGCCTTGGATCAGCGAGGAGTTAAAAGACCTGATCCTGAAGATGCTGGAAAAGAACCCTGAAACGAGGATAACGGTCCCTGAAATTAAGGTAAGTGGGACATGAACTTTGATAGGAACAAAGCAAGCTGCCTTATATGTATACTTGTCCTTTCAGCTCACTGACCGGCAATGGCTTTCCAGGGTTTCAGGCAGGGTTTTCCCCAGCCGTTCCTGGAGATGCCAGGGTTTGAACCTGGAACCTCCTTGGCTTGCGAAGACTTAGAATTTTGCCACCTCTGGGCTGTTAAGTATCAGTGTCCATCTCGTTTACATGTTAAGTTTTATTAGAGTTGCCCCACCAAGCTGTGCCTGTCCTCAGCCAGCCCCAGCCGCCTGTGCCCTCCAACACCTAGCTGCCACCCCTCAGGATAGAGAGATAGAGAGATAGATAGATAGATAAACTTTATTCGCATTAGCCAACGGCCATAGCAACATAAAACAAGCAATATATATAATTAAAAAGACAACAATGGGTAAAAAGAACAATCAGATGACCAAGATTATCGTTCAGATAGTGGCCCTTAATCTCATTGCACCCTCGATAAACCTAGCAACCTTTTTCTGTTGTCTGATCATTTTGATCTGATAAAAGAAAGAACAATGTGGCCGCAGATGGGCGGCCTGGGATGGTAAGTAAGAGTGGGGTGATGATCTCATTCCTCAGATCTTTATAAAGGGGACAGGACAGGAGAACATGAGCCACTGTTTCCAGGCTGCCATCTCCACATGGGCAGAGTCGTTTCTCAGTTGGAATCTTTTGGTATCTGCCCTCAAGTACGGCAGAGGGCATCACATCCAATTTAGCCCTCAGGATTTGCCACCTGAGGCAGCCACCTCACTCTGCCTCTTGCTAGGGCTGGCCCTGGCCATGATAGCCTTGGCTTGTGTCGTCCATGCAGCTGCACCCTTGGGTAACGAAGTTCGGAGAGGATCCTCTGCCTCTCGAGGAGGAGCATTGCACAATTGTGGAGGTCACCGAGGAGGAAGTGAAGAACTCCGTCAAGACAATCCCGAGTTTGCCTGCTGTGGTGCGTACCGCTGCCGTCGCGACACTGTGTTGTGCAGGACTTAAAAGCCACCATCCCTATGCATTGTGTGGTTGATGGTACAGAACTGGGGCCTTGGCTAATGGCCGGTGTGGGTGCTCTTTGTCCAAAGTTGAGTTACACCACACCACATTAAGCTGCTGAGTGGAAGGAGGTTGGATCCTGTTTTCCCCAGCAGAAGGAGATGAATGCTGAGATGAATGCTTTAGGATTTGACTGGGGAGCTGGTTCAGAAGTTCAGGAGCTACTGCCCTGACAGTAGCCTTATCTGTGTTTTTCCGCTTGCTTCTTTTCTGCCCCAAAATGCCTGCTCAACCTATATATTGCAAGCAACTTATCAGGCGAGCCTGACGTAATAAGAATGCTTATATTGGAAGCCACCGTCATAATCTGGTATGCAGCATTTGAAATTCACCAAGCACATTTTGCACCTGGCTCTCGGCCACTTGCGGCCAAGTGAAGATTCCCAGGCGTCAAGATGGCGCCTGATGTCTCCACCGTCTGGAACTGCATGCCTGGGGATCCTTGGGTCTTGCCCGTTTTCACACACTAACAACACATCTGGTAGAATTCTACCTGTTATATTTTATCTGCACGATCAGAATGAGTTTCAGGAACCAATATGTCAAAAAATACAAATTTCGAGCCGTCTGGCCCCAAAATGGCAATTAGGCATTCTGTTTTGGCAACTGCAACCCTGGTTTAAGGAGCTATTTGGCGCCTAGATTATATATCTGAGTATCTAACACTGCTGCTATGTAGGGGGCATCCCTGATGCAGTGGACTGTAAAACTCTCTGTGCACCCACTCCAAAAGTGTGGCAGCTGCTCACTCGCTCTTTCTCCAGGCAGTTTTGGAAACAAAGCAACTGTTAGTGCAAGGAGATGCTCCTGGATGCTTGGCACCCCAGCAAGCTGCCTTGTTTACCTTTATGGCTCCGCTGGCTCTGGCATTTATCTGGGACTCCAAGCACGTTCTTGTTTCCACTGTGAAATCCTTCCTTGTGATTTGAGGTGCTTGGAGCACTCCGTCCCTTTAAGAACAAAAGAATAGCTCTGCTGGGGTCCAGCATCTTGTTCTCACAGTGGCCAACCAATGCCTGTAGAAAATCCACATGCAGGACTCAAGCGCATCAGCAATCTCCGTGGTTTCCATCAAGTGGAAATACTGCCTCCTAGTGTGGAGGGAAGAGCATAGCCGTTTGCCCAGTCCTCTTGTAAAAGGTAAAGGGACCCCTGACCATTAGGTCCAGTCGTGACCGACTCTGGGGTTGCGCCGCTCATCTCACTTTATTGGCCGAGGGAGCCAGTGTACAGCTTCCGGGTCATGTGGCCAGCATGACTAAGCCACTTCTGGCGAACCAGAGCAGCGCACGGAAACACTGTTTACCTTCCCGCCGGAGTGGTACCTATTTATCTACTTGCACTTTGATGTGCTTTCAAACTCCTAGGTTGGCAGGAGCAGGGACTGAGCAACGGGAGCTCACCCCGTCACAGGGATTCGAACCGCCGACCTTCTGATCGGCAAGTCCAAGGCTCTGTGGTTTAACCCACAGTGCCACCTGCGTCCTCTTGTAAAACCATCCAAATTGGTGACCACCACGGCCTCCAGTGGGAGAGAGTTCCATAGTTTAACAGCGTGCTGTGTGAAGAAGTGCTTTCTTCTATCTGCCCTGAATCTTTTTTTTAATAAGCTATTTTTATTAAAGCTTGAAACGAAGAAAGACAAGTTAGTATACAGAAATAAATATCAAACTTTTTTTAATCTGTCCTGAATCTTTGGACACTTAGCTTTATTGGATGTCCATCAGCTCTAATATTACTGGAGAGCGAGAAAAACTTTCTGAATAGGCTGCAGTTGCAAAACAAAAAACATACAATCACATTTTTAAAAAAAGAAGGCTGCAATCACAATCTTGAGACTGAAAGTTTGGAAAGGCTTCCTAGATATAGATGAGTGGCATGTGGTCTTCTTCTCTGTGATCCATTTGCAATCCTGATTTCTTTTCTTCTTCTTCTTCTTACCCCCTTCCCTAAAGATTTTAGTGAAAGCCATGCTGAGGAAACGATCTTTCAGCAACCCATTTGAGGCCCAGGCCAGGCGAGAAGAGAGATCCATGTCGGCTCCTGGAGACTTATTAATGTATGTACCTCTTTTTCTAGTGTTTGTCTACGGCAGGGATGGGGAGCCACACCACAAAGGCAGGGAAAGGGTTCTGTACCCTGGATCTGTGGAGATCTGGTAGGAAGTGACAAGCTCAGGAGCAATCACGCCACCACAATCTCTGAGCAGTGAGAGACTCTCGGGGGCGCGGGGTATGCCTGCCCTTTCCCAGGGTTCAGTTTCCTTGGAATGAAGGTCAGCGGAGACTGTGGTGTCGTTAGGATATATGGTTTTATTTACACATAGATACATCCAAAGGACAAGATGGATATGCTCACAGCATTGATACTCCAACAGATCCTGTTTCTCCATTAGTCACAGATTGGGATCCAGGACAGAGCAAGTCTGTCTCTGTGTCTCCATCTTCCAGTTCAGCTCACCCACATTTCTGTGGCTATGGTTCTCCTACATAGCTGCTAGGTGGGGTGGGTGGAGACAAGGCCCACCCACTAGCCTGGAGGGCACCACCGCTTAGTTGCATCTCTTGCAACCTGGTTTATTCTTTTGGGATGCTGATGAGGACCCTTCAGTGGCCAGCTAAGGTCATTGTCTTAAACTTGTCTGACCTGTTCAGCAAAACTTCCTCTCTGAGATTCTTGGGCACAGGGATCCAAGAACTGACCCCACAAACCCACAAAGGGGAAGAATTATTTGAAGGCAGAAGATTGGCTGAGTGCTGAGGAGGAACTGGAAGAGTTCTTACACAGTTGCACTGTTCATGGTGCTCATTTGCATTGCATTCAAAACCAATTGGGAAAAGCAAAAGTCTCATTTTTAGCAAACAGAAAAGCGGCACCCTAAAAGTTGCATTTTAAATCATTTTTAAATCCCCAGCTTGTAATTCTGCATAATGTTTCCAGTGTTCATATTTCTCTAAAAGTAAATTAAGGGCCAAAGACAAGGCAATTAAAAAAGCTTTCAAATCGCACAGTCGGCCCTTAATTCACTTTTAGAGAAATAGTAATTGGTGTGTTCCTTGCCCTTGCAACCCCCCCCCCCAAACTATATATTGATTCTGTGACCATCAGGATTAATGTTTAATCATTTTGCATGGCAACTTTGGACAGCCGGGTTCACTTTTTGACACCCAGTTCCAAATTGCGGCAAACTAAAATAGATTTTCTCTTTTTCAAGGAGACAGAAATAGCAAAACAAATTGCAAGCTTTCTCTTTGGGGGGGTGAGATGAAGGTGGGGGACAGAAGCTTTCTGTTCTGATTTGCGTATTCTTGACATTAAGGTTTTATCTGTGGGCAGAGAAGGAATAACGCCTTTGCACAGGGAATGCTGAAATGATAAAACCGAACCAATTATCAGTGGTTGATGCTAATCTTTCCCCCTGTATGGTTTTCTCCACAGGATGTGCAGAAGTGAAAGGAAAATAGTAATTAATTATGTGAGCCAGGTGGTTAAAATAGAAACTGGTACAGTTTTGTAGTACACCTTATACTAGCATAGTACACCTTATACTATGTAGAATATACTACAATACTGCAATTACTAAAAACTACAAATATGTGTTCACAACATACATTTGAAGCCTGATGAAAACACTTCAGACAAGAATGGCTGCTAAACACCCAAAAAAAAAGAATTCAGGGAGCTGTAGTTTGTTGAGGGTGGCTGAGAGTTGTTCGGAAACCCCCATTCCCCTCTCAGAACTATGATTCCCAGAGTGGTTTCACCATCCAGCCCTTTCCCCAGGGAATTCTGGGAATCGTAGCTCTGTGAGAGGAATAGGGGGTCTCCTCCATCTCCCAGCATTCTTTGGGGGAAGCCATGACTGTTTAAAGTGGTATCATAGTTTCCTGTCCTAAGGGTCCAAAAGCTGACCAGGGCGAAGGATTGATTGATGCCCCAAAGAACCCAGTTTCAGGGATTCCAAAGAAAGTTCTAGCACTTCATTATAGAGACATACCAAGAGACTTACATGCAACAGTGCAGTGTGAATTCCTTGCTGCCACACCTCAAGATGGATGTGGAAGCGGCTTTGTTGGTGAGGGGCTACTTGTACATGGGCTACTCACACAAAAAGCGGGCTACGTAAGCTGGCAGTAGTAGCTCAGTTAACCACCCTTGGCTTAGAGGCCTGTTCCCCACGTCCACCCATCTCTCGGGGGAAAAGGAGTAGTCGACAGCCCAGCCACTGTGAGAAGCTTCCCCTCTCCCAACTAACTGAACCAAAAGTAAGGCTTCAAAGCAAAGCAGATGAGCATGTATGATCTCATTTGACAGCTCACACCAATTAGTCCCGGGGTTATCTTGACTACCAAGAGGGCCTTTACAGGCCTACCAGGATATTCACACTGTGCACACAGAGTGCTTTAAATGCATTTTGCTGGTTTTGCCTAAATTGACTCTCAGCACAATCCTTTGCAGGTTTACTCCATGGTATTCAGTAGCTTGCTTCCAGGTGTAGGATTCACCCATTGAGCTCAAAGTAATTTAGGTCCTGGAACCCAGGGATAAGTCAGGGTGCAGAACCTCTGGCCTTCCAGATGGTGGCGCTGTAGTTGTCATCCAGCAAAACCTGGAGGGCGGCAGGCTCTCTGTCCATGGTGGAGTGGTTAACCTTCCAGGTGTTGGGTTGCAACTCCCATCCTTCCTCTCCATGGACCCCGTTGGCTGATGGGAATTGGAGTCCAGAATGTGTTGGGGGGGGGAAAGGCTGTTCTCAGCCAGGGGCTCCGAGCACCAGAAAACCCCATCAAATCATCATGGGCTGTGTGACAAAAGTCCTTGTCTTCCATCCCTCCATATACTTCCTTTGAACAACTTCCAAATCCTCCATAAAGATATCCTCTCCTTGCCTTTTTCCTCACTCTCACCCCGCCCATCCCCGTTGATTTTCAAAAAATATTATTTCTGCATATATATATATATATATATATTACTTTCTGTCTCAATTCATGCAATCTCATTGCTGGGTTTCCCCCCCGTTTCCTTTGTCTTCGTGGTTTGTCTCCAGGCATGGTTTCCGCTTAAGCCCATCTGTCTATTTGCACCCAGCTTTAAGGTAACTCGGTGTCTTGCGCTGTGACCTTTTCTCCCGTCTCGTAATTTGGTGGTGCCTGTCTGTGTTATTAGAGAGAATCTCTTTCACTGTTCCTAGAAGAGTGGGTATGTTCCACTGTGTCACGCTCAACGTTCAGTCATGAATACAGCCCGCCCCCTTTCTCCTCCTCCCTCTTCCCCTTCTTCCATATTTTCTCTTTCTTTGTTTTTCCCCTTCCTTTATTTTTAAAAACTTCTATTGATTCAGCCTGGGCAACTCAAGGTTAACAAGAGAGCTGTGGACCAAAACAAGTCCTGGAAATGGAGGCAAACGGAACACTAAGCTGGAGTTTCCCAAGCAGAGAGAACTATATTTGCAGACTGATGCCTCAGGAGAGGTGGAGGGCCGTAGCTCAGTGGGTAGGGCATCTGCTTCTCACACAAAAGGTCATGGGTTCAATCCCCAATGACATCTCTAGGTAGGGCTGGGAGAGACACTGCCAGTCAGTGCAGGCAGTAATGAGCTAGATGGACCAATTACATATAAGCTTCCTGTGTAGTGCTGAAGGAAAACTTCTCCTGCATTTTTCTTCAACAATCCTTCAATTTAATGAGAAGAAGAAGAAGGGGGGGGGATTTTGATGATGTTCTTGTAGGTGGGGTGCAGGGTTTTGGTCCTGCTTCCTCTGCTTTTGGGGTGTTTGGGAAAGGTTCTTTTCTTCCATACTACAAGCTAACGGTGGTCTGCGCTCGGCAGCCTCCCCGGGTGCCCACGCTTCGATCAAAACGCAAGGGAAGGCATCATGCGATTAACTCATCCCTCTTTGGCGCCTTTTTAGGACCAGAAGGGGCAGGCGGTCAGGGAAAGTTCTGAAGGAACATCTCCTGGAAAGAAAGTCACAAACACACACAAACCCTTAGCCACCTCAGAATCAATAAGGCCAGCTCAGAACCCCATGCTGCCCCACTCCAGTGCTAAGGAAATTCAAATTAAATGGCAGAGCACTCCAAACATTGCAGAGCCTTCATCCTGGCGTGCCTAAATTTCCCCTCAGCGACTCTGGAGGGAAGAGACTTAAAGAGCCTCCACCATGAACACAAGTCTTTCAAGAATCTCCTTCACCAGCCTAAAATTTGGTTTCCTCAGAGGTTGAGTGGTCGAAGAACGGATTCTGTCATCCTTGGATCCATGCACTTTTCAGAATTCCACCAGGAGTCAGGTTTACTAGCATCATCTAAAACAGGCTTCCTCAGCCTCAGCTCTCCAGATGTTTTTGGCCTACAACTCCCATGATCCCTCGCTAGCAGGACCAGTGGTCAGGGATGATGGGAACTGTAGTCTCAAAACATCTGAAGGGCCGAGGTTGAGGAAACCTGATCTAAAAACATAAGGAAAGCCTGCTGAATGAGGCCAGTGGCAGCATCCTGCCCTCACAGTGGCCACCCAGGCAAGCAGGAACCGAGGGCAAGAGCCCTTTCCCCTTCCTGCGGTTTCCAGCAACTAGTATTCAGAAGCATTACTGAATGGAGGCAGAACATAGCCATTGTGGCTGGGAGCCTCCCCATGCAAAAACAAATGAGCTGCTGCTATACAGGAGAGAGAATTTGTGGCCTTTCTGGATGGCTCTGCAAATCGGAAGCTGCTAGAAGTTACCGGAACCTGTGTCATCCTGCGCTCGGTCGTTACCAGTTAATTGGAGCACCGTTTGGCTCTCCCGGGCAGCGTTTCTCATTAATTTAGGCAATTAGCTGTACTGTATCACCTGGGAAACACTGTCATTGGGGAGAGAGAACCGATCCCTTTCAGGAAATGGCTTTTTTCATTTTTTTAAAAAAAGATCACCTTGTGTTATCTGGGGAGAAGGTGGAGGTGGAGAGCTTGGCAAAACAGCTTGGAGACTAAGGTCTTGTGGCCTGAGCCTAATGACGGCATCAGGGAAGGACTCTGGGGCAGATTTCCAGAGACTCACATTCAGGAAAATGAACACGGGACACACACCCCCTTCCCAATGAAGTGGGAGTGGCTTACCACATTTCAAAGAAAATAAAGTAATGCTTTGCTAAAGAGTTTGGGGGTATGTAAGATGAGTGTCGTGCCAAAACCCCATTCTGCATCCCCACCGCCCTGCCCACCATTCCCCCTCAATTAACAAGAAAAGAAACGACACTTGGAAGTTATCAGAAGGGAAATAAAATGTTCATGAAATTCTAACAAGCATTTTGTTCCGCTGGCCTCCCTTTTGAACCAGGCAGGGGGGGTCTCTTAGACTGTTCTTCCTTTCATTCTACAAACTAACTCACCAGTGGTCTGTACGCTATAGCTTTCCTGCATGCCCACATTGCCATCACAGGAAGTGCAGGCACCCAGGGAGGCTGCAAGGAGCTGGACAAATCTTTCCTAGAAAGGAAAACGCATAATGTCGAGGTTAGAAAAATGGCAGTGTCTTTTGCAGAGGAATAAAATATTTGAGAAACTGGAGAGCAGATTTCAGCCTAGCAGTACATAAGACCGTGAAGTCCAGAATCTAAAATTATCTAACTGTACTCACCACCTGTGCTTCCAGCTTATATATTACCAGCGATAAAACACCTTCCCAAAGTGGAGAAGTAGGTGAGTGAGTGAGTGGACCATTGGTCCATCTAACTTAGTAGTGTTTGTACTGACTAGCAGTGGCTTTCCAGGGCTTTCAGCAGGAGATTTTCTCCTAGCCCTACCTGAAGATGAAACTCAATCTGGGACCATTTTTCTCTGCAAAACAGATGCTCTGTGAATGAGCTACGGTCCTTTCCAATAGGGACTACCACACACAGCTTGCTTTCTTCTGTAATGGGTGGGGTTTTGTAATGTGTATCTTTTGAACATGCGCAGAAAGCAAGGGAGCCGAGAAGGGTTGAAGGACCCCGACCTGCCTGACGTATCTGAAGACGAGGCCACATCCTGAAGCCCCGAGCATGTCGCACACTGATCACTTAACTGCTGCTACCGTGACCATCGTATCCAGTGGTGTCATCCTGCACGCCATGCTGTTTTCATCAACCAAAGTTTGTGACTTGCAAAAAGAGAGAGAAAGAGAGAGAGATTCCTGCTTTGCAGGCGGTTGGACTCGAAGTCCCTTTGGGTCCCTTCCAACTCTACAATTCTGTAATATCGAAGGGATAAAACGGTGGGAGTCCCAGCTGGTGGGACAAGAAATAGCCCATGAAGAGCTGGCTCTCCGGCTGCCCACATCTGTTTACGTCGTAAGACATTTTGGTGTTGTATACTGGACCATGTGCCTCATATCTTCCAGTTGTGCTTCATGTTGTGATATATGTAGTCAGCGACGTACGGCGATTTGACCGATGAATGTGCACCAAATGTTCTTTGCTAGAGAATGCTTGGTTCAGAACCACCCATGTACATCCCGGCTCCCGGCATTTATTTATTTTTTGTTTCAGAATTTCTTAGTCAGGTTGCCTGCTCAAGCCCAACGTTGTCTGTTACGCAACCTGCTATAATGGAACAGGTGTGTTCTAAGCTGCCTCCATTAAGCAGCCCTTTTACCTTTCGGAATTTAATTGGCCCAACCTTCTCTCAATATAAAGTAGACCTTGACACCAGGTGAATCACAAAGCTTCAGACAAGTTTTCCCCCAAACCAAACTATGCCTTTACTTGCAAGTTTCGAGTTGAGCAGTTTTTGAGAAAATGCTTTAAAAATAAACAAACTAGTTTTATGCTTTGAGTACATACCCACAAAAGCAAATATAAACAGAGATAAACCGCATCCAGTTAGACCTATTCTAGACTATCCCTAGCCCAGCAAATACTCATCACTACAGTGGTTTCTAGTCTTCTCGGTTCAACTTCTCAAGACAGGATCCATTGCAGGTTTTCATCCAGAGCCTGTGCTTCAGGTTTCTGCTCTTTTTTTCAATAGAGTTCTTATTTCAGTTCTTTCTTAGTTCCTACCTCTGTGTGTTTCGGCTTTTTTCTCATAATTTCTTCAGCTCTGATCTCTTTTTTAAGCCTATTTTCTTTATCAACTTTACTTATGTACGAAACTTCCCCTCGCAACCTTTTAGGCAGTCAGAAGGGGAATAGAGTCCTAGTTAAGTTTCTGTTTTTCCCTAATTGCCAGGCTGAACCATTGACCCTCTTGTGAAAAAAAACCCCTTCTGCTTTGTATTTTAAACTTTCCTGTGTAAAACATCTTCCTGTGAGCTTTTGACCGTCCTGTGCAAAAGAGCATATCTCAGTGACCCGTGTGCTTTAAACAGGTGCCTTTTGGTTTAAAGAATGCATCAGAAACACTCCCATCCGTGCCCACATCCATCTTGCTTCAGCTGGTTCTGTAGGAAGCAGCTGGAAAATTGGAAGATGGCCACTTACCTTCATCCCTAGCCCTTGGGTTTTGGTAGTAGAGCTTGTCATCTCATGGACTTTCAGAAGAGTCTGAAATTGATTCTGTAGCTTCCCTGCCGTGGGATTGGTTAGAATCGGCCCCTTGTGCAATCTACAAAGCCTGGGGTTGGCTAGCATCAAGAAATGTTGATCATGCAGATCAGGGAGAGTAGTTAGTGGCCTGAAGATTGCCAATCAATCTTAGATGCCCAAGAAGGGGACACAATCAGCACAAAGTAAAGCATCCCTAGGATGAAAAGACCATTGCAAACTTTCTTGGATTCCATCTGAAGTTCATGCAAGCAAATGCATAATGAGGAATGAAGCTCTGTGCCTGTATGATGATCAGAACAGTGGCTTGTCTATATCCTACAGCAGGCATAGGCAAACTCTGCCATCCAGATGTTTTGGGACTACAACTCCCATGATCCTTGCTAAAAGGACCAGTGGTCAGGGATGATGGGAGTTGTAGTCCCAAAACATCTGGAGGGCTGACTTTGCCTATGCCTGTCCTACAGCGACCAGAAGCAGCTTGCTGTGTCTTGCTGTAGGAAGGAAGGAAGAGATTAAAGGAGACAGGTTGCTTGCAAAATAATTTCAATTTGACTTTGCTCAAGGATAATCTTCTCCAGGTCACTGAGTCAAACCTGATTCCTTCGTTCCTTCCTTCCTTCCGAAGCCACACAAGTCTGTACCTGCTGAATTTTGATTGCAGTTGGTGCAGGAATTGAGCCTAGAAAATCTTTTAAAGCCTATTAATTTTTTTGGGGGGGGGGTTTAAGGGTGGAAGGTGCAGGAAATGGGTCAGCCATTAACAGCACCCCTGGCTACCCTAGAATGTGAATCCTTTTATTCCGGTTTTTTTTTGGGGGGGGGAGTAATGATAGCAGGAGCAGTAATCAGACTCACAAAAAGACTGTGCACAAAAATCAACAAAAGGAAAACCAGTGGCTTTACTAGCAGAAGATCGGAAGTTCATCTGTGCTTCAACTAGTGAGAGAGGAGACATTCAATTCAATTCAGTTCAGTTCAATTCAATCCAATCTGCACTTGATAGGAGAACCTACTTAATCTACACTGTATCAATATGTCTTATATATAACTGGACCTTGGAGCTTTTTTAAAACAACAAATGGTGTATACATTTTCTAAGTAAAATATATCTAACTAGGAGCTGTCACCCCTCCTTGCTCTGCTGGTCAATCCCACCAAACCTCCACCCCTTTTCCACCCCCTTCCACCCACGCCAACCAATTCCAAGGCAAATGTATCAAAATCTCATTCTACAAAGCAATATGCAAACCAAAAACTCAGGCGTCTCTCAAAATTCACACATCTCTGAATTTTGCAAGGCACTTCTCCCGCTAACTCGTGTGGTCAAAAATGCACATAGCTAGGTGCAAAGTGTGCCTAGGAATGCATATATTAGAGAGAACCACATACAGAAATGCACTACTAAAATTGCTTTGCAAGATGTGTATATTGAGAGAAATTGGGACCGAAATGCTCAAGGATTTTCCAACCCTCAGGAAGTTTCTGTTGAAATCTGTTTCTGCCTGTTTCGTTCTAGTCCCATCTTTTCTGCCCCCATCTTTCACATTTGTGGGGAATTGTGGAAGGACCACACTTTTCTTTAAGACTGATGTTCAGATTTATCATTCCCAATATTCAGAGCTGTATTCCGTCTCTCTGGAAATTATAGCCAACCGTTCTTCACCCTCCCCAAATTGGCTCCAGCAAATCCTGTCATTTTCCAGACTTGCAGCAGTCAGTCAGTCATCCATTCCTGATATTTCCTCACCAAACCATCCATTGCTACCTCACGAATTATTGCTAATCCTGTTCAAGTAGTTATTAATTTGATGTCTGTAAAGTGTGCTTTATAACCGTAAGTGGGCCAATAGGCAATATAATTCCTCTTGCATGGCTGGCGGGCATGAAACGCAACAGGATATTAGATCGTATTGAGCATGGATACAGTGTCAGCACTCCATGTTTACAATAGTCCTGTATAATGGGCTAGTTTGATTGCCCCAGTGTTACAGTTTGGTTCCAAAGCTGGCATTTGGCGGCTTGTCTGAGAGTTCCCAGCTGGGATGAGATTTAGTAATAATAATAATTTTATTATTGGTACCCCCACCCTTCTGACTGGGTTGCCCCAGCCACTCTGGGCAGCTTCCAACATATCTAAAAACATAAGAAAACATCAAAGCTTTAAAAACTTCCCTATACAAGGTTGCCTTCAGATGTCTTCTAAAAGAGTTACTTATCTCCTTGGCATCTGATGGGAGGGCATTCCATAGAGAGGGTGCCACCACCAAGAAGGCCCTCTGCCTGGTTCCCTGTACCAGGGACTTGGAACTTAGGATGGTGCTGGCTTCTAGCTTCTGCTCTTAATGGTGCCCCTACATTAATGCAGATTTGTCCCAGTCGCTGAAGCATTGGAATGGGCTTGGATGTTCCTGCAAATAGGGCCAGGGAGTTCCAGCCTAGCAGTTTGAAAGCACACCAAAAAAAGTGCAAGTAGATAAATAGGTACCACTCCGGCGGGAAGGTAAACGGCGTTTCCATGCGCTGCTCTGGTTTCAGTGTTCTGTTGCGCCAGAAGTGGCTTAGTCATGCTGGCCACATGACCTGGAAAACTGTCTGCAGACAAACACCGGTTCCCTTGGCCTGTAAAGCAAGATGAGCGCCGCAACCCCTGAGTCATCTGCAACCGGACTTAACTGTCAGGGGTCCTTTACCTTTTAAGACCTTTTGAGGCTCTAAGCACTAAAAACATTGTGGTGCCCTCCACACCCTCAAAAATACCCACCCTTGTAATTAAAAATAAAAACTGTACTAAAGTTATTTTTTTAATGACGCGGAGCCTACATGTATGCATGCCTAAATTAAGGTAGCCTCATTCTGGATTTTCTGATTGCAAAGGTCTCAAGCAGCACATCTGAGTTGCACATTGCAAAGGTAGGTGAGATAAGTCAAGCCTCTCCTGAAATGTTGTTCCCTGAGGGATTTTTTATTTCCACTTGAGTAAAAGAGCATTCTGCAGAGCAGTAATTACCAGTTAGAAAAGTAATGGCTGCTTCAATGCTTTTTTTTAATGTCAAATTATTGTTAATTCAATTTATATGCTGCCCTTTATCAAAAGATCCCAGGGCAGTGTACAACATTAAAAACACATTGCAGAACATCCGTGATAAAATCATAATGAAATGCGCACTGACAGACAGCCTAATAATAAAATATCATCATGATAACAGTCCTCTCCCCCACACTTTCACAAGCCATAGATTATTTAATAGCCATAGGCCCGGCTAAGGAGGAATGTTTTTGCCTGGTACCTAAAGGCACGTAGTGATGGTGCCAAGCGAGCCCCTTTGGGGAGAGCGTTCCACGATCGGGGAGCCACAACAAAAAAGGCCCCGTTCTATGGGATGGGGACATAGAAAAGGGACTCTGATGATGAGCGCAGGGTCCGGGTCGGTTCATACGGGTTCAAATTATCCCCCCTCCCAAATTCTTTTCCCCCCTTTTTTCTTTTTGTACTGGTGTCCTAAGCACTTGCTGTGATTTCTGCATTGTCGCCTAGATGATCCTTGACCCCCCAACTCTACCATTCTATGCTTCTGTTGGGTAAACCACCACTGTCTGCAAATGGCATATCCTTTGGCAGTGAACAGAATCACCCCCTACTTCTCCATATCTCTGAGGCTCAGGAGCGACTTAAGCTTTTTAGGATCTGCATGCCATCACACACTGCCGCCACCATTACAGAAAATCTGCTATGATCACATCCCTTATTCCAAACGGGTGTACGCTTCTCAGCTAGTTATATTCTTGATGTTGTCATGTGCCTTATTTAATTTTAAGACTCTGTAATAAAGACACACGCCCACACCCCAAAATATGATGTCGAGAACATATAGAGGATAGCATTTCAATCCACGCTGCCACAACTCGTTTTCCCTGCTTTGTACCCAAGCCACCGGCCTGTTGTCTGTCGACGTGTATGTGTCTATTGTGAAAACCAACCTGTATTTCTCCCTAGGTGTGTGCATGTCTATGTGTACATGCACAAGCCCCCAAACTGAAAGCATGAGTCGTACACAGCGATGGCATTCGAGACCATTGCTGCACTGTAAATATGTACCATGAATATAGAGAGAGCCTATTTAGGTGGGGTGGGGTGGCGGGTTGCATGCTTTTGTACTGTACTCTGGAAAATGGAAGGGCAGGGGGTGGAAATTCCAATAAAAGTCCTTGGAATAAACTTATTGTCTGATGAAATGATTGAAATGGAAGACCACGTAGATTCCTTTGGGCGTTTCATCGGGGAGTGGTGCACTTTTGAGCCTGTGGAGCTTGAGTCTCTTAATCTTAAGAGTCGTGGGTTCTAGCCCTGTGTTGGACAAAAGATTCCTGCATTGGAGCGGATGACTTTTGGGGTCCCTCGCCACTCCAATTCTGTATCACACTTGCTTTGCATGTTCTGGCCTCTTTTTGTGGAAAATCAAGAAGACAGTTGTAGTTAGAGATTTAAGGCTGCGATCTCATGGAGGGCATCCGAGGGACCACAGGATATTTCAGAATCCCCTTCCCGATGTTGCAGATCTGATGTCTGCTCCCTGTGGCCATGGAAACTTCCCTAGCCCTACCAAGGTTGGCGCTCTGATGTTGGTAGCTGCAAAGAGAAGTATCTGGGGTGGTTTAGGAATGTGCCAGGGCGGGCCTGGAAAAACATTGAGATGAGAAGGAGCCAAAGATCTTCTGGTCTCCTGACATACCCCAAACCGAGGAGAGACTTGGGCCTAAATCTTTCCCTCCTGTTATTTGCAATGGGAAGCAAAGCTATTTTTTAAAAAAGCAATTTAAAAGGTTGGAAACAGAGGGGCATACCTGTTCAGCTTTTACCACACTCCCCATAGGCTCTCAGCCTGAAATACCCTTTTCTCCCACTCACTTTGAAATAGGATGTGCCAAGTTACAAGGCACTCAGAAGCAGCTTTTTTCTATGCAACTTGGCCTGTAAAAAGGGTATTATTTAAAAACACTTTCAGAATTCCCTTGGTGCCCTCTGCTGGCCTAAATATTCAATAGTTTTGTTTATGCATTGGACGGACTCCAACCACATTTGTTTTGTTTTGCTCCGAGGTGTAGCAGTTTAGGGTTGCGGAAGGTCAAAAGACCCGTTACTATTTCTGTGGCAGGGTCTCTGTGTCTCCAGCATCCTAGAACCAGCCAAGGGTTGACGCTTCTTGGCCACAAATAAGAAATCTTTCAACGCTTTGTACTGATTGGAGCCAATCAGAATGGAAGAAGGAGAGTCCATCCCCTGAGGATAGGCTCCTAGGCTCACTCTGCAGAAGGGGCACAGGAAGAACATTGAGGAATTGTTCTGCATGCTTCAAAGCTAGGCATTTAAAGGTAAAGGTAAAGGTACCCCTGCCCGAACGGGCCAGTCTTGACAGACTGTGGGGTTTGTGCGCCCATCTCACATTTATTGGCCGGGGGCCAGCGCTGTCCGGGGACACTTCCGGGTCACGTGGCCAGCGTGACATCGCTGCTCTGGCGAGCCAGAGCCGCACACGGAACGCCGTTTACCTTCCCGCTGGTAAGCGGTACCTATTTATCTACTTGCACCCGGGGGTGCTTTCGAACTGCTAGGTGGGCAGGCGCTGGGACTGATCAGCGGGAGCGCACCCCGCCGCGGGGATTCGAACCGCCGACCTTTCGATCGGCAAGCCCTAGGCGTTGAGGCTTTAGCCCACAGCGCCACCCGCGTCCCTGAAAACACAAGGCGCCCCAGTTTCAGGAATGTGCAAGCTTTGCTGCGTACAGTGGAACTTCAGGGGAAACACAGTTTAGGTCACTAAGATTATATTGGAGCACTCCAAATCATTTGCCCATGTATGTATATGGAAAGTAGATCCAGCTGAAAGGCAACATGTGGAAATCAGTTTTCATCATTGCAGTGCATTCCTAAGTAGCATTGTTTAAGATGTTGTATAATCTTAGAAAGGGGCGTAGCTATGAAGATGTAACACTCATGACACTTCTGAATCTGCCACTTACAATAATGTGAATACTCACAACCTGCCATTCACCAAACGGTTTCAGGCTGGAATGAATACAAAATCAATACAGTGGTACCTCAGGTTAAGTACTTAATTCATTCTGGAGGTCTGTTCTTAACCTGAAGCACCACTTTAGCTAATGGGGGCCTCCTGCTGGCGCCGCACCGCCAGAGCACAATTTCTGTTCTCATCCTGAAGCAAAGTTCTTAACCTGAGGTACTATTTCTGGGTTAGCGGAGTCTGTAACCTGAAGCGTATGTAACCCGAGGTACCACTGTATAACAAGTTAAAAGAACATGTAACATGAGACTATAGTTAAAACCACAGGTGTAACTAAGCAGAAATGCCCCGTTGATTTTGTGTTGTGCAGTTTAAAGCTTGGTACGTCAACTTACAGTGTTGAAGCATGCCTTTATAATCCCATGAAGCTAACGAAGGCGTTACTAACTAGAGGGTTGTGCCACCTGGTTGGAACTTGTATAGGGGCTGGGTGTTAGTGGCACGACCAAAGTGCCCCCCCCCCCAGCCACCCTGTGTATACACGAACACACACACACACACAATGTGCCCACCCCACCCTCCAGCTTGTCCATCTAAGGTGAGGCCTGGGTGAAAAAGCAACAAACAAGTCAACAACACTGTTCACTCTACACAGACAAAAGCCTTCAACTGGTTTTATTTTGAGATCATTTTCTTTTCCTTCTTCAACTGTTCCAAAAACCCCAACTACACTTCCAAGGGCGAGAGGAGGCTACGGGGTTTTACAAAAACTTCAAAGTGGATCTGCGTGACGCCGGTCAGGTCGTGAACAAGACTGCTGCAGGGTTCTGAAACAGTGACATCTCCTCCTTCCAAGGATGCATGTTTAACACACACTCCATGTGAAGCTCCCAGTTCTCGCTCTCGTTCCACAGCGTTTGGAAACCAAGTCCAGCCTTCAGTGGGGGGGAAAAAGCAGAGGAAATTGAGGGACACCCCCCCCCCGAATATACAGGCCCTGACACTCTTCTCAGCCTACTGGCATTTGACAAAGAGTTTAAGGTCTTCGAGGAATCGAATGTATTCCCGGTGCTCCAGCGCTGTGCTGAGGTCAACAAGCTCATCCGCAAATGTGTTGTCGACCCCTCGGTCAGCCATGAAGTCCATCAGGTGGTCGTACAGAGCCTAGGAATATAATGGGATTTAGGGGGGCAGGGAGAGAGAGTGTGTGAATGTCACAAAAACACAATAGCTGTTACGCTCCTTTCTGCTAGGTAAACCTGGGTTTGCCACAAACATGTACTTGGGAGCTCTGTGTAGCTCCCAACCAAGTGCACCTGTGTGATTCAGGAGCTTTTCACATGTTTCTGGAAAATCCACATGATTCAGTGTTGAGCTCTTGCACAGGACATAATGCATCTTTCTAACACGATACCCAAGAGGCATCAAGGAAGACATGTGGATGTCCTTTCATAGATGCACACAAGGGTCCTTTGCAGTGCACAAGCCTTCCTTATATGCTCATATTAGCAGGTTTGCTAGTTTCGCTTATCCTCTAGGCAAGCTTGCAGCCAGACTAAAGTGCATTTCCGTAAAACCGAAAATACAGTCGTGCAAAATAAGTGCACCACCCAAGCGCATGTACCCTAGTTATACAGCTGCTCCTACCCAATCGAGAGAGTCCGTGTTGAGGGTGTAATTATTGTCTCTCCATTCTGAGTCTCCGGTGGGCTGGAAGCTGACCTCTCGGATAGAGAAGATGTCGCTGTCTTCTTCTTCGCCAGGAGCAACCTGATTCATTTTTTAAAGGGGGTGGTTAGAAACAGCCCAGTTTGCAAGAATGAAAAATAAAGTGGTGGGTGGGTGGCTTTAAGATAGTTCTGTATTAAGCTTTTTTTTTGGGGGGGGGGGTTATGCTGGTAGATGCAGAGCAGCTAAACAAGGTCCAATCGTGGGATGCTAAGCCACACTCCCCCCCCCCCCAAGAAAACCCTTCCCTCCAACCCATGGGCCTGGCAGAAACTCTCTCGCTGCTCCCCCAAAGCGCATGACATGGGGCTTCTCTTCCATGCCGTATGACAGTTCTCCTCACGTACCTGATCCAGATTTCACTGAGACTGCTACCCCCCCAATAGCTGGGGGGTTTTCTATTCATTTATTTAATAAAATTTATACGCCACTTCGATTGTAAAAAAACAACCTCAAAGCAGTTCACAAAAAAGATAAAACAATAAAATTATCAGTAAGAAAAATGGAACAATAATTTGAGGCTTTCCAAATGTTAAGGTAGCAATAGACCAAAAGCAGATTAAAACTGGGGTCAACTTTCTAAACATCTCCCTAAACAAAAATGCCTTTTAAAACCCCCTTTTAAAATGTGAGAGTTATTGGGTTGCTGCTGATTATGCTGATTGGGTTTGATTTTGATTATGTATTTTGTGGTTTTATATTTTGATTTTATTCTGTGAACCACCCTGAGACCTGTGGGTTTAGGGCAGTATATACAATCAATCAATCAATCAATCATGTTTTTATCAGGCACCAGAAAGAGCACAGCGAAGGCGCCTGCCTGATATCAAGAAGCAGGGAGTCCCAAAGTGAGGGCGCTGACACATTAAGAGATGGATTTCTTACAAATGCAGAACAGGTTTTGCGTGGTACCCGAGGCAGGCTTCCTATCCCTGTAGTAAATACATTTTCTCAGCCTGGGGCCTTCCAGATGTTCTGGACCCCAACTTGGATCCACCTGAGCCAGCATGGCCAATGGTCAGGGATGATGTAGAGTTGGGATATAGAAAACATCTGGATGGCAGGCAGGCTGATGAAGAAAGCTGGTTTACTGTACTGTAGGGGTAGAGAAGCTTCTTCCAGAGTAAGGGCCACATGGCATGGTGGGCGGGGCCAGGAGCAAATGTGGGCGGAGCAACACATGTAAATATTAATTTTCTCAGGTGGGTTAGTTTATAAACTCGCACACCACTTTCTATCCTCCCTCCAGGCTAGCAAGAGGTGGGATCAGAGTTCAAGGAGCCAGTGTGGTGTACTGGTTAGTGTCTCAGACTAGAACCTGGGAGACCAGGGTTCAAATCCCCACTCGGCCATGAAGCTCATTGGGTGACGTTGGGCCCGTGGCTCTCAGCCTAACCTCCCTCACAGGGTTGTTGTGAGGATTAAATGAGGAGGGGTGAACCATGTACACCCCCTTGAGCTCCTTGCAAGAAAAAGAAGGGATATAAATGCAATAAATAATAATATTCCAGCCAGGCCTAAAACACCTGAGGGGGACATGAAGCAGGGGCCAGGGAATAGCACGGCCTTGGGAAAGGCCCCCAAGGGCCAGAAAAGGGGGCTCAAGGGCCACATGGCCCCACACTTTCATTTCGAAAACAACACCCACCTCGTCCTCAGGATAGTGGCAATCCAGGACAAGCGTCTGCTTGGTGTCGTCTTTGGTGACTTCTACAACGAAGTTTGGGGTCGACGTGAGCTCAGGCTAGAGAAGAGAAACAAACACCTGTGTGGGCCTCGGAAATAACAGTGGCCGAAGGATGCTCTGCTAGCAAGAGCAAGAAGGGAGGTCATGGCTGCTGCTACTCTGGACACGACCCACCCAATAGTGGGATAGGAGAGATGGGGGAAAAATTCACACATGGCAACCAACACGTCCCTTTGGTTTCAGATAGTAAGTGGGCAGACGCCCTGGGCACATATTTTCACAGCCCTCTAGCAGCTATGGTGGCTCATTTACCAGAAACGATTTAGCGTTAACTCTGGTGCCTCCCTTGGAAAAGGATTCTTCCTCGCTTACCTCTTGCTCATCTGGCTTCTGCCCTTCCTGAGCCTCGTCGAAACTCGGTGGGATGCTGTTGTTAATGTTGAACGAAACGGTGACCCTGCAAGACAGTAGACCCGAAATCAGCAAGCAGAGATCAAGACAAAGCAGCCCAGTGCTTTACTCCACATCCTGGGAAGCTTTGGGCCTCCAGAAGCCACTGAACTACAACTCCCATCAGCCCCAGCAAGTGTGGCCAAGGACAATGGGAGTTGCAGCTCAGCTTCTGGGTTCCGGAGGCATAACTGTACCCCACCCCCAGCTGTCCTTTTTAGGCCCTCTGTGAAAATTCCTTGCACGCTTACGTTTCACCAGCTACCTTCCGCACTAGCTTGGCCTCTGTGCCGTGCACGTCCAGCTCCCACCCTCCGGACATCTTGGGGAGGGACTTGTGCTTCTGGATTTTCTTCTCTTCTTTGATTTCATCCGTGAGGAACTCTGCAAAAGCTTTGTCACCTGCAGGTTGGGGGGGGGGGAGATAACAGCCATTAAGAAAGGAATCTGCAGTGCTGTTTAATAATTTTGGCAGCGCCATCGGATCTGCGCTCCAAAGAGCTTGAAGTATAACATTTTGACAGCGGGCATGAATGCTGGCAAATGATAGTCCATCTCCTAAAACTGTTAAGGAGCGATTTGGAGGAAATGTTATTATCATTATTAAATGCTGTCACCATCATCATCACCAACATCATTATTATTTCTCGCACATCCAATAAGTAGATACTATTAAGCTGACTAAGGACGTGGGTGGCGCTGTGGGTTAAACCACAGAGCCTCTTGGGCTTGCCGATCAGAAGGTCGGCGGTTCGAATCCCTGCGATGGGGTGAGCTCCCGTTGCTCAGTCCCTTCTCCTGCCAACCCAGCAGTTTGAAAGCACGTCAAAGTGCAAGTAGATAAATAGGTACCACTCCGGCGGGAAGGTAAACGGAGTTTCCGTGTGCTGCTCTGGTTTGCCAGAAGCGGCTCAGTCATGCTGGCCACATGACCCGGAAGCTGTACGCCGGCTCCCTTGGCCAAGAAAGCGAGATGAGTGCCGCAACCCCAGAGTTGGTCACGACTGGACCTAATGGTCAGGGGTCCCTTTACCTTTATTAAGCTGACTGTATATGCACACACTATTTGAATCTTTGAGTTTACATGTTTACAAGTACCCAACAGCACTTATTATGCAAACAAAACTTCCAAGCTAAAAAAAACAAAAACTTTACTGTTTTTGTACAACCCTACAAACCTGCTAAGCATTTACTCAAATCCCCATTTTTCAACTGGACTTATTTCCATGAATATTGGGTTGCATCCAACACAATCAGAGCAATCTCACTGAAATCAAAGGCCATGACTAATAGTGGGTCTATTCTGAGGAAGCCTGACATGGGATCCATCTAAGCCATGACTGTAGGCGCTTTTAAGAACTATTACTAGAGATGCAGTGAGGCCCAAGTCCTCTGCATGTTTACCCGGGAGTAAGTCCCCCTGAACTAAACGAGGCTTACCTTTTGAGTAAGCATTTATGGAATTGAACTGCCAGATTTTCTTTTGGAGCTAGGAAACACGTGCTCCTTCCCTTCCTGCCTGACCCTATTCAGGTCTCTGCCCTCAAACATCTTCCCAGCTCCTGATCCTTTTATCAAATTAGGTAATTTAAAGGCTTGCAGAGAGCCAATGGTTAGTGTGGGATTGGGAAGACCCCATGGCTCCGCCATGCAACTCAAGGGTGTGACCTTGGGGCCAGTTACTGCCTCTCAGTCTAATCTCCTTGGGGTGTTGTGGGGAATAAATGCGGAGGGAGAAAACCACAGACCTTGAGCTCCTGGGAGAAAAAATGTGGGATGGAAATTCAGTAACCGCTCAATCCCGCTTGGGGGTGGATTAGTAAGAACTCATATCCGTAATTATTACTATTTTTTTTTCAAAGCATGCCTCCCCCTGGGCGTAAGCTCCTCTTGGATGGCAGGCACACGTTTACTCGCGAGCAACCCGATGCCGAGGGGGATTCCTCGAGAGCAAGCGCGCCTTGGCTCGCAGCCCAGCCCCCAAGCACTTTTCCCTGGACAAAAGCTCGCTAGGAGGAGGATCGCGGCCGTCTTTTTCCTCGGACGCGATCCCTAGCGGGGCTTCCTCGCGAGTAAGCGCCGCCCGGAGCCCTGCGTTCCTTGCGAGCGATCTTCTTCCCCCTTCCCCTGCCCTCCGCGCGTAGCTCACCATCGGTGTGGAGGCCGCCGCAGGCGCAGGAGACGGAAGGCGAGCCTGGCCGGAGGAGGAGGCGGCTGGGGCCTTGGCCGGCGCCGCGCAGCACCCACAGCGAGCGGGTGAAGGGCCGGGAGACGGCGGAAGCGAAGGCGAAGGCCGGGCCGGGAGGCGCCGCCGAGCTGTGCTGCAAGGAGAGCAGCGGCCGGGGCTGGATCGGGCGGCGCGCCACGGCGGAGAGGGCGGCGGAGCGCAGGGCGCGAGCGAGCAGCATGGTGGCTGGGGATCGAGGGAGTCGGACACACGTGGGGAGAGACGGGCCGGAAGGGAAGGAAGGGCCAAGCGGGGGAAATCCTGACCCGCCTCTTTCCCCCCCTCCCGCCTGCTCTGCTTAAAGGCACCGCGGCGCGCAAGGCAACGTCTCCAAGCGAGCTCTCCAAAGCGCGCGGGCCTCTCTGAGCGCTTTGCGCATTGAAAAGTGAGAGAGGAGAACCTTCTCGCCAGTGCCAGATACCCAGATAGGCAGGGAAGGCACCGTCCTAAGGGCCCTGCAACCACGGCTCAAAATAATATAGATTTGATGCCGAAATCAGGGCCGCATTTAGGTTTGATGAGGCCCTAAGCTACTGAAGGGAATGGGGCCCTTTATATGTCCAGCTGTCCTTTGTCAGCAACAAATTGTCGCTGGTTTTTTGTGTTGAATATATGCTCTATGGTAATTTATGGACCTAAAAGGTATCTAAAGCCATTTGCACATAACAAAATGTGTATTTTATCAAAGTAATTGTTGAACTGATATACAATTAAGAAGAAGTATATTAATAGTGAAATACAATTAAGAAGAAGTATGTTTGGGGGGCCGAGACAGTGGGGCCCTAAGCTATAGCTTGTTTAGCTTTTATGTAAATCTGGTGCTGCTCGAAATATAATTACAATCGAGGATTAGGAAATGATCTGTGAGATTTCAACTGCCATGGGGCCTCCATAGGGCACTGCCCCTAGCGCAGCATCCTGCTCTCTCAGCGGCCAGCCAGATAGATAAATGCCTGTGGGAAACTGTGAGCAGAGCCTTCTCCTCTCCTGTGATTTCCAGCAACTGGCACTCAGAAGCTTTGCTTCCTCCGTCTGCAGAGGTAGAGGATGGCCATCATGGCAGGCCAGTAGCCATCAACAGCCTTGTCCTCCATGAATTTGCCTGGCCTTATTTTACAGCCATCCAAGTTGGTGGCCATCGCTGCCTCCTGAGGGAAGGGAGTTCCGTAGTTTACGCATTGTGTGAGGAAGTCCTTGTTGTTACCTGTCCTGAATCTTCCAGCGTGTGGCTTCCTTGAATGCCCACAAGTTCCAGTGACATGGGAAAGGGAGACAAACTTCCCTCTGTCCACTTTCTCCATGCCATGAAGCTTTATCAACTTGCCTTTTCTCGGTCTTGCCTTTTCTCTAAACTTTAAAGTCCCAATCATTGCTACCTTTCCTCGTGGGGAGTCACTCCATCCTTTCATAATTTTGGTTGCCCTTTTCTGAACCTTTTCCAACTCTCCAATGGATTTTTAGAGTCAAGGTGACCAGAACCCCATTAGCTAAAGTGGTACCTCAGGTTAAGAACCTAATTTGTTCTGGAGGTCCGTTCTTAACCTGAAACTGTTCTTAACCTGAGGTACCACTTTAGCTAATGGGGCCTACTGCTGCACGATTTCTGTTCTCATCCTGAAGCAAAGTTCTTAACCCAAGGAACTATTTCTGGGTTAGTGGAGTCTGTAACCTGAAGTGTCTGTAAAATGAAGCATCTGTAACCCAAAGTACCACTGTATTCCAAATGTGGTCCTCACACTATAGATTTGTGTAAAAACTGGTATGTTTCAGTTCCTTCCCTAACGGCACTCAGCATGAAATTTGTTTCACAGCTGCCACACACCTCCAAGGTCTTGTCTCTGGTCAGTCACCATCAAGTCAGAGCCCACGAGCATAAATGTGAAGCTAGGATTTCTTTGCCTTGACATGCATCACTTTACACTTGTTTGATGTTTGCCCTGATCAGTAATTGTGGGTCTTTTATATATTTCAGGACAGTTACTTTATGCATTTGTTTACTTTGGGAATTGCTTTGAGTGATGATGTCGTTTTAGTTGCTGTTCTCTTCTTCACTCTGCTTGAGGCAGGGTGATTCATAAATGCGATCAACCTATCATACGATGCAAATACGATTGGGAAAAAATCAATGCAAACAACCACAAAAAACCCACTTCCAGTGCAAAAACTAGTATTTAAAACTACTAAACCCCAGGATTCATTGCATCGTTGACCACAGAAATGGTGTTAGAGCAAGTCCCCTTATCTGCAACCAGCATGAATTCAGGTGGCTGGAGGAATCGGCCTCTTTTCTACCAGATGCTCACTTGCCTTCATGGGATTTCTTGTCCCTGATGGTGACCAGGCTAGTCATTAACCGGATGACTGGTCTCACCTTTTGTACAGGGGAGCGCTGCTGAAATGAATTGGGAAAGAAGAGTTTTCTCTCTTTGTCAGCTATCTAGTGGCATTTTGGCAGGTCTCCAGCCTTCCCCCAGAGGGACATCTTCCTTCTCCATTACGCAGCTCAGGTGCTTTTCCCCAGAGGAGTCAACCTACTGGCAAAACAGACTGTGTTGGTATCTCCCTTGTTCTCACAATAAGAGGTTCTCTCCCCACTGCCCTGTAACTCTTAATATGTGCGTTGCAGCTGTCAACAACACAAGCAAGATGTGGAGTTTGAAGATGGGGCACTTCCTAGTCCTTATGACAACCACAGGATTATCTCCTCTGATTGGCAAGTGGCTGGGGGCTGATGGGAATTGTGGTCCAAAACAGCTGGAGGTTCACCAGCATGGCAAAAGTTGCTATCAATCAAGGGTTAGGGGCTTTTAGTTCAGAGGGTGACGCTGCCAGTTTTGAGTAGCTGTTATCTTTCTCCTCCCTGAAATTAAGCACAGAACAACTAGTGCTACCTACCGTGGTGTAAAAGTGCGCAAAAGGAACTTCCAAGCTAAACCAGAAGTGGGGGACTTCAGGCCCGGAAGAGGGCAAATTAAGTCTTTCATATTTCTCTCTGGCTCTTGGGACTCTCACTAGGCCACGCCCCTCTTTGGCCTTGCACCGCCCCCTCCTCAGTCCTTTTGCCTGGCTGGGATGTGTCCTTGACTGCAGTAACACCTTTTCCTTGCCCTGACGGATGGGTGTTTGTGTGCCTGGATTTTGCAAGGCTGGAACATAGCCTGCTGCACAAAGGTAGGAGTCCCAGCTGTTGTCTTGCCTCTGACCCTGCAGGTTTGCCCAGGGAGGGATGTGTCCCTCAGACTGGAAAAGATTCTCCACCCCTGAGATGAGCAATGGCGAATGAGGGAAAGAGTAAAATTAGCATCTCATATCTAAAAAGAAGTGTGCTTTGAAAGACTGCTCTCCCCTTGCAAAACGATTCATGTTACTGTGACACCAAAATGCGAAACCACAGGGTTGACAAAGTCTGTTTCAAGGCCATTTTCAAATAAAGAGAACTGCTTTCTTTGGGTACAAACCTCTTTTCCAATTTACTGAGCTCCAAGCTCTTCTGTCCTCCCTCGGATAAGAGGACACGGATGCCCTAAGACATACATTATGGCACAATAATAGAAGGATCGTTTGGAATGAAACTTCAGTCACCCAGTTGCTGCTGAGGCACAGATGCAGATGCAGTTGGCACAATGTACCTGCGCAAGGCTCCTTTTGAAAGAGACTTTACAGGAAGCACTTGCTCACAAGTGGATGCAGATGCGCGAGGTCCAGCCACTTGGGAAGCCATTCTCTGATCAGTGGGGAAAGTCTCAGATCCCTGTGCGTTCAGTCCCCCCCCCCCCCAAATCCCACTTCCCCAAATTCTTTGGCCAGGGTGGCTAACCCACAGCTCTCAGTCCATTTTCTTCCCATCCCGCTTAAGACCCCACTAGTTTTGGCAATTCAGCAAAAAGAGAAATAAAAATAATGTAGACGCAATGCTGGGGGTGGGCAGAGAGGCTTATATCTCTCCACTCAATTGTCGGGTTGATAAGTCTGATGAGCAGGGAGGAAACAGGAACCCCTCCTCCCAAAGTGATCTGCACTGTTCAACCGAGGAGGGAGGGCTGCGTGCCTGTGCGTGCATGTATCCGATACAGGTGTGCATGCAAAAATGCGGCCTGGTGGCATCTGCCACTGGCATGCAGCCCCGGAGTTGGCCGAGAACAAATACTGCTCAGGCCAATGAAGGTTCGGTGGGTAGGATTTCCTTCCCTTGTCCCCGGGTCAGTTCTTGGGTGCTCTGAGCTTCCGGCGGAAGTATTCGGGCGCTGCGTCGTAAAGCCAGTCAGCGTCGACCACGCACAGGTCCCTCATGTAGCACTTGTTGGTGTGGAGCAGCTCATTGTAGGTGACGCAGGCCGGCTTGCAGTGGAAGAGGACGGAGGAGGGGTGGATGGCCACCAGCTGGTGCATGTCGGTCGTGGCGTAGGTGCCGTCCGCCTGCAGCTCGGCTGTGTTCATGAAGAGGCTGTGCGCCAGGCAGCGGCGGATGTTCCCTGTGTCGGATCGGGAGGATTCCAGCGGTATGGAAAGCTGGGCGGTAAAGCGCAAAACAGAAACACAACAGGATGAGGACAGCACAGAGTTTAAAAACCATCCCTTCCAGGCACTCTGTAATGAACAGGGGGACGCACCACCATCTTCACAGATTCAATTGCTGCCTGGCAAATTGAACAGCATCCTATAATTACTTTTACCAGCCCAAGTTTGAACCGCAAAGCTGCATAGCAAACCTAAGCCCACAGCACCTTCCCTTGTGTTTCCTCCTGTGTGAGATCCCTTTCTGGGTTCCACCACTGCCTGAAGCAAGGCTGCCAGATCGCTATTATTTTGGTTGTGCCATGCTGCTGTGGCTGATGGGAGTTCTAGTCGAAAACACCGGTTGGCAAATCCTGTCAAGGACTATTATTCTTGTATGATTCAGATTTGTTTCAATACTAACTGGAGGAGTTGCGTCTTCTTTTGTTCTCTTTGCACTTTTATTGCTTCCCTCCCCTTTTTGTCCCACCCCTGGCTGGCATCTAAAATAACAACTTGGCTCTCATTAAAAAGGGTACATGCTGAACCATTTTGAAGCCTCCTTATAGTTACCTTGATACAAATGTCCCTGAGCTGAGCTCTGACGTCTGAGACCAGCATCATATTCCTGCTATTCACAAAGTTTTCTTTGCACCATTCCTGAGGTAAAGGAGAAAGTGCGAGAGGAGAAATTAGAAGGCTAACTGCTCGGGTCAGGCGTTAGCTCCATATACCTCACTTTGCAACTTTCATACACGAATGAACACACATTGTATCTACCTACTGACAGACAGACAGCTGTGTACACTAGTAGTAGCATTAAGAACATTGAGCGGTGCTCCCCCAACAACAAAATCCAGTAAGAAGCCAGAGATAAGTCACTAAATAATAATACTTAAAAAAAGAAAGCAAGGAAATTAATGTTTTCCTGCACTTGACGCCTAGCCACAGATACCAAAGACTGAATGTTGGCTACCTGGTACTGAAGGAAGTGCATGCTCAGAGGTAATCTTGATTTTAAAAATATATATAGTTGCAGGATCCTTGAGAGACAAGTACTTTGCTCTGACTTTCTGAACTTGCTTGCTCTCCTCTTCCCTCCCCATTTCTTTTTCCTTTTGTGCTGTCCCTGCCTGCAGGCTCACAATCTCATCCTCTAATATCTGTACAGTGCTTATAAAACTTTAAGCACTTTTATGAGTTCAACAACATCAAATAATTACTTAATGGCACCTGTCATTACTTAATGTCTGCCATTACACGTATAAGGGAAGCATCAGTGACTCTTAATGGATTTCTTTTTTCAAAACGTTCTGTTTAAAATGACTGCTCTGAACACGTAGGAATTAAGTATCAAAGCATCCTTGTCAGAACAGAGGTCAGGAAGCCCCCTGCAAATTAAGTGTTACAGAAGATGGGATTTTAAGAAGGAGCACCCAAAACCTGCCCAGTCAAACCTGCCCTGAGCACTTACCCGATTGCCACTGATGTTTTTGAAAGCTCGATAGATGTTCAGCAGCGTGATGTGATCCCCTTCACTCGAAATGAATTTCTTCCGGACGGCTTGTACTTCATCCCGCCGCGAAGGGGGGTTGTAGAGGACACTGTCCACGGAGAGCAGGGAGACAATGGTGAGGATCTCCTCTGTGCAGTGGAACTTGGGGGCCATCAGGATGGTCTGCCAAACACAGGTAGAAAGAGGTTGCTTTTAAAAATGATGAGATTCAGCAAGCGAGCCAATCGCCTGGCAAGGAGCAATTGTATAGGATGCCAAGCTGGAAGGTTATAGGTCAAGTATGGGAAGAGCCACACCGTGGAAGTGATAAACTTGTGACTGGCCTGGACCATTTCAGATTGCAGGTGCAATCTAGCATGACATAATTTCTATTTAAAGAATATGTTTCTGCACATAGACGAGCAGACTTCTTCCTGATACACCATTTTCCTGTATGCTGGGAATTCTTCTAAGCCTAAGATGGAAAAGCCCAGACACAGCAGGGTCGCCACTTCTGTGACAGCTAAGACTGGGCACTGCTAGGCAGTATTGTGGCTTGTGGAGTTCAGAAGGGGTTTCCAGGAGATGAAATCCTACCACAGCTACAGATTTGCTACATGTACATATGGCGATGGCACAGACCACCAGCTCAGGAGTGGCACCTACCCTACCTCCCAGGCTGGATACCTGGGCTCAAACACCAACTCCTTCCTTTCCACATAGTACTGGACTCACTAGGGGAGCGGAACCAAAGGCAGTTATCACTTTCTCAACCGTCAAGAAGGCAGAAAAGCAAAACAGAGGAAGACGTGGCTGTGTTTTTCTTCTGTTTTGCTAGTGAAGTTGAAGAGCAAGAAAACAGAAGCAAGCAGAAGGATCTAATTTGTCTCGCGGGAAACAAAACACAGGTGACTTCCTTACTTTGGAGAACTTGGGCTCCAGAGGAAATGCCGCCATCTTCCTTCCCAGGGGGGTGAGAATCAGCTGGTCGTCTTTCCTTTCCACTGCGCCAAGGAGGGCCAGTTGCTCCACGGCCGCCTGGAGCGCTTCTGTCAAGACAAAGGAGATGGGGGTGAGGCTGACACAGCTGGTCACAAGCCAAAGGTATCAGAAGTTGCATAAGAACATAAGAGGAGCCTGCTGGATCAGGCCAATGGGCCATCCAGTCTAGCATCTTGTTCTCACAGAGGCCAACCAGATGCCTGTGGGAAACGCACAAGCAGGACCCAGGCACAAGAGCCCTGTCCCCACCTGTGCAAGGGAACCCAGCTCAGCGTGCACAGCAATCCGACAGCAGTATATAGATAATCACTACATACAATTAGCCACTAGAAGCAGGCACGTTCCTCAGGTTAGCTCTAGACTTTGTGTAACTGCTTTGCTGACTATAGATCAGGGATCGGCAACGTGCGGCCCATGAAGACCGTTTTACCAGCCCCCGAGCCACCCACTCAGTGAGTCCCCTGCCTGCTGCGCTAAACCGGCACAGCGCGGTGCGGGGACTCGCCGAGCAGCGCCAGAAATCGTGTCTATGCACGCGCAGATACCGGAAATCGTGTCTGCGCATGTCCACACGCTGAAAACGCTTCTGTGCAGGTGCTATTTTCAGCGTCTGGGCCTGTGCCAATGCAATTTTCAGCGCCGCAGACATGCACAGACGTGATTTCCAGCAATGCACTGCGCCACTATGGCCCACAGACAATCTCCATGGGAGTGATCCAGCCCATGGCTGGTAAACCTTGCCGACCCCTGGTATAGATAGAATAACATTGAACAGCTTGAGTTACCTGGAGATGGTTTTGACATGAAGTCAAAGGTGAGGACGTTCGGGATTCTCAGAGCCAGGAGGTGGAGCATCACACCAGCTAGGTTACACCTGTGGAAGGAGAGCCATCTCACAAACAGCCTGAACTTTTGCTGAAGCAAGTGAGCCCACCCTACCCAAATTGCACTTAGTGGCTCCTTCTAAGCCTCAACCACCTTGTTTTAAAATATCATTTTAAAGTCTGATTTTATGTTTTTATGCTGTAATGAACCGTGATGATACACTTTTATTATACAGCAGCAAATAAATATTTGTATATATTTTTTTTAAAATGAGTTATATATTTCCTTTTACTGGCAGCTTCCTTGAGTCCCTCGCTGTGATGCAAATTCTTTTTTTGTGGCCTCCCATATATATATAATTGAACACTCCCACATCTCCTCTGCTGTGATTCTGATACCAAACAGGACTGACTCTTGCCCTGCCCCTGGAGTACCTGACATCACCCAGTGATGGCGGCTGATTGGCAGGTGGGTGTGCCTTCGGGGAAACAATCTCATGGGCCGAGTGGGAGCCCCTTGGAGTCCAAGATTGGCCTGTGGGCTCAAAGTTCCCCACCCAGCTTCCTCTCTTATGAACCTGGGATGATCCAATGCAACTGTTTTGCATGAGATTCAGGACGGACCAGAAGAGGGAGCACTTCTCCACTCAATGTGAAATTTACTTCACAGAGCAGTGAACACTTCTCTACGGGAAGAGCAGCCTCACCTTTGGATCTCTGGTATCGTCATTTTGTCAAACTTCTCAAACTCATCTTCGGTGTAGAGGCGGTAGCAAAGCCCACTGTCTTCTCGCCCGGCCCGGCCTGCCCGCTGCCAAGCCTGGGCCTTTGACACCCGCTGGACCGCCAGCACTTCCAAGCCACTTTCTGGGAGGAGCAGAAAACACCCACCATTAACCAGATCATTTATCATGGAGCAAATTAGGCTTCCTGTGGCTCCAGAGGAAAGGAACCAAACCAAGAGGCTAAAATCACAAGGTGGTTTTGACTAAACAGAACTGGCACTATTACAAGCACTGCAAAATATCTGTTGTGCATTTGTAAGAAATCAATCTTTTAGCATGGCAGCACCTACACTTTGGAACTCTCAGCCTATTGACATCTATTTCATTGTTCTCTTTGCTGAGCCCACTAAAAACATTTTTGTTTGGACAAATCTAATGTTATTGTGTGTTTTAATTTGGTTTTAGTTTATTGCTGATTTTAGTTTTTTAAAAATGTTTTAAGGAGTTGTTTTTAACTGTTTTTACCGATACTTTTATTGTTTTACTCCATGTAAACCACTTTGAGGGGTTTTTTTAAAAGTGAAGTAGTGTGTGTATCTTCTGAAATATAATAAATAAATAAGCATCAGCCAGAGCCTTTGACTATAGCAAAGTATGCCTTAGAAGGTGGTGGACTTCAGGAGTATCTAAGCAGAGGCTGCCTCACCACCAATCTGGGATGCTGGAGATTTCGTTGCACTGATAGGAAGTTGGACTTTGGAGCTAAACTTCCTTTCCAACTCTAGAATTCTACGAAGCAGGAACTCCCTTACAGGAGAGACCAGCAGCCATTAATGAACAGATACGGCCCTCAAGGATTTAACTTGACTTATGTCTACTTAGGAGCTATCAACGGTTTTCCAGTTTTGTTGCTCAGTTGGTTTGACATCTGGCCTGGTGCACATATGCAGCAGAATGAGGTGAGAATAAAACAGTGGAACTGTGAATGTTTATACCATTTCATGCTGCAGGCAGGGGGTGCTGTGCCAGAAGAAAACTAGCCCAGCTTCCATTGGGCTAGAATAGGAGTGGGGAACCTCTGGCTATACCTTGATCTTAGCCTGACAGGAGGGTCAAATATGGCCTGCGAGGCCATTTTTTCAAAACCACACTCACCTGTCAACAGGGTGATGTCAGCTGATGTTGTGTTGTCAGCTGATATTGGTGACTGGCCCGGGATGATGGGAGTTGTAGTTCAGTAACCTCTGGAGGGCCAAAGGCTCCCCACACCTGGTTTAGATGCTTCTTAGCTAGACTGACCAATGGTCTGACTCACAACTAGCCAGCTTCCTGTGTTCCCAGGACCCTCTACCTCAGCTAGTCTCTCAACTCTATCTCCTGGCATGACTCTGTCCAATACACACATACCGGGACTATACTTCTTCGCTTTAACCATGCCTGTGTCCACAACATATTTAATGCCTGCAATGGTGATGGAGGTCTCAGCAATGTTGGTAGAAAGAACTACTTTGCGATAACCCTGGGAGAGAAGAAGAAGAAAGCCTTATCAGTGTTCATTCTAAGTTTGTACCTTGCTGTAAAAGTATGTTTTTAAAAGGTTCAAGCCATCTCCTCAAAATGAAAAGATGAAAGCGTTAAAGACAGGCAAGAAATAAACTATCAAAAACAACAAAGCAGGAGTAATTCCATCAGAGGCCCTCCTTCAAGTTGCCCTGTTTGTTACTGGATATCCTGGAGGGGGGCTTTTCAGCTGTGGGAGCCACCAGCTCAGGAATAGCCTTCTGGGAAAGGTGTCATGAGCCCCAGGGAGATGTCTTGGAGGGGCTGGTTAGAGCAGGATGAGGGATGGGAGGAGTTGCCCACAGGCAACCTGGGGAGGGACCGAAAATGGCTTCAGGGCCAAGAGAGAGAATGGGCCTACCCAGGGAGGAATCAACAGAACAGGATTTGGATCCTAGGTAAAGATAAAGGGACCCCTGACCATTAGGTCCAGTCGTGACCGACTCTGGGGTTGCGGCGTTCATCTCGCTTTATTGGCCAAGGGAGCCGGCGTACAGCTTCCAGGTCATGTGGCCAGCATGACTAAGCCGCTTCTGGCGAACCAGAGCAGCGCACGGAAACGCCGTTTACCTTCCCGCCGGAGCGGTACCTACCTATCTACTTGCACTTTGATGTGCTTTTGAACTGCTAGGTTGGCAGGAGCAGGGACCGAGCAACGGGAGCTCACCCCGTCGTGGGGATTCGAACCGCCGACCTTCTGATCGGCAAGTCCTAGGCTCTGTGGTTTAACCCACAGCGCCACCCACATCCCATGAAGACGCCAGACAAACCTCCCTGGGGAGACCTAGTGATCACCACCAACCTGGGTGGCTGTAAAAGAGGATTAGACTTAACTCATGGAAGATAAGCTTATCAGTGGCCAATGGCCATGAAGACAATGTTTGGCCTCCACTGTCAGAGCCAGTGAATACCAGCTGCAGGAAATCACAAGTGGAGAGAGCACTGTTATACTCAGGTTCTGCTTGTGGGTTTTGCAGAGACATCTGGCTGGCCCCTGTGAGAACAGGATGCTGGACTAGATGGACCTCCTTTGGCCTGATCCAGCAGGGCTCTTCTTGGGTTTTTACGAACTTTTGTCTATTTTGGATGTTACAGGGAAACAGTCCATCTTGAGCAGTTTAGTAGGTTTTTTTTTAAAAAAAGAAAGCATCCGAGTAATCAAACCACTTCTGCCATCAATTACAGTGGTACCTCTGGTTACGTACTTAATTCATTCCAGAGGTCCGTTCTTAACCTGAAACTGTTCTTAACCTGAAGCACCACTTTAGCTAATGGGGCCTCCTGCTCCTGCCGCACGATTTCTGTTCTCATCCTGAAGCAAAGTTCTTAACCTGAAGCACTATTTCTGGGTTAGCGGAGTCTGTAACCTGAAGCGTATGTGTCAGGGGTTTAGGAGCAGAGGCAAGGGCAAGGGAGGAAACAGAGAGCGAAGGGGAGGAGGCAGAAGAAAAGATGAGTGATGACGACGAGCCGAGATCTCCGAGTCTTTCCAGTGAATCAGAGGATTCACAGAAAGGAGCACCAGTGGCCAGGGCAAGGGGGGAGTCTAGGGGGGCACCCCAGGAAGATAGAGCCAGAGGGGACTCAGAGGAGAGCAGTTGGAAATCGGGACCAGCGTCACCGCCAGAGAGCAGGGAAGAGGAAGGGAGCCAGGGGGCAAGCGCTGGCAGCTCACCACAGGAGGGAGGGCATGAGTCAGGAGTGGCCACACCTCCATCGGGGAGCGAAGAAACGGTTAAGAGGAAAGTGGAAGGTTGGGCGCGCGCGCCAAGTTCAAATGCAGAGGAAGGCGGCGCAGTAAGCAGCCCGGAAAGGGAGCCAGGTCCTAAAGCCCGGCGCAAGGAGGCAGGAGGGTCCGGGTCAGCGTCAGAAGAATCCCGGAAGGAAGAAGCCCCGGGGGGTAGAGGGACCCAGAGGAGGACAGTCAGGCGGAAAAGGTGGAGCAGGGCTAGGATATTAAGTTGGTGCGCACGGGGCGGAGACTCAGACGGAGCTTCGTCGATCTAGCTACTAGACGTAGAGTTGCGCGCAGCAGCGTGAGAATGGAAACTGTAATTCAATAAAGACTTTTACTTAATGATCGCTGGCTAGCGTGATCCTCTGTGAGCTAGGATCTTCAAGCAGCTCTGACAGTAAGCTCCGTCTCACAAATTGTGGGCAGCCCCGAGGAGGGGAGAGAAACAGGTGCCTACTAGTGAGCTCACGAACAGGCTGAGCAGCAGATAGAGGAACTCAGAAAAGCAGTGGCACAACTGAATGCCGAGGCTCTCGCATCCAGGAAGAGAGAGGAGGAGGCAGCTGCCGCCTGCAGGGATCTCCAGGTCAGGTTAGACGTGCTGACGAAGCAGACACCCCGGCAGGAGGGAATTGGGTTGGCGAGACGAACAGGCGGGCTGGTCTCTCACTTCGATGGGAACCTGCAACAGTATCCCAACTTTAGAGCAGACGTACTGTGCGCACTGCAACTGCTGCATAAAGACTTTAGAGATGAGCAAGAGAGAGTGGGATTCATCATGTCCCATTTGCATGGGGATGCTAAAGCATGGCTACGCAATTTATGGAGAGATAAGGATCCGGCGCTCCAGAATGCAGATGCCTTTATTAAAGCGATGGATGGGTGTTTTTTATCAAGTATTGACGTGGATCTTGCCCGGAAGGAGGTGCATGGGCTAAGACAAGGGAGGGCCAGCGTCAGACAGTACCATGCCCGCTTTTTCGCCTTGGTCAGTGCCCTGGAATGGGACAGAGATTCGGCCCCGGTAAGAGACCTCTTTTGGGAGGGGCTGCACAGCTCGATTAAAGATGAGATCGCGAGGGGGGAGAGACCCCGAACCACCCAGGAGGTCGTTCAGAGGGCACTGGCAGTGGGGGTGAGGCTGGAAGAACGTCCGTGGAGCAGGGACGAAGGGCGTGGAGGGCGCGAACCAGCCAGGGGCCCCTCCTTCCTTCCCAGAGAAGCAGCGCGGGCGCAATCCACGCCTCCGCCAGGAGGAGGAGCCGAACCTATGGAGGTTGGAGGTGCAAGGGCTCAGTCAGCAACCAGAGCCCTAGCACCGGCAGCAGTGAAAGCGAAGCCTCCTAGAGGGAACAGGAAGTGTTACGTCTGTGAGGAGCCAGGGCATATGGCGAAAGAGTGTCCCCAGAGGCTCCACAAGCTCACTGCAGCCTCAGCAATGGTGACTGCAGCAACGCAGCAAGGAGGACCACAGCAGGGAAACGAAGCAGTCTGGCTGGAGGAAGAGGCCCTGGGGCCCAGCCAGACGTGTTAGTGACGCAGTCCCCAGAGATTTTACAGCCCGTGAACCCCCTCCCGCCCAAACCAGTGGTGAGGCTCACCGCATCTCTCCAGCTGCCCAATGGAATCACCATGGACGTGCCAATTACCGTCGACTCGGGCAGCAACGCGGACTTTATAGGGCAGGAGTTTGTCGACAAGCACGCTATACAGTTGCTGCCGGCCACACTGCCCCTGCAGGTTGTCACGGTGGATGGCAGGGAGTTGCTAGGGGGGCAAGTGGTGAAGCAGACGCCGCCAATGGCGATGCGACTTGGGAATCACAAAGAAATCATCAGCTTCAATGTCACTCAACTATCGGATACGCCCATTGTATTGGGAATGAGTTGGCTGGACAAGCACAGCCCGACGCTGGCTTGGTACCAGAGGCAGCTGATCTTCGGCTCTTCCTTTTGTGCTGAACACTGCATAGTGCCCCGGCAGGAAGGAGAGGAAGAGGAGTCACAGCTGCTGCTAGGCACGCTGCAAGCGATTCCCCACAAGTACGCAGAATTTTTGGAAGTTTTCTGCGAGAAGGAGGCGGACAGGCTACCCCCTCACAGACCATATGACTGCAAAATTGACCTGCTGCCGGGGGCGGCGCTGCCTAAAGGGAAACTGTATTCCATGTCTGAGGACGAGCTGCAGGAACTCAAAGTGTTCATAGATCATAATTTGGAGCGCGGTTTCATCCGAGAGTCCAAGGCAGCGGGGGGCAGTCCTGTATTCTTTGTTAAAAAGCGAGACACGCCCCAAAAAAGACTGGTCGTGGACTATCGCATTTTAAACAATGGGACCAAGCCGTCGGACTTCCCCATGCCCCGAATCGACGACCTCCTGGCGAAGGTGCGGAAGGGAAAAGTGTTCACCAAGTTAGACCTGCGAGGGGCGTACAACCTCATTCGCATGCGGGAGGGAGATGAGTGGAAGACGGCCATGTTCACGCCACTGGGTACCTACGAATACAGAGTTATGCCTTTTGGATTGCAAAATGGCTCCCACGTTTTTCAAGCTTTCATGCATCACGTGTTGGCGGGACTTCTCTACAAGACGTGCGTCTGTTTCTTAGATGACATCCTGATCTTTTCGGAATCGCAGCAGGAGCATGACAGACACGTCAAGGAAGTGCTGACCAGACTAAAGCAACATAGGCTCTACGCCAAGCTGGAGAAGTGCCAATTTGACGTGACGGAGGTGGATTTTCTGGGCTACAAGTTGTCTGACAAGGGGCTCGCCATGGACAGCGCCAAGGTTCGAGCGGTGTTGGATTGGAAAAGCCCACGCAACCGGAAGCAGGTCCAACGGTTTGTCGGCTTTGCGAACTTCTATCGCAAGTTTATCAAGGGCTTCGCTATGCAGACAGCGGCCATCACAGACACGCTTAGCTCCAAGAAAAAGAAGTTCGTTTGGACAGAGGAGGCGGAGCAGTCCTTTCAGGCACTCAAGCGTCTCTTCGCGTCGGAAGAGCAGCTGCTTCACGTCAACCCCAGCAGGCCGATGAGGGTGGAGACAGACGCCTCGGACAGAGCCGTGGGGGCGGTCCTGCTGCAAAAGGACCAGCAGGGGGTGTGGCGGCCGGGAGCGTTTTACTCCAGGAAGCTCAGCAAGTCCGAGCAGAACTACACCATCTGGGACAGGGAGTTGCTGGCCATTCATGCAGCGTTCAAAGCGTGGAGGCACTTCCTGATCGGCGCCAAGCACACGGTGCAGGTTTGCACGGACCACAAGAATCTGGAGCACTGGCGCACGGCACAGTTCCTAAACCAGAGGCAGATACGTTGGGCTGAGTTTTTTGCGAACTTCGACTTCCGCATAGAGTATGTCCCGGGGGACACTAACATCATGGCGGACGCGCTCTCCCGTAAGCCACAGTATCTGGAGGACGCAACGCCAGCGGCCGCCATGCACATCTTCGCACCAACAGTATGGGCGTGCGCCGCGGCCACCGTGGACCTGGAGGCGGTGCGGCGAGCGTTGCAGGATGACTCCTTCGCGCAAGCAAAGATGGCAGAGGTGCAAAGGGGCAAGGCTGAGGCCGACGGTTTCCAGCTACGAGATGGATTGCTCATCCGTAAAGGGGCCATCTACGTACCGGGAGACGACCTTCGCGCCAAGGTGCTGCAGCAGCTGCACGACGCGCCCACGGCCGGGCACTTTGGCAAGGAGAAGACGGTGGAATTGGTAGCCAGGGATTTCTGGTGGCCTGGAATGAGAGGGGAGGTCGCAGACTACGTGGCGAGGTGTGACACCTGCCAGAGGGCCAAACCAGTGCACAGACCGCCGGCAGGACTGTTGGAACCGCTGCAAACTCCGGTCGAACCTTGGGAAAGGGTGGCTCTGGACTTTGTCACAGATCTGCCCAGCTCGAGGGGCAAGACGGCAGTGCTGGTGGTGGTGGACCTGTTTTCCAAGATGGCACATTTCATTCCGTGTGCGAAGGTGGCCACGGCGGAGCAAACCGCCAAACTGTTCATAGACCACGTGTTCAAGGTTCACGGTCTGCCGCGGTCTATTCTGTCCGACCGCGGGCGGCAGTTCATCTCGAATTTCTGGCAGAAGCTGATGGGCTTCCTAAACGTCAAGATCAACCTGGCGTCGGCGAGACACCCGCAGACCAACGGGCAAGCGGAGCGGGTCAATGCCATCATGCAGCAGTACCTGAGATGCTATGCGAATCAACAGCCTGCGACGTGGGTGGATTACCTGCCGCTTGCCGAGTTCGCCTACAACAACACGAAGCACGTGTCCACGGGGGTCACGCCGTTCTTCGCCAACAACGGGAGGCACCCCAGAACCTTCCCGGGACTGGAAAGAATGGGGGAGGGGGAGCCGCAGACAGCAGATGCGTTCGCGTCGGAGCTGCAGGAAGTCCACGATCAGCTGAGGCGCCACCTGGAGCTGGCCAAACACGCATACAAGGTACAAGCGGACAGGCACAGAAGGGTTGGCGAAGAGCTCCACGTGGGAGACTGGGTCTGGTTAGCAGCCCACGCAGTGCCGGCCAGGTCGTTGGCCAAGAAGAAACTAGGGCATAAACAACTGGGGCCCTACCAAGTCGAAGAGCAGGTCAACCCGGTAGCTTTCAGACTGGCACTTCCGGAGGGTTCCAGAATGCATCCGGTGTTCCACAGATCGGTGCTCACTCCCTACAAGGCACCGCACAGGTTCCAGGAACCCGGAACGGCGCCGAGTCCGGTCAGAGACAGAACGGGGCACGCGGGAGTGGCACAGAAGGAGCGCATCAATGACGTCACGGAGATTTTGGACTCCAGATGGGGGGAAGAGGGGGTAGAATACTTTCTCGCCAAGGAGGGCACCCCGGCCAGTGCGAACAGCTGGGTGCCGGGCTACGCCTTGGACGAACCTCTACTCAAAGACGAGTTTCATGCCCTCTTCCCACATAGACCTATGCCAGCAGACTTTTTCGACGACTGGCTTTTCACGCCCACGCTTTCGGCCAGCACTTTCCGGGGGTTCGACTCGGACGAGGACCCGACACAAGACGTCCGTTCCCCGGAGGGGTCACCCTCGGGATCTGCATCAGAACCCTCGTATTGGTGGGACGATAGACCAGAGGAGCAGTTCCGCAGAAGGTGGCTGGAAGGCCCAGGACGAGCAACGCCGCCAGGAGGAAGTGAGGGAGAGACGGACATGGACGTTTTCGGGGACGACCCTGGTTTCGAGCACGGCGGCACAGAGATGGAAGCGGAGGTGACCGTCGTCGACGAGAGCAGGGACGGAGACCCGCGAGACTTCAGATGGAGGCCCGCCACGGGAAGCGAACGATATCCGACGTTCGTCCCTTTGCAACAGCAGACCCCAGCTCCAGCACCGGAAGGAGGGGAGGGGGGAATGGGGGGCTTCGAGGGGGGGATGGATGTCAGGGGTTTAGGAGCAGAGGCAAGGGCAAGGGAGGAAACAGAGAGCGAAGGGGAGGAGGCAGAAGAAAAGATGAGTGATGACGACGAGCCGAGATCTCCGAGTCTTTCCAGTGAATCAGAGGATTCACAGAAAGGAGCACCAGTGGCCAGGGCAAGGGGGGAGTCTAGGGGGGCACCCCAGGAAGATAGAGCCAGAGGGGACTCAGAGGAGAGCAGTTGGAAATCGGGACCAGCGTCACCGCCAGAGAGCAGGGAAGAGGAAGGGAGCCAGGGGGCAAGCGCTGGCAGCTCACCACAGGAGGGAGGGCATGAGTCAGGAGTGGCCACACCTCCATCGGGGAGCGAAGAAACGGTTAAGAGGAAAGTGGAAGGTTGGGCGCGCGCGCCAAGTTCAAATGCAGAGGAAGGCGGCGCAGTAAGCAGCCCGGAAAGGGAGCCAGGTCCTAAAGCCCGGCGCAAGGAGGCAGGAGGGTCCGGGTCAGCGTCAGAAGAATCCCGGAAGGAAGAAGCCCCGGGGGGTAGAGGGACCCAGAGGAGGACAGTCAGGCGGAAAAGGTGGAGCAGGGCTAGGATATTAAGTTGGTGCGCACGGGGCGGAGACTCAGACGGAGCTTCGTCGATCTAGCTACTAGACGTAGAGTTGCGCGCAGCAGCGTGAGAATGGAAACTGTAATTCAATAAAGACTTTTACTTAATGATCGCTGGCTAGCGTGATCCTCTGTGAGCTAGGATCTTCAAGCAGCTCTGACAGTATGTAACCCGATGTACCACTGTACTTACTTTGGGTGCAGTCTGGAAGACCCGGAGCTGTTGCGAATAAGGCAGAGAAGCATAGAGAGGCATCACCACCATCTGAGGGCAACCGTCAGGAAGATGCTTTGCAATGTCCCGACAGGTTTTGGTCATTGCTTCGATCTCTTCCTGACCCGTCAGAAACACCAGGATATCCTGAGGAGGAGGAGCTTCCTTTAAAGAAATGAGACACATATGATTGGAAAGTGGTCATAGCTTAATGGTAGGGCACATGCTTTCATAGAATTGTTGAGTTGGAAGGGGCCCAGTGGTCATCTAGTCCAACCCCCTGCAGTGCAGGCTAAAAAAGGTCCCAAGTTGAATCCCTGGTATTGCCCTTTAAAATGATCAGGTTGCAGGTGGCAGAACGGGTTAAGTTTGCTCTGCCTAAGCCCTTGGAAATCCACTTAGCAGTCAGAAGAGGCTAATCAGACTAGCAGACAGCATTCTATTTAAATTGGATGCACATACAGAAAAATGAAGATCTACATTAATACTTTATCTGCTCTCTGATTTGTAAACTTGTCTGATCGCTAGGAGTCTCGACACCTCTTAATATATCAAAGCCAAATTTTGCATACATTTGAATGTCATTTTGAATAAAGGTGTCATACAAAACCTTTCAAAACTGCACTCATTTGAATACCTCTTAAGATATTAGAAGCAAAGTTTGCGCAATTGTTCCCGAGAAAGGTCAGGGTAAAAAATGTGGTTAATTCTGTACCATAGATATTCAAAAATACTGAAACTAATGTGGTACCTGGTGGATTTGGAAAACTGTCACTAGAGCTGCTTGGAGGTAATCGCTTTGAGATTGCTTAGCGTAGAAGATCTGGATGGGGTGCTGCCTGCCTTCTAGGTAAAGGACAGGAGCGCCATTGAAGTACTGGGAAAACAGGTCGACATCCATAGTAGCTGACATTATGATTATCTGTAAGAAAAACACAACCCACCCTTGTTACTGAGAATTGTGCTTGATAAGTGGTATAAGAGATCAATATGAGGCCCTCCAGCAATTTACGTCCAGGGTACCTCAGGGAGCGCCTGAACCCTTATATTTCAGCTCTGTCACTGACATCATTTGCAGAAGCATCACTGGTCGTTCCCTGAGTTGGTGAGGCAAATTTGACAACAGCAAGGAACACAGCCTTTAGTGTCTTAATGCCTGCTTAAAACTTTTCTATTCTGTCAGGCTTATGCAGGCAACTGAAAACACACATTTCCACAATAGTTAATTAATGTCTGATTTTAACTTTTCATACAATTTTTATTGCATGGTTTTATGTGCAATTGCTGTAAACTGCTCTGATGTTTCTTATGAACAGCAGTGTGTGTGTCAACTGGCAACCTCCTGCCCACCACTTACTTTCAGTGGCGACTTCCCCAGTTCCTTCCGCCTCTTCTGTGCTGCTTTCACCACTCCAAATAACACATCTGTGTGGATTGTCCTCTCATGCGCTTCATCCAAAATGACGACGCTGTACTTGGCCACGAGGGGGTCCCCAATGGCTTCTCGCAGCAGCATCCCATCGGTCAGGAACTTGATTTTCGTCTCCTCAGAAGTGAGGTCCTCAAAGCGTACTGTGTAACCAACCTGAACGTAGGAGTCATGGGGTGGGTGGGGGGGGCAGAAATAAGAAGGTGGCACATATTTTTCACCAGCTATGCTTCATGCAAAAGTGGAATATCAATGTAACAATACATAAACATACACGGTAATATAATTTTTTTTGCTCCAACAGGCCTTTGGCCACTAAACTGGCTATTGTGGTAGGATGTTTTCAATAGTGGGCGTTGTATGTCTTTTTGTGCTTTTCAAGGGTTTAAGTTACTAAACTGTTTTTAATATTTATATTTATTGCATGTTTTTAGTTGCATTGTTTAATTTATGTTGTCAGCCACCTTGGGTCCTGCACTTGGAGAAAGGCAATATATAAATTCAATTAATTAATTAATAAACAAATTGAAAAGTACATAGAGCAGAGAGAGCATGAGACTCTTACTCGGAGGGCTGTGGGTTCAAGCCCCACATTGGGCAAAAGATTTTTGTATGCAGGGCATTAGACTAGATGACTCTCATGGTCCCTTCCAACTCTATGATTCCTTCAGCTCCACGCAGGAAAATACCAGGATCGTACCAGTTTCCCCAGCTCTGTTTTCTTCTCATCTGAGACTCTGGTGGCCAAGGATATAGCAGCCACACGGCGAGGCTGGGTCACAGCAACGATGCCTTGGCGCCCAATCCCTCCTTCATAGAGGTACTGCGGGATCTGAGTCGTCTTGCCTGAGCCTGTTTCCCCTGCAGAGCATTAAACAAATGGCATTGGGAGGTTATTGCCTGTGGTCTCCAGCAGAGACACATGTTAGATACATCAAGGTCAGTTCCCAATTACAGTGGTACCTCGGGTTAAGTACTTAATTCGTTCCGGAGGTCCATTCTTAACCTGAAGCTGTTCTTAACCTGAAGCACCACTTTAGCTAATGGGGCCTCCTGCTGCTGCCGGAGCACAATTTCTGTTCTCATCCTGAAGCAAAGTTCTTAACCCGAGGTACTATTTCTGGGTTAGCAGAGTCTGTCACCTGAAGTGTATGCAACCCGAGGTACCACTGTACATGTCTACAGCGTTCTGCTGAATGGAAAACAAAAGCAAGTGGCTTTCCAGATTCACACAGCCAATGCAAGTGGAGCTATCTACTCAAGAGTGAGCCCAACAAATCCGATGGGATGTCTCCTGCCTGACAGCTGTATGCTTTCTTCCATTCATCTCACCAGCGGAATGAGGACACCGCTCAGTCACTTTAAGTTGGCCCTACATTGGCCCACGGAAGGCAAGAAGGAGAGGCAGAATCGCGTAAGCCTCAGCCCCACTGAAGACAGGGAGGAATGCTCCCCCAGTTCCGCAAAAAAGATTGTCATCCGGATGTTCCTGAACTTGGGGGTTCGAACCCGGGACTTTCTGCAGCAAGACAGGTGCTCTAACCACTGAGCTACAATCCTTCCCTAACAACCTCAAGGGGGGAAGAGGGAGAGGCACACAAGTCCCCCCTCCCTGCAATAATCACAAAGGGAGATGCTTGCTTCAGCCCCGCCTCTCAAGCGTGGAAAGGAGGCGGGGTTCCACAGGCCTCTCCCCTGCAGACTGGAAAAGGAGGGGCTTATCGCAGACAATTTCACAGGCCCTTTCCCCGCACCCTCTCGGGGAAGGGCGTGGCCTCCACAAACCCCTCCCCCTTTGAGGGGGAGAACAACGGCGGTTTGTTTCTTTTTTTAACCCTTCCCTCACCTATGAGGACGGCGCAGTCCAAGCTCCGGAGCTGCCCGAGCAGAGTCCCCCGCGCCTGGAAGATGGGCAGGCTGCGTCGCTGGCTGTCGAGCCCCGAGGAGGAGCCGGCGGAGGAGGCGGGCGCCGTGTGGCGCTTGGGTCCAGGCGCCGCCAGCAACATCGCTCTGCGCGGGGCCGAGCCGAGGGGCGCCGTGGCGGAGGCCAGCTTCGGTCTCTTGGGCGGGGGCAGCGGGCCGCCTCCCTGAGGCATCCTCACCTCCCGGCAAGAACAGGGCTGCCGCTGCCGCCCTTCTCGCCGGCGACAGGGAACATGCTTCGCCGGGCCCCGCCTCTCTGCCCGCGCCTCAGGGCCGGAAGGACTACAGTTCCCAGCACGCCTCGCGCCGGATGACGTGCCTCGCTGGGCCCCGTGTTCTGGCGCCAGTCTCAGCCCCAGCAGCCCAGTGCCTGTTGGGAGTTGTAGTGTGGGTGGACGGTTCGCAAAGGCGAGCATGCGCACTTGAGACTCCACGAAGGCAGCGCCACCTATAGGCAGTTAAGCGCGTGATGGAAGCGGAAGGAAGTCGCCGCAGTTGCATAGCAACGGAACCTTTAAAGCACATACCGCTCCCCTCCCCGAATCTAAGGATGCTGGGAATTGTATCTGCTAGTGGTAAACTAGAGCTCCCGGGATTCTTTGGGGGAACCCACGTGGTTTAAATTTTCTTTCCGGCGATCACTCGTAGCAGAGTAAGATTGTCTTCCATGAACACGGTCTTAACCAGGCATCCCCAACCTCGGCCATCCAGCTGTTTTGGGACTACAATTCCCATCGTCCCTGACCACTGGTCCTGTTAGCTAGGGATGATGGGAGTTGTAGTCCGAAAAACAGCTGGAGCGCCAAGTTTGGGGATGCCTGGTCTCAACAGTCCGTGATTGTGGAGGCCAATTCTGGAACCACACGTCCTTCCACAGTGGGGACATAGGTTTCTGGGAGTTGATGACGGTGAGGGTTTGCCAAGCATGCCTTCCTCTTAGCATGTTTCTCCCTTTTGTCCTGATTTCGAGTGTTTTCATAGTCCATGACACCTTTGGTAAAGGCTGTTCTCCAATTGGAGCACTCACAGGCCAGTGTTTCCCAGTTGTCAGTGTTTATACAGTGGTAACTCAGGTTACATACGTTTCAGGTTACAGACTCTGCTAACCCAGAAATAGTTCAGGTTAAGAACTTTGCTTCAGGATGAGAACAGAAATCGTGCTCCGGTGGCACGGCAGCAGCGGGAGGCCCCATTAGCTAAAGTGGTGCTTCAGGGTTAAGAACAGTTTCAGATTAAGAACGGACCTCCGGAACGAATTAAGTACTTAACGCAAGGTACAAGTGTACTACTTTTTTTAGATTTGCCTTGAGAAAGTCTTTGAAACTCTTTTGTTGACCACTGGCATTACGCTTTCCATTATTAAGTTCGGAATAGAGAAGTTGCTTTGGAAGACGATAATCAGACATCCACAGAACATGACCAGTCCAACAAAATTGATGTTGAAAAATCATTGCTTCAACATTGGTGATCTTTGCTTCTTCCAGTACACTGGTGTCAGTTCACCTGACTTCCCAAGTGTTGTGTAAAAATTTTCAAGGAGTTGGAGATGGAGTTTATAAGTGGTCCATGTTTCACAAGCATACAGTAACATTGGTAGTACACATAGCTTTGTAAACAAGCATTTTGGTTTAAATGCAGTGTGGATAGGGCCAAAGTGAAGGAAGCATAAGGAAGGAGCTATATAAGTCTGCTGGATCATGCCAGTGACCTCACCACCACCCCTCCATGCTTTTGCTGCATGGCTGGGGACCCAATCCAGCTAGAGTGAGTCCTGCCAACATCCCACTGAAAGCAGCAGGTCTCAAGTTATGTATCATTGGTTTTAGGACTTAATAGTGGAATGGTATGCATTAACTGGGGTATAAGAACATAAGAACACTGTTGGATCAGGCCCATGGCCCATCTAGTCTGCGAGAAAGTTGCAAGCAAACCCAAGCACAAAAACACCCCCTTTCCTATGGCTTCCACTGATACACAGAAGTACTACTGCCTCCAACCAAGAGTCAGAGCATAGTCATCATAGCTAGTAACCATTGTAAGCCTCATCATCCATGAGGATTTACTTTTAATTCTCTAGTAAGTGTGGTCATGATCATAGTCTCAGGCTGCAGTTCCAGCTCCTTTTACCTGGAACAGGCTTCCTCAATCTCGGCCCTCCAGATGCTTTTTGGCCTACAACTCCCATGATCCCTAGCTAGCAGGACCAGTGGTCAGGGATGATGGGAATTGTAGTCTCAAAACATCTGGAGGGCTGAGGTTGAGGAAGCCTGACCTGGAACTAAGCCCAATAGGATTTTCTTCTGAGCAGACATGGTTAGAATTGTGCTGTTAAGTCAAAGATAACTTCAGCATCTGCACTAGCTTGTGATCCTGATCCTGCTTAAATTCAGATGTAAATGTGTCCCTGAGGACAGCACTCACCTGCAGAAAAATATCTATTCCTTCAGAGCATCAGTGTATAACAACAGTATACAAGTTTCCCTCCCGCTACCAGCGCAACAAAGTAGAAATGTTCTCTTTTAAGATAAACTGAAGCCAAAATGTGTTCAACTGCTGGGTCCAAATTCCACATTTTGCGCAATACTTACACACACAATGTTAATTATTCAGATACGCCAATCCCTGCCCAGAATAAGCCTCACATCGCAGGCATGACAGCAGGCCAAGTTCCGTAAAGCACTAAAGCTTCTGAGTGTTACTTTACCTACAGGATCCGCCCAAGTCTTTGAAGACAGAAACCAACTCCTCTTTGCCGGTTTGTTTCAGGAGCATTTTTTGCCACAGCCAAAAATCAAAGTGACATCAGTTGTTTGAAATGTAATCAAGCACAAATGAAAAACTAAAGTCAAAAAGTTTTAATCATCTTTTGAAGTTCTCCAGTCTCTGTATCAAATAAATGGGGATGGAGAATGCCTTAGAAATATATTTTGTTTTTACACAAGAACTGATGATCTCATTAAATGAGTTGTGAATGTTCCACTTCCAGTTTGTCTTGGCTTGGAGTAGATTATCCACACCTGAACCCAGGAATGCAACTAAAGCCCCGGCGAGAGTTTGCAGTTACTGTCAATTTCCTGGAAAAGGTCTTTTGATTAGAGCACCTTCCCACCAACCCCTTCCTTAAAAAAAGAAAAAAAGTGCATCATATTGTTCAGACTAGTAAAGCTATTGAAACTTCCTTTATCCACAAGAGAGCAAATAAATCTCCGGGAAAGTTCTCCAGGCCAGTGTCTCTGGAAAGGTCCCTGTGTCTAGGACATCTGCCAGTCTGTCTTCTGTTCAGCCTCCCAAGCGCTGGCCTTCACCCCAGGCAAAGCCTCCAGGCCGTTCTTCGGGCAGAGGGTTGTAATTGGGATCCTCTTCAGGTGTATCAAATATGGCTTTCCTGTAAAAAAAATAAAAATGTAAGTCCACACGTCATCAAGTACAGAAGCTCTGTGTAACCTGGTTGGCAACTACTTTTGCCATGAGGGCTATTATAAGAAAGGAGCCAGGCCCCCCCAAACCCCACTGTGGCCCACTGCCCATGTGAACACTTCACTCTGCGGTTGGCAAGTGTGGTGGGTCAAATTTTATCCTAAAGAAGAGCCATCCCTTTCTAGGTCAGAATATCAGGATTACTGCTTGTCTGAATTGTTATTCACTGGAATATTATTATGGAATTAACGTTGATGTGCTGCTGCTACTTGATTGCTGTATGTCTTGTGTATTATGCACAACATCCAGTGCAATTTTCTCAAGGTAGCATATACCTTGAACATGAAAAATCCTTGTTTGAAAAGAACACGGGTTGGTACAGCTTATTTTCTCCTCTCTGGTTACAAACTAGATCACTCCTTGTGCGGGGGTGTGGTATGGTTGTGACAACTTGGCTTCTCTCATCTGTTTCAGATTCAGTGTTATTTTACACTCAAAAGCATCAAGTTTGACCTGGCAGCAGCCCTTGGCATCTAGAGCTTTGCAATTACATATGTGGTTGCCTTATCCAGAGTCAAACCGCTGGTCCATCTAGCCCATTATTGTCTACTCTGACCGGCAACACATCTCCAGGGTTTCAGACAGATCTTTCTCAGCACCTGCTAACAGATCCTTTGAGCTAGGGGATGGTGCCTGAGAATTTCTCCATGCAAGGCATCCGCTCTATCAGTGAGATATACTGCCTTCAGTGTAGGAGGTTCCATTTACCGGTAGCTCTTGTGTGTGATCAGGGAGACTTTGGTAGAATTTCAGCTTATTCAAAAGACAGGTGTTTAGCCTTCATGGTCCCGGAAACAAAGGCAACAATACTAAAAGATAAGAGATAGATCAAGGCATCTCTGCCGATCAGACCCCATCTCTCTTGGTGACACCCTAGTTTTAGAATTCCCTCTCTTAACTGGTTTTGGGACAGTTTCTCCCTACCCCCCGCTCAGTAATAATAACCCAACACTACACAGGAAGACACTTACAGAATTGATGGTGTTTTCAAAAGCCTTCCTCCCCCAGGCTGATTTGGAAAGACATCTTCCAAGAAGAAATATATATGACCAACAGCAATACCTAAAGTCAAGGGGAAATATTCAGAACCTTCTAAATGTGCTCCACACAGTCCTCAATCTTGGCTTATTGTCTGTATGTTGCTGTTTCTGGAAACTCAATAAACACATTTTATTTATTTTAAAAAGGCCAGACTTTCACCAAAGTTCTGTGACCTTAGAGTGAAGGATGGTTAATAATAATAATAATAATAATAATGATACTGATTGAATGACCATCATCGCCTTACCTAGAAGGTCAACAATAATAGAGTTTCCCAGTAAGAGTGAAAATCCCATGAGGACCCAGGGGAGAAAGGGAGCCTGGAAGATGAGAAGCCCAAAGAAGTTCATGCGGACAAAAGGGTTCCTGCGACTCCAGACGTAAACCAACATGATCGTAAACGCCTGTCCTAGGAAGACCAAGTTGACGAACAAGCCAAAAAGCTGGTGGAGGAGTGGTTAAAGAAAGAGCGGCTGCACCCATGTCAAGAAAACATAACCATTTAAAAACAAACAGCAGGAAGACCAATGGTGCAATACTGCAGGATATGCTTCTTGTTCAGTTCTTTCTTTTAAAAAATCCAAATCTTGACACACACACACCCCACCAAATAAGCCGATGAATAAACAAGATTTATCAACTTCCTTTTCTGCCCATCACAAAAGCCGAAACAAAAAGGTAAGATATCATGCCAAGCTATGGTTTGTGCTAGCCATTGTTTAGAATCCCCACTACAGTTTGAGCTTCCAACCATACAACAGGGAAAACATGGTTCGGAGCTACTGTTTCTGTTCTGATTAGCATGTTTGCACAGAGCAGCCTTCTGCAATCTAGTGATCTCTAGATATTTTGGGTTGTTCTTTATATACCACCTTTTTCTTCCAAAGAGCTCGAAGGTGGTGCATGTGGTTCTCCTCCCCATTTCACCCTCACAACAACCCTGTGAGGTAGGTTAGGCTGAGAAATGGTGACTGGCCCAAAGTCACCCAGTGAACTTCATGTCTCAGTGGGGATTTGAATCCTGGTCTCCCAAGTCATAGTCCAACAATCTAATTTACGCCACACTACATCCACCATCCAGGAGCACAGACCCTGCTGCTTGGGGGTGATGGATGTTGGAATCCTAAACATCTGGAGGGCACCATGTTGGGGAACGCTTCACTGGGACCAGGGAGCTCCAGGTTTTGGTCACCACTCAAGCCACAAAGTCCACCTGGGCCTGTCATCCATACTCAGCTTAACCTACCCTAAAAGGATTGCTGCAACACTGGAGAACCACTTTGCTATAATGATTTATTCAGCTCTTTTCAGTCTCACAGTATCTTTATGTCAACACCGAAAAGGATACAGTCATTAATAGTCCACCAAAAAGGAACATAAATACAAAGTCTGCTGTGCGGCCCCGGAATGATCCTTCCTCAAGCATTCGGCAGTAGCGGTATCTGAAGTTATTAAGGTCAGGAAAAACGCTCGATAACAGGCAGGTATTTACCATTTTTATCTTTGCAGGGAAATGAAAAATACATTCTGCACTTAAATAGAATTACTTGCGAGTATCAGATAGGCCTAGGATTAAAGCATGTGATGCTGTAGAATACTATGTTAAAAGCTAAAATGAAATGAAAGAAAGATGTTAATGGACTAAGTAAATTATATGTGAAAATAGTTTTGGAAAACTGCAACAATGATATATATGGAAACTCAGCCAGGGGGATTTGATGAAGTCACCCAACAATGTCAACAAAAGTGGAATTATTACAGTTAGGATGTATGTTTGTTTGTTTTCTGATTTTTTATGTTTGTTGATATGTTTGTTATAGATTGGGACAATTAATAGAAAATTGGGGGGGGGGATACATTCTGCATTTGAGTTTCAAAGAGTTCCTGAAACCAGTCTCTGGGTATCAGACGGGATTTGGGTAGGTGGGTGGGGAAAAAAGGATTTGAAGCCAGCAAAGAGGGGCATATGCAGTCTGATTTCATACCAAGCGGCCACAAAATGCGCCAACATTCTTAACAGAAGTGAAGCAAATGGACAGGCTAGGCTCCATAACTCATACATCAGGGCGTCTGCTAAAATGAAGATAACTCTATGGAATCTTAGCAAGGATCAGTCTTTCAACCTGCCTCATTCCTCATCTAGCCAAGTGATATGGTTGCCAGGGCAACCCTACCAACTTACTATGGCAAGGGCCATCTCACTTTTCCCAGAACTCAGTAGCCACCAGCATTAAAATGAAGGAGGGGAGAGGGAGTTTCCTGTCCAAAGTGGCTGCATTTTAGCCAACAAGGTTTCCTTCTACCGATAAATTCACAAGTTGCTTTTCTGCAGAAAGAACACAATACCCAAACCCACTTAAAGGTGTGATTTATCTACCGATAAATTCACAAGTTGCTTTTCTGCAGAAAGAACACAATACCCAAACCCACTTAAAGGTGTGACAAAACTCCGTAAAAAACCAGCTGATCTCAATGTGAGTCTTGCAACAGAGGAATCCTGACCTTTATCCAAATTTGTACAGTTTGTTTTTGTAGCCATGGCCTTCATCTAAGCACAGGACTTTCTAAAGAATATGCATTTATGTTTAGTCAGTCAATCATTTATTGTGTCTGACTAAAAGCCAATAGGGATGTGGGTGGCGCTGTGGGTTAAACCACAGAGCCTAGGATTTGCCGATCAGAAGGTCAGCGGTTTGAATCCCCGCGACAGGGTGAGCTCCCGTTGCTCGGTCCCTCCTCCTGCCAACCTAGCAGTTCGAAAGCATGTCAAAGTGCAAGTAGATAAATAGGTACCACTCCAGCGGGAAGGTAAATGGTGTTTCTGTGCACTGCTCTGGATCGCCAGAAGCGACTTAGTCATACTGGCCACATGACCCGGAAGCTGTACGCTGGCTCCCTCGGCCAATAAAGCAAGATGAGCGCCACAACCCCAGAGTCAGTCACGACTGGACCTAATGGTCAGGGGTCCCTTTACCTTTTTAAAAGCCATTACAAATTCAATTACAGGTCCAGCAAGTCAATTAAAACCTGATAAAAGAAATCCAGAGATATACATCCATTTACAGTAAGTCAAATTAGTGAATCACCTGTGCATTCTACAATATTGTCTTTTATATAGCTAGCATTAAAACTTTTAACGGCTTTAGTAAATAGGACTGTTTTGTATGTGACAAGCAGATCACAATCAGATAATAGCCAACATATTTTCACTTCAGGGTTCTGTCCCTGTAGTGGTGTATTTATATTAAGCAATAGGACTACTGTACCAAAGTTCATCCGCTTCGAAGGACTACAAATATATTTATTCAAAACATTGCTTTCCCTCTCGTTTCATATACCTCATGCAGCTTACCGAACAAACCATTAGAAATATTAGTAATGAAAACATCATGGATGAACTACAATTTATGTGTCTGTAACTACTCTAATCCCATGGGATGTCTTGAGGTAAAGTGTGAAGCAGTATTTTCACCTAGTGCAATGTTCCTGCCTGCACTGGGTGTTCAAAGGTTGGGTGCGAACACACAAAATGCCTCCTCCCTTGGCAGTCATACCCAAAGATGGGGCACCGGGAACAGTGTAAAAAAATATTTTAAAACCAGCCTATACAAGGTGGGCTATGTAACTGTGTAGCCAGCGCAAATCTTTCCACTATAAGCCAAAGACCAAGCAGCCCTTGAGGGCCAGATACAAACCAGCCACCTACCCTTGAATGAACTGGTCATTGCTAAAGGCTGAACTTGAGAGAAGCAGCTCCTGCCAATTTTGTATTGATGCCTTCCCAGAGAGGCTCTTACAAACCTTCGATAATTATTTTTGTGCTCCGAGGAATTTTAGGCCGTTCAAACAAAAGATACAAAAATATCATATTAAATAAAAAATTAAATCCAACTGGTCCGAAGAAAAGGTAGCTCGTTACGAGCCTCCATACCTGCAAAACAGATGAGGGAGCATGTGTTAGTTACCTGCATGCTCTCAGGAAATGCTTCATTGCTTTAATTCAGGGGTAGGCAACCTAAGGCCCGGGGGACGGGTCCGGCCCAATTGCCTTCTCAATCTGGCCCGCGGATGGTCTGGGAATCAGCATGTTTTTACGTGAGTAGAATGTGTCATTTTATTTAAAATGCATCTCTGGGTTATTTGTGGGGCCTGCCTGGTGTTTTTACATGAGTAGAATGTGTGCTTTTATTTAAAATGCATCTCTGGGTTATTTGTGGGGCATAGGAATTCGTTCTTTTTTTTTTCTTTCAAAAATATAGTCCTGCCCACCACATGGTCTGAGAGACGGTGGACTGGCCCACGGCTGAAAAAGGTTGCTGACCCCTGCTTTAATTAGAAGGAATCTCAATTTGCTTTAAATCATCTAACCTTTCAGACCGACAGCCTCATTCACTCTTTGCTTAACAAACAATCAAGCTGATAGGAGTAAAAGCACAAGGTCCAGTCCTGCACCCTGTCTACTTTTTAATTTTTTTGCCACTGCCACCAGAAATCAGTGGGGTCTTGGGAGATCAGACCCCTGGCTTATGAATTAAATGCACAAGTTAAGTCCACATTGAACAGAAAACGTATTTTCTTCCCTTTCTTTAATCAGACAGAAATTAAATAATTAACATCTGAGTTTGCATAGAGCACCTTTTCGTTATCACTAAGTGAAAGCTCCATTAATTTCCACAGGTCAACTCTCTGACTAGAACTCAAATTTGACAGGACCCAGAATGCTTACGTTCTATAAAAAAGTGAAAGTGGAGATCTGAAAACTTTTTAAAATGTTAAATAACATTAGCAAAGAAGTCACTTTTCCACTAAAAAAATGGCAGTTCTGGGCAACACAGAGTTAGGGCTGGTTCTGCTGTTTTCTCATAATGGGTCCAGGTTTTAGAATGCAGAAGAGGAAGAACAGAGATTGACCAGAGATGAAAGATTAAATGGGTGGACCCAAACCTCATCCATTAAAATGGCAATCTGCTGAACTACTCTACCAGATTTGAGTCTTCTGCCTTTCAACCCCTCTTTTCTCTATTGGTGTCTTAAAGACAAGATGAAATCAAAATCACAGCAGATTCAGCTGTGGCTCCCATTCCACCACAGTATGATGTAATCAGGCCACATAACACAGGCTCCCATTCCCATCATAGCATGATGTAATCAGGCCGCATTTAGTCTTCCACTCAAAAGAGGACAATCATTCTATTACCTCTCAATGGTATTAACATGCACGGAACCATTGCCTGGAGCCATCACAGAAACACTTGTGTCTGTCCCACCCAAACCCTCAAATTCCACCTGCAGCATCCCCAAAACATCTCACAGTTGGAGAGGTAGTTTGTCATCTGCTGCATTCCACTAGCGTGAAAATGGCAGTGATTTTTCAGTTGTGGAAACACGGCTTTAACAACTGCCTTTAAAAGTCACTGACATGCAAAAAAAAAAACACCCAAAGCAAAATCTACTTACTTGAAAGTGTTTAAATATTAATTCAGGGTTGAAGTACAGCTGAAACGGCGTGATTAATTCTAATTGCTGAAACAAAGGAGAATGCAAAAGAGCTTAGAATTATTTCAGTGCAGTAATGTAACTTACGAATGAAACCACTGGGTGCCAATACAGCTTTCGCCAACCTGGGTCCCTCAGACATTATTGAACTACAACTCACCATCTATGGCCATGCTGGCTGGGCATGATGGGAACTGCCCTCCAAACATTTGGAGGTCACTAGTTTTGTGAAGGCTGAGCTAGTATGTCAATCAACTCTGCCTTGTATTCCAATTCTCAGATCTTTCCACTTAAGAACCTAAGAAGAGCATGTTGATTCAGGCCAGCGTCCCAATTTTATGGGAGAGGGTGTGTAATAGTTATTTGTTATATTGTTACTTCATGTACTGAATTCATCAACATTTGCAAAAGCTGTTACTGACTTAAAAATGACAAACACCTGTACCGTTGTGGACATTTTTATTATTCTGTGCCTAGATATTATTCTTGAAAGTAAATAAAAATATACCAAAAAAGGAACAAAAAAAGAAACCCAGGTACTTTTGCGTACTTTTGCAAAGCATAGTCTGGGTTAACCATAGTTTGGGCAATATTGGACTTCATTAATCATAGCTATGGGTGTCACTCCAGGCGCCACTGGTAAATGGGAGTACCAAACAAATAGAAAAATGAAAAGCTCATATGCTGGGAGGGGTGGAGTACTTCATTGGTAGAGCACATGCTCTGAGCACCGGTCAAAGGAACAATTACTGGCATGGCCAATTAAAGATTCTCAAGACAGCAGGGCCAGAAAAGGCCACAGAGAGCTTCTGCTAACTGGAGCAGCCAATTCTCAATGCTCTTCTGGTTTCGGAAAATACTGTTGAGCTCAGGCACAGAGCCTGTGCTTTGATTACAGGTGGCCCCAAGTTCAGGTTCACTAAATTTTCCTCCTACCCAACTACCTTAGGAGCTCAAGGCAGTGTACGCAGTTCTTCTGAGCCAACTTTAACTTCCACAACATTCCTGAAGGTAGGTTAGGCTGAAAGATGAAGTTGCATTGAGGTCACCCCAGTGAAAGTTTTGTGGCCAGTGGACCCAGTTTCTCCCTACTTTTAGTCCGAAAGCCTAACCGCTACACCAGGCTAGATCCTAGAGATGGAGGGAACACAGGAAGCTGCTGAATCAGGCCACTAGTCTAACCAGCTTTGTATTGCCACTGACTAGGCAATAAAACAATAAACAGGGTGGTGATACGATGACTACTGCAAACAGCACAAGATAATATCAACAAGGCAACTATCTGTAAACAAACAGTAAATGTCTATAAAAAGGGCAAAAGTAGTTTATATCCCAAAGAGGTTTTATCTTAAACAACAACAAATGCAGTAAATAAAGAGTTCATTTGTAATATATCAGTGGTTCAGTGCTCATATCTTCTCTTTCCAAAATATTTTTTTTTTCTTAAACACTTGCAAACACAGTAAAAAAAACGTCCACTTGTGATATAAGAAGGAATCTTAGGTGGAATCTTCTTTCTTGTTCTACAAGAAAGAAGATTCCACCTAAACATTAGGAAAAACTTCCTGACAGTAAGAGCTGTTCGACAGTGGAATTTGCTGCCAAGGAGTGTGGTGGAGTCTCCTTCTTTGGAGGTCTTTAAGCAGAGGCTTGACAACCATATGTCAGGAGTGCTCTGATGGTGTTTCCTGCTTGGCAGGAGGTTGGACTCGATGGCCCTTGTGGTCTCTTCCAACTCTATGATTCTATGATTCTATACCAGTGGTTCAGTGCTCAGACGTTGTACCAGTAATCTGATGTTTTGTCGCTGAAGAACGTAGTCATCTGACTGGCAGCAGCTCTCCATGATTTCGGGCAGGAGTCTTTCCTAGCCTTTCCTGGAGATGCCACCCACCATGCAGGCAAAGCAGATGCTGTACCACTACTCCAGGAGCGTGGGTGGGTCTTGAACCCGTAATCCCAACAGCATAGGCTTGCAGGGCATTAGCCAGCGGCTCATTGGGACTCCCACCATACCCAACCCCTGGCCATGCTCCAACATCTGATGGAGGGCCACAGTTCTCTCACCTTGATCGTAAATGAAAAAGCCAGTCTTTGGAGAAGGGTCATAACTCAGTGGTAGAGCGCCCAGCTTGCAAGGGAAGGAGACCAGGTTCAGCGCTCGATAGCATCTCCAAGTAAGGTTGGGGTCTGAAACGTTGGGAGCGCCACTGCCAGCCAGTGCTGATCTAGACCTACCATAGTCTGACTCAGTATAATGGTCACCTCCAGACTGGATTATTGTAACTCACTCTACGTGGGGCTGCCCTTCAGACTGACCCAGAAACTCCACCGGGTGCAGAATGCCATGACAAGACTCCTTACGGGGTCCTCGCTGCAGGATCATATTTACCCGGTGCTATACCACCTGCACTGGCTCCCGGTGGAGTACAGGATCAGGTTTAAGGTGCTGGTTTTAACCTTTAAAGCCCTATACAGCCTAGGACCCTCGTATCTACGGGACCGCCTCTCCTGGTATGTCCCACGGAGGACCTTACGGTCTTCAAACAAAAACACCTTGGAGGTCCCAAGCCACAGAGAGGTTAGGCTGGCCTCAACCAGAGCCAGGGCTTTTTCGGCTGTGGCTCCAATCTGGTGGAACACTCTGTCACAAGAGACTAGGGCCCTGTGGGACTTGACATCTTTCCACAGGGCCTGCAAGACAGAGCTGTTCCACCAGGCCTTTGGCCAAGGCACAGTCTGACCCCCTCCTTTGGCAATCCTCACAGAACTCTAGCCCAATGGTTGCCATTAATTTGATTTTGAACTGATTTTAGATTGAATTGATTTTAGAATGCTGTATTACTTCACTGTTGTTAGCTGCTCTGAGCCTGGCTTCGGCTGGGGAGGGCGGGATATAAATAAAATATTATTATTATTATGATTATTATTATTATTATTAGGCAGCTTCCTAGGTTTCTCTCTTTCAATGAGCTGGCCTACCTCGCAGGGCGGCTGGGAGGATATTGAAAAGGGTATTATGAATTTCTAGAAGAAAGAAGAGCGGGATGAACTGTGGGCTTAATTAGCAGCTTAAAGCAGGCCATTGATTAAACTCATGGACTGGCACCAAGAGAGAGGGAGGGAGCTTGCAGGCAGTCCAGCCTGGGCGACCTCATGCTGGGGCGGGGGCGGGGCTATGTTAATGAGCCTAGGCCCTTCGCCCCGCCCCCTCCGAAGACAGGGGCCCGGCGGGTAGGCCGAAGCCTCCCTCCCTCCTCCCCTTACTCACCACGGCGGCGGTGGTGAGGACGCAGGCGGTGGTGTAGGCCCGGGTGACGGGAGGCACCTGCAGGTATTCCTGGCGGAATGTCTGGTACGCCATCTTGGCGCCGGCGCCGCCTAAGGACTTCCCTCGCCTCTTGGCGTCCCCTCAGCCTCGACCAATCCGTGCCGGCGACGATTGGCCAATCAAGAGCCTTCCCCGCCCCCGCTTTTGCCCGCCCTCTGTCTCCGCTCCGGCAAATCAGCGCCGTCTTCTTTCGCCTTCGCAAGCCTAATCGGAATCGAAGACTTCGAGCCCATAGATTAAATAGGTTCCGTCCTCCTAGGTCGCAAAAAGTATACCAATGAAACGATCCCCTCTTCACCTTTTCATTGCTCCATGTTTGCCTTCACGGCGGCTTACTGGAAGCCACGGTGTCGCTCTTGCCTGCCCCCATCTCTGTGATCGGATCTGGAAAGGAGGGCGTGAGAGGAGGGGTGGGCGGGGCCGAGGAGGTGAAAGGCTAAAAAGTGGCGGGAAGCAAAGGGGCTTCCAGGTCGGTGCTGCACCGGAGAGGCTGCCGTGGTTGTGGGTTCGAATCCCCGCTTGGAAAGGTAAAAAGACCTGAACTCGGGTCAGGAGCTCCAGATCTCGAAACGGGAACTTGCCCCAACTGTCTGGTACTGTATTTCTATAGGAAATAATTATGGATTCAACCACAGACATAACTATATGTTTTAATCCTGCTTTTTTTAAAAAAATTAAAAGTTTCTTCTAGACTGTATCTTTGTTTTTTGCTGGTTTAAATGAGTTTGCCTGCTGTTGTAAGTTGCTATGAGATTATTTTGCTTAAAAACAGTGACTAATAAATTTAATTAACAATAATGGTTAAATGCCATTCTCCCAGACTGAACGTTTTCTCAGTTTATCTTTAGCACTGCAGCCTTTGAGGGGCTTGTAAACGCCAGTAAAAATATTATAAAGTTACAGCTAACCTGGATTACACTTTAGTGGGTGAAATCTAAACCAGCAAGACCATAAACTCACAGTAGCAGCTAACACATATATTTATATGTATACATTGAAGTATAGTGAACAACACAAGAATGCAGGAGTAAGATGAATAGAAACGTCTTAGCAAGCAGATGTTTAGATCATATTTTGTTCACAGGACACTCTCTCCACACTGCATCCCTCTTCCCTCATGAAATTGTTGTTTTTCTAAAAATTCACCCCTGGACCTCTTCTCTGAGGTTTACCATGTTGTGTCATGTCAAAATGTAGGAAATTACGGTAGGAAATAAACAACTATTTGACTTTTAGAAGATATCTGAAAGGAGCCCTGTATAAGGAAGTTTTTAATGTTTGATGTTTTACTGTAGTATTATAATTGCTGCAAGCAATAATAATAAAAATAGCTCCCTTTGCTGAGCTATAATAATAATAATAGCTAACAGGCAGTATCTGGTTTTGCCAATGGGGTCGTCCAGTATTTTTTTTACCTCTTATAACGCTGTCCTTTTTTTCTATTTCGCAGACTTCCATGCTGTGTTTGTGTAGCTAGTTTTGCAAAAATGTCGGTAAATCCCATGGCCTATGAGGCCCAGTTCTTCGGCTTTACTCCTCAAACGTTCATGTTGCGGATATATGTAGCCTTCCAGGACCACCTTGCTCACATAATGCTTGTGGCGGAGGACACGATTCTGAATAAATTGGAGTGCATCCGTCCCAATAAGCTCACGCCTTCCCTAATCCGGAGGAGCACAGAGCAGTTCTTCTCTTTAATGAAGAAGATTTTCAACAACCTCTTTGGCAAAATGGAAGACACCCTTCTGAAAACGGTGTTGAGCATCCCCCCAAATGTTTTGCTTCCGGAAGACAAAGGCCAAGAGGAATTCCGTTACACTCCAGAACAGTTTCAGGAGCTCCAGGATGAGATTGACCAGCTGGAACGACAACTCAAGGCCGAAAGTGCAGCTGAACAGGCTTTTCTAGCGGAGCTGGAAGAGCAAAAGATTGTCCAAGCGCACCTTGAAGGGATCCTCCAGTGGTTTGATGGCCTTGAAAACGTAGGCAGAGAAGAGGGGGTCGGCAACCTGAAAGAAAGCTTTTCCGCTTTGACAAAAACAACTGTCAAACTCCAGAGTGTCGTGCGGGAGGTGGAAGAGAAAATGAACAAGCTGAAGAAGTGATTGTGTAAAGGTGGGCATGGAGAACCTTCAAATGTTCTTGAACTCTATCGCTCCCATCAGACCCAGCATAGCCAATGGTCTGGTGGAGCTTGTAGTGCAGTCACATATTCCTCACCTCTAGTAGCAAATAAAATGGGATCCATTGGATCAGTGTTGCTGTTCTGCCTTAAAAATATGGCAAGAAGCTTTTTGGTTTTTTTAAAATATTTTTTATTGCATTTTTTCCCAGATAAAGATATACAGTCAATTATACAAAGAAACATCAACAACAAAGAAAAAAAAGAAGAAAAAATAGAACACTTCAAAGCTTATTTCAGTCTTCTATCGGACTTCCCCACATCTCCCCCACAATGCATTCTTGGCAATAAAAATATCAGCAAATTATAACCTCATTTCATGCGTTACTTTTATACTTTCAAAAACTTACGTTTTAGTTTAAATTACTTATTAACAATTTATTCTAAAGAAGCAAATATGGTTTCATTTTAAACATTTAAACATTAATCCTTTCATTAATTATTATTTAGTTTCATATGTCATCCACTCTCATTGCTGGAGCTAATCTTTCCAAATCATGCGAGTTCTTATAATTCATATAATTTGTAAAGCTTTTGCAAATAGTCCTTAAATTTTTTCCAGTCCTCCTCCATTGCTTCTTCTCCCAAATCTCGGATCCTGGCAGTCATCTCGGCCAATTCCATATAGTCCATCAATTGCGTCTGCCACTCTTCCAGTGTGGGTAAATCTTGTGTCTTCCAGTACTTTGCAATAAGGATTCATGCTGCTGTAGTTGCATACATGAAAAACGTTCTGTCCTTCTTTAACACTTTCTGGCCGACAATGCCCAAAAGGAAGGCCTCTGGTTTCTTAGGGAAGGTGTACTTCAACACCTTTTTTAGCTCATTATATATCATTTCCCAGAATGCCTTCACTCTTGGACAGGTCCACCAGAGGTGAAAGAATGTCCCTTCAGCCTCCTTACATTTCCAACATTTGTTGTCCGACAAATGGTATATTTTTGCAAGCTTGACTGGGGTCATGTACCACCTGTATATCATTTTCATAATATTTTCTTTCAAGGCATTACATGCCGTAAATTTCATACCGGTGGTCCATAACTTTTCCCAGTCTTCAAACATAATGTTGTACCCAATGTCTTGAGCCCATTTTATCATGGCTGATTTAACTGTCTCATCCTGAGTGTTCCATTTAAGCAGCAAGTTATACATTCTTGATAATAGCTTAGTCTTTGGTTCTAACAATTCTGTCTCTAGTTTCGATTTTTCCACCTGGAAACCTGTTTTTTTATCAATCTTAAACACCTCCTGAATTTGAGCATAGTGAAACCAATCTTGCACCTTATTCTTTAGTCTTTCATAACTCTGTAACCTCCAATTGTCTCCAATTTTTTCTATTATTTCCCCATATGTCGGCCAGCCGGCCTCCATATTCGGTTTTTTCCTAGCCTTGGCCTCCACTGGTGATAACCACCTCGGGGTCTTACTTTCTAACAAGTCTTTATATTTTGTCCAGACTATAAATATTGCTTTTCTGACAATATGGTTTTTGAACATTTTATGTGTTTTTACCTTGTCGTACCACAAATACGCATGCCATCCCAACGAATTATTAAACCCTTCCAGATCTAGGACATCAGTGTTCTCTAGTAACAACCAATCTTTCATCCAGAAGAAGGCTGCAGCTTCATAATATAACCTTAAGTCTGGCAGGGCAAACCCCCCTCTTTCTTTTGCATCAGTTAGTATTTTAAACTTTATTCGGGGCTTTTTGTAAAATATGGCAAGAAGCTTTTTGCATCTGCAGATGGCCTCGTGGTCCCACTCGCTAGCTCTTGGTCAAAACTGGGCAGCTACTCTCTCGTGACACATCTATTCTCACCCACCCACCTCTAATGAAGAGCTCTGCGATAGGAGCAACCCTGCCATGGACACTACTCCCCAATATATTGCAGGACCTCTTCTGGGGAGGAATTGCTCCTTCAGGCAGCTGGAATCTACAGGGTGGTCCAAAAGTAGCTATACTGCTTTAGAATCCACTTTCTTTCTTCTTGACTGTTCTTTGATTCAGCTGTATACCTACTTCTGTAGATCAACTTTTGGGCTACCTTGTATGTATGCAGAACTATATAATTACACTCTTAACTCTGAAACTTTTAAGAATGGGCACATTTTTCTTTGTGTCTCTCCTGTCTTTCAGACCCCTGCCCTCATAGTTTATCATTTTACCTTGTTATTTATAAGCTGCTTCTTGGCTAGCGCAGGGTAAAAATGTTTTCAGCTCTTAGCTGTGCCAATACCTTTATTTAGTTTCTCAAGTGTGCTTATCAACAATGTGCCTTCAAGTGATGTGTGTTTTCCAGCAATGCTTTGAACTGGGAAATTGTTAAACTTGCATTGCAAAATTTCCAGTTTTAAATATAAATATTCCCTTGAGTAAGGTGTTTCGGGGGGTTTGGTTTGGTTTACCGAATACACATAAGTAAACTAATCACTTTGAATCAGCCATGGCTGCCTGTATTGCGTCAGCTTGTTGTTACTGATGAACTTACGTTTTCCACTGAAAAAGTAAACCCTGGAAGTTTTCTTTTTGGAAAACATTCCACCCTGTAGCACTACCCACCTTCAAGGACTGTTAGACAGTGGAACAGACTCCCATGAGAGGTAGTGGGCTCTTCTTCTTTAGAGGTTTTTAAGCAGAGGTTGGGTGGCCATCTTTTGATCTAGCTGAGATTCCTGCATTGCAGGGGAATGGACTAGATCAGGCATAGGCAAACTTGGCCCTCCAGATGTTTTGAGACTACAATTCTCATCATCCCTGACCACTGATCCGGTTAGCTAGGGATGATGAGAGCTGTAGTCGCAAAAAATCTGGAGGACCGAGTTTGCCTATGCCTGGACTAGATGACCCACGGGATCCCTTCCAACTCTGATTCTTTGCTTGTGTGATAGGTGACTAGTGAGCTGAATACTTGCTTACACCTGTGGTCCATCTAGCTCAGTGCTGTCTAGCACAGATTGGGAAGCCTTGGAGAACAAGAAACAGGAGGGAAAAGAACAGCACTTGGGGAGCAAGCTGGTAACCTGGAAGAGGAAAAAACCAAAGGAAAGGATTTCAGGATTGTCCACAATGACAGGTAGCAGCTCTCCAGGGTTTCAGCCCTCACTTCCCAGCTCCAACTGGGGATTTCAGGGATTAAATCTGAGACCTTCCTGCTACTGCTGTCACTGTAATTACTCCTGTGTAACAGTGCCTGGTGTGGTCTGGTCCATGGGGTCACGAAGAGTCGGACACGACTAAACAACCACAAACAGTGCCTAGGATTGTGGCTAAGGAATATATCATGTTTTTAGTGTGTGTGTGTGTGTGTGTGTGTGTGTGTGTGTGTGTGTGTGTGTGTTTCTGTTCAAATAAAACTACCAACAATTTCCCTTGCATTTCAAGTTATAAACAACACTGGAATCCCATCTTTGTAAAGATGATTATCTTTTCATTGTCCTTTTTAATATGAGAATACTGGAGGTGGAGAATAACACTGATGCAATGTTGAAGCATTGCTGAGTTTATAAATGTAGACAAATAGAAACATTTTCATACCATAGGAAGTTGTACTACACAACCAAAGGGCTGCCTGCTCCTTTAATTGGGGTTGAAATCTCACCCAAAGCTTCAAGGTTTCTATGTATTGTCAAAGCAGCCTGTAATCGGTGGCAGATGCTTTTATTACACATTTTATACTTGTTACTAGTAACCTTATCACTTGAGCCACAAATCAGAAACACAAACAACGCAATAAAATAGCAAAGCAAATTAAATAAAGCAGAAGCACAAAAAGGGATACAATAATCTCAGAAAGGTAAAAAAACCAACACAATAGTGTTCAAACTGTTAGAGCAGAGCTGTCTGCAAGCTCAGCCTGCAGGCCTCAGTCTGGCCCAACCCACCTGGCCTACACATGGTGTCACAGATGCTATCAGGCGTGGGCTGCTGCGCACCTTGGCTGAAAGCGGGGAGAGCAGGCACATCCCATTTTGCAAGCTGTATCCCACAGGAGGTGGAGGAGAAAAAGATCTGACCTGCTGGCCTGATCCAGTTCCCCACCCCTAGAGCAGAGACTAAGGCCACACTCACCCCATACATTTAAAGCACTATGATACTACTTTATAAACATTCCCAGCATCTCCCAGGGAATCCTGGGAGTTGTAGTTTGTTTATGGGTGACGAGTTGTTAGGAAGCCCCCAGTCCCGTCACAGAGCTACCTTTCTCCGAGTGGTTGAACCACCAATCCCTCTTCACAGGAAACCCTGGAAGAGGGGATACAGGGGTCCCCTAACAACTCTGAACACCCTTAAACTCCAGCCTTAAATTCTTTGGGGGAAGCCATGACTGCTTAAAGTATCATAGCACTTTTAAGATTATTTTGTGAATGTGGATTGCCCCATATGCTAGGGGGTGTGACATACCTAGAGATTTTCTTCCACACTTAATAGCTTTTGCTTCATGCTTATGTAGACACCAGTAAGCAATCAATTCTTTTGTTTAAACGCTGATGGTGATCCAAATTTCCCCGCTGAAACACCCAGAATAAAAACATTTGATCTTTCCCAACCCGTATTGGGGTTTTTAATCTACATTTATACCACAGCCACCCTAACCATCCTCAGATATTGGGAGAGTTCATCCTCCTTTTTCTCTGAGTGTCCTCCAGTGATACCAAAAAAATCAACTTCCCCCCCCCCCATGCAACTCTTTTGAACTATTGGTTCACTGGTGTTTCTTCTGCTTGAAGCAGGCCTCTCGATGGAAAGCTCACTGCAAAATGGCGCTCTTGGATGGTCTGAAGGCTTCCTTGCGTGTCTCAAGTCCAAGTATACTTTCACTTGTACGCTGGGACACTTGATATGAAAAGGAATAAACAGTGTAGTATATCCTGTAAAAGCTCTTGCCTTCAAAAATTGCTTGACATTAAAGAGTTTGTAGTGCAAATGGTGTACTAAAGATCTTCAGATACTTTCAGTTGTTGCAAATGCCCGTTTTGGAATTTAGTTTAGTGGTTCCCTGAATGACAAGAGGAGGCAATACTGGTTGTTCCAATTCAAGATTAGTCTGGTTCCTTCAGAGAAAACTGAACGGTGACAGTTGCAGTCCAACTTTATTCACAAAGAATTATTAAAAGGTTGTATGTGACATGAGTCTGCTTAGAGTGGGGGTTCTGACACATCAACCCAGTGGGTTTTCATGATCTCATGTCATCCTACCTTCCTTTCAGTGAACATTGCACTTTTTAAGCAGGAAAAGCAACACTCCCTGCTCTGATAGCAGGATCAGAGAAATCTAGATAAACATTTCAAAGCAGCTTTGCCCACTTAACATTACAAAACAGGAAAACAAAATATCCCATTTGTTCTATGTGCAATACTGAAAGGTATTTTTGTTCAACCGAGAACCACCGTGAACAACATGCATCAAGGAATCAACAAAGGGCACTTTTTGACATTATGTACATTTGTGTGTATTAAACCCACACGTAGATAAGACGCTTCTCAGAAGGGGATGTGGGGAAAGACTCGAGAGTTCTCTGCTTTCCTGGAAAGTGCTGCAAATGGAGCCATGGCTACAAAATAACTGTCCACGAATCGCAAACCTAAGAACACAAAAAGAAAGATAATAATTGCCTGCCGTGTGCAGTTTCTTCATACTGTGCAGCGCTATGGAGATCAAAAGACTTCTTTCATCACTTCCCATCAATTGGCAGCGCTATAGGGGCTACACCCTGGGATATCCCCTGCGCTTCTCCCAAACAAGGACAAGGGCCTTCTCAGTCCTAGTCCTGACATGCTAACTATTACACCACACTGCCTCTCCAGCGGGCGGGCACAGCCCACTATTGCTGTCACAAAATGAGGCTCTTACCTGACAGCTCATGAGGAGATGTGCTTCGCCTTCCACCCAGCTGGTTACAGCAAATTCAGGCCAGCACTGACAGCGGCGGCCGTGTTCCGTCACGCTGTCTTCCAGCGAGGAGCAGAGCTTCTCTTTCGTCATCCCCTTACAAAGAGAAGGAATCAAACCCTTCTGGTGGAGAAGGCAACCCAGTCCTCCCCATTCCACACATGTACACCTTGCTTGCCAACCGCTTCCCTTCCCCGCGGTGGGGTCTGGCGCTGTGGTCTAAACCACTGAGCCTCTTGGGCTTACTGATCAGAAGGTCAGTGGTTCGAATCCCCGTGATGGAGTGAGCTAAGTTGCTCTGACCCAGCTCCTGCCAACCTAGCAGCTCGAAAGCACACCAGTGCTAGTAAATAGATATTGCCGCGGTGGGAAGGTAAACGGCGCTTCCATGCGCTCTGGCACTCGTCACAGTGTTCCGTTGCACCAGAAGCAGTTTAGTCATGCTGGCCACATGACCCGGAAAGCTGTCTGTGGACAAACGCCGGCTTCCCTTGGCCTGAAAAGCGAGATGAGCGCCACAACCCCATGGTTGCCTTTGACTGGACTTAATCGTCCAGGGGTCTCACCCTAGGACCCTGAAGTGAAAAGTGGGTAATAAATCACAACAACAACTTTACAAAATTAATGGTGCAATCCAGCCCGGGAAAGCTGCTCAGCTGTTTAACTCAACGGGCCTTTTCTGTTGTGTCTTCTCATTTACTACAATTCCCACCATCCCCGACCACTGGTCTTGCTAGCGAGGGATGGTGGGAGTTGTAGTCCAAAAACAGCTGGACACCGAAGTCTGGGAAACACTGCTCTAAAGGCCTTGGCCCTTAACCACCTGTGGCCTTTTAGGAGTGGGTGGGATATTTCTGATGCATTCTCTGCCCCCTTGGTTTTAACATACCCAGACCTTTTGCATACAAATCTGGCGCACTCTGCTGCTGAGCTATGTTCCTTTACCCCAGACAGCGCAAATGATTTTTGAGCACCTGCTTACCTGCGTGCTGATGGAAAGCCCACACGGACACACGACCGAGTGACTCGTCACACAGAGATTGTTCCTAGGAAGAACAGCCATGAATTAACGCAAGGTGCAGAAGCGATCAGCGGTGAAACTTAAACAGGGACGAATTCCTTTTTGTTTCCTTTATTAAGTCTTACGCTGGTGAACTTCGGCCACCTGCTAGCTATTTCTCCACATCATCTAACAGGGATGAGGCAGAGGAAAGGCCTGACCTAAAGCATTGTATGTGTTCGCCTCACCTTCTGCAAACCGGGCAGATGACCTTGCACTCCGCATCCAAGCCATCCAGGATATCATTCAGGCACTCCTCGTCAAAGCGCAGGCTTTGTTCGTACTCTTCCACGGCCAGCTGTTCTGCAAGGAAGAAAGCCCCGTCCCCTGCGTCACAGGCTGTGCCAACAGAAACTAAAGCCGCGGCTATCAGAATCAAAGGAGAATCAAGTACCTTGCAAGATCAGCTCCTCCTGGATTTCCTCTAAGACGTCCAGCATCTAAAGGGAACCGCACAGTAAGCTGGTATTAGCTCCACAGATTAAAAACAGATGTCACCTGCCAGCAGAAGGACAATATGGAGAGAGCCAGTCTAGCCTCTCTAGGAAGGGAGCTCCAAAATATGGGAGCTGCCACCGAGAAGGCCCTCTCCTACGTCCCCACTGAGAACAACTGCCAGGATGGTGGGGCTGGGAGAAGGGCCTACCCCAAAATATCTCAGAGCCTGAGCAAGTTTGTGTGGAAGAATACAGTCCCTCTGATAGCCTAGACCACGGGTGTCAAACACAAGGCCCGCGGGCCGAATCCGGCCCGCCAGACCTCGTCATGTGGCTCGCGTAGCCGCCGTTCTCGCTGCTGTTCTCGCCCGTCCAGTGCACCATCGCCTGGTTGTGCGCCGCGTCGCCTTTCAGCACGAAGAAGGTGGTGAGCAGAGAGGCCGCCTCCGGAGGTCCCCCACCGGCGCGACCCCGCAGGCCGCCCGCCTCGTCCCACGGGCTACCGAGTCTCTGGCGGAGGCTCCGGTCCGGTGGGCGCGCCGCCCAGGAGGCGCCCAGTGCGAGCAGCAGCAGCAAGCGGAGCGGAGCTGCCCGGCCGGACGCTCCTCCGCGCGCCCCAGCAGCTGCTGCTGGCGCCATGCTCGGCCTCCGCTGCGCCGCTACCGCCGGGCAGGGATGTGAGTCTGGCAGGCGAGGCGTGGAGGACGGGAGGGAGCGAGCCGAGATGGAGGCGGGAGCGCAGCGCGGGAAACAACGTCCCAGCAGGGCTTCCACGCCCAGGCGAGGCACAGCGCCGCCCTCTGCCGGCGGGCCCCACCGAGCTCCAGGGCCCGGCCGGCCGCCTTCCCCGACGGCTGCTGGCAGCCGGGCTGCAGCGGGCGCGCCGGAGCAAGTGGACGGGAGCCCGGCGCCTGGGCAAGCGAACGTCCCCCTCAGCCTCGGCTTGCCACGGAGGGCAAGGTGAGGTGGCTGCCTCAGGCAGCAGGATCCACAGGGGCAGCTCGGCCCGTTGTGGAAATGTGCTTCCTCCACCAGCGCCAGATTTGGGGCCGCGCGGGCGCCTCACCCGCCCTGAGCCAAGGGAGCACAAAACAATGATAACGATGCCTATTTATTCTATGGGGGGCACCAAATTTTGTCCTCACTCAGGGTGGGTGCCATATTACCAAAGTCGGCCCCTGCCCCCCCTCAATGGGATTTGAAATCCAGGGATTTGAAATTCAATAAATTCCTAGGAGTGCCCGTGTCTGTACTGAGTAAGCCTCTCAGCCCCTAAAAGCAGACGATACCAACTTTTCAACATTGTGATAGCGATGTTGTGATACGGTAGCGCTATATTGCAGTGTTGAAAGCAGAGGGAGGAACGAGCAGCATTGGCCCCTGTCAGAAACTGGGGTGCAACCAGCACATCTCCCCCCCCCCACCAGCGCCTGGCACAGGGAGGAGGCAGCAACAGGCGGAGAAGGAAGAGAAGGCGCAGACAAGCCCCAGCCACAAGATGCAGTCTGGTAAAGGTGCCCTCAGACTGGGCCTGCACAATGTTATGATACATCACCACAGGGGCAGACTTTAGTAATCTTTCATAACAGGGGTGTCAGCCTGAATAAAATATTGAGGGGGGCAGGTAGGCCCCACCTCACATCATCATCATCATCATCATCATTTATTACTGGTCAAAGACCAGCTCGAACATCACATAATTTATCACATGCCACACACACCCCATTTAAATGTAAAAGCCCATCAACTTCAGGGGTCTCAGCCTGCTCAAATATTTTAGGCCGATACAACCGGCCCTTTGAGGGTGAACAAACTGCTGATGCGGCCCCCGATGAATTTGAGTTTGACACCCCTGGCCTAGACCTAAGCTGTACAGTGGTACCTTGGTTGTCAAACTTAATCCATTCCTGGAGTCTGTTTGACTCCCAGAACTATTTGAAGACTGAGGCACGGCTTCTGATTGGCTGCAGGAGCTTCCTGCACTCAATCGTAAGCTGCGCCAGACGTTCGACTTCCAAAAAAACGTTCTCAAACCAGAACACCCACTTCCGGGTTTGCTGCATTCAGGGGCCGATTTGTTCAACAACTAAGCCGTTCGACAACCAAGGTACTACTGTATAAGGCTTCATAGGTCTAAACCAGAACTTTGAATTATTATTTATACGAGTTAAATTTGTATACAGCCAGAGGGATGCCAGCCCTCTAAGTTACAGGGGCTGGCAACCTTTTTAGGCTCATGGGCACATTTGGATTGAACCGGTACTGCAGGTGCACTTTGGGCATTTTAAAGTGCTGTTTGGGCATTTCTCACCTTTCACCCCTGGGATCAGTCCAGCCACCCACCCTCAGGGAGTGATAGACAGACACAGGCACAGTTATGTTGTTCTTCCAAGGTATCTGGGTAGAAGGCAGATCCACTAGAATTAATCTGAGCCTTGAGAAGCACATAGAGCTGAAAGAGGAAGTGTGAAAGAGTGCTGCTCTTCCAACTTCCTCCTTTGGCTCTATGTACTTTCCGAGGGAACGAAAGGTCACCTCTCTGGTTGCCAAGGGTACTTCATGCGGCTGTGAGGTGTGTGCGTGCTCAGAAACCTTGTGGGCACCAGGACATTATGCTGACAATCCAGACACGCATTGTTGAGATTTCCATTCCACCTTAAGGAGCAGGTGTGAGGAACTGTTGCGTGTCACATGTCTGTTTACATTCCAGCACAGTTTGCTGGGAACTTCCGTTGTGTGTATTGCTTTTGCTTTCCCCTGTCTCTCTGAGAGGATGAAGAGAGAGAGAGACGACATGTTTCTTTGTCCTGATTTATGATTAATAAATCTGTAGTTGTAGCATGCTTTCACAAGCCTCGCGCCTATTCTGTGTGTGCAGTTCTATCTGCTGATAGTGTGCCCTGGCTTTGAAGCCCGGGTCGCTGATTTACGTTGGAGCAGAGGCCGATGGGTATTCGCAGCGGATGGCTGGAAAGGGACGACCCAGCTGGGGCTAGCCAGCTGGTCTTGCAGCCCTCTGCATGTCAACACCCCCCCCCCGCGATATGGACAGCCTCCCACAAAGAACATAGTACAGTAGCTGCTTCTTACCGCAGTGACCTGAGGGGAAGTTTCTTGTTTCCTGGGGAAGGGCAGCTGGAAATCCAGAGGCTGCAGAGCCTGCCATTCCATTTCCATCACTTCCTGGACCAAGAGGGCTTTGCTCGCTTGATGGGCTGTGTCTTCTCCCGCATGGCGGTATCTGTCCAAGAGTCTGGCACGGCTGCTCTTCAGCCTCTCCACGCAGCGCTGGAGGGCAGTGAACAGAGAGATAAAGACTTGCAATGGAGACACCAGCATGGCAAAACCATTTCTCTGACTTTTCCCCCACAATCCCCTACTTAGGAAGACGAAATGCTTTCTGAACAATTTCCTTTTTTTAAAGATTCAGTTCAGGGATCTTATATAAAAACACATGGTTTGTGAGCATAGCCGTCACAGATAGCCATCAACAGCCGCCGCCTCTATGAATTTGTCCAATCCTCTTTTTAAAAGCCATCCAAGTTGGTGGCCATCGCTCCCTTCTTGTGGGAGGGAGTTTGGCTATATGCTCGGTCGCTAGGGGTTGGGCTCCCTACGGAAACGGCCATCCAGGTAGGACGGCGGCCAAATCTGCCCTTTAGCAACGCGCAGAGCCGGCAGGGCTCCTAGAAATGTATCCAGTCATGGAACGTTCGCAGTAGGCATGGAACGTTCGCAGTCGCCGCGTTCCGCGGAAGTCATGGAACGTTCGCAGTCGCCGCGTTCCACGGGAGTTTCGGGCAGACCCCGCGCCGCCGCCTTACCTGCCTGAAGGTCTCCTTCCAAGGCGGGGTCCGGGCGCCCTTGTAAAGAGCCTGGTGCCGCTGAACCTGCCCCTCCATCCCCTTCGCGAAGCACGAGACCCGGACCCGGACCCGGCAGCTGCGTTTACACGGCAGACTTTACCGCCTACCTTTAACCGCCCTCCACTCACCCAAGGCACCCTGGGAAATGGAGTTCGGCAAAGGACTCCGGTGCATGCTGGGAAACGCCTCGCACCTTGCATCTTGAGATCAGTCAGGCACTTGATGGGAATTGTAGTCCGGAAGGAAGAAATTTTCGTCGTTCAAACTTCCTTTCCCGGGTTTTGGCGGTGGGAGGAGGAAGAAGGCGAAGTAAACAAGCCAAGCCTCAATAAAGCAATAAAGTGCGTGAGGGGAGGGCGGGAATCAATTTTACGAAAAAAGTGTGACCAAAGCAATAAAGAAAAGTGAAAGTGTGATATACAATATTTCTAATACCGTGCGGAAGAATATTGTGGTCAAACGGTAGAGATATATTGATAAAACAAGGATAATAAAAATCTAAAATGACCGACCCAAAAACTGAAATGCCATTGTGGCTGAACAATTATAGAAAATGTTAGCATGATGAAGCACAAAAGAAAGAAATATTAGTTAGGCAACAGTAAAAGAGAACGTTTGGAATAATAAGACACATGAATGTAGCAATCCCTATCTCTATGTGTAACACAATATTCGCAAAAAACAAAAAAGATACTAAATTAATAGATGAAATCCCGGAGATCCTTCCCCGCTTTTTCCGCCCCGCCTAGCCAATAGAAAATATTGCCAAAAATACTGCCAAGATTTGAACGGGCGGGATGTTCTTTCGACGTAAGCAGCCCTCACTTCCACCCCAGGATAATGAGAGTGTCTATGGAAAACCCCCAATTCCCGCGCAGTGTTCACGTCTAACTTTTCACGAGTCTAGAAACCGCTTGCGTCAGCAGGCCGCAGTGCACTCTGGGTCTCGTCCTTCCCTCGCTCCCTCCCGTGGCGAAGATGCCTGCTGGGCTTAACCATCTTTATCGGTCCGCCGGGACGCCGACGTCACCGTCCGCGGTGCACTCTGGGGCTCGTAGTCCCGCGCTCCTGAGGCGGCGAGGCCCCGACCGGCTTCCTCGACCGGCGACGATGGCGGCGGCCGTGGCGCCGGGCTTGGGAGAGCGCTGGTGGGCAGAGCTGCCTCACCACGCCGTGTTGTGCCGCTTGCGGGAGCAGGCCGACAAGGAGGCCGGGCCGGAGCCGGGGCCCGAGTCGTCGCGCCCGTCCCTCCCGCGGGACCTGTTGTTCGGCCTCGGCGGGGAGCTCTTTCTGTGGGACGGCGAACGCGCCGCCTTCTACGTTCTCAGCCTGAGGGGCCTGGGCGACGAGCCCGACAGGCTGGGCCAGTACCAGGTGCGGCCTTTCGCCCCGATAGGGCTCGGCCCTCACTTGAGGTGGACAACCCGTGTTTGGGGCGCCGCCGCTTCGGGCTTCAAGGTGGTGGCTCACCTGTGGAAAGCCCCTCTATATAGGACTATAGGCTTGCATTATCAGTAGCGATAATAATGAATGGCTTATTGCGTTTATATCCCGCCTTTTTTTCTCCCAAGGAACTCAAGGTGGCATACATGCTTCCCCAATTAACCCCACCACCATTACACATAAAACAACCACCCTGTGAGGTGGTTTTGGCTGAGAGGCAGTGACTGACCCCTAAGGTGACACCCAGTGAGTTTTGTGGCTGAGCAGGGATTTGAACGCAGGTCCCAGAATTTTTGGGAGGGGCAGGTCTTTTATTGGGGGGGGGCAGAACCTCAGTTAAGCTATGTATTTTTATTGATCTTTATTGATTTAGGTCAGGGGTCTGCAACCTTTAAGACAAAAAGAGCCACTTGGACCCGTTTCTGAAGAAAACAACAACTGGGAGCCGCAAAACCAGGAAGGTGACGTCGGGACGGTGCGTTACTAACGCACGCACCGCCCCCATGCGACGTCACAGCCAGTACCGCGCCCGCCACAGTGGGGAGTGTCGGGGCACACAATGCACCTCCTCCCCTCGCTAGTATCCGCCCCGGAGCCGCGGCAAAGGTGTAAAAGAGCCACATGCGGCTCCGGAGCCGCGGGTTGCAGGACCCTGATTTAGGGGGACTATGCCCAGGTCTCTGATGTTCTAGTCTAGATAACTACTACACTTGCAGCTGTGTTTTTAATTGATGCCCAAGCATTGGGAGAGAATGCTTGAAGGAACACGACTGCTGGTTTCTCCAAGCTTTTGTCCAAGGCAGACCCTGTGGGTTTAGTGGTCTCTTGGCTTAGAAGACAAGTAGCAGCTACCAGTGCCTTGCATGAAGCATAAGAATAATATAGGTAGTCCTCATCGCTCAGCATCCATATCGGATCATGCCTGAAAGAGTGAGCACAGATGAAATGGTAGGAAGCAACAGGTGCAGTTTGCTTGCAGCCAAATATGTAATTGAGTGACACACATGCATCTTGCACTAGTTTTTAAGATTTTGTTCTGCACAAAGTTCAAATATTTAAGCGTTAACCGATTGCTGCTTTGATTTCCAGACCCTTCTCTGCATAAATTCACCCTTTTTTGAGGTGTATCAAACTGCACTGAGTCCTACACAGGAGCATGTTGCTCTGATAGGAGCAAAAGGCCTGATGGTGCTGGAGTTACCTAAACGCTGGGGAAAGAACTCTGAGTTTGAAGGTGGAAAACCAGTGGTTAATTGTAGGTATGTAGGCTCTCCATTTCTCATAATTGCTTTGCAGCTCTAGAACTAGGGACGGTTGCTACTTCATTATCATCTGGGTCTGTAAAGAAAGCAGTTTTGAGTACATTGTGTCAATTTCATTTGATGACTGTTTTTAATGAAGTTCTCAGGCATTATATTTGGAGAAACTTTTGTTTCAGCTGCATACATTCCACTACTATAGAGAGGCAGTCTCTTTTCAAACTTTTTTAGAAGGGTGGCTGAGGTGCTTTATGGTGCAGTGTTAGGATACAGGCTTTGTAGGCCTGAGGTTCTAGGTTCAGTTCCTTGCTTTTCCATTAAAAGTGATTGCTTTTGGGCAAAGTTCTGAAGCAGTCCATCTTGCTGATGGCACATTTGCTTTGCTGTATCAAGTGGAGGGTAAGGCAACTTTTCTTTGCAATGGAAGTAGTACAATCCATCTGCTCAAGTTGCTCACAGTTAACATTCGACAGATCACTGCAAGGCTGGAAAAAAGAGTAAAGGCTGTTGAATTTCTCCCCATTGTGGAAGAAACAGGAGAGGACATTGCACAGAGAACTCACAGCCTGGCAATCGGCATTATTTGCTAGTATCAGTGACTTCTATGTGCACATCACTAAAAATGGGAGGATACAATCTATAAACAGAACAAGGAAGACAAGGGACTATGAGAGGCAAATGAAGGCAATGGTAAACAAGGATTGGATACGTGAATATTTCAGATATATGTACTTGAACATAGTTATAGCACTAGGAGATAGAGGCTAGGGGACTGTGCCAAAGAATAGGTTTTAAAGAGAGAGAGCTTCACAGATACATTACTGGGAGGCGATTCTAGGCATAAGCAGGGTCATTCGTGGGAGCAGGACTGTTAATTGGTTCAAAAACAAGATTTCAGGAGATGTTATTTTTGGACAGTAGCTACTCTTTCAACCTTTTTTTACATTTATGGAGAAGATCAGTTCGATTTTAGATTGGAAGCGCTTTCGATAACCGAGTCTGTGGCTACATTTTTACCTAGAAGAAAGCTTCCTTAGTTAAATTCTTTACAGAGATAAAATGTTTGAGTACTTACCCTTTAGGACCAATGATAGCTAATTATTTAGTACCTAGAGTTTAAGCAAGGGTAGTGTTCATGTAACACATCAAGTTAGGAAATAAAAAAGGAATGTTACAAGTCTGTGTCTATCCCTTGAGCTTTTTTGCTTTTGATAGGTTTGCCAGTTGGGGAGGAAAAGCCTGGCCTGTTCTTGTGCTCTTGACACCAGCTTGATCTGCAGAAATTGGCAGGGGACACAGGCATGAACGTCTGTAGCCCAAGCTGCTGGTCAAAGGCACAGCAACAGTCAAACAGTTGGCAGCCCTCTGTTGGGTTGGAACATAGTGCCTTTCATGATGGAGACCTGTCTTCTTGCAGCACCATCCCTATTGCTGAAAGGTTCTTCACTAGTTCACCATCCCTGACCCTGAAGCATTCCGCCTGGTACCCCAGTGAGACACTGGACCCTCACATTGTGCTCTTAACATCTGACAACACAATAAGGTAACTTTATTGCTCTGAATGGTTTGCTTTTGAGCAGGCTTTGAGAAATCCAAGGAGCCTGGTTTCCCTGACTGTTTAAAAAGGTGGTGCTGGTATCCAGTATATATTAGTCATTCTTTTTTATATATATAATTTAGTGGAATATAGTGGTGAAGAGTGTAAGCCACAGACTTTTAGTTTTCTGGTTCAAATCTTTGCTCAGCTGCAGACTCACTCAATGATCTTGGGCAATCTTTCTTACTTCAGCTGCCTCGTTGACAATAAAAGGGGGGTCAATAAAAGGTCTGAAATATTTTCTGTGCACTGCACATGCTGTATCATTGTTCTGTTGCATGCCCCCCCCCCAAAAAAAATCTCTGAGCAGTGAGAGCCTCCAAGGGGTTCCAGTGCTTTGCTGGGTTTGGTTCCCTTGCAATAAAGGTCAATGGAGACTGGTGTCTTTTTGAGATACGGTTTTATAAAAATCATATGTACAATCTGAGCATCAAATGGAGGGGCTCACAGCATTATCCTAGGACATTTTCCAGCTAATTAGCAGAGTATAAATGCTTTCAGAGGCTAATTTAGCTTCCTTTAAATATTTATTTGATGGGGTCATTTGGAACCACATGCTTAGAGACCCACGGAGCAATTGTTTAAGCAATACTTATTACAGTTTTCTCCCACTCTTTTTCCAAGGAGCTCAAGGTAGCATGTATGCTCTGTCCTCTTATTTTATCCTCATAGCAACCCTGTATAGTAGGTATGTCAGACCTGGAGGGAGTGACTGGGCCAGGACTACCCAGCAAGGCTGAGGGCTAAGCAGGGCTTTGAACTGGGTCTCTCTGGTCTTGGTCTGACACCAGGGCAGCTCTTCAGCTGAAGTGATACTGCACCAGCTTCTGCCAGTGTAATAATGTTGGGTGCAGTACTGAAAATTGTAAAGGTATTCAGCTAATAGAGATTGGGTTTATAGAAGCTATTATCTGGGATGTACTTCTTGTTTTTTAAAATGTCATATTTTGCTTTAAAGGATTTACAGCCTGAATTCACCCCAGACACCCGTGAAAGTGATTCATCTTTCAGAAGCTGATGAGGAGACTCTAAGGCTCAATAAGGGGTGAGGTCTGAAGCTTCCCTCATAGTTGCCCCTCCAAGCACACCCCAACGGCCACTTTTTGTTGGGCAAACTGAATGTGTGCAGAGAACTGCTACAAACTCAACTGACTGCTCCCTCCCTTAGGAGAGCCTACACAGCATTGATAGGAGAAACGGCAGTGGCATTCGACTTTGGGCCCCTGGCAGCAGTCCCCAAGAACATTGCTGGGCAGCGAGAGAAGGAGGAAGTGCTAGCGTATCCTCTCTACATCTTGTATGAAAATGGGGAGACTTTTCTGACCTACATTAGTCTTCTGCACAGGTAAAGGTCTAACCCAGATTCATGATCCCCTTTTCACCTTCATTTTTTGCACTGGGCAGTGCCTGACCAGACCTCATAGATGGCTGGGCGGTAGGAGGGTACTGATTTGAACACCAATACAATTGCTCCTAGTTCAACTCTGAATGGAAACCCAGGGTTCAAGAATCAACACTTGCCTCCTTGTATTGTTGAGGTGATTTGGTTGGTGTCTGATTAGCATATCCTAGCCTTTCTGCTCTGAGGCTGGCAAGGTCAGTTTGGTGTCTTGGTTGGCTGCAAAACTTTGCTGTTCCAGGTATTAGGCCATGGCTTGCTTAGAGTTTTTTTGAGGGTGGCAGCAACAGCAAACTGTCCTAGAAGTTTGGGCTCTTCCCAGTAGGCTTCCTTTGACACCCCCCTTCCCCCCCCCCTATTTTTTTTGTAGCAGTGGAAACCTTGGTCGGCTCTTGGGCCCACTGCCAATGCATCCTGCAGCTGAAGACAACTACGGGTACGACGCTTGTGCAGTTCTCTGCCTTTCATGCGTTCCCAACATCTTGGTGATTGCCACGGAGTCGGGGCTGCTTTATCACTGCGTGGTACTGGAAGGAGAAGAAGATGATGAACAGATGGTATGTTTGCCTGTTACTACTTGGAGTTTTCAGGAGAGCTTTCCCCCCCACCCCACCCCCCGTTATATGAGGAGGGACTGTAGTACTTTGCACTCAAAAGGTCCCACACTCAAACTCCTGCTTTTCCAGTAAAAAGGACTGGGTAGCAAGTGGTATGAGAGGCCTCTTCCAGAGATCACAGAAAGCTGCTGCCTGTCCTAATTTTGGGCAAGATAGACCCGTGGACTTGGCATAAGGTTGTTTACAAGTGTATCCCCATCCTGGGTATTCATTTTTAGCTTGCTATCTTTGCAGTCCACCCCTTTTTTGTTACAGGTTTTTCACATTATGACATGTTCTTACTGAGCATGTGACCAATAGTGCAGTGCTGTTGCACATTATTATGCTTTTCCTAAATTTATTTGTTGTACTGATATCCCACTTTTCCTCCAAGGAGCTCAAGGTGGTGTATGTGACATTCTCTCCCTCTCCAGCAATCTGTTCCCACAGAAGCATGATGGCCCTCTGCCCAGCTAATGATTTGCAGTTCCTAAACCCTAAAACTGCGGCTCATCTTAATTACGGAAGTTGGTTTAGTTTTCCCCTGATCAACATCTTTGTCTCTGCAGCCATAAACAATTTTTGAGGTTCTGCAAGGAGGTTGCACCCAACTCAGTTATATCCAGAGTAGACTCAATGAAATTAGTGGACCTAAGATAGTCATACATGCTATTCATAGCAGCCAGCATGGTATAGTAGTTAGAGTGTCAGATTAGGACCCGGGAAAGGTTCAAGTTCCCACTCAGCCATGTTTCTCACTGGGTGGCCTTGGGCCAGTCACTGCCTCTTGGCCTAACGTACCTCACAGGGTTCTTGTGGGGATTAATTGAGGAGGGGGAGAGCCATGTACACCATCTTTAGCTCCTTGGAGAAAAAGATGAGGTATAAATGCAGTAAGTAATACTCAACCCCTTGAGAATTAACGGACATGACTAAATACAGCCGGGTGTCTTATATTTCATATTCCTCTTGTATTGAGGAGCTATTTTAAAAACATTGTACATCTCAGAAATGCACAATATTGATCTGCATTTGGACCTTAAAAGCATAGACACACAAAAGAGTAAGAAGTAGATATTGTTTCCCCTCCCCACCAGCTTACTAGGAGACAATTGAGGGTTCTCTGTTTATATTTCTTTATTATTTGTACTTACAGCCCACACTTTATCAAATGCTGGGTTTCCTAATTAAAATACATGCAATGTGCGATTAAAATAATAAACAACCCCCCCCCCATTTTTACCTTTTTTTGCGGTGGGGAGGGAGGTGCTTCCTAAGTAAATTTAATCCCTTGAGCTATTATCTCAAGGGAGGACAAATTTAGAAGTGTTAACCAAAGCATCCCTGCAGTCTGTCAAATCCTGGGATTCAAGAACTGACCTCATTCCGTCGCTCTACGTGTTCGAATGTGTTGAACTGGAACTTGCACTGAAACTGGCTTCAAGGGAAGGGGAGGAACCCCTGGAGTCGGACTTCTCCTGCCCAATCAAATTGCATAGAGGTAGGAGCACAAGTCAGTTACCTCTCTTGCTTTCCACTTGCTCTGTTCACTTGGCATCCAATTAAAGCGACCTTTCAGGTAAATACAAAAATTAATCAATGCCAGGCTACCTGTTCCTTGATTTGCATGTAGCTTTATGTCACAGGATAGCATCACCCAGCTGGCCCAGCAAGCCGTTTACTGTCTCTTTCTGCAGCTCCCGGTGGTCTGAGTTGCTTTGCCATCTTGAGGCAGCCCACAAGTATTGCCCATCAGTAAATAAGAGGGTGGCAACAATGTGGGTCATTGCTGGGAGTTCATGGAACTTCTTTACATAAACAGGTTTGGCACAGTTCCATTTTCACGCAGTTCCGCATTGTTGCTATCATATGTGGACTGAAACCTTCCCGTGTCTTTGTTGGCTCTCCATGAATGCATAAATATCTCACTTGCATTTTCAGATCCCAAATGTCCCTCTCGATATCACTGTACACATGACGCTGGGGTGCACAGCATTGGAGTCACCTGGATCAACAAACTTCAAAAGTTCCTTGACTCAGGTAGTAGTGAAACCTTCTTGCCTTGGAATGTTGCATTCCTACACCTTGTTTCTCACAGATGCAACTTGTCTTGAGTAGTGTGCCAGTAGTGTGGAAAGGTGGGATATAAATAGAGTGGACAGTGGTACAGTTTAGTGAGACATCTGAATCTGGCAGACTATAGTTTACCTCCAACTAGAACTGAAAACCTACTTCAAACTGTAGTTTCCAATTCAGATTTGGAGGTAAACTAAGATTTGACTGAGCCAGAAATAATGAAGGGCATCAGAGCACGTGCAGAGAGGAGGGAGAACCAGAGCCTAAGGCATGACACTCACAACACAGCCATGATGTGAACTGAACCCATATATTGCTGGCGCAACCCATTAAAAAATTTGATCCAAAACTGGTAGGGCCAGAGCAAACTTGTCATTATCTGCGTCCTCCCAATGGTCAGGACCACCTCCTTTTCTCTTCCTCCACCTCCCATTGGGCTGCCAGGAAAGGGACAGGTGGCTTTTGTCAGAGATCTGAAATGATCACCTGCATCTTCTGTTACTCAGTCCAGTTCGGCTCCCTCCCCCTACCAATCCCTTTTCCCCTCCAGATTACCCCCCCTGCCCCTACACATGACATTTGGCTAGGAGTTCTGATTTCCTCATTACTGTTCTGTGGGGTGATAGGTGTGACTCCCCAGTAACCTGCATGTTTACTTGCTTTTTCAGATGAAGAAGACAAGGACCGTTTGCAAGAACTTGGAGCAGAACAGAAATGCATCGTAGAGCACATCCTTTGCACAAAACCTCTGCCATGCAGGTAAGAGTCTACTTCTTCCCAAATCCATATTCTTCTTGCAACTGCTTATTGCTGGAGAATCCAGGCCGAGAACAGTTATACACAACTCAGTTTCTGAAAAATCAAGCATTGAATGGTGTTGTTTGTGTTAAGATTTGGATGAGCAAGCAGGGTGGACAGGGAAGGAGAACTGTGTTTGTGTCTCTCTGTGGTGAAGACAAGGCTCTTGACTGTTTTTGGGGTGCCCCTTTTTCTTGGTCTGGGTAAGGATGTTGGCTGGAAAAAGGCCTTTTTTGGAGAACATGAGAGAACAAGGCATGAATGCTTATTCTGGGGATCTGCAGGAGGCCTTCAGTGAGCAAAAGGTTAAGCCCCATTACCCAGAGACGGGCAGGGAGATGTAATGAAACAGAAAACTTTACTGATGTGACACGCACTTAGCACTTCCTTAGTGAGTACCCTCGGAATCTTGTGTAGATCCCAGGTTGGAAACATCTGCATCCCAGGTGGGTTCAACGGAAGGAGGCCTTCTTAACTAGCAAGACATGCATGGATGGGCCAATGGAAATTTCAGCTTTCTTCTAGTAAATGTGACAGATGCACGACTTTGAACTGGTTTTTCAAGGTGTTGGAACAGAGCCCCAGTTGAGGCTGTACTGCAGTAAAGGCAGCACATTGGTGATACTGGTGGAAAACTGAAACACAGAATCATAAAATTGTAGAGTTGGAAGGGACCCCGAGGATCGTATCGTCCAACCCCCTGCAATGCAGGAATATGCAGTTGTCCAATACGGGGATCAAGCCTGCAGCCTTGGCATTATCAACACCACACTTTAACCGACTGAACTGTCCAGGCATTTCTGCCTGCTGTGACATTTCAAGACCTACCTAGTGGTCTTATAGATGTGATGGGTAGAATCTCTGCAAGACACCAGCATAGGGTCCACTGCAGCTCCTGGATATTTAAAGACTTATAAATCTTGCATTCAGCCTCCAGATGAAGAGGCAGAGCCAAATTGGGTCAAAATATAGGAATAGGGCCTAAATAGACGATAATGAACTGGAGGGGTTATCTCTGGTAATTATAGATCTGAGAACAACGGTGGGGATGACCTCTACTCTTGCTCAGTTTTTGCAGAAGACTGACCAGGAGAGAGACTAAGTATTAAAAAGTCTAGGAAACCAAATCAGTATGAGGCTGTAAATGTGGCTACAATGAAGGAAGAATATGATAAGAGGCACTTAAAAGATTTGCTAGATTCTGCAGTGGATTCTTTGTTGTGTTAGTCTGAAGACAGCAAGTGACTTCTGCTCTTCTGTTCTTGGGGTTGCCAATGTTTTCTGGGATAGCTTGACATTTTTTCTGTTCTGTTCCTTCAGCCAAGCGGCCTCAATTATAGGGTTTTGGATCGTCTCAGACATTCTGGGTCCCACAATGGTCTGCATCACCAGGAGCTACGAATGTGTCACCAAACCTCTTCTGTACGTACTGAGCCACATTTACCTATTTAATGCTGAAATGTGATAGGCATACTTCCAAGGACACAGTATATTTCCCTTATATAGTTGCTAGGACTCCTAAATTGCCTAGGTAACTCCTTCAAGTTTCCATGGCACCAGGCTCTGCTGATCTTGAATTCATGACTATTGATTCTCCTGGTAATCCCTGACATACCCCTTCATTACCTTGATTGGTACACTTGCCTTTCCCTTATTCCTAACAAGGCTTGTGTTGATAATTCTCTGAAGTTTCTTATCCAGCATTTCTTGCCTGCTCTTTGCAAAGGTCTGCAAACTCTTTTTTTTTTTGGGGGGGGGGTGTAAAATAATTAAAAACCTCTAAAGAACTTAATGAAAGCAAGTGGGGAGTGTCTTTGGAAACGTTTAACTGATGCCTAACACTTGTATTGACAGTTCTGCCATTCACCCACCATGCCCTCCTCTTCTGTGCACCAAGCAAGATTCGCCTGTTACAGTCTCGCCTCTCCGCATCCTGGCCGAATCGCAGGATTCCTTTGAGCGACACATCCGAAATATCCTGGATCGCAATTCTGCTAACCCTCTCCTATTGAAGTATGAAATCTTTCTGGAGGCAAAAGGCTTTCGTCATCCCCCATCACTCCTGTGTCCCCAAAAGGCAAAGGCACACCTTGGCCTTTGGTGTTGTTCGGAAGAGGGGGTTCCATCATCTGGTGTTCTCAGCCCCTTTCCTTTCCCTCTGACAGGGTTCACCCTTCTCATTGCTATAATCTTGCATAAGGTCTACACCTGCTGTTCCACCACCTCCATCTTCAGGATGGACTTATGCACAGTGGTCTTTCGTTCTGGCCAATCTCAGCTCCTCTTCTCCCACACTTGGCAGTTTTTGCAACTTCACTGGTGCCACCATAAATTTATTGCTGCTCTTTCCGCATCAGCATATCCTGCAGCTCAGTCATGGCACAGTCGTTTTGGGGTTCTGGCTGGGTTGTTAGGCTCATGGGACATGAATCTAGCAGGGTGAGTAGGCTACAGCGATGAGCAGGGCTTCTTGGCTTCTCTTTACTATATTATTAACTAAAAGGGAAGGATGGCATAGGAGATGAGGAAAGTCAGCACTGAACGTCTTAAGTGTTTCTGGGCATTTTAAATAGATTGGCTTTCTGGTGTGTTGATGAGCATCCGACACAAGGGCTTTGTCAAATGCAATTTGATTGTAATGTCCTTATCTGAGCTGAACCCTCAGTTTGAGGCCAGTTAGAAATCTTCCCTAAATAACTGGACCCCTCTCCAGTTCAAGCTTCTTGATGCACACAGCCTTAGGGCATATGGTGTCAGAAGCATTTGTGTGGCAAAGCAGCCTGGGATAGCTCAGTCAGTAGAGCCTGAGACTCCTAGTATCAGGGACTTATGTTCAACCGCCACATTGGGCAAGTGATTCCTTCATCGCAGGGGGTTGAAGTAGATGACCCTCAGATCCCTTCCAACTCTATAATTCTGTGGTTCTAAATGCTCTTTATCAGAGCATGTACCGTAGTTTTCCGTGTATAAGATAAGCTTTTTTTCTTTAAAAAGTAGGTTAAAAATTAGGGGGCACCTTATACACAGATAGGGCACAGGGGGTACGTGGGATTGTTTGATGCTGGGAGCCGGAGATTGTCAGCGGCTATTGGTCGTGTTATTTGTGGCTGCGGCAATTGTGTGGCAAACTCCCTCTAAAAAAAGGTCAACAACTCTGGGCCACCCCCCACCCCCCAAAAAGCTCAACTCTGGCAGTACACTATAATGGCCAAGACAATGTTGTGTTTGTCTTCCAGGTCTGCAGATAAAGAAGTTTCCCCTCCCCCTGAAGAATGCCTTCAGCTTCTCAGCAGAGCGACTCAGGTGTTCAGGGAGGAATACATTCTGAAACAGGACTTGGCCCGAGAGGAGATCCAGCGAAGGTAAAATGGGCCCTTGGCTTGTAAAACATTGTTCTTCTTCCCTCCTGTTGCAGCAACAATTGGTCATTTTCTGATCCTGATCCTGCAATCTATTATCTGCCAACTTCATCAGATGTAATACAATAGGGACAAGAATCTCTAGTGAATAGGTTTCCTGCCCTTGGGAATTATTTACATTTTTCTGAAGAGCGTATCCCTGATTTGCTTTTATCATTGGGCTAATTGAAAGAGTGGCATAACTGGGTGAAATCCCTGCCTTGTTTGCCCCCAACCCCTGCTCCAAAGGAAATACAATTGGTGGCAACGTTTGGCTTAATTTCAAAAGCCTTCTGCAAGCTGTTAGTTCTGTCCTCTGGCAAAGGAGAGTGAGGGTGTAATGCACCTACTCCAGCAGCCCTCTGGATTGGGGTGGGGAAAGGGGTTGGCCTGCCCACCATAGAATGCAGCCCCTAACAGAGTATCAAGGGACTGTGCACCCCCCCCCCCCCAGGAAAAAGGTTGCCCGCCTCTGTTCTACAGCTAGGACGTCATTCTCCCCCTTTCTCTCATTTTCAGAATGGAGCAGTTAATAGCACAATTCCCCTTTCTGTAGTATGGGTGTCTTTAAATGTCTCCACCCCTGGTTAACCCCCTTGTTCCTCGTAATTTATTTTTCTCATTGAACAATGGGTTAGAGGTGTAGGGGAGAGCAGAAAGGCAAGCCAGGTTGCATCAAAAAACCTAACTGTTTGGCCATCCTTTCAACCCTTGCTCCTCAGAGTGAAATTGCTACGGGAACAGAAAAAGAAGCAGCTGGAAGATCTTGCCTACTGCCGAGAGGAAAGGTGAGGCAACCGTCTCTTTGCCTTTTAAGCTAGCTTGGCTGGTAGTTTAAAAGAAGTGGGTTGCCCCGTGGGAGCAGCTCAGAGCTCAGTGGTAGAGAACGTGCCTTGCATGTCAAAAATCTCTGGTTTAACCCCATCCATCACTAGTGAAAAACGATCTTGGGTATTAGGGCCGGGAAAGCCCTCCTGTGCAAGACCTTAAAGAGCTGCTACCAGCCAGAGTAGGCATCACTGAGCCTAGAAGGATCTGTAAGGTACTTTTCAGAGCATCCTTTCCAGAGACGTCCACCACGGTCCGATATTAGATACAGGTGTTTTACCGCAGGTTGAAACCCGAAGAGAGCTTCTAGGATTTGCTGATTTTGTTACTCTTCTTTTCCATGTGATTTAGTCCCTCCTTTGTGTTCGTGTTCTAGTGATAGTTTAATTCATTAGTGATGTTTTAGTGTAAGCTTGTTTTAAAGAAATGTGTTCCTAATAACTCTGAAGTGTCCACCAGACTTCTGCCACTTGGCTGCTTTTCATTATGCAGCTTTTAAGAATATAAGAAGAGCCCTGTACCGAAATTGGGCCCAAAGTAGCACTAGAAAATAATATTCTCCTGCTCATCTTTTTTTTTTTTTAATTACTAGCTAAAAGTTCCTGTTGCTCAGGGATTCTTAGAAATCAAAAGATGCTGGTATTTATAAATGGATAATGTAATTTGTAATTTCTAGGGCTCTTGATGCCACCTCCCAACACCCAGTTATATTTAAATAGAGACAAAACATCCTCCACCATCTCAGGAACTACCATGCCAGATCTGGAAATGTTAACCAGTGCAGTTTGGATCCAGGGTTGTCATGGCCCAACTTGGTTAAAGTCCAGATTGGCCTGATTTGGTATGGGATTCAGGCTTTCACTAAATCCAGTGTGCAAACCCTTTAATTTTCTGGCAGATTTGGTTAAAATCCAAATGGCATCTGACAGTATCCAAACCTAGACAAAAACCCACTCTGCCTCAAGAACCATCATGCCAAACTGGGCAATGATTCCATCAGAGGTTTCCCAATTGACAGAGGTAGGAACAGTTCGTTCTGCCATCTTGATTCAAAATGGCAGCCGACTGTATTCAAGCATCAATGGAAGCTGGCTCCTTGGCCTCAGGCACTGTTGTACCAAGTTTGGCAATGACATCTTAAGAATGCCTAGAGAACATACAGGTGGGCAGACCACTTTCCAAAACATATAGTAGGCTAGAAAAAGTTTGTGGCTTTTATTTGCTTCTGGCTGTTTTTTATAACGTGTCGAACAACATCGGTTGGCATTGTCTTTTAATGGGACATAGAAGTTATCAGTGGGTAGTGCTGCTGGGATTTCCTGGACATTACTGGGATTTCAGTGGTGGAAGGTTTGGGGTTTAGTGGGGCACTTCAGTTATACGGGGACATGGATTCAATTACTTTCAGTTGTCTTATTTCACTGTACTCATAAAATCTCTACTTCCACATCTATCCCAAATATAAAGGTGTGGAAGAAAATTATCTGCTTATTTGTTTGTTAGAGAAAGTCTCATTTGCTTTGCTATGAGTTTTCTTTTGCCATTGATGTCTATGGGAGACCCAGCTGCTCTTCTGCTGCCTATCATTTCTATGTTTTCCATCCGGTTGGCATGAAAATGCATTCCATGTCGATAACAGACCTGTCAAGTTCAGACAGAAAATCCCTTTATGAGCAGTTTTTAAAAGGCACACATAAAGCACACCACTGGCTAAGTTATAGTATCTGGTGTCCAGGATTTGGATGAGAGTCAAAATTTCCTAAAAACTCTCCTTTGCAGCCTCATGTAGACGTGCCAACTTCTGTTGGGAGACATGGAAAGAGAAGGGTGCACTGCCCTTTAGAACTGCTTTGTTTCATAAGAAACAACAAATAGACCCCACTTGTTCTGTTTTATGAGACAAATGCGCACCACTATCCCAGAATAACATTTCCTCTTCACCCAAAGGAAAAGCTTGCGGGAGATGGCAGAGCGATTAGCTGACAAGTACGAGGAAGCCAAAGAGAAGCAGGAAGACATTGTGAACAGGTAAAAGGGCACACTCTTCACAAGGTTCTCTTGCTGGGGACTGGAGCAAGAAAATGCCCATGCCTGTCTGATGCCAAGTATGCCTTGGGCTTGTGCTGAAGCCTTGTCCTTAAGATGTGCACCCTTCGGAATTGCTGGGCCTGAAATAATGATAAAGAAAGCCAGGTTGTGGAGAGGCCTTTCAGCTGAGCAGCATGCAGCTTGGCAGCCAGCTGAACTAAACCTACAACTTAAGCTGCTGCTAACAGCTTCGTGCAAGTTTATTCACTGACTAAAGCCTTTAAACCCGTGTTTAAAATGACAGAGATGCTCCCAAACAATGTGGTTGTCTTTGGAAGGGCAAGCTGTTTGGAATTGGCATTATCTAGCCAAACTTACATCCCCTGATGTGTGCCTGAGTGGTCTCAGTGTATTAGCAGAGAGAGAATAGGTGAGCAACACAGTTGCAAGTGGATTGTGTGTGAAGTTAATTGGTCTCATTCTTTCTGAAAAGCAGTTGACAGAAGCTGACTTAATAAAGGAGGGTTGGGAGCGCTTTGAAAGTAGGGGTACCACAATTAATGTGCATAATTTTGCATAACATTGATTAGAAAATAGGTAGTATGCAGTTTGTATATGCAGTTTAATATTCAGTTGGGAGCCGCCCAGAGTGACTGGGGAAACCCAGCCAGATGGGCAGGGTATAAATAACAAATTATTATTATTATTACTAATATTTGGACCTGCTTGGGAATACAGTGATACCTCGAGTTACAAACGCTTCAGGTTACAAACTACACTAAACTGGAAGAGTTACCTTGAGTTGAGAACTTTGCCCCAGGATAAGAACGGAAACCGCGTGCCGACGGCACAGCAGCAGCAAGAGGCCCCATTAGCGAAAGCACGCCTCTAGTTAAGAATGGACCTCTGGAATGAATTAGTAACTAGAGGTACCACTGATATATAGCTTTGATGGCCATTTTCAGCGTTTTGAAAATAAGGACTGAATTTGTCTTTAGGAAATTATGCTTGTAGTGTAGGGTGACAGTTCCCTCTTCACTCCTGCTTAATTAGCACTTGACAATGTAAGTTTGTCTTGGTTCTAAAAGCAGAATTTGCAAACAATTAACTTTGTCTACAAGTTGGGGATGGCCACACGTTACTCAACAAGTGTATAGTCTCTGTGCACAATAGAAGAGCTACACGAATGAACTAGCATACACTTTCACAGTGTGCAGAGACCTCATATATCTGTGTTGAATGTAACATATGAGTCAGCGTGTTGACTCTGACGGTGGTGGTATAGTAATATATTAAGTGGTGGTCAGCTAAGTTATCCTCAGAATAGACCCACTGAGTTGAATGAACATGATTAAGTTTGGTCCAGTTCAGTATTCTGAGTAAAACTTTGTTGAATACCATCCATGGTCAGTAAACGTGGGTTTAATTCCCTCCTCCTCAGCTACTTTTGCTATGATATTGTCTGATTCACATTCTTTCAGAATTTTCAGGTAGGACTTATAATTGGTATCTGGCAAACCTTTTGGCAAATTATTTGAACATATTATTATGTCGCTAAACTTCTGGCTGAAAAAAATGTAAAGAAAATTTCCCTGATTAAACCTTTTTCTGTCCGGCTGCTGTTACAATTTCTAACGGCTGTGTTGTTTCTTTTTTTAATCTACTTTTAATGTTGTATAGCTTATTTTAGACATGATTCAGATCTTCCTCACATCTTGTATCGTGGATATACATGGCTGCTGGTTTTATCTTGTTCTAGTCTGTGACTGCATAATAAAAAGATTGATTGACTGACATTGTCTTTGTGGGCTGAAGGATGAAGAAGGTACTGCGTAACTTCCACTCTCAGCTGCCTGTCTTGTCAGATAGTGAAAAGGACATGAAGAAGGAACTACAGACAATCGAAGAACAACTGCGGCACTTGGGAAATGCTATCCGGCAAGTAAGTGTGGATGTGCATTGTTTTTGTAACGTTTGGCTGTTTTTGTATACGTAATGCTTAGGGATTATCAAGTGATCTAAAAAGCCTTTAAAAAATAAATAAGTAGAAGAGGGTGGGAGCTAGAGGCACTGCACATGAAGCTGGAAGGCAGTATTTGAAACACTTTCTCAAGGGTTTTTGAAGCATCTGTCTCTTGCGCTATTTACTGCTTGCCTTTAGGTTAAAATGAAAAAGGATTATCAGCAGAGAAAAATGGAGAAGGGGACCAGTCCGCGGAAGCCTAGCATCAACCTTAACACCTATCAGAGGAAATGCATCCAAGCAGTTCTGAAAGAGGAGTAAGTGGGCACTTGCACTTTGAAACACTTGGCAAATGAACAGCGAGCAAGTCAAGAGGCCCACCTCTTAGCTGCTGAGTTGTTGTGCTGCCGCTGTACTTTGAAGCAGTGATGTTGAGGGGTTGTACACATGGGGTAAGAGGGTGCTGAAGTAAGAGGGTCCCACCAGTATTGACGCTGTGCCAGCTGTGAAAGACACACCTGCTCAGACAAACATTCCCCTTTCAACCCAATTTGAACCTCCTGCTTCACTCTTCCAATTGTTGCGCTGCTTGTTTCGTTATACATTTTAAGTGCAGTTGTTTCCGTGCTTAGATTAAATTGTTATCGTGTACGTTAATTGTATTTTTGGCAATTGGTTTTATACTGGCAAGCTGCCCAGAAGCAGTATATAAATTAATAAATGCTTGTTTGCTAGTGTAGCCGCTTGCAGTAGTGGAGGTGAAAACCCCACCCGGGAAAGTTGTGTGTTGCGCTCTGTTTTTCATGCCTTGTCTGCTCAGAATGGCTGAAGTCACTGAAGTGCTTTCTCTTTCTCTCTCTGATGCAGGGGAGAACACATCCAGGCGATGGTGAAACAGATAAATGATGTCAGAAACCATGTGACCTTTTAGAGCCGTCATGAATGGTGTAAAGCAAACTCATGAAACATGAAGGGAATGCAAACTGCCTTTCTCCTACTTTATACGTTGGTTCCTTGTGTTATTTTTTTATATATAAAACATCTCTGTTGTGAATAAATACTTTTTTTGAAAGCTCGTCTCACTTCTAAATCTAGGCTTAGACTATTTGGTATGATGTACTGCTGTTGCTTCTCCAGAAGGCAAAACACAGTAAGAATCCTGCCAATTGATCTTGGGCATAATCACCAGGATTACTCTGAAAGTCTCTTTACAGAACTGATTAATTCCCCACACACCAAAGGAGAACGCACAAGCACAGTTTTACCCCTAGATATTGCAGGTGCCATATTAAGGTCAGTGCTGCTCATGTATTCGTTTTTTTGCAGCATTCACATAGCAGCAAAATGTCAGCCTGTTTTCTCCCGATTTAATTCAAGTCTCCCCCTTGTCCAGTAAGTAAAAAACCATATTGCCAATTACCCATTTGCAAATTAAGTCCCTACCCCATATCTTTTTAAAGAAAATCTATGCCTTACTTACTAGAACAGAAAACCTCTAAGCGGATGTTAATCCTTGCCTTTCTAGCTCTTACTGCATTTACGCAAATCTAATGTGCCATCGAATCTACTGGGCACCACAATTTTCAAAAACATTGAAACCAAAAAACTATTTGCTGGTGGCATCAAATTTTTGCGATGTAATTTGGCCAAAAAACGTGTGTATTACATTTGAGTAAATACAGTAATTTGCCCTCTCTGCAACCTGCAGTTCACTTCTGCGCATAAAAGCAAGTCAGAACTTGCCATGATGGCATAAGGATGATTTAACACAGGATAATAATGGAAACAAATCCTTAGGCTCAGTGATGAACAGAACACTAGACTGGTCCCCTACTATGACCATTTTGAGGAAAGCGTCACGGATCTCTTTCTAGCCTCATGACCTAACATTCACCTGGGCAGAAAGGAAGTATGAGAAGGATCACAAAATACTTTTTACCTCCTTTAATTTAGAACACTTCTTAAGGATACACCTTCAAATACAGTTAACAAATGGTTACATTTCTGAATTTGGTAGACAGGAGAATTTTACATCCACAGTTTCACAGGACACCAGAGGCTTGGTTCATTGGAATGTAGTATTCCAGACACTCATTTGGAATTTTAAAGGCTTAACTAATTTTTTTCTTAAGGGACTATATTTATAGATGTCTTGCCTGCCTCCTACCCTTATTCTTATCCAAACCATGCTTTAAGAGGTTGTATAGCAATGGCACAGGAGTCAAGTAAAGAAGATGTTAACAGGTTAGACATGCTGCAAGAACTTATTTTGCACATATTAAGACTGTACAAGTATACAGAACAGAGCTAAAACTTGCAGGCTTTTTCTCTTAAATTCTGCACACAGCCCCTTTCTGAAGAGTTACTGTATTATATTCCCTGTTTGTAGTAGCTAAGGCTCAGTGCGTAACCCTGAAAGCCAATGGTACAAATTAAGCAATCCTTTACAGCAAGAGAGCCAGGACCTAAGGTCAGATGGGCACAACTTTCCCTTTTAAAAAAAGAAGGGGGGAAGAGCTTAATTATAGAAGAAATTATGTCCACAATTAAATCATTTACTTTCACTGAGGATTTCCCGGCATTGAACAAAATTATTTTCCCTTTTCTAAATTATTTGGACGGCTTCTTTAATTCATCCTGTGTGTATCTTGGGTTCTAGGTTTGAGAATTTCTGCATTACACTGTCAATCTTCTGTTAATTTAGTTACAACTATGAAAGTTTTAAAATCTAGTACTGCTGATCTATTCCCCTGTCCTCAGGAGCTGAAAACATACTTCCCCTCTTGTCTCTGAAGCCATGCTAGGCATCTGGATGGAAAAACCTGGTTTATCAAGCACCTGACCTCACAACTCTTCAATGCATAAGCTGTAACGAGTTCAGTAATGGTCTTATTGTGCTACTCTACGTGCTATATCGTTATCTTCTTGTTTAACCAGTTTCTAACCACTTTAAGACAGTTAAATAAAACTGACTAGTTGGTGCTTTTCCAAAGATGGCTCACCAGAGAAGGTGGACAGGAGAGTCACTAAATCCATCCTGACTCATACTGAAAAAGATTTAGCAATGTTGAAATGGCAGGAGCAAAACAGGGAGAGTTAGCCTCAGGCATGCTTGAAGAAATAGGAAAACCTCCCCTACAGCCTCCAGGACCGAATTAACGATCCAAAGAAACTTGTCAATGCAGACTAGGTTCTTCTCTCCCAATCCTACTGGTTGCAAATGTTCCTCGCAGCAGTAGGCACCCTAACCTTGCCATTTCTTTACTGCTGCAGCATTCCACCCCTCCCATAAACACACACACATACACACAAACAGACTGGATTCCACCAAGTGTTTTCTGGGTGGAACCACACTGAGCAAGAGACTCCCCATAGGAGATAGCTTCCAGCACAACAGAAACCTGCAGAACAGCCAAAGTGACTGATTACTTCTGGCCCCAAGTGGTTAAGTCTGGAATGGGACCCTTGGCAGGAGCAGGGTGGGGGCAAGGAACTCTGGTAATTCCTCCTCTTACACTGATAAAATATGAAGTGGAATTTCAGATCACTAGTTGTTTGGGAAATAATCAGGTAATGGTGAACATGATTATATTAAGGACCATGCTAGGCTCATTCCAGCAAATCAGCTTCATGGAGCAATGGCTGGTCTTTCAGTAGCAGGAACAGAAAGGGAAAGGGGAGATGGGCTGCTCTTTGTACCCAAAGCACCTCTCTGTTGAAGGTGATCTGTTCTGCTACAGGAAAAAGCTAGGAATGCAAGGGAGCTGCAGCTCATGGATACAGCACGCCTTGCCCATTTCACACAACCCTTCTTCTAAGATGCACTTTCTAGGAAGTAATACGCTCTTACTGGAAATGCAGGGATCATGGTTGAGAGAAATCAAAAATACTTTTGATACGTTCGAACCTGCAAATAATGTTTATTTCATGGTGGCTCTGCCTCAAAGCCTGTTTCTTCCAAATTCTGCAGTACATTCCACCCCTGCCTTCATGCTCAAATGGTTAGATGCAGAGGGCAAATGAGTTGCATGGAGGTCCCACTGATTTACAACGGGGCCAGACCATGATCAGTTTCCAACCCAAAGTCCACAGCAAGGGGAGTCTGCATCTCAAGTGGCATATCCAAGAATGATTCCATTGAAGCTTAACCGCCATTTCAGAATCTGTTTTAAAAGAGCGGCATATTTTACAGCTTCTAAATCTGTGAGTCTGAAAAGCACCTACTCCACTTTTTGGTGGCGGTGCCTTGAAATCGACATGTTTGTTTTATTAAAGAGTCATAAAAAAACCTAATTCCATCCTCTGTCCTTTGTATTCAGATTAAATACCCCCCCAAAAACACACACACACACACACACACACACTCTCTCCAAGGGGAGGAATGGTGGGATATAGTTCCCTCCCATAAATGAAAAGATCCTAAATTTCAGCTCAACTAGGGCAGGATATCTTTGCCTGCCACCTCTGAAATAAAGGCAACACAAAAAGTGTTGTTTTCAAACTGCTCCTGCAGCCGTTCCAGGGTGCATTTGCCACCCATTCTCTTGCCCCAACAATCTGCAGGGCGAGGCTTTTTAATTCTAGTGGTCGCTTTCCCCCGAAGGCCAAGTCCTCTCTTTCGACAACTTCAGAGCCTTCTCATCTACACTGCCCCCCCATCCCCTGAACATCCTGTCCCATCACACTTTTCAACAGCAATTGGTCTCCTCCTGCACAACATACGAGATACAATGTGTGCACCGAGCTCAAAAACCCCAAATCCAGTGTCCTGCAGATAAATTCATATTTTAATATAAAATATTCATACAGCATGCTAGACCAGCATCTGCCTAGCCTGCTCTCTCACTCAATACCCCTCGTAGCCCTTCAGTCTTCATTGGGGTGGAGTTCAACAGCTTCACTCCAAAATATGGTTTGGGGAGAAGGGGAGATTTGATTTGCCGAACTACCTTCACCACAATATTTTGTTTTTAATGGGAAGAGGTGAGAGAAAGAAGAGAGCCGAATTCCAGAGTAGGGGTGGAGGTGAGAGAGGGAGGATAGGGTGGTTATTTTGACAAGTCCGGTCCCCCACTAAAGCCCCCCCCCCCCAAGCATCTTGCTCATCTCTCCATCTGACGCTTTTCTGCCTCCAACACAAAGCCATCTCTCCCTTCCAGAAACACAGCCTGGATCATTGTTCCCCTGTGTCATCTTCTGCTTCTTTCAGTTAAGAGTTAAATAATAATTATTAAATGTTTTGCTATAAAGATGAGGGTTTTTCTTTTAAAAAAAAACCAGAAACAAACACAAAACAAAACAAAAAAATTGCAGCCTTAGAGCCCTGCTATGGAGGGTGTCATGTTTCAGGCAGTTGATTAATGTCTGTCAGTTTTGTGTCGTTGAGGATCACACGGATTCTCTCCAGGGAATCTGCCTGCCGGATCCGTTCCAATTGGACCTAGGGGAAAAAATTATTTGGTTCATTATATCTGGGTTCCCAGCCCTTAGATCATAAAAATACTGTAAACTGCTATGAAAAACCCGTCAGCCCATACGGATTGTTTTCTGTTGGGCTGCTAAAACCGATCAATAGGTGAGAAACATTTTTAATGAATGGGAGCACATTTTAATCAGAGGGGGAGAAATTAAAAAGGCTATTTGGGTTCTGGGGTGTTACTGTAATGAGATGATAAAGATGGACTTTCTTTTGAATATGGTTTAACTAACATAAAACAGTGTAAATTATTCCACAATTGCTATTATTATTATTATTATTATTATTATTATTATTATTATTATTATTATTATTATTATTATTTACTCTGTCAGATGCACTAAGTGACCATAATAATAATCAAGGCAACTAGCTGTTGATTTACTACTATTACTCAGGCATTAGAGCCCACCCAGTCCAGCTTTGGCTTTCCGGAGTCTGGAAAATCTCTTCTGAATCTCCCCTTGGTTTATTCAGTGCCTCACCAGTTGTGCCAACAACCCTACCTGAAGGGTCTGCGAAAGCTTCACAAAATCTCTCTGCACTTGCTCACTAACATCCAGTTCCGTCTGCAGCCGCTGAGCTTTGTTCTTCTCCTCAAACATCAGCTGCTCCAGGTTTGCCTGAAACAAGTTTTTATTTGCATGAAAGGGCTTATCATTGCACTGTAAGATGACCCTGATGGTCAGGGGGGCATTGGAGTGGTAAATAATGGGCCCCCTTTTTTTTACACGAACACACCCTATTTTCACTAATAGTTACCTTTGCAGCCAACTCCTTCTTCAGCTGCTCCTCAAGGCTGTTTCTCCTTTCCTGCAAGCTTTCCAGCTGTTGGTTTTTCTCCTTCAAGGCGGATTCCAACTGTGAAATCAAGAATAAGTTGCATAGGGTTCAACACTGCCCTTGTCTGGCATTCACCTGCATGAATTGACTGCAAGTTAACTAAATCTTACAATTCCCTGGCCTTTAAAAAAAAATGAGAATGGAGAAGCCTGCAGTCAATGAACACTCTCCTTTACTGAACAACCCCAGAAAACTTGGGCCAACTGCAACTCCTGGGCAAGTGACGCCCACCCGCTCCACAGGGGCTGCTGCTACAAGGTGGACAGAGAGAGGCTGTTTTTCACCAGAGCATGTCAAACAGCCCCTAAAGCATCCAGGTGGAACCCTTACCTGCTCCTTCACTGTTTTTATTCTCTCCAGTTCTGTTTTCAGATTGGAAGCAGCAGCTGTAAGAGAAGGGAGAGACTTTCAGCTCATTAACCAACCTTGTGTTCGGGCTCATGCTGGCCAGTAATAGTGCCACTGTATTCTGCTCTGGTCAGACCACACCTGGAGTACTGTGTCCAGTTCTGGGCACCACAATTCAAGAAGGACACTGACAAACTGGAACGTGTCCAGAGGAGGGCAACCAAAATGGTCAAAGGCCTGGAAACGATGCCTTATGAGGAACGGCTAAGAGAGCTGGGCATGTTTAGCCTGGAGAAGAGGAGGTTAAGGGGTGATATGATAGCCATGTTCAAATATATAAAAGGATGTCACATAGAGGAGGGAGAAATGTTGTTTTCTGCTGCTCCGGAGAAGCGGACACGGAGCAATGGATCCAAACTACAAGAAAGAAGATTCCACCTAAACATTAGGAAGAACTTCCTGACAGTAAGAGCTGTTCGACAGTGGAATTTGCTGCCAAGAAGTGTGGTGGAGTCTCCTTCTTTGGAGGTCTTTAAGCAGAGGCTTGACAACCATATGTCAGGAGTGCTCTGATGGTGTTTCCTGCTTGGCAGGGGGTTGGACTCGATGGCCCTTGTGGTCTCTTCCAACTCTATGATTCTATGATTCTAGGTAGGGACTAAAGTCGCCTACACCACTTTCTCACCGATGGAATTCCATAAAAGACTGTTTATCATATTTCAATGTATGTTCCTGTCTGAGCCTCTAGCTGCTGGTTTTTCCCTCTCAGCTTATCTTGGCAAGGAATATTAGGGCCCTGTCCTCCCTTTGCAAAGGCAAGGAGGCTGGGCAGCGGCAGGTGGCTCCCTCATACCTGTGCTCTGTTCTCAGGAACCTACTAGCTCTCAGGCACCTTGTCCTGTGACTCTGAGCCTGTGACACAAAGCTCGTACCATCTATCTAAAATCAGTAGAGATAAGAAGTTTCCGTGGGGGAAGGAAAAGCTTGTTTATGTATTTATTCTTATTTTCTAATATTTATTCCCTGCTTGATTGCAAAAAAACCCCCAAAACCAACCCCTCAAAGCTGTTAACAAAAAGATAAACCCAATTTAAAAACAAAACAAAACACACAACCACTGTTGTGTTTGGCTATGATTAAAGTCTCACACAGACCCTATGGCCAGGAACACCTTTGTATGGCAGGCTGAGGACTGGGAAAAGGTTCTAGAAAGGGGAGGTTCAGGGAATTCCATAAGCAAGATGGCCAGAGGAGGAGTGTACTTGAGTGTGGAAGAGCCTAAATGTCTGATCGAGGCAGAGGAAATAAGAAGGGGATAATGAGGCAAAGTGCAGTGGACAGGCTGCATGCTATGTCTGCTGTCACTAGAGGATTGAACTGGCAACCCTAAGGAGGCAAGGAGGATCAAGAAGTAGCGGCTAGAGGCAGGATGAGGAAACAAGTACTGAATTTCCCATATCAATTTCAACTAGCCAGTTATTTAGTTGCAGGATCCCATTTCAAACATTGGACTTATTTCAAGCGGTTTCATTAAAGCACATCAGGCATGACCCTGAAAAAGCTTCTTGGGATGCTCCTCTCAATATGGGGGACGAGAATTGGAAAACTACCTTTCAAGGCTCTTGAAAGGGTTACCAACATATTGCAGAGCACTTTGTGTGGTTTAGATGCAATGAAAGGCACTGATCCTTCTTTGCAACTAGAGGAGCAGTTTCCTTCCAGCTCAGGGTACCTTTCTGCTCTGGTGCTCAGTGCTGCCCTCTCCCTCCAGGCCCAGAACTTGCCCTTCTCTAACCTATTTCCTCTTTGCAATTCTCTATTTCCAGCTGCAGAGTCTCCTCTATGTTTTCTTTCAAACATTGCTCAGCTTGAATCTGCTCTTTCAGGAACAAAATCTCCGCCTTCAGCTTTTCCTCCAGGTGGTCTGCTGCTGTCCGCACACTAATGATGTCTTCCCGATATTTGAGGACCAGGTCGCGGAGTTCCTGAAAGGAAGGTTGACACAGTTCTAGAACAAAGCACTCTCTCTTTCCCATGCCCAGACACAGCCCTAACATAACAAAATATTTACCACCCTGCCCCCTGTAGAAACCGGTTTTAAAATTAGCAGAAGAGGGAAGTATACACTAAAGAGAGAAACCAACATTAGATTCCCCTCCCAAAAAAGCTGTGTGTCCAAATGCTAGATAATCTTTTTCTGAAAGTCAGCTGGGGGATGGTGGCAGGGTGAGGAAGAAATGTTGAGGAAATAGAGATCCACACTGAGGAACATCTGACACCAAGGTCCCATGGCCTAAAGGAGAGTCCTCAAGCAAAGGTCCCATGGCCTAAAGCAGAGTCCTCAAGCAAAGACTGATGTCTCAGCAAAGAGGCACCTGTGTGAGATTCCTAGAGTACAACTGGAAAATGCATACTAGTGAGGAGGGAGCAAGGATCAAGCATGATACAGTGGTGCCTCGCAAGACGAAAAGAATCCGTTCTGTGATTCTCTTCGTCTAGCGTTTTTTTCGTCTTGCGAAGCAAGGCCATTGAAGGATTAGCGGATTAGCGCTATTAGTGGATTTTAGCGTCTTATCTGCTGATCGGATCAGCTGATAAGCGGCTTAGCGGCTTAGAAAAAGGGGGGGAGGGGAAAAACCAGCAGGAACTCGCAAGACATTGTCGTCTTGCGAAGCAAGCCCATAGGAGATTCGTTTTGCGAAGCACCTCCAAAACGGAAAACTCTTTCGTCTAGCGAGTTTTCCGTCTTGCGAGGCATTCGTCTTGCGGGGCACCACTGTATTCAGTAGAGAGATGTCACATTTTCTAGGAAATCATCTTATTTCTTTTCACCCTGTAGAGTCAGGGGATGGAACTGATGGGGAAAGGTGGTATGGCCAATTAATCAGGTATGGCCAATTAGACTTGGGCTCACCTCTAGGGGATGAAACTTGGGACATGTTGCATCTGACAGAGAGAAAGAGATGGATCATTGGCACCTTTCAGCAACCCAGGAAGGAGGAAGTGAAAAGGTGAGAATCTAGAGACAGAGGTGTCAAACCCACTCCTGGTCAGTGTTAGAAATAGAAATATGAAAACTAGGAGCTAAATGGCACCTTAAACCCAGGTTATGGACACAACAATGGAATGTCTAGGCACACTTTTTGTAACAAGAATACAAAGCTGAAAATGAATGAACTGCAGCTAAAATATTATGTTCATTTTTCACATGGTCTAGTCCTTCCCTTGCCCACCCCCCTAACATTCTTAAGAGGGTCTCTTATCCAGTCTTAAGAGAGTAGCTGGAGGTGGGGAGGCAGAAAAAGGTCCTCCTTCCACTCTGCAGTTTTAATCTGAAATCTTAGGCACAGTACTGCGCCCAGAGCTCAGAAACTGCTCATGCTAATGAAACCCCCTGTCACAAAATGCGCCTACAACTATGGGAGTTTTGAATACTGCTCCTGGTAGACAGAACCATCAAGGGAGGAATTCTAGCCTGAATGCATGGAGGATTTTGGAAATGTGACAGGCAGGTTGCTATGCAATGGGGTTAGGCCATTGTCCCAGGTACACTGGACTTTTAAAGGAACAGGCATTTATTTCATTGTCGCACTTGTGCGCACAGCAAGCTCATTTGTGCATGTGCCCAGAAGTTAAGGTCAACAGGTACTAACCTAACCTCTCACTGGGGCAGAAGTGAGAATCCTTGTGTTTGTGTGGACACAGAGGCACCTGAAACTAACTTGTACATCTTTACTCAACTATCTCCCTGAGCTTTTCATGTTGAGAATAACTTCCAGTCAATCACCACAAACGTATTCTCCTACCTCTCCAGATTCTGGCAGGATAAAGTCTTCTGCCTGCTGCAAAGAGACATGCAGGCAATGTTTTCCTTGAAGGCTTTCATTGTCTTTCTGGAGTCTCAACAATTCCTCCGAGATATGTTCCCTCGACTGCGTCAGGACAGCCTCCGGTGGGAAAAACACACACAAATATTTCAAAGTCACGGTTTCAAAATCAATGAAGTTGCATCTCCAACATTTTCTAAGCTCACGGAAGGTAAAACACTGCCTCTCTTTGTGTCAACACCTTCCCCAGATTGGAAATAGGAAGTGATTTTAGATCATTTAGGAATCAGTGGGAATTAAACTGCTGCAGAAAAACACCTTACAGCTAACCAACCAAAGATCAATTGAATCATGGTTTCTCATTCCAACGAGCAGCATATTACCAGAAGCAGTAAAGGATAGATGTGTCTTTTTTTGTCCGCAAGGGTGCCCTTGCTCCATTGCAAGGTCAGAGTTCTCAATTACCTCAAAGAGCTTTAATAGCCTTAGAAAAGTTTAACGTTGAAAGTAAAATCGATTGCAGCAGACACAACTGAACAATAATTCATACCAACATGATTCCGAAGGTAAACAGACAAAAAGGAATCTTGTTACATGAAGTGAAAGAAAAACACCCAGTACTAGGATGACAACAACTGTTCTACTGCTCAGAACTGAGTGTGCAAATAAGTATGTATTTGCTGTTTACAAACTTTGCATTCAGCCTTCATCGGTAAAACAATTTCATGGTGGGTAACATTATGAAGAAATATCTACACTGCCAGTCAAGAAAAGGTATTACAAAATCTAAAATCAGAATCTGCACTTACATATGAAAAAGAAGGAAGTTAAAGGCAAAAACCAGTTTATGATAGGCATATTTTGTGCCTGTCTCCTGAATGGAAGACTGACCTACTGGTCAAGATATGGACAAACACTTCTAGCCTAGTGTCCATTCCTATCACTGTGAAGTTTCTGGGACAGAGCCAGCAACAAACGACACTAGGAAGACACTTTGGGCTCATAGATACCTGAATCCCACCTGTATAATCCCTAATCCACTTTTCCCACTGTTCTAGTGTTCAGATAGAGTGGGTTTAAAAGGCATGGAAGCAATACAGGTCGTAGCTGGATAAGAATAAGCTACCCCAGGACCCTGATGTTGGGAAAGATTGAGGGCACAAGAAGAAGGGGATGACAGAGGACGAGATGGTTGGACGGTGTTCTCGAAGCTACAAACATGAGTCTGACCAAACTGCGGGAGGCAGAGGAAGACAGGAGTGCCTGGCGTGCTCTGGTCCAGGGGGTCACGAAGAGTCGGACAGGACTAAACAACAACCCCAGGACAAGATGGAAGACATAAAACCTCTGCCATCAACCGTCCCCAAGAGACTTTAGGTTGAGCGTTTACCGCCTTCTGATAAGACAGCCTTTCTGGCCTTTACACTGCAGGCAGAATTCATCATTATTTTATTATTTTTTTAATGCATTTGTACCTCACCTTTTTTTCTCCAAGCAGCTGAAGGTAGCGCACATGGTTCTCTCCCCTCCACCCCATTGCATTTAATCCCCCAAACACCCCTGTAGGGTGGGTTAGTCTGAGAGGCTGTGACTCATGTGGGGACTGAACCTGAGTCTCCCAGCCCTCTAACCACCACACCATGCTAGTAGCTCTGTTGGATTCCTCTGCATCTCTCAGGACATGGTCAACTGAGATACCCCTACTCCTCTTATTGCTGCAGTGTCCTCAGTGCCCCCTTCCCCTGCCTTCCTTAATATTCCTTAGAAAGTGGCCATCTTGATGGGTTCCCCACCACCATGTGCATATCTGGGCTCCTCCAACAGCTGGATAAGCAGAGAGAACAAGGAAACAGATGCACACCTAGCTTTGCTGTCAGGAGTCAGCCAGGTACAATCTCCTTATTTCTCTCTCTATATATATACATAATGTAGGTGAGGATGGACAGCACTCAAGTTTGTTAATGGCCTGGCATCAACCATTCTTTGCCTTGGAAGGGCAGGCAAGTGGATAATTACAAGGCTGTCATTTGGAGTAAAAAGCCATACAGTGACATTATTTATTTATTCAAAACCCCAAGATTATTTTTAAAAAAAGGCTGCATTTCTTTTACCATTTGGTCCTGGACATCTCTCCTGGCTTGAGAAAATGCCTGTTGCAGTTCGCTAAGCAGGGCCTCGGACTCCTGAACTCTAACAATAAGCGAGGAGACCTGTTAAAGGGGAGGAAAGAAAGAAGACCTTATCAACCAACACAAATATAACACAAAAAGGAAGCGCTATACAAAGTTTTCAGTAAATGGTATGTTGCCCCTTGCAATGTTTCAGTCAGTATGTTCAAACTAAATTCAGTATTGTTGAAAGGGCCATGGACAGATTGGCGGGGATGTCTATTAGTGCAGGAGTTTCTGGTACATGGTCTCTTATATAGCATGCAACTGAAGTCACCGAAGCAGCTTTCTCAACAGCAGTTGGTAAAATTTGGGAGGCCATGATTACATACATTCCATTTGTCTTCTATTTTCTAGGTGGAAGTTCTTCAAGCTTCTGATCACATGTCATTCAAGCATAGATGCATTTGATTCTTTAATTTCTATACTGCTTAAAATATTTTTTAAAATCTCTCTGATCAGTGTACAGATAACTGAAACAACAACAGACAACTTAAAACAAAATATTACAAAATTGCAGAGTGACGTATAAAAATGTGATACAAAGTTACTGGTACATGTAATACAAGTTAATACAGAGTTACTCATATATGTAAATCAATATCTTTTCATTTTCCTTCTGACACACCCTCTCTCTCAGCCTCTGGATTCTCACCCAGGGGCAAAACCAACTCTCAGCTCACCTGCAAAAGTTTCACAATGAGAAGAGCTCCTGGAAACAGCAAACATCCTAGCCTCTAACTCTAGACTTGCTTTTTATGGGCAGGCCCAAGGTGGATGGTACTTCCTCAGGCTGCGCACATATATTTTTCCAGCTATGATCTGGCTATGTAACTTGCACACATCTAAACTTCTCCTTAGGCTATAAAAGCGGCAAATGAGTCTTGTGGCCCCTTGAAGATTAAAGGTGATATTCAACTAAGTAACCCCTTTGAAATTAATGGACCTAATTTAAGTCATGTTCATTAATCTCAATGGGTCTGTTTTGTGTAAAACATAGCTGAATACCACCCCTACAAATTTATTATGGCATAAGGTTTCATGGACTACAGTCTATTTCATCAGAAGGATGCAATGTTATCCAGAGTTATATACATGGTGATGGTGATTTTATTGTTTCTGCCGAAACACAACAACACTGAGAAGTCTGGAAATCCTTTTCTTGTTTTACTCTAATGGTCCCCAGAAGCTTGCCTGTGATACTCTGTAATTAGAGAGTTTCCTTTTCCCCTTAACTATGATATTGTTTTATCGTGCATTCTTCCTTTTCTCTTGTCTATCTATATTTTTAAAACTTATACCAAACCAAATTTCCATGGTTGGTTGGTTGGTTGGTTGTTTTATATCACTGCCATTAAGGGAAGCTGTTTACATAGGGAAATCACACTTATGGGGTTAATCTAGGGCTGGAATAGAAGCATCAGCTTTTCTTGGTTGATTTATTCTCCCAAATCTCACACTGGGTAGGTGTTAAGCTGGCTCTAAGTGCTTGACCTTTGAGAGTATAGGATTAGATGAGGAGAGGCCACTTCTTTCCTCTTCCCTCCTCATATCTTTTTTTATTTTGTGCTGTGTCTTTTTAGACAGCAAACCTATGAGCAAGGACTGTTTTGTCTTAATTACCGGTAATTGTATGTACGCTGCTCTGAGCTTAAAAGGTAAAGGTAAAGGTACCCCTGCCCGTACGGGCCAGTCTTGACAGACTCTAGGGTTGTGCGCTCATCTCACTCTAGAGGCCGTGAGCCGGCGCTGTCCGAAGACACTTCTGGGTCACGTGGCCAGCGTGACGAAGCTGCTCTGGCGAACCGGCACCAAAGCAGCACATGGAACGCCGTTTACCTTCCCGCTATAAAGCGGTACCTATTTATCTACTTGCACTTAAGGGTAGAGGGTGCTTTCAAACTGCTAGGTGGGCAGGAGCAGGGACCGAGCAACAGGAGCTCACCCCGCCGCAGGGATTCAAACCACTGACCATGTGATCGGCAAGTCCTAGGCGCTGAGGTTTTACCCACAGCGCCACCCGCGTCCCTCTGAGCTTACATAGCAATTAATAGCAACTTAAAATAAACGAAAGCTCTTCAATACCAGTAATTTTTTTGAAAAAAACAGTAGTAGTTGCCAATCGTCTCTCTCTCTCTCTCTCTCTCTCTCACACACACACACACACACACTCTCAAAACATTTATGCTGAAAGCTCAAACTGTTCTTCCAGGGAACTCTGGGGTTTTACAATGAAAAAGGTTCAAGCCTAGGATATCCTTCTGCAGACTGCTGGTCTTCCTTTAGGATTTTGATTCTCTCCAGGTTTTCTGTACCTGATTTCCTGAATCTTCAGTGCTTTGTTTCATGTACTCCTCCAGCTCCTGTTTCTCTCGCATGGTTTTTTCGAGTTGGTCATTGGCCTGCCTCAACATCACCTGAAGCTTCTTCACCTATGTGGTTAGGACAAGAGCACACCATAAATTACCTTCCTTCTAAAAGGGGGTGGGGTGAGGACAACTGTCCAACAACAGTATCATGGAATTGTAGAGTTGTAAGGAGCCACGAGGGTCATCTAGTCCAACCCCCGCAATGCAGGAATCTTTTGCCCAACATGGGGCTCAAACCCACAACCCGCCGAGTAAGAGTCTCATGCTCTACCAACTGAGCTATCCCAGCTCACTGACCTCATGTTCTCTAGATGCTCTGAACTTACAACTGCCTTGGCCGATGAGAGTTGTAGTTCGAAGCATCTGGAGGGGTTAAGACAGCCGTAGACTAAAAAAACACACCATGAATTAATGTTTGCACTCTTGATGAGAGAGTGGCTGTGACCAAAGGCCCCCCTGTATAGGATGCAACCTTTTCCAACACTGCAGCAACTGATTCATTGCGCAGAATTCTAAATTCTTTTCCTAACTGTAATAAAAATGTTGTACAACTTGCCTTTTCTTCTCTGCAAAAAATAATAATCAAAAGCTTTCTGTAAAGACTGCAAAAGTCAAGTATGCCAAGTTTTCTAGATGTAGGTGTAGCTATGCACAAAAAAAGCTGAAGTGTAACATATTTTAAATGTGAAGGAGAGTTTGAACTTTTGGACACGAGAGACTCTGAAAGATCTGGTAGCCATTAATCTGTCTGTCAGAGGGGCTTGTCTACATGATCAATGACCCAAGGGCAGCCTTCTTCTCCAACCTGGTGCCCTCCGGATGGGTTGGGCTGATGGCAGTTGCAGTCCAAAACATCTGGAGGGCACTAGCTTGGCAAAAAGGCTGCCCTGGGTTAACAACCCCCAAACTCTTTTCAACCTCCAATTTTAACTCAAGGGGTGAATCAGAGGCTGAAGTGAGTTGAAAGAGAGGAAAGGAGCCCCTGCACAAACTCAGGGGCTCTTGACTCACCTCTCATGCAAACAATAGCAGAGTTGTTATCACTGATGTGCAGAGGTAGGTGGAGTGCAGAGTTCCCTGCAGCCACAAGGGACCTGCGAATTAATTATACGAGAAAGTGAGTGCTGCATTGTGACTGGGTGCGCTGCAGACCTCCTTGATCACGTGGAGAAGGGATCCCTGCATTGAAGGGGGTTGAAGTAGTTGATCCAATGGGTCCCTTACAACTCTACGATTGTCAATCCAGGAAACCATCCCCGAGTCAACAAACTCTAAAAGTCAACCTCAGGCAACCCTGATCTTGCAAACAAGCCCCTGGTCTCTACATCAGAGATTGGGAACCTATGGCTATTATAGAATTCCAAGTGGACTCCAGTTCCCAACGGACCCAGCCAATAGGGCCAGTGCTGCTTCTAAAGCCCAATAACACCGGAGGGTTGGTTGCAGGCTCCCCACCTCTAGAAATGTGAATCTCAGAAGAATATTGACTGAAAGTACAGGTTGAGTCATGCTTCATTTGTGAGTTGCCTAACCCTAAACCATCCAAACTTTATGTTCTGCACAAACAGCAAAGAGGTTTTCATTACAACTGCTTTGACACTGGTAACGCTTGCAATAGGAAGGAAGATTCCCTTTCCTCCACCACCCTGGTGTGTGTTGCAACTCTGCCAAAATAGTAAAACTGATGGCGCTTATGCACAGAAGGGAAGGGGCAAGACAACTCTATGTGAGACATTTTAATAATAAAGTAATACAGTACGGACGTTCTTGTTCTGCAACACATTTTTAGCAGGGGCAGTCTCTGAACTGCACAAGGCCCAAAGGCCACAACACTCGCTCCACCCACCAGATCACACCTGCCTGAGCCCAGATGCAACCAAAGGCCTCCTTTACCCTCCTCTCCCTGCTATGAGTAGCAACAGAGGATTCTGAAGCCTGATGCACGTCAGCTGCTCATTCTCATTTGCCTGTTCTTGACTTGTGCATGGGAATCGGCAGCTGAGATGCAGAACAGGAAGAGCTCCACAGCTTTGCGGCTACCACAGAAGAGAAGGTGGTTAGACCTTATCAGATGGGCAATATGCAGGGAGCAGAGGTCCCAGGTGTTGGGGACTCAGCTGGGTCTAGACTGAGCCTTTGAGAAACCAGCTGCCTCCTGTTTTAATTTAGTACAGCGTCCCCCAACCTGGTGCCCTCCAGATGTTTTGAACTACAACACCCATCGGCCCCAGCCACCACAGCCATGCTGACCAGGGCCCATACTGAACCTCTGGAGTACAGCAGGTTGGTTTAGTGGATGGGCGGGTTCAGACTCAGATAAAGATGCATCTATTGATTCCTGCCTTTCAGATAAGAAACCACAACTCAAGAAACACTCATGATCCAAGAGATATACTAGTCACATCTTGAACTGAGACTCAAAGGTCAGTTTGTGAGATATTGCGAATGTCCAGTGATAATGGCAATCTTATCAGATCTTTCCGGGAGGGAGGATTCTAAGTTTTTAACCTGAAGGTTGAATAAGGAAATAGATCAACACAGGTGGGGTTTTTCCCTTAAAATGTCAATTGAAGAGAAACGCTGATCATGTGCTCTGCTGAGTTAGCTAGGGAGTTGTTAATGTATATATTTTTGCTGTTTTGAGGGGGGTGGGAACCAGATACAACAAAGGAAGAAAATTCTTACAAAAGGAACACCAAGCTTGCAAGTAAACTCACAAGTAAAAAACACACACCACATAACCCATTGAGCTTCCTGTCCTTTCCCAAGCAATACATGTACACTAAAATGTCAGAGTGAAGGCACATAAGAAAGTACCCATTTAACACCAGGATAAACTAAGAAAATGCTGTGTGTAAGAGGCAAAATAAAAGGGAAAAAAACTATGAACAACAGGTAAGTAGAAAGAGCCTAACAAGAACTTGAGCAAGAGTGAAACATTCAGCCACAAAGCAATGAAGTTAAGCATTTCAGATCTTTGTATAATGTAACTGAGGAAGTGGATTATTGATTTCATTATTAACACAGCTGATAAAAGAATACTGCTAGGGAGCTGTTAGATACGTCAGATTTAACAAAGTTGAAGCAGATGCAGAAGACAATGTAGAAGATAAAGAGTGAGAAAGGATGGCTTCCTAATTTCATACAGCCAGTGGCCTAATTTTATTGAGGTGGGGAGCCAGGAGGAAGATAACAACAGGAGAGGAAGAAAGGCCGGACAGACCGAGCCATGTGGAAGGAGAGAAGATCACTTGGCAAGCAATCAGTTCAGATCGCTGGCAAAAGTGATCTGTCCTTCCCTGAGAAGCCCACTGGAGGGGAAGGTGGGGGGGGAAGGAAGATGGCAGAAAGAGACTAAGAGTCTGACCACCTTCCACTTTTGTTTCTGCCCAACACCACCCCAGGGTGCAGTCCCTAACACATTACTACTGCAAAGGGATGTGGACGTGGCCCTCAAAAGAAAGTGGTTTCCTACCCTGAAAGCAAATTATACTTTACAAGAAAAGAAGCAATTCTGGGAACCACAGAAACCCACCCTGCAAGTGTCAACATTTCTTCCCCTTTATACTGAAGTATAGTAACAGTTCTATGTGAAAATTTTACTTCTGTCTGGTGCTCCAGGAATCATTTTATTTTCTCATTTCAAAGGTTGAAGGCTGGCCAGCTTCACTTCTGCCAATGTCCATGCAGCCAAGAGCTATGCTGCCCTGTAAGTACTCAGTGAACTGGTAGCAACTTCTAAGCACCAAGACCCTTTTGCATGGAAGAAAGCAACCTTGGACCCACCTGATCCCTGGTTTCTGCCTCCTGGATCTGGATTCCTTGCAACTGTTTCTCATAATTGGAACACATATCGCAACGCCGGCCCAGCTTGTTCCCAGCGTTTTGCACCTGGAGAACATAAAAGTCATCATTTGCCATGGAAGCTGCAGAAACTCTGCAAAAACAATGCCAAAGTATCACAGAAGACTGCACTATGATGGCGGCTGCAGCAAGCGCTGGTGGAGGTTTAAAGATTCTGGGCAGGGCAGAGCAGTTTTTTGTACTTGGTGGATGCACCATCCTCCACAGCAGCAATCTTCAGGAGGGAGGAAGATGGTGGATACAAAACTTACCTCTTTCTGAAGGAGATTCCACTCGGTTTCACTAACTAATCTGTAACCGCTAGGAGATACGTAAGCATTCTCAACACTCTGTGTGATGCTGGAGAGCAGGGATGCTGTCTCCTCCTGCTCCGGTGTCATCGCTGTGATTGCTTTCTCCTGGTCTTTGGTTAACATAAACCCACTGGGCATTTGCAGAGAGCCAAGGGAGGCCGTGTCAAAGTTCTCTGACATAGAGTCCGCCCCAACTAAGGGTCCAAAGTCAGACTCATCAAGATTCCCAGCCGATTTGGCTTTGTTGTTGTAGCCCAGAGTTTTGGCCTGCAAGGATCCTGATGTTCCCAAGCTGTCCGTTGACTGTGCCCTCCTCAGCCCCTCTTTGAACATGTCGTTGTCTGACTTGAGAGATTCTCCCGAAGACAGCAGGGCATCGGTGTCGAGTGAGTGGACTGAACCGTGAGTACTGTTTATATGCACCTATAATTTAAAGAGAGATAAAAACACTTAGGCAATGCTTACAGCCGAGAAGAGAAGAAGCTGCCTTATACCAAGACCCAATCCTGTCTACTCTGACTGGCACCTTTCCTCAAATTTCTGTGAGGAAAGGTTGCAATGTTTGGGACTTTTTCATTCAGAGGAAAGGCAAGTAAGATAGAAGTTTATAAAGTTTTGCAGAGCATGGAGAGAGCAGATAGAGAAAAGCTTTCTTCCCTCTCTCGTAACACTAGAAATCATGGACATGAAACTGAATCTTGGAAGACTCAGGACAGACAAAAGGAAGCCCATCTTCATGCAGCGCACAGTGAAACTATGGAATCTGCTCCCATGAGAGGCAGGGATGGCCACCAACCAGGATGGTTTTAAAAGACAACTGGACAAACTCATGGAGGCTATTAACGTCTACTAGTCATGGTGGCTCTGTTCTCCACAGCTGGAGGCAGTAATGCTTTTGAGTACCAGTTCACTGGCCTGATCCAGAACGCTTTCCTTGTATTTTTTTAGCAGCTCTGAAAAGTTTCAGCCAGAGATCTTTCCTTGCAAATTTCACCAAGTTTAGCATTTGACTTGGGAGAGCTGCTAGCCAGATGCTTCTAGGAAAGCTACAAGCAGAGCACAAAAGCAATCGCCAACTCCTGTTGGTTTCATGTAGCATTTTACATTTACAAATACTAACATTCTGTTTAAATGTTATGGCCAGTTGCCACAAATAAACAGATGAAGAAGAACAGGTCTGTCTAATACTTTCTAAAGGTTGACAAGTTAGTGTCCACCATCACACTTTGCCTTAGAAAACTTCACGTATGCATTTCTGTTGTTTGACCTACATCTATAGTGAATCAGGCAACCCTATAACATCCCAATATTATATATCGGAGAGGAAAAATGAATCTCTTTGATCAATGTCTTCCACACCCCACACTCTCACCCCCAGCAGAGGTGGGTAGAGTCCCAAATTCCCTGAAGCACATAGCAATAGAAACCTGAAACAACTAGTTAGTGGAGCATGAGACTCTTAATCTCAGGGCTGTGGGTTTGAGCCCCAGGTTGGGCAAAAAAGATTCCTGAATTGCAGGGGGTTGGACTAGATGTCCCTTGGGGTCCCTTCCAATTCTATCTTTTAATGATTTTGTTATTCCACGTGACTAATATTTCCTATAATTCCTTCACAGCATTAAGAAGGTTGCTAATTCAGGACTGTTGCCTGGGGATTAAAGTAGAATTCAAGCATTTTTTTTAACCAAACAGGAAGCAGCATTGTACAAAGTCAGACTGTTGGTCTATGTACAATCAGGGTTGTCAACATGGCTGGCAGTGGTTTTCCAGGGTTTCAGGGAGGGATCTTTCCCAGCCCCACCTGGAGATGCCATTGGGAAATGAATATGTGACTTTCTCCTGCATGCAATGCATGCCCTCTACCACTGAGCCCAAAGCCCCTCTCATGTAAACAAGCTCACAGGACTTAATCTGAAAGGAACATCCTTTTTAAGCATGCCTGCAGCAGTACGTCTCCTTTTTGTAATGAATGCAGGTGTGAGAGAGCCAGTGTGGTGTAGTGGTTAAGAGCGGTAGACTCCTAATCTGGGGAACCAGGTTCGCGTCTCCGCTCCTCCACATGCAGCTGCTGGGTGACCTTGGGCCAGTCACACTTCTGTGAAGTCTCTCAGCCCCACTCACCTCACAGAGTGTTTGTTGTGGGGGAGGAAGGGAAAGGAGAATGTTAGCCGCTTTGAGACTCTTCTTCTTCTTCTTCTTCTTAAAACCATCTGCACAACTCCAGCTTCCTATTTTACTACAGTATAGCCTTTGCAGGAAGCAATATGGCACGACATGCTGGCTGAAGCAACATAAAAATGTCTTAAGGGCTTAGGCGTCAAACCTCAAGTACACAATTATCTTGTGTGGCTTACCAGGACTTCACTAAGACACAAAGAAGGCAATTAGTGCTGGTGGGAGCCAATTATTATGGAACCTCATTTAAAGAACCCATGTAAATCCTATTAACATGCCCTATGAAAAACTGGCTTACAGCCACCTTAAGTTAAAGGATTAAAACAAAGAATTTTTCCCGTAGACACAAGAATTATGTTCTGCTGCTTCACAATGTGACTGAAAGAAGAATAGGCAAGACAGCAAGGGAAAGACCATCAGTCCTGAATATACCCCAGTAAAACTATCCATTTTAATATGGAGAAATACTGACTACTGAGGGTGACTGAACTTAAAATCAACTCAGTTTTAAAAGGGATAAGGAAGACAAAAACTAGCACAGCAAGTACGCCCAGGCGATCAACTTAGAACAATGGTTACATTCAAGCCAAAGCTGGTTGTTTACCAGATTGCTTATTAAAACACATAAATAATGGGCTCTAACTGTGCAACTTGCAAATTCAAAGCCAATTCCTATCACTTTAATGGATTTCAGATTCACTACCACAAGAATTATGCTGAGTGACCTGGCAGAGACCAGGGTCCAAATCCCCACTCAGCCACAAAGCACAGCAGGTGAGAACCACATATGCCACCCTGCATGGACATACCTTAAACTTCCCAGTTTAGGACAAGGGCAGCCTTCACCACCCCAGTGCCTAGCAGGTGTATTAGACTACAATTCCCATCAGCCCAAGCTGGAACAGAAGAAGAAGAAGAAGAAGAAGAGTTTGGATTTGATATCCCGCCTTTCACTCCCCTTCAGGAGTCTCAAAGTGGCTAACATTCTCCTTTCCCTTCCTCCCCCACAACAAACACCATGTGAGGTGAGTGAGGCTGAGAGACTTCAAAGAAGTGTGACTGGCCCAAGGTCACCCAGCAGCTGCATGTGGAGGAGCGGAGACGTGAACCCGGTTCCCCAGATTACGAGACTACCGCTCTTAACCACTACACCACACTGGCCAAAACATTTAGAGGGCACCAGTTTGGCAAAGGCTGGTTTAGGAAATCAGCTCCTCTGCATTCACATGTAGTAACTTCAGGCTTCACACCATATTTAATTATCTTTACAATTCAGGTTTTGTGTGCAATCCAAATCTTTAATGTGCATATTAAAAGGTAAAGGGACCCCTGACAGTTAAGTCCAGTCATGGACGACTCTGGGGTTGCGGCGCTCATCTTGCTTTACTGGCCGAGGGACCCGGTGTACAGTCATGTGGCCAGCATGACTAAGCCGCTTCTGGTGAACCATAGCAGCGCACGGAAACGCCATTTACCTTCCCGCTGGAGCGGTACCTTTTTGTCTACTTGCACTTTGAGGTGCTTTCGAACTGCTAGCTTGGCAGGAGCAGGGACTGAGCAATGGGAGCTCACCCCATCATGCGGATTTGAACCACAGACCTTCTGATCGGCAAGCCCTAGGCTTTGTGGTTTAACCCACAGCGCCACCCGCGTCCCTACTAATGTGCATATTACCAGAGTTTTAAGATGAGGATTTAATTATTGTGACATTAAGGCTTTAGAAAATTGCTGGATAACTGATGCCTCATGTTTCATTCCGAAAAAGAGGGGGAAGGTCCCAAAGGTTGAGAGAAATATTTCAAAAGGAAAAACAAAAACAAAACAGTGTAGGAATTCACTGGGAAAGAGCTGAAACATCTGCATTCCATTGTAGGCTGAGTAGTATGTTGAGTATATAGTTATCAACTGTCAATTGTTAAACTATTTTTAAAAGGACAGGCCCAAGAATGTAAGATAAGCCCTGCCACATCAGGCCAATGGAAGCCCTTCTAGGCCAGTATCTTGTTGTCACAGTGGCCAAACAGATGCCTCAAAGGGAAACCAGCAAGCAACACCCGTGCACAAGAGCACTCTCCCCTCCTGTGGTTTCCAACAAGCGGTATCTCTTGCCAACATCTTATGCAAAGCCAAGGAAAATTACATTCTGCTCATTTAGGTCTTGCCTTACTCCAGCACCATTTGTTTCACATTTACTAGACTATAGCCATACATTTAAAAGGCAGATCATACACCAAAAATACCATTCATCATGCTAAGACTTCAAGTTTGGCAACACATGATAAGCAAGCTGACTCCAGCTACAAAGGCTGGGGCTGCTGAGGAGGCAGGAGACCATCTTGGTTGAGTCCTGGAAGACCTGCTCCCTGCCTTGCAGGCCTTTCCCACCTGGCCTGGGAGGGCGGTCCCTGACTGACTCCAGCTACAAAAGCTGAGGCTGCTGAGCAGACTCTTGGACTAGGGTGATGTCGGGTTTGGGGGGAGTTGTTGCTATTGGTTTTTTGTAACTTTATTTTAGTACTTATTGTGATTTATGTGAAAATTGTTCAGTTTGGTTGTGTATTTTTTAATGTTTTATTTATTGCTTATGACTACTTTTTGTTATGTTGTGGTTATGTGGTTTTTTTCATGCTTCAAGCCAGCTTGAGCATGGTGTGGAAGACAGCATACAAATAAAATTATGTATGTATGTAAGTAACAGTGAATGAGAAAACTCATGTGACAAGACAGGATCACATGGAAAATATCCCTAGATGTTACTGCAACAAGGTGAAGGACTTGCCTGCCACAGGGGGTATTGGGTTTAAGGTTACCCTCATGCAACACGGTTCTTTGTTCCTTTGAAGAGTGAAGTGCATCCTGTCCTCCAAGCCGTGTCGCACTCCTCACAGGTTATTTTATTTATTTTATGTTGACATTTAAACACCACCTTTCCACCAAGGAGCTCAAGGTGGTGTAGGTAGTTCTCTTCCTCCACATTTTATTCTCACAATTGCCCTATGAGGTAGGTTAGACTGAGAGTGAGTGACTGGCCCAGTGAGCTTCATGGCCAAAGTGGGGGTTTGAACCCTGGAATCCATGATAAGGGTCGCAGTTTGCTCTCAACACATTGTAGTATTGGTCTGAATAAGCCAAGATGGCTACCAAGGAGTCTCCATTGATTTTTGCCATCAGTAGCGTTTGCTAAAATTAAATACAATCAATAATGTTTTGGGAAACACATGCTAAACAAATCAGCTTTACCTCTTCACCAAGGAACTGCGGAAGGGATTCATCATGAGTGATGGAGCTTACTTTCGATTCATCATCGGGGCCTTTCTGCTTGTCTTCCCTCCTTTTATGAAGTTTCCGCTGCTCTTCATCTTCCTAAAAACAATGAAGTGTTTTGATGTCCTTTTAGCGTCACTTATACCATTATGAATTTCAAGGTGGCAGATGACGCCTGAGCACCTTGCTAAGCAGGGAAGGAGGGGGGGGGACGTCCCAAAGGAAAATATTGCAAACAAAAGAGAAATGGAGCCTTAGGTGTCAGAATGACTCAAGTTCTGGACTGAACGAATGATTGATTGCGAGCTCTAAGGTCCAACTGAACACAATCGCAAAATGGTGGACGAATAATAGAATCACTGAGTTGGAAGGTACCCAAATGATCCTCTAGTCAACTCCCCCTGCAAGGTTGGGGGCAGGGGAGCTTGTAACAACAACAACAACCCTCTAGTCATCTAGATCAGGGAAGGGGAACCTTTGGCTCTCCAGATGTTGCTGCACTACATCATCCCTGACCACTAGCACTGCTGGCCAAGGCTGATGGGAGTCAGTTTGGTAACATCTGGAGGGCCATAGGTTCTTCATCCCTAATCTAGACGTACTGCTATTGCATCAGCTTAGAAGTCAGCTGCCATCAATTAGTATTAGTCACACATGGTATCAGGCCTCCATAGATCTCAGTCCAGACCACAAGTGTGTTAACAAACAGGGATGGGGCAAGAACTTGAAGCAGGGGTGCTCAACTATGCAAGTGCATCTACTGGAATTGTTGCAAGTTAAATTCAACACAGGCATGGCCAACTGCAAGCAGCACCCGCCCCCTTTGATTCTGCTCGCATTCCACAGCCCAAGTGCAGCCTTTCAAGTCACCAAGCATAAACAAATGAAGCAGCTGGTTTGCATGACAGATGATCTGAAGGGCTGCCTGGAGGGGAAACTGCTGCTGGAAGCAAAAGGTCTCTACCATAGGGAAGCTTTGGGACATGTGGGTTTAATGCAGCAGGGAAGAACAGGTTTGCTTTCTGCTCACATTCATTTTGAGTCTTCATAATAGTCCTCCAGTATTTGCAAATCCTAGGTCATTTATGAGCCGAGCATGAGGCTCTCCACAGACCCCTCGTCTTACGCACATGGCAAGAACTAAAAGTGCACGCCAAGCGCAAAACTCAAGCAAGTGAACCCAGCTGCAGAGCCATTTGCAGCAAGTCGCATGCATCTCACAAATATGCGTCACATGTCATTTAGAAATTGAACATGTAAAAATGTTTACCCTTTTTATGGATGGGACTGTACTCGGCTTCAGTGTTACCTAAGAATAATAAGCGATCTCCTTCACAGAGAAATCAAATACACGCAGAGCAGGTCTTTTTATAAAACACATTGAGGTTGTTTTGGTTTTTTCACAATCAAGCAGTGTATAAATTTTATGAAGCAAATAAACAAACAAACATTTGCTGTCTCAAACACAGCAGATACAAGAAAAACAAAGAAGCCCAGCTATCTTGGGTGCACATACATACACACAACACATTAAAACTTTGTAAATGTGTACAGACATGACAATGCACACTAACCTCCTTGAAACAATTTCTGCCTTAATAACATATGTCAAAAATATTCGAAACCCAGAAACAAATGCTCCCCACATCCTTGCACTCCAGCCTCCTTGTCACCAAACACCCACAATTATTATACTCTGAAAAAGGCAACAATATTTGATTGCAACACACACCCACACACCAACCTGATCTTTCTTCTTCAGTTCTTCCACTTGCCGAAGCTGCTCAGAGGTCAGCACCATTTCCATCCACTGCATGTCCCTCATCAGCAAACGCTGTGACTCTAAGAACTGGTCGTTGGCCTTTTGCCAGGTGTGCTTCAGCTGGTTGTGCTGCTGCCGTTCCTGCTCTAGTAGATGGCAGACTATGCAGAAACAGACAAGGGTAATGAATTGGGGTTTTAATGGTCACCATTCACTTCTCTCACCCAAGTAACTCTGGTTACATTTGTTTGCTATTCCACACATTCGAGCTTTTTACTTAAATCTAAGAAAATGCTCACATTTTCTTGCACAGAAACAAAGAAGGCACTTGCTCTCGCAAGAGTCACCATTTATATGATCTAGGCTAGGCTCTACCCTGGTTGACTGTAAATAAGCAATTAACATGCTTGGAGGGGCCCACCTCCTGCCTCCCCATTGCTTCTTGGCATCAATGGCCAACCAGATGCCTGTGGAAAATCCACAAGTGAAACTCAAACACAAGAGCACACTCCTCTTCCTGTGCTTTCCAGCAACTGGTACTCAGAAGCACTGCTGAGCTCCAACTGTGGAGCCAGAGCCCAGGCATCATGGCTAGTAGTTATTGATATCTGTATCCTCCATGAATTTGTTTTAAAGCCATCCAAGTGGGTAGCCTCCCATGGTAGACAGTTCCATAGTTTAACTATGTGCAAAATAATTGCAGAATTTGGAGTCTGGGACAAGCCCTGCCTGCAAATCCCCACCTTTTTTACTGCCCTGTGATTAAAACTCTAATGATCCCCAGCACCACGCTCTGTATGATACCACTGTGCGGAAAGTAAGTGGAACACTCTGGAAGCCAATGTGGGCATGCAGCTCAGCCCAAGCACTTGGCTGCCCGCTCCTCATCTAAAGCACAGGTCTACTGTTGTCACCTCCTATGTTTTTAGCAAAGGGGAGAATTCACACCTTCGTGAAGCTCTTTCCGCAGCTTCTCTGCATCTTCCTGCAGAACTGATTTCTGAGTGTTCAGAACAGCCACATACATTTCTAGATCGGTCCTGCAGGATTTCTCAGCTTCCAAATAATGATTCAGTTCTTTAACCTGAAAAAGGTATATAATCAATCAGAGGAAGATTATGGTGAAATGCATGCAGTTGGCTTCAGTTGCTGTACTAAAAAGACTGAAGTTAATAGCCACTTAGTGAATTCAAGCACATTTCTAGGAATAACAAACTCCACTGAGAGTCCTTTACTCCAATTCTATAGCTGCCATCAAGTTTTTGTGGTGGCACACACAAACCATTGTAAATGCAAAGCTCCTATTATTTGCCATTAAATGCTCAACAGCATTTAAAGATACTATCATTAGTCATTTTGAATAGAAAGCTAGTAAATCACTAGAACTTACTAGCATTGAAGTCAATCAAATCTATCTGAAAATGCTAGAAACTAACAAATCTGCAATGAGTGTATATACTTGCCAAGATGAAAAACTAGAGTCAAAGAACAGTAAATAGATCTTGGAACGTATTCTTTGTTGTTCAGAACACAGAGGACACCAACTCAAAGGCCACATACATACAAGATTTCTGTATCCCAAAATGAACATACTGGTAGTTCTCTAGTCCACAACCATCTCTGCCCTGTTCAATTTGACATCTCTACAATACCCTCCCCACCACTATCTGTGGAAAGATAGAGCCTGAAGCTTTAGACTTAGATAATATATGTTGCTTGCTTATCTTTCAAGATCTGCCTGCTATACAAGATTTTCTACAATCCTCTGCTGAAGACAAGTGGGGAAAACAGGGCTTGAAATATTAAGTTTACAGGCAGGTCCCGCTTCAAGATGTTTGAGAAGCATGATCTATGAAAAATATTAGTTTCCTGTATCAAGGCAGATGACCCCATTGCAATCTTACAAACACAAGATCTTTGGCCATTTTCCTCACCCACCTTTGAAGCCTCCAGCTCCTTTATCCTTTCTTCGGCCTCTGTCAGTTTGTCTTTCAAAGTTGCAATCTCCTTTTCCATGGGCATCACAACTGAACGAAGCTTCTCTGCATCTTCTTGGGCCTGAAGTCAACATTAAATGATGTAACAAACCAACAATGGCCCAGGGTTCATTTATTGTTCTATTGCTTGAAATGTAACAGAAATGCAGCCTCAAATTGGAATACTCCTATGCAACCCACATGCCCCAAATGTCTCAGAAGACTGAGATCGGCCACAGAGCTCAGAGGTTTCAGACTTTGTAGCCTTTCAGTAGCAAACATGTTTGTGTCGGATGGCTATATGTTGCAGAGTCTTCTGGGAAGCACGTCTCACAGTGAGACTTACTCTTGAGTACAGAACCGTGGACCTCAAATTAGCAGCTCTTGCTGAATCAAGCAGCCAAAGTTTTCTAAGTTCAACAATTCACTTAGAACATTAAAATGATACCATGAAAAAACACTGACCAGGCCTGTTTAACTTCAAGCAAGGCTTCTGCGTTAATGTGTCCTCTGACAACAGTCATGGCCCAGATCATTTTAAAATATATATATTTTTAAGCCTAACTTACTGAAGGCTAAGGGAGGCATCAACAGAATTAAAAATTAAAAATAGTTATGAACATGTCGTGCTTTCCACGCAGCCCAACATTTCACATCAGGACAGGGGGTTCCTGCACCCTGCTGCAGTTATTTCAGGTTGGGACAGGGATACCGTCTTTCTATTGCTTTCATGCTTGAATGGCCCTACAGATACCATTGGACTCCAGCTCTCATCAGCTTCAACCAATGGTTAAAGATGATGGGAACTGTAACCCAACAACATCTGGAGGGACACAGGTTGCCTCTGCCTCCACACTCAGCTGATAATGAAGACATTCTCATGCAAACATGCCTTAAACCTGTAACATCAACAGACAGGAACGTATCAGTCCCTGCCAGTTAATTTTAAGTAGCCAAAAAGCAGCCAGTTAGGTCAGCCAATATCTACAAGTATTTATGTCATGTTAGGAACGTAACTACACATAGTAGCCATAATTGCACAATTGCAAATTTCTCTCATTCTCTCTCTCTCTCACACACACAAAGTCAAGATGTTACTGCCTTTTAAGCAGATGATGCGTTCCAGGAAATAGCTTCCAACTCTTTAAATGCCTCAATCAATGCCATCATTTTTAGTCCACAGAGGAGCCTAAGCATTAAGGCTCCCGTTCTGTCCAAAAAACTAAGTATGTTTTACTATAACCACACTTTGTGTGTAAAATTAGAAATATGACTTAAGGGAAGCAGATTCCTGCATTTCACAAAACACCAATTCTCAGCGACAAAAGATTGGGATATTTATTTAAAAACAACTACATGTGCATCAGTACTTTACGTAAAATTTCACATGCATCTCATCATAACAGCTCTATTTTTAAAAACACACACAAAAGCATGCATTTTCAAGTTATATCAACAGGGATATGCATACAAGGAGACAAAAAAAAAGATGTTTCTACAAGGAAGAATTCACCAGGAATTCCCCTATACAAGTCCCACTGAAACAAACAGGACCTGCACAAGAGAATTTCCTGGTGGGCTACACCTCATTAAGATTTGCCCATCTCCCACACTATCCCACAGCAGCACTGCTTCCGATCGAGTCAGGCAACCAAGAGGCACATTTTGGCATGGGCTAACAGAGGTTCACAAGAGCAGCAATACCTGCGCCCTATTGACCTGTTGTCAAATATTCACAGCCTCTGAACACATGGGTTATATGACTGGAGACCAGACTGAGTTATGGCTGCTATCTTTCATATATGCTTCTTCAGATCACAAGTACTGCTTATACACAGGTTTCTGTGACAATCTGCTGCTCAGACATGGACTCTCAATGTTGTGTCCACATTGAGTATGCTAGAGTTTAATTACCCATTCTTCTTCCAATGAAATCAGGACAGTATATGGATGCTTCTCTCCCACTCCTTTTATCATAATTATCCTGTCTATGGCCCTGTGCTTAAGAAAAAGTCAATATAAGAAGAGCCCTCGGATCAAAGGTTTAGTGGGCCAGATCCAGAACCCATTCCCTCCCCAACCTCCTGCATGCCACTTTGACAGGTGGGGGAGCGACAGCTTTACTTGTCCCATGTCTACAGTCACATGATATCAGGTGACTGTAGTTTGTGCCAAACCATACCAGGGGCCAAATGGGAATGACTGGAGGTTCACCTTCATTGGTCTGTCTAGTCCAACATTCCTGGTTCCCACAGCAGCAAACCAGATCCCTATGGAAACTGCACAAAACAGGACCTGAGGGCAATAGCCCTTTCCTGCTGCTGTTCCAGTATAACAAGTATACCGGAGAATGCTGTCTCTAATTCTACAGGTGGTATAGTCTCACCATGATTAGTAGCCACTGAGTTGCATCCTCAATGAATTTGTTTAATCCCCCTGTAAGCAGCCATCTTACTTATCGACTAAGATAGCAGCCGCCACCACATCTTGTGGTAGCTTAACTATGACCTGTGTGAAGTATTACATTTTATTTGTCTTAAATCTTCAGTTTCACAGAATGATCCTAGGTTTTAATATTACAAGAGGGTGAAATAATATCTCTATCCATTTTCTCCACATCTCTATCGCATCCTCCTGCTTACTTGTCTCAGGATGCCTGAGCAGGTAATACCAAGGGGAAAGCAGAATAGCAGGAATGGAGTTTATGTTGGGGGAGAACAGAGGGGGGGGGAGGAGAATAACTTAAAGAGATGTTTGTGCTACAAACCTAAATATTGTGGGAATAATTCAACACAGGCACACAGCTTCAAGTTTCAAAGCAGAAAGAGAACATTTCTAGTTCATACCAGCTTCTGTTTCCTACTTTTATTTTCTAAGCTGACTAGTCATGACAAAAAGAGGATACACTCCTAGTTATGTTATTTATTTCCCAGTTCTCAAGAAGAAAGACAATGGGCAAACAGCTTCCAAACAAATCTGGCAGTACTACATGTTGAAGTATGCTTTGATTTACCTTCTTCATATCATTTTCCAGGTTTTCCTCTTCTTGGCCTTCGGAAAGACGTCTTCTCAGATCCACTATTTCCCTTTCCACGTTCTCTCGGTATTGGTTCCACTGAGCTCGCTCTTGCTCCAGCCTGTGATGAAACTGGAGTTCATAGTCACTGACAGTTTCTGTTTAATAACAACAACAATAACAAGTTGCTCATCACTTCTTTAATCCCCCACATCTTCTTTAGGTGACAAGCTCATTAAAAGGCTGGTATACGTCTCAGAGTGAGATCCTTAAGCCGGTTATTTGATGTCCTGCTGAAATCAACAACATATGCAGCTGCCTCATACAGAGATAGAATGCTGGTCCATTGACCCTACTGCAAGGGTTCAGAGCCTGGTACCTTCCAGATGTTGTTGGACTACAGCTTCCATCATGCCTGAGCACCAACCATGCTGGTTGAGACAGCTGACAGTCAGGATCCAGCAAGATCTGGAGGGCCAAAAGTTGCCCAGTTCATCTACTCCGAGTGGCAGCAGTCCTCCAAAGCCTCAAGAAGAGGATGGCCTACCCCCAGTCACAGAGAAGCCAGAAACTGAACCTGGGCTTTCTGCATGAAGAGCAATGCTCTACCACAGAGCTATGGATCCTCTCCACCTTAGGAACATACTTCCCAAGCAAATAAGTAGGGTTCAGAGGTCACACTGTTATATATTTAGCACATTTCTCACTTGCTATTCAAAAATGTTCCATGCTTGACTTGTCCCGGAACTGTAGGGACCCCCACTGAGAAGACCCTCTCATGTGTGAAACCTCTGAGGGCAGAGGAAATCAAATTAAAAACTGGCCTTCCCTGCCAATCTTAAATCCAGGGCTGGTCTACAAAGATGGAGGTGATAGTTCAGGAATTCGGAAGGCAAATGTTTATTTCTTTTAACTTCTGCTGTATTTTTTCCCTTCTGCTGATTGTTTCATAGTTTTGTTAAATACACAAGACTATCTCTTTTCTGCCATTTCTAACTTGCTTGTGATTGAGTCTCTCTCTCTCTCTCTATATATATATATATATATATATTAATTATTTACCTACATTAGCATTTGAAGTAAACTTTAAGAAAAACAGGACAATAATTTGCTAAGTACAGTATAATTAAATGCAAAATGAGTTTGGGGGCTGCAAAAAGTATAGAAAGCCAGAAAACATGCTGAAGAATGACCTCAAATGTCAACGTGAACCTTCCAACGTCAAATAATACACTCTCGTTTCTACAAGAGATATCTCAAGCATGTGGTTTCAGTGCTACTAAAGCAGTGGTTTGGGGATCAGCAATATCACTGAATATGAAACTTTTTTGATAGCAATTCACCCATTTCCGTCAGTCCCACCTTTCATGATAGCCTGCAGAGAAGCAACCTCTTCCTGCCATTGCCTCTTCACTTCATCAATAGCTTCCTGCTTTGTATTTTCAGATACTGTCGCAATGGCTTTAATATTCTCCATTTCAGCCTGGGCTTCCGTAAGCTGCGCTCGCAGTTGCTCCAGATCATCCTGAGCAGCCTGAAGTACTGCATTTTGCCTCTTCAGATCCTCTGAAATGAAAAGTAGTTCCACTTAAAAGCACAATACACTAATGCAGAGGTTCAAAGTGAAGCCAAGGGGACAGAACTCCTGCTGTTCCTCATTTTAGGCATAAATGAGTCTGTAAACTCTACACTTAGTTTACTGCTTCATCTAACCAAGAGGATCACTGGCATCTCACTTATGCCTCTACCATGCTTGGAGTGGGAAAATTTACCTTATGCTCAGCTATATTTCACAAAAATAATTATTCCTTTGGCTACGAAACAGAACTTCCTAGTACAAGAACCTCTGCATTACATCACTGCCATACAAGTTCCCTTTCTCCCTTTAGGATTGGTGATATAAAGCTGGCGTGGGAAGCCTCCAGTTCATGGGCCTAATCTGACTCACCAGGCCTCTTAATCTGTCCCGCAACACTCTGCCTTGGGCAGAAGGTAGATCAAACCTACTGTTAGATTAATGGGTGATTTGCAATAGATCAGGCAAGGCGGGGAGATTCTGAAGCACAATTGTTTTAACAATAGCAAGAAATCGATATTTTCCCATGTAAATTAGATTGATGAAATGGAGCAAGCTAACTAGGAACAGACTTTGGTATGAAAGGAATATGAGCTCATTCAGTTCTGGTATTGGTACTGATTCCTGTACAGAAATAAATGCCTAGTCTCGGAATATGCTCATAATATCCTGTTCTTTAAATCTAATGATATATTTTTCTTTGGTGGCTTTGGTTAGGGTTCTAGTACAGAATAAAGTAAATACTACCAGTCTGAAGTCTCCCCACCCCTGTCACACACCTTCCCCTTAGGCCATGCCCCTCACTTGTACTATTTTGCCACTTTGTCATACATCAACAGATTGCAGCATTTTACCTCTGCACTGAGAAAGGGCTTCCCATTTCTCACCACACAGCAGGGAAGCCAAAGTGAGAAAGGGAAGAAAGGGAAGGGAAGGGCGTGTGAATGTGGTGCGAGGGTTGGTCCTGCCCATTTGGGAACATGCTCCCCACTTTCCCTGAGAGATTTCAACACGTTGGGGGGGATGTTCCCCATCCCTGGTGTAAAAGCTTTCCCAAACTTTCCATCTGTATAGGAAAGTGAAGTCCAAAGTAATATACAAGTAAAAAATTCCAGACATATCAATGATTATCATTAATGTAGTGGTTCAGGCTTCTTTGGAATTTCTAAGGGCACATATTTAGGAGTCATGGGAATTTAAGTAGTAGTTTATCTAATTTGATAAGGGCATGAGTCAGACCTGTCTGTGTACTGTGACCCGGAGCTTGCCAAACTTCTACCAATATGCCCAGGGTGTATTTCACTCATAAAGCCACCAAAGTTTGAGTCTGGTCTCAGATCTTTTCGTTACCAGCTCTCTTTTCACTACCAACAAGGACATTCTTTGTCTCCAATCTTGAAGTCTGCGATACAACAGTCAACACAAAAGCAATGAATACGTTTCCTTAGTAGTCATAGCACTTCTATCCAAACAAATGGGATCATCAGCTCCCCGTGGAGGTTTCAGGATGACACCAACATTTCCAATCAGTTGACGCTTCCTGAGGTGTTCTCTAAACTTGCACAAAGAAGCTGAGCTAAATATAGTTAGACATGTAACTAGATACATCAACCTAATCCACAGGTGTCCGGTGGCTTTACCCACATCAAGAGACAGAAGCAATGAATGCAAGCACTATATATCCCCATTTTAAGGTGTGATGTTCTGTGTCGTCCCATATTCTGGTAGTGACTCATTTTGGAGTGCACAGTTGTGACATTCTGCAAGACAACAATGCATGTAGTTGAAACCTCAAACTCACAATGTGATAAAACGACACCAAATTAAAATAGCTTATTTGTTCAGTTACTCTAAAGACCACATGAATGTCTACAATTTCTACATTCAGTAAATTTAAGTATTACCTTCTTTAGCCAGATACAGCTCTTTAAATTTTGCCCTCTTTTGATTAAATTCCTGCTCACGGTGCTGCTTCGTGCGTAGAAATTCAGCATTGACTTTTTCCAGTTCTGCTACTCGTTGAAGGAGAGCTAAAAATGGGCCAATGGGGAGAAAAAAGGCACATGACCTCGACAATCAAACGAGCTGCATTTCATCACTTACTCACTAAGGCAAATTATTCTTCAGAAAGGAACATGGCAAAAAGCATAAAGAGTTTGTCCAGATTGACAGCTTTGCTCTTGGCTAGTTTAATGCTTTAGATACTAACTGGTTTGCAGGGCTAGCACAAGACATTTCACTGCCTGAGGCAAAAGACGAGATGTGCCCTTCCAGTCAATAGTCTCTGGGTTGGCAAATGAACCTTAGTTTCACCAGTAGGACATGAACAGCATCCTCCAGTATGTCAGAAAGTGACAGGTAAGTTTTGGAGGTGTAGAACAGGCCACAGAACACACATCATCAAACTTCTGACTACCATTCTCTGCATCCCCAATATCTGGTGCCTGTGGCAGCTGCCTCACACTACCTAACAGTAGGGCTAGTTTGCTACTTTGTGTTTTTTAAAGCAACAGATGCCCTTATGGACTGCACCACCAACTCTAGCCCTCATGTCTTCCCCTGGACTAGAAGGAACCAGCACAGGTTAGTATGAATCCTATCTGACTTTTATCAATTATTTGACTTTTGGAAGACACCTGAAGGCAGCCCTGTATAGCGAAGTTTTTAATGTTTGATGTGAGTGGATGGGGCAACACAGTCAGATGGGCAACATATAAATAATGGGGGGGTGTCCTGTCCTGTTTTATAGTTATCATGTTGTGACAAATCAATACTTAACCCACTGCAAAGCCTTCACTTTGAAGCACAAAATATGCAGGGTGGTAATCCTGTACACAGAAGCTGCTTTTGCTTCTTCGCTTACATTAGGCAAGAGCCATAGCTCAGTGGTACAGTACATGCTTTGCAGAAGGTCCTGGGTTCAAGCCACAATAACTTCATTTTAAAAGGTGATAGGGAAAACTACAGCCTGAGACACTGGAAAACTGTTACCGTATGATATGTCAGGATGATCAGGTGCATTTTACATCCTTTTGTACCTCTCAGATCAAAATGTATCAATCACTCTCAGTGTGGCAAAGCACTGTGCTGCAGAAAGCAAAACCCACCAGGAACTGACTTCTGTAATTTTCCACTGTGGAGTTTGTGACATGGCTACTATTACTCTTTAAAACACTGAAGCCCATTTTATTCTATCCTACTACAGCGATAGCTCGGTTTACAAACTTAATCCATTCCGGAAGTCCGTTCTTAAACAGAACTGTTCTTAAACCGAGGTGCACTTTCCCTAATGAGGCCTCCTGCCGCCGGTGCCCTTCCACCGTTCAGATTCCGTTCTTAGACCAAGGTAAAGTTTGCAAACCAAGACACTACTTCCAGTTTTGCAGAGTTCATAAACCAAATAGTTCGTAAACAGGGCTGTCCTTAAACCGAGGTATCACTGTATACATATCTGAATAAAGTGTTCTATTTGCTTCTTATTTTGCTTCTTTAATGCTGGTCAAATACTGTAAAAATAAGTATTTGATTTGATTTGCTAGCACAATAAGAGACAATACTGGGCTAATGGTCCAACTTAGTTCACCAACTGTGAACAAAACTGAACATGACCATAGTTGGACATATTGCCACAACTGCAGCAGCACGTTTTCAAGTGTTAACAGAAATTAACAGAATTATTATTAATACTACTACTACTACTACTACTACCACTACTACTTACTACTACTACTACTACTACAATTTCTTACCCGCTGATCAACTTAAGGTCACTGTATTAACACCCCAAGAGGGTCTTGCTTCTCCCATGGCCACAGCATTTGATTCTACCAGAAATTAGGCATGGCTTTGTTTCTCAGCTGCCCAGTTAGCAGCCTGCTTCTAGCTTCTAACTCACACATCTCAACTACAGCCTTGTCTTTCTAACTACCAGAAATCTGAGGGAGGAAGGTCCACCCACTTACCCTCTAGCACAAAGCCACTTCTTTCATTTACCTTAAAGAACCATGCTTAGGTCATTACCAAGAAACATGCCTGGCTATTCCAGCAATTGAATTCTTGTTGGATCCAGGAATTAGGATACCAGGTGCAGCCTACCCCTCCTCCACCTCACAACAATACCTTTCCAACCAATATTAAAAGTTCTAAGTCACACTCGGCAAGTAGATTAACCACAAAAAATTAACCAGCTTGTATCCTGTTTCTATTCTGAGCACCACTTTGGCTCCTGCTAAACCCTGCAGTAAAACTTTCAAATAACAAATGCACTTAAAGCACCTTGAAGTATTAAATACCCATTTCATATATAATAGGGGGGGGGATTCAGAAATGAGTTCATACAGTAAGCATGCATGCTATCTTTAAGAAGAGAAGCACCTGCACACCTATTCTATTCAATCATCTAAACCTTAAAGCTCTATATCTCCTCTATGGTGCCTCTATCAACCACAGAGAAGGTGGCTGCTATCAGGAGAAGGCTGCTTCCACCTGCCATGCTATACCCCCTGTTCTAGATGCCTTCATATGGGAGTACCTGTCAGAACTGTGAGGGGGTTTCTGGGTCTTTTAGGTCTTTTAGGCCTGATATAAAAATTGGTGTACATGGATTTCTAGGTACTAACACCATCCACTTTTAGACTACTATAGGATAATATTAATTGTAAGCGTCATGCTCTGAAATTTCTTTTGATATGTTCTAAATTAGACCGGGCAACCTTTTTTTACCTGAGGGCCTGATTCCCTTGGGCACCTGCTTCTGGGCATCAAATACCCTGTGGGGCTGGGGGCCAGAGACAACCTTGCCAGGTAGGCAATTTTCATACGTAATTGGGGCAGAGATACAGGCAGATTAGATATCACGGCACTACCCATTTAGGCTCTATCATGCCATGCACTATATTATATTCCAAGCAGCTATCTCTGGGTTTTCAGTCAATTCATGGAGAAACAAAAACACCATTATCACCACACTCTTTCTATTGACATCCTGGTCACCTGCAGTTCCCAAGGTATAAAAGAGCTGAGATTAAGAGACTTACTTAGGGCCACTCAGAAATATCAGGGTTAAACTAGAGGCTGGGGAACATGAGAATTCTCAAGTCAAAGTGACTTAGGGAAAAGCATCCCAAAATTAAGTAACTGTTCTGCCAAAATAGTATCAGGCATGCATATTGAAACAGAGGACTGTCCCAAACCTCTCTGAACGATCTGAAATATGAAACAAAATTGGTGTCACTATTTATGTAGTTTTCCATCTTAATATCTGTGCAGCTGTACTCTCACTATTCCACAATGTATTACAATCTTCCATATGTAATTACAGTGGCTATGTATATAGTAAACAAAGCTTGGTAGGCCAAGGGCACTAATGCAATACCATCTGACTGAAACAGGAGACACAGAACAAGATGCTTTCTAAGCACTGGAATGAGGTTGCTATGGGGCCCACAAAATTCATGCTACATAGGAAAATCTATTTCCTACGATATCACTCTCATTCTGCTTTGTTTTTATGTCCAAAAAAAGCTTGTCATACCAGTTTCTCTGAAGCAGACTTCTTATTACTGGGAGCATTTGTACCCTGCTCTTCAGCCAAGAAGGCTCCCAGAGTGGCTTACATACAATTAATTAAAACAAGACAGTCCCTGACCACAGGTTTATAGTCTAAAAAATACAACACACAAGACAAGAGGGAAAGGAAGGAACAAGGAAAAGAAATCAAACTCAGGCACTCATTCTTAAATGGTTGTTCTTGTAATGACCAGCTTGTGTAGATCAGTGGTAGCAGGTACCTGATGGAGCTGGGCTTTTGGCAAAGATGGTAGAATGAGCCCTGATTCCAACCTCTCCCACTGAGGCAGTCAGATGGAACAGCAGCTCCCAGGTGACACTTGAGGGACAGGATTGCTGATGCAGCTGGCCTGTTCTAATTCAAGAATTCCTAACTATTACTACTTTTTCCTTTTTCTCCCTCCCCCCCTCTCTCTTTGCATAGAGCATCTCTTACCACCCAAAGTCTTAAATTCTACTTGAGCCCTCTTAACATGGAATCTGGAGGAGATATTGACCTCAGGAAGGAGACAAGCTGCAAAGAGGCTGGAGAAAAGAGAGTATAAAAGGAAGTGCATTTCATGGTGTTCAACTCACTCTGTTCACAGCTGTTCAGGAGCCATGCTGTTGCTCAAACCCATGGATGGGGAACCTGTGACCCATCTGATGTGGCCGGATGACAACTCCCATCATCCTATCATTGGTCAATCTGACCCAACATCTGGAGGGCTATAGGTTCCCCATCTCTGGTCTAGCTTTTGGCTAGGAAACACGCACACCACACACACGACGACTTCCTTTCTTATTCTCCTGGCCCTCAACCGGCCAGCTGAGTAAAACAAGAACCAGTTTTGACTATGCCACATCTTAAAGATGTGTGCCAGCACCAGGATAAACAGCAAATAAGGGAACTGGCTCACACCCCAAACCAAAATCCTCATACTCTAACCTAACCTAGAGAAGAGCTCTTTTTAAGTAGCAGTCTTCTTGTAAATTGGTTAAGCATAATGAAGTATGTTGAAACACTTTCTGAACTGTGCTATGAGAAGTAACAACAGACTTCATTCCTCCCACAAGTTCTGAGTGATGCTTTTCAATTAATTTAGCAATTAAGAAAGTGTAGGTGAAAGAAGAGACTGAGAAAATGCTTATTTGAAAGATAGATTTAGTTCAGGCACTTCAGTGCTAGACACAGCTCTAGTTTAAGCATACTCAGCATTTGTGCCTAATTAGAAAAACAAAATAAAATTCAGATTTAAAGAGTCTTTAGGTCAACTCAATCTTGGGAGTTAGGGGCTTGGGTAAAGGTGCTTCATGAATTCCCATTCTTTCAGTTTCATGAACTCTCCACTCATGCTTTCTTGTCCCACTCACTCCTGGAATCCAAATCTCAACTACCACTTCTTCCAAGGATGGAAGGAATGAGGAAATAATTGCCTGACTGCCTAACTTTTGTTAGGGCAGAATCCTATGGCCAGCCTCCTACTTGAAGCTCCTCCTTGAAACTGTGGACACTACACAGAAGACATAAAGAAGATTTTCTGAGAGCATGTCCGGTTAGATGAGAGATGCTATACTCTGGCCCTGGAGTAGGAACACTTGTTCTGGCCAAGACTGAGGACAAGGAAAACCACACCTTTAAAAGGGCATGAAAAGTAATAGTAGGAGAAACACCATTTCCTCTCCACCTTCCATCCTGTTGACATGAGCCCAGCACAGCTCTGGATTTCATGGTCCTGGGGTTTTACTCCTTTGCCTGATTTGGATTGCTCTACTTGTGAACTTAGTTGGAGGAGGGGGGAAAAAGGTCTTTCACATATGCAAAGAACTGGGAAACAGATGTTATAGATAGATAATGTCAGCTATACCCAATATATTTGAAACTGGCCAGATTTCAATGGCAACTAAAGTTTCTAGTTTTGCAAAGTACATGAAGGCCGCTCCAGAATTTAGGCACAGCTAATTATCCATAGAATTATTTTTGAGCACAGTCTGATTCCAAATTCACAATACAGACATTTTTCCTGAATGCAACAAGAACAAAACAAGCCATCACAAGTTCAGAACAACTTAAGTGTAGCTGGACCAAACATTCTGAATGAAGACTGAAAGCCATCTATTGAAACAATAGTCCTGAAGAGTAGCTATGCTGGCTACAAAACAATGAGTTCTGTGCCACATTTGAAGGATGATAGATGTATTGCAGCACACCACACAGATGGCCTCCAGGCAATTGCAAGGCAACCAATGAGTTTTTGTTGGCAACCTTCATGCACATCTTTCACACATAAAATGTTTTGAGCCTTCACCCTATTAAGGAGATTAGAGGTCGGGGGTGACTTTGAAATCAAGAAGGAAAGATATAACATTCCAGAAGTATTGATCTACAGGCCATTTTATGCCAAAGCTGATAAACAAGTCTTGCCTTTGCCCAACTGAGCCTTACTGAAGTATGCCAGGCCCTAGAGCTATCAAATCATCAGTCAGTGTGATCCATAAGATACCATCCTGTATCTCTCTGGGATCATGCAATTGGACCACTATGATAACCCCATGCCTCTCAATTGCATCATTTACCTACCAGAGCCCTGTATTGTGCTTCTGCCTCAAATTATTTATTTATGACTGAAATAGACAGAATGGATTATTTGCTTTCCATCTCATAGACAATTTTGCCCAGTAACTGCCAGCATTTGCTTCTGGAAAACCCTCAGCATTTGCAGCACAAAGCATGTTTACTCAAAAAATAAAACTTGTTCATCCCTTTAAAGCCTCAGGATGAAAGGAAGCAAGTGTCTGACATGTGTGAGAATGGCTCTCCTCTGTCAGGATTCCCTAGCAGCATGAAGGCATGAGAAGCCCTTAACCATCTCTGACGTTTGTACTATAAACTAGTTGCCATCTCAGCTATCTATGTAAACTGGCCCACGAATTAAGGGAGAAAATTTTCTAACAGCAGGAAGATGCTGTTTCATTTAGTTTTCTTCTTAATAAAAATTAGACTTGCCCCCCGAAAGGCCTAGAATATATTCTCACCCACAATTCAGATTTCAAATGGGCTATGGTATCACAGTTGAACACTTCGGCTCCCATCACACTTTTGGTTCTCTGTTATGAGGATTTATGTACACATAATCATTCAAAGGGATTATGAAGCTATATTGCTTTTCTTGTCAATCTCCCTTTGCTACCATAGCTCTAAATTGTGTAACAGTCTTGGGTAGTTTTCATAGGGTAAAGGTAAAGGTACCCCTGCCCGTACGGGCCAGTCGTGTCCGACTCTAGGGTTGTGCGCCCATCTCACTTAAGAGGCCGGGGGCCAGCGCTGTCCGGAGACACCTCCAGGTCACGTGGCCAGCGTGACGAAGCTGCTCTGGCGAGCCAGCACCAGCGCAGCACACAGAAATGTCGTTTACCTTCCCTCTATAAAGCTGTACCTATTTATCTACTTGCACTTAGGGTTGCTTTCGAACTGCTAGGTGGGCAGGAGCTGGGACCGAAAGACGGGAGCTCACCCCGCCGTGGGGATTCGAACTGCCGACCATGCGATCGGCAAGCCCTAGGCACTGAGGTTTTACCCACAGCGCCACCCGCAGCCCAGTTTTCATAGGGTAGGAGGCAATAAAAAAATAGGTTAGGATGGATTTTTAAGTCATACAGTAACTTGAGTCGTCTCTTTCAAAACAGTTAATGGGTGAAAGAAAGTCCCTCAGGGCTTGTATTAACAAGGATAATAATCTAGATTAACTAAAGATTTAGAATGAAATCATATTAATCTCTGTATGAACATTCAGTTTAGAGGTGAAGCAATTTGACTTCGCCTGATTTAACTCAGAGAAAAAACATGAATATTCAGAGCAAGGCCAAATTAACTGGATAATGCTTTGTGTGTTTTATATGTGAATTGCTACCAGATAATTTGCTTTGCATTGCTTTGCCTTCCAGCAATGTACATGCGCTTCTGTGTCATTCCTGCTCCCACAACAGACCCCTTTGCCCCCCTTGATTCTGTATTCTTCTATAATATCAGGCCAATGCAACTGCATAACCATATACCAAGCAGGGAGAAAACACACACAGGGACTGGTCACTTATGCCCAGACAATGGCAATAGCAAAGGCCCATATATGATACATGCACAGCTATTCCTAAGAACACAAGGATCCTACAGAGGGACGAGAGGAGACAGTTACTGATGTAGTATTAAATGACTGTAAGGGAGCTGGTAGCACCCATGCTTAGAAACATCAGAATTTCAGCAACCAACCCATTTACTTTGTAGCAGCTCCATGAATGCCAAACAGTTCCACAGCCTACCGGTATATATTATACAGTGGTACCTCCGGTTATGAACTTAATTCGTTCCGGAGGTCCATTCTTAAGCCGAAACCGCTCGTAACATGAGCCGCACTTTCACTAATAGCGCCTCCAGCTGCTGCCGTGCTGCCAGTGTGCGACTTCCGCTCGCATCCCAGGGCAAAGTTCACATCCAGGAGCCTCTACTTCCGGGTTAGTGGAGCTCGTAACTCGAAGCATTCGCAAGGAGGACAGTACGTAACACGAGATTCCACTGTACTGGGTTAGTCTATAAGCAAGTAGGTGAGAAGGGGGTTGTCTATGCATCAGTGACAATCCAGTTAAGGTCAAACAAAATATTCAGGGGAGACAACATGGGTGTGTGTGGAAGTACTAACCTTAAAATCAGAAACAGTTTACATACCTGTCATGAGGTTACCTTTGGATAAATTACTAAACTACTTTGTCCTTCCCATAGGCAGCAAAACAAGCTACATAACCACCAACAAAGTTAGGAGTCTTGTTCCCAACTGCAGCTCTCTATGTCATTTCTCATACTGTTCCAGAGGGTACCCCAGACCTCAAGAGAAGTTTTGAGAGGCACGAGGGGTGGGGGGGAGCTGGGCAAAAATCAAGGGCCCTGCCTTGCAAATGTGGAACTGCTTCCATTAGAGGGGGAAAAACCCACTATGGGATGCAACCTCTGTCATTTACTATTTGTAATAAGAGTTTTACTCATATATATTTAAGGACAACTTTAAGCAAGTCTCCCATGGCCTCAGTCCCATGGGAACAATAGGTGCTTGCTCTATTGGGTTTCTGATGACTTGACAGACTGAATTTGCAGCCAGGCAAACAGGATTGTTGTGAGGCTGGATGAGACACAGAACACCTTTTGCTTAAAGACAGCACTTCAAAAATTTTAAAACACTGAAATGAGAATGAGCTAAATTGTGCATCAAGAACGGAAACCAAATAGGATAGCACATTTTTAAACCAGATAATATAAAATAAATGAATCATTAAAAAAACGGGTTGTCCAACACAATTTAGACACATTTACTATGAATATTCATTTTTTCTATGTATAGGCTTTAAAGGGGGGAATAGAAATCTTTGGTAAATCTCTTCACACACATATCGCCCAACACCTTTGACCACAAAGGGGCCGTTCTGCTACTATGAGAAGGGTGTGTAGTATTCTCCCCTCATCCAATTTTGCAAGGTGTCAAGATTTATATAGGCTGGGGTTGGCATAGCCATCAGTTGACTTCTTTTCTGACCACAGTCAAATATTGTCAAATATTCCATTATGTCATGAATGCCCCTATGTAGATAGCAGCTTCCCAGTTCTGTATTTTATTATAGCACCATTTGTTCCCAAGGGAATGAGTAAGAGCTGCTTGCCCCCTAGACCTGCAATAGATACAGGCAAATCTAGCAGCATAGTAAAACTTCTCTTACTCGCTTACTTTTCCTGATCACTGGTAGCTACCTGGTATTTTGCAAGAGATCCAGGGCAGTCAACTTGCCCAGTGAGCAGAGGTTACAAACTATCACAAGCTATAATGCAGCAGCTTGCAAGCATATGAAGATAGTAGAACATGATCTCTCGTTATTTCAACAGCACAACTGTCTTTGTTCCTCTCTTAAATCACAGTGGGAGACATAAAGTTGAAAATGAGGTTATACTAACAATATTATGATGAGCAGAGACCTAGAAAGCCACAAACTGCTTTCTAGCCAACTTTTACATCAATGTAGAGAATCTTTGTTTTTTTGTATAAGTGCAAGAATGCTTTGCTTCATGTGTGCCAGTACAAATTGTATTATGCTGTCCTGGGTCATTAGGCAAACTAATAATAGATAAGCAAAAAACAAGGGTCATACTGCCTTACAAAGTATATTTATGGGTTCTCCTGAAGAAAAATACATGTATAGGGTACTGGCTTTCTTTTAAAATAACAGCCACGGAACAACAGTTATCACAATTATCTTAAACATGTTACAAACAGCTAACAAACCTGCATAGGGGCTTTCATTAGACAACTTTATATTTGGTGGTGCAATAATATGATAAAAAACAAGTAAAGTTAGTTTCAGGAGAAAGGGGCAAGCTTCTTATCCAGGGATCAACAATCTGGTTATTCAATGTTTTTATCCAAAGGAAGTACTTGATACTTGCTCAACTGGATCCAGTCACAAGACAAACCAAGGGCTCCTTACAAATGACTTTCACATAAGAAGTGTTCAAGAGCAAGAAAAGAGAGGCCTAGGAACTTTCGATGTGGTATTTCCAACTTATAACCACTGAGGCTAAACCACTCAGTAGGAGAAGGGAGAATGTTTCAGTGTTTGTGTTTACCAATCTGCTCCTGGTTATGAACTGAAAACTGTAAATTCTATCCAGTCTATGTTAAAATTCACAGATTTGAAGAGGATCCTAAAGAAACAAAGATTTTTGCTGGATCTTCAGTTTTCTGCATTTCCTTCCTATCCCTACAGCCAAACTGTTCCTGATCTCTCTATGTTTCCTTCCTGCTTTTGTCAAACAAATTAAAAACTTAGTGGTGATTTTTTTAAACTGCACCATACAGAACCACTTAACTGAAACAATTCATTCCACACATGAATTTTATATTTCCTTGGCACAGAAGAGAAATCAACAGATCAGAACCTTGCACTTTAAAACTAATAGCCTTTCCTTTCAGTTTGGAACCCTATGAGAATCAGCTCTAACTTCATTAAATTCTTAAGAGAATGCTGTTGTCATTGTCCTTGAACACCTGATAGCTTTGGAAAAAGATGCACTTTCTTAGAGATAAACATGTTTCCATAGGTTACTGAAATCTAGGGATTAATATGAGCAACCCCACCTCCCTCCCACATATTTGTTTGAAAGAAGGTTGTCAAGAAGACAAACCTTTCAAGTTACAGCCCAAACCCCAATTGTCTATTTGCCACTGCAAGGCTCCAGTGCCCAAAGTAACTGGCTGATACCAGCAAAGTACAGTACCCTTAAAGCCCCGTATCATGAAAACCAAGAGGCTACAGACTAAAACTACAGCACATGATGTTTCTCACTGTGGGGAAATTGTCACTTCTTGAGGACAAAAAATGCAAACCCCAGCTGCAAAGTCATCATCAACAGAGGAAGAGGGAAGAAGCAAGTCTGCTAAACCAAAAATTCAACAGTATTTATCTCAGTCTTTATCATGTGCTGTCTTATGTGAAGATCTGGACTTTCCATGACTGAAAGGAGTTGCATCCAATTTCAGTCCTACTCAGAGGAGACCCATTTTAATTAATGGACCTGACTAACTTAGGTTTATCAACTTCAGTGGGACTACTCCAATTAGAGTTGGATATAGCACAGTTTATTTCCATTTGAATGTTTACCATACTGTTTTATTATTTAAATGTGCAGACCACATTTAACATCCAAACATCAGAGCAGCATTTTATTTTCATACCAGCTCTGAAAGGTAGGTTATCGTAACAGGAAAATGACTTGTCCAAGTGCCTTCCCAAATGAGTTTCATGCCCTATCAAACTATTTTGCAGCTGCTAAGGCTTCCATGCTGCCTCATCCAACATGTCAACCCAAATCCAGTAAGCCCAGGGACAAATGAGCATACATTTGACGCCATGTATCACATCAGGGACGGGACGCGGGTGGCGCTGTGGGCTAAAGCCTCAGCGCCTAGGGCTTGCCGATCGAAAGGTCGGCGGTTCGAATCCCCGCGGCGGGGTGCGCTCCCGCTGCTCGGTCCCAGCGCCTGCCAACCTAGCAGTTCGAAAGCACCCCCGGGGGCAAGTAGATAAATAGGTACCGCTTACCAGCGGGAAGGTAAACGGCGTTCCGTGTGCGGCTCTGGCTCGCCAGAGCAGCGTTGTCACGCTGGCCACGTGACCCGGAAGTGTCTCCGGACAGCGCTGGCCCCCGGCCAATAGATGTGAGATGGGCGCACAAACCCCAGAGTCTGTCAAGACTGGCCCGTTCGGGCAGGGGTACCTTTACCTTTACCTTTATCACATCAGGAGCTGCTTTTGACATTCCTGAAGTTGCTCTGATAGCTTCCGGGACAACTCAGTAGAACTGTTGAAAGTCCTGATGTATGCAAGAATCATCCTGATCTCTTCTTTGCACTGAAGTCATACTATCTATATCATTGTTCAAAACTCCCATTGTTCCAGGTGTGTTTTGCAACAGGGAATTTCACTAGCACGGGCAGTTTCTGAACTCTGAGCACAGTACTGTGCCTAAGATTTCAGATTAAAACTGCAGAGAGCTGCAGTTCATTCATTTTCAGCTTTGTATTTTTGTTATAAAAAAGCACGCCTAGACATTTCATTGTTGTGCCCACAACCTCGGTTTAAGGTGCCATTTAGCTTTCATATCTCAGTTTCTAACACTGATCTATATTACTGTTACACACATCCACCATGCAGTTGTATTAGTACCAATCAAACTGCTCACATACAGTAATCATCTATGGAGGCATGGTGGAAAATTTCACTCAACTAGAGAGGGGTAGGCTTCCTTACAGTGGTGCCTCGCAAGACGAAATTAATCCGTTCCGCGAGTCTCTTCGTCTTGCGGTTTTTTCATCTTGCGAAGCACGGCTATTATTGGCTTAGCGGCTATTAGCGGCTATTAATGGCTTAGCGGCTTTAAGAAAAAGGAAACAAACTCGCAAGAACTCGCAAGACATTTCGTCTTGCGAAGCAAGCCCATAGGGAAATTCGTCTTGCGGAACAACTCAAAAAACGGAAAACTCTTTCGACTAGCGAGTTTTTCGTCTTGCGAGGCATTCATCTTGCGGGGCACAACTGTATTTCACTTTTCCCAGTACATAGAAAACCTTTGGCTGGAAATCCTGTGAATCCATCATTAAGACTCTGATCTTTGTCCATTATTTTCTAGCAAAAACAGGAACACACTATATATATGGTTTTCTTTAACTCTACTTTATCCCCACTATCACCATGATGTATAAGCAACTGCGCAAAATGTATAGGCAATTGCACAAAGAGCGCAGCGAAATCATCCATCAGAAACATTCCTCTATTTGGAGGGATATAAGATCACCTAGAGTAATGACTATCGTATTTTTCGCCCTATAAGACGCACCCGACCATAAGACGCACCTAGTTTTAGAGGAGGGGAACAAGAAAAAAAATATTCTCTCCCTCTCTGCGTAGCGGCTCTTCAGCGAAGCGGCAGGAGAAGTGCAGCCCCTTCCATTTCTCCTCCCGCTTTGCTGAAGGGGCACTGCGCAGAGAGGGAATGCTGCGCAGCGCCTCTCCAGCGAAGCGAAGCCAGGAGAGCAAGAGGTCGGTGCGCACCGACCCCTCTTGCTCTCCTGGCTTCGGGTTGCTTTCGCTGAAGCCATGGAGCCTGCATTCACTCCATAAGACGCACACACATTTCCCCTTACTTTTTAGGAGAGGAAAAGTGTGTCTTATAGAGCGAAAAATACGGTACCTCTGGGCAACCTCCAGTGGAAGAATGAAAGGCAGAGAGGAGATAGTACGCACATGTTCCCTAGAACTCCTGATCAGGAAACGGGCTCAGGATATGTAGCACAGAGTACTGACAACTGTGTCTCACTGGCAAAGGCAGGGAGGGGTGGAGAGCAAGAAAGAGCACAAGTTTCTGCTGTCTTACTCTCTCCTAGGCTAGCACCCTACACTCTAACTCTAGGGAAGTGAGATAGCGCAGCCACTGCTGTAAAAAGACAGCACTGCACTAATGACAGTTACCTCTAATGGCTAGCTGCCCAAGCTTCTCAGTGCATGGGAGAGATGCTGGAGAGCAAGCAGAGGAGTGTGGTTGAGGGGGTGGAATATCTGATTTTTTTCGCTCTTAAAACACCCAGTTACATTACAGGTAACTGGACAGCAGCAACAGCAGGAAGAGCTAACTACAGAACTTGTGAGGGTGGGTCTTAGAATCACCAGCTCATAATAATATGGAACACATTGTTTTCCCCAAGCAGGGCTGGCCCAATACATTTTGGCACCTGAGGCAGATCCCAAAATAGTACCCCATTTCCTGCCAGGGAAGAAGGAGTAAGGGAAGATCTACATCAGAAAGAAGAGGAAAGAAAATCAACATCAGGATCTGCTGCCCCAGAGGATCCGGCCAACCGAAGCAGTCGCCTCACCTTGCCTCATGGATGAACCAGCCATACCCCCTAGTAATTATAGAGAATGATAAAGCTTTTACATAAAGGCTACAGTACACGCAGGGAATTCACTACTGCTTTTGCATAGCACCCTGAAGATATCCTGAAGTAAGCAAAGAACATACAAAATTAGTAGCTGGACAGGCCATTGGACAAAAATGTTGCTCTTCTTGTTCAGGAGATGATAAGAACAAAATCCACATTTTCCGATAAAGAAGTTACTTTTGCTATGAAAACAATTATAAGATAAAAAGATCTGCTGCATATTTCACTTTTATTCTTTGGCTATTGCTTTCCAGCATTACAAAAATCCTTGTAGGCACCCAAAATGTCAGAAAACTAGAAAATACTGCAAGGTGGAATGCTCTTGTTTCATCCACCCAGCCATGCCCTCATCCATGATACTCCATTTCATCTCCTTTCTCACCTAGTTTTTCCTTTTCTCTCCCAACAATCTGTCAGCAGTCCACTGCCACACTCAGTTCCTACTAAACTGTTTTGGCAACAACAACAAAAACACCCCTTAGCACTTTTCTTTTTCTTTTTGGTACTTTTGCAAACATTGAGGTTTCCCTAAAGTCTGCTAATATTTCTCTCTTGTGCATAGATAGTGCCATTTTGGCTACATGAAGATACACATTGACCTCTAAACTACAGAAACAGATTTGGGGAAATGAAACACAAATGGGGCAAGCCAATCTCAGAGGTAGAAAGTGGGATAGTCATAATAGCTGCAAAAATCCTTCAAAAAACCCAGTGCAACTGTGGGAATGATTCCCCACCCCACACCTCAAGGATCGGGAGAGGGACTGTGGACAGTTTTGGCACTGCATTTCAAAAGCATTCCAAGCACCTTAGAAGTGCAGCAACAAACTGATATACTGCAGACTTACTCCCTGAAGGAGAGAGAAGGGGGCTTGTGTTGCCGCTGCTTTTCCAAATACTTTGGAAGAGCAATGTAACTGTAGGAGCAATCCTTACCTCACCCTGCTATCCAGGTCCAAGTTTGGAGTTGAGGAAGAGAATAGAAGATTGCCCTTGACATTGTATATAGGGACATAGCACTAAGCCAGGGACACAATCCTTTCCTTTGGGAGAGAGCAGGTTGCTAGTGACCACAAATTTTTGGTTGGCCAGCAAGGCCCACAAAAAAATTCTGAATCACAAACACAATAAATCTATGAAGCTCCAATCAGTCAAAACAAGCAACTTCACATCAAATGCGTTCATTTAACTTTCTCCACTTAATTGCTTCACAAGAACAACGAACTGAATACACATTAAATCCTGTGATTTACTCAAATGAAACACTTCGTTTCAGCTTGAAAAGAGACAAGAAGTTCAGCCAACATGCTGCTATAGTAGTTTTACATGCACTGCTACCCCAATCACCTTGGGGAGAAAACAGGGACACTTGAAGCCAGGATTGACCCAAAGCAGGTGGTGGTGATAGCAGGAAACAAATTTGTGAGTGCTGGCCTCCCTTCAGGAGAAGCATGCCAGGGAGCAATTGCTTGCCTCAGAACCAGGACCCATCAGGTCCCATGCAAATGGTGGCAGGGTACCAGCCCCCATCCCACCATCATTTGACATTCTGGGGGAAATTATGCATGAAGTCCAGCTCTCTGTGAACTAGTGCAACCAACTGCTGAGATATACAAGAGACAGGTGACCAGAGCAGATGCTGCGCAAGCACCCTTCTCAAGCCTAATCTGCAAGTCTGAATTACAGTCACCACCCTGAAATAAATTGTACAATGCCCTAAAACTCTAAACAGAATGATGATATCAAATAAATAAAATTCACATTGCAAGATGACCTGTACACGGCCACCACTACCATCTAACACTGTATACCAGGACCCGTAAATAGCTACCCACCTGTGGTGTCACCTTCAGGCAAGTAGGCAGGGAAACTCTTAAACTGTGGTTCTTCCTACGACCTTTTCAGGCCACCCATGTGCCAGAAATGACTAATCTATACATGTGGGCTGGCAAGTGAGTAACTTCTATAAACTTAGGCTGAAGAAGTTACAAAGCTGGGCAGTAGTTGAAACCTCACGCATCTCTTACCAGCAACTCAGATAATGTTGCTTGTATCCCTGACCATTTGGTCCTGCTGGCTGGGGCTGAATCCAACAACATCTGGAGCGCAACAGGTTCCATGCACTTGGGCTAGAGTGCCAGACTTCAAATGGAGAGATCTAGATTCAGGTCCACACTCAGCTGTGAAACTCACTGGGATGATCTTGTGGTTTGTCACCACCTCTCTGCCCAAACTACCTCACAGGGTTATTACGTATAAGGATAAAGGTTGAGGAAAGTACTATGCATGCAGTATTGAGTTCACGGGAGGAAAGTGGGGGATAAAATATAGTTTTGTGCCCTCATGAGTCATTCCAACTGCAGCCACCAAAAATTTTAAAAATCATATACTTTTTTTAAAGGATGTGATAATGTCAAATTCTTATTCTAAACCAATAAAAAAAAAAAACCTCTGTTCCAGTTAACATTCAACAGAGGCTTTTGAACAACAGTTCTGGTCCTGTTGCAAATGAACAAAAATGAAGGTTCAATCTTCTTTTCAGTTCAGATTTGGTTGATGTACTGCATAAAATATAATCTGGCAGCTAAGAATGCACTACAAGTAAAGATCAACAAGTATAATTCTCTGTCTATAAAGGTATTTGCTCAACTGCATCCATTCCCCTACAAAGAATTATCCAGTCTTCGTTTCTTGTTCTCCAAAAAACATGCCACTGGTCAATCGTGAAGTGATTAAACTAACTTTCCCCCAGGATGTCCTAGGTTAATATTATGAAGCTTCAGTAAAAGTTTTCTTACAGAAGTTGTTATAACTGCCTCTCCAAACACAAATAATCATAATTACCTGCCCAGATAAATACAGTACCTCTTTCAATTCTAAAACAGTATGTTAGGTCACTTCACTACATTTAGTTCATCCAAGTGAACTCCCTGACCTTAGTGATACATTTCTTACACAAACCTGTCAACTAAATTCTTTGCAGCATTTCTGGCCCCTGTTCTTTATATACATAGGTAGATCTTCCATAGGCTTTTAATTAGTGTACTAGAGGTAAAGGAGCTACTCTTCTTGAATAAATCTATGACTACCATTGTCCTACCACAAAATTCCTACAACACCAGCAGGTTATCATTGTTGTGCTTTTGTTGTGCTTTTTTTTTTTTTTACTTTTCATAGAAGAAAAACTGAAAATGTTACCTTGCAAACTGATGCCTCAGTGGGACCTTCAATGTGTACCATTCCAGTTGCAAGTCCTACATTGTTCCACATAAATTCACTCAAAAGTCTTAGGCTGGAGCCACAAGTGTACAAGCTTACATTTTACACTCCCTGTCTGCATTAACATATTGTGAATGGTTCAGTATCTATTTATTCAGATCACCAGCCAGTACTAAAGATGACTCATACTAACAGAGTTTTAATAGAGGCATAAACTGAATATATTATGTTTTCGGCCCCAGTATAATACTTCACATTACGCTGTTCTTAGGAATAGTAATATTTGAATAACATCCTTTCTCTTCATCCCACATACTTACTTTTCCAGATTCATCCCTCTGAAAATAGGCTTCCCAAATCTTTACATAGCTAGTGAAGAGGGAGAGTAGAGCAGGCACATTAAGAAGCTCCAAAGAAAAGACTACCTTAAGGATCTTTACATTCTGGTATAAACGGGCTAGGTGAGGGCCAATAAACAGAAGCTTATTCCAGACAAGACAGAGGTGATTCTGATCAGAAGGGAACAGACTGCAGAACAGGGATGCCGTCCATTTGGGATGGGATAGTACTTCCCTTGAAGAATCTGGTTCACCATCTGGAGGTACTATTGTATTTGGATACACAGGCGGCAGTGATGGCCCAAAGGGTCTTTGGCTGTCTTAGGCTAGTATGCATCATTTGTGAGGATGTCAGATCTGGCTACAGTAACATATCCTTTAATTACATTCAGGATGTATTATTGTAATGCACCCTATATGGGTTTCCTTTTGAAGAGTGTTAGGAAATTTTAAGTGATCCAGAAAATGGTTGCAAGGATGTTAATGGGCCCATGGGATAACATTATACAAGCCTATCTAGCCTGGTGCTCTCCAGGATGTGCTGGCTATGGATGAATGGAGTTTTAGTCCAAAACTAGGCACCAGTATGGTGAAAACTGTTGCAATGATTCTCCAACATCAACTTCGTAGGACTGGTAAGGTTGTGCGGATGCCTGATTATCGTCTTCCAAAGCAACTACTCTATTCCAAACTTAAAAATGGAAAGTGTAATGCTGGTGGTCAACAAAAAAGGTTTAAATACTGTCTCAAGGCAAATCTAAAAAAATTATACTACAACTGGGAAACACTGGCCTGCAAGCACTCCAGTTGGAGAACAGCCTTCACCAAAGGTGTCGTGGACTTTGAAGACACTCAAACTCAAAACGCAAGGGAGAAATGTGCTAAGAGGAAGGCATGCTTGGCAAATCCACACCGTGATCAGCTCCCGCCCGGGAACCAATTTCCCCACTGTGGAAGGGCGTGTGGGTCCAGAATTGGCCTCCACAGTCACTTACGGACTCATTGTTAAAACTGTGTGTATGGAAGACAATCTTTCTCGGCTACGAGTGATCGCCAAAGAAGATACCTATCCAGCATCAGCTGCACTGGTTGCCAATTTGTTTACAGGTTTCACAGTGTTAGTAATTCCTTTTAAATCCCTAAGTGGCTTGAGTCCTGGATACTTGAAGGACCACCTCCTCATGTAACAGCCTGCCTACTGCCTAAGATCTGATGAAGTGGTCCTTCACACTGTCCTGCCTATGGTGGAAGCACCGTTTTCTGTTGTGAGGTACTTTGTGATGTATATTATTAGATGAGTACGGTAGACATTCTCATAGAAATAAATCCATATTGCCATGACAGGTATTGTCAGTCACATAACCCTAAACTCTGTGTTGCTACTTTATTCTCAGGTACCAAGTGTTCTGTACTGTTTGCTAGCTCCACCCTTTCTTGGGAAGAGACAGCTGACTATTGTATCACTCTTCAGGATTAATGCAGTTTACTCTACCATGGGGCTGTATTTGAATGGTGTGAAGAAATTACCTATGATCCAGGATGCAGCAGCTGAACTCCTGACCATTTTAACCAGAGAGAACATTATGTAGCTATTATTAAGGAAGAACACGTACCTTGGTTTTTGAACAGCTTCATTTTTGAACATTTTGGTTCCCAAACACCGCAAACCCGGAAGTGAGTGTTCTGGTTTGCGAGCTATTTTTGGAAGCCAAATGTCTGATGGAGCTTCTTTGGCTTCCGATTGGCTGCAGAAGCTTCCTGCAGCCAATCAGAAGCCGTGCTTTGGTTTCCAAATGTTTTGGAAGTCAAACAGACTTCTGGAACAGATTCTGTTTGACTTCCGAGGTAGGACTGCATTGCCCATTTGCCTTCATGTCAAATTTAAAGTGCCTAGTAATTACACTCAAAACATGAAATAGTATTTGTCCTTTATCAAATATGTCTCCCATACCTGCATCTTCTAAAAATCTGCAGATGAAGCTCTGCTCTATATGCCTTCACTGGTGGAGATGTGTAAAGTGGTAGTTTTTCTGTTTTGGCTCAGCTTCTTTAGGAACTCAATCCTTTGGGCCTGTCCAATTCACTCCTTGTCTTAGAACAATTGTTAAGACCTTCCTGCTTCAGAAGTCCTTTTTATTTTTTTACTGAACAGTAGCAACAACTTTTATTGCATTGTTAGTTTAATCTGATTTGTTGGTTTTACAATCTATTGTTTTAGAGCCGTTTTACTTTTCTGTTAATTATTGCAAACTTCTTTGAGAGCCCAGCAGTAGTGGATAAGCGGAATAAGGATATAAGAAGAAACTTGCTAGATCAGGTCAAAGGCCCACCTGGTTCAACCCATGTGTTCTGACAGTGGCCAGCCAGCCAAATGCCTACAGAAAGCCCTAAGACATGACCTGAGCACAACGGCACACCAGCACTTGTGGTTCCCAGTAACTGGTATTCACTGCCTTCAAAGGTGGAGGCAGAACATTAATTCTATCCTTATCCTCCATTAATTTGTGTAATCCTCTTTTAAAGCCATCCAAGTTGCTGGCCATCACTACATCTCGTTGAACGGAATTATGGGAGCAAATTCCACAGTTTAAATGTGTGCTGTGTGATGAAGCACCTTGTCTTTCCTAAATCTTCTAATATTCAGCTTCATTGGACAGTCCTGGGCTCTAGTATCAAGAGAGAGGAAGAAAAATGCCTGCCTATCCACTTTCTCCACATCATATAGAATCTTATGCACCTCTATCATGCCCCTCATTACCTGACTTTTTCCTAAGGAGATGCAAGTAACATAAATATGTTGTGTTGTGTTGTATTATGCATAATATAAATTTTCTTTTAATATAAAAATATGCAGCTGATGTAGCTTATGATATCACCACATAAAATTTGATTTTCAAAAGTTGGGCACATCCTTATGCAGGTAAATCCCATTAGACACTTCAATAGTAGTGTCACACCAGCTAAAATAACTGCTGTTTCATTGTACAGAAAGGGCACTTCTGCTACCACATGGGACTTGCATGTATGCACACACAGACACAGACACTCTTCCTTCACACTCACACTTCTCCCTCAAAATTCAACTCCACAACCCAACTCTACAGAGTCTTTTGACTCTCATTACAGTTCGAAAGCACATCAAAGTGCAAGTAGATAAATAGGTACTACTCCAGCAGGAAGGTAAACGGCATTTCCGTGCGCTGCTCTGGTTCGCCAGAAGCAGCTTAGTCATGCTGGCCACATGACCCGGAAGCTGTACACCGGCTCCCTCGGCCAATAAAGCGAGATGAGCGTCGCAACCCCAGAGTCGGTCACGACGAATGGTAAGGGGGCCCTTTACCTTTACTCTCCAAGAAGAATTCAACCACTGGAACTGTCTTGTTCATTTCACCAAAGGCTTACAGGTCAACCACAACTTCAGAAACATGGGATAAACCCAGGGCTGCGGATGTACAACTGCCAACAGCATGAAGCTGAAGGAAAAGGGAACTGAGGCTGCCCACTGTGCAGAAGGGGGAAAGCTTGAAGTGTTTGTTGCATGGAACATTGGACTCATTTTTTGCACAGGGCTTAGTAGGCTAAAGGAATGGGCTGTATATGGCTGCAAAAAGGGGGTGGGGGTGGTGGAATATTTTGCCAGCAATGATTTTAAGATCAACTGTAATTTGAATGTTGGATTTCCAATCCACAAAAATTAATGCCACAATAAATGTTATTCTTTTAAGGTGCTACAAACTCAGGAGATTTGTCATGAGGGGAGTAAGACAGAAAAACAGAAGAAGAAGAAGAAGAGTTTGGATTTGATATCCCGCCTTTCACTCCCCTTCAGGAGTCTCAAAGCGGCTAACATTCTCCTTTCCCTTCCTCCCCCACAACAAACACTCTGTGAGGTGAGTGGGGCTGAGAGACTTCACAGAAGTATGACTGGCCCAAGGTCACCCAGCAGCTGCATGTGGAGGAGCGGAGACACGAACCCGGTTTCCCAGATTACGTGACTACCGCTCTTAACCACTACACCACACTGGCGCTTGAGGTGAGGATTGAAGGGAGTAGCTGCTGAGGGTAGAAACCAGTAGGCCGGGGGTGGTGATGCCTGTAGTGGTGGGGCAGGAAAATGATAAATTAATAGGTGTGGGTGTGGGTGGGAGAGAGAGAGAGAGAGAGAGAGAGAGAGAGAGAGAGAACACCAGTAAAGCACAAGATGGGGGAGAGAAACACTCCTTAAAGATAGGATGAAATTGTTAAGGAGAAACCAGTAGGCTGGGGGGGTGCATAGAAGTAATTGCAAGGCGATGACTTTGGCGGGGTAGGGGGCAGGAGAAAGATAAATTACGGGGCGGGGAGGATAAAAGAGAAATAAAATAAAGCACGAGACAGGGAGAAGACTGATAAGGAGATAGTACAGGGGGAGGGGGGAGGGTTAGGGTTAGGGTTAGGGTTAGGGAAGCAAAAGGAGGAGTTGCATGGGGATGCCTGTCGTGGTGGGGCAGGAGAAGGAGATACATTACTGGAGGGGGGGAGAGAAGAATAAAGTAAAGCACGAGATTGGGGGGGGTTGAAATAGTCCTGTGATGTGGAGGGAAGAGACTGCTAAGGAGAAAGCGCTGGGGGGGGGAGGTAAGGGAAGTGACAATTTAAAAGGTGGGGGCACGAACAGGGGGTGTCAGAGGCTTGATATTGGGGAGAGGGGAGAACCCCCCTGGGGGTGGAGCTACACTTCCACCGCCCTCCTTCCAAGCCTCCCTGGCCTGCATCCCCAGCGCCATCTGCCCGCCCCCACAGACACACACGCGACCCCCCAGGCCCAGGTAAGCCTTCGCAGGCCGCGCCCGGGCTTCCCCTCCTCGTCCTCCTCCTCACCTTCGGTCGACGACTCTTCTGCCGCCGCCCCGGGTTGGGCCATGGCTGAGCCAGCTCACGCCGAGGCCGGGCCCGCTAAGTCAGGCGAGGGGAGCGGAGCGAGCACAACAGGGGCCGCCGCCTCAGCCTCCGCCGCCGGCCCTGGGCCGCCTCAGCCGCCTCATCCTGACAGGCAAAAGGGGCGGGCGAGGAGCTGGGGGGGCGGAGGAGGAGAGTGAGGGGGAGCTCTGCGCATGCGCCGGGTTGCCAGCGTCTGAGGGGAGCCTCAGCCGGGGAGGTTTATAACCACGGGGAAAGCCGGCCTTGGGGGAGCTGTGGCTGGCAAGGACTCCCGGGGCGGGGGGTGGGTATTTTTTTAAAAGGAAGGGGTACACGCGTACAGAAATTAAGGGCGCGTTCACACGTTACGCGCCAGTGGGCTCAAAAGCCCGAGTGACAAAAATTAAGCGCGGGGGAGCATTGTTCAAACTGCAGAGGGGTGGGAAAATAGAGGCTGGGTTTTTGCAAATTTGCGCACAAAAACAGGGGTGCTTTCACATGGTAAAACTGCACTAGGGTTTACATGGAATTATAGAATTGTGGAGTTGGAAGGGACCCTGAGGGTCATCCAGTCCAACCCCCTGCAAAGCAGGAATCACAGCCATGACAGATGGCCATTTAGCCTCTGCTTAAAAACCTCCAATGAAGGTGAGTCAAACAGCTGTTACCCTCAGAAAGTTATTCCTGATAATTAGTCAGAATCTCCTTTCTTGTGACTTGAAGCCATTGGTTCATGTCCTACCCTCCTTAGCAAGAGAAAACAAGCTTGCTCCATCTTCCATGTGACAGCCCTTGAGATATTTGAAGATGACTTGGCTATCTCCTGTCTGTCTCCTCTTTCTCCCCTTGTGGGGTCTGTTCGCAAGACTCAAGAAGAATTCTGACTGTAAAGAAAAAGCATGGCAAGGTGGCAAGTTAGTTTATTCCTGTGTGAAAATAATTACCAAGCAGGTGTGGCAATATTTTTGTTTGCACCATAATTCTCTTCCATTCAAATTTACTCTGTTGACACAACAAGATGTCCATGTTTTGCCAAATACATTTATGTCAATGGGCTTACGTGAGTCTAACGTGTGTTGGACACTGGTCAGTGTGTTTGAAAAACAGAGTGTCTATATGTACAGTAGTACCTTGGTTTACGAACTTAATCCATTCCGGAAGTCCATTCTTAAACCAAAGCGTTCTTAAGCCAAGGCGTGCTTTCCCATAGCAGCGGAGGACTCAATTTACACTCAACAGGAAGCGGAACATGTTCCGCTTCTAAGGCAAAGTTCAGAAATCAAAACACCTACTTCCGGGTTTGCAGCGTTCTTAATCCAAGTTGTTCATAAACTAAGCTGTTCTTAAACCAAGGTATCACTGTACTCCCAATGCAGACATAGGAGACTATACCAAAGCTTTAGGGTCCCTTATTTTAGGAAGTTTATCTAGCAGCCACAGTCTGACCCTTCTGACTATTCTACTTTGTGAAATGTGTCATCTGCCGTAGTTTTGCTTGTTGTTGTTTAGTCGTTTAGTCGTGTCCGACTCTTCGTGACCCCATGGACCAGAGCACGCCAGGCACTTCTGTCCTCCACTGCCTCCCGCAGTTTGATCAAACTCATGCTAGTAGCTTCAAGAATACCATCCAACCATCTCATTCTCTGTCGTCCCCTTCTCCTTGTGCCCTCCATCTTTCCCAACATCAGGGTCTTTTCCAGGGAGTCCTCTCTTCTCATGAGGTGGCCAAAGTATTGGAGCCTCAGCTTCACGATCTGTCCTTCCAGTGAGCACTCAGGGCTGATTTCCTTCAGAATGGAGAGGTTTGATCTTCTTGCAGTCCATGGGACTCTCAAGAGTCTCCTCCAGCACCATAATTCAAAAGCATCAATTCTTCGGCGATCAGCCTTCTTTATGGTCCAGCTCTCACTTCCATACATCACTACTGGGAAAACCATGGCTTTTACTATACGGACCTTTGTTGGCAAGGTGATGTCTCTGCTTTTTAAGATGTTGTCTAGGTTTGCCATCGCCTTTCTCCCAAGGAGCAGGCGTCTTTTAATTTCGTAACTGCTGTCACCATCTGCAGTGATCATGGAGCCCAAGAAAGTAAAATCTCTCACTGCCTCCATTTCTTCCCCATCTATTTGCCAGGAGGTGATGGGCCCAGTGGCCATGATCTTCGTTTTTTTGATGTTGAGCTTCAGACCATATTTTGCGCTCTCCTCTTTCACCCTCATTAAAAGGTTCTTTAATTCCTCTTCACTTTCTGCCATCAAGGTTGTGTCATCTGCATATCTGAGGTTGTTGATATTTCTTCCGGCAATCTTAATTCCGGCTTGGGATTCATCCAGCCCAGCCTTTCGCATGATGAATTCTGCATATAAGTTAAATAAGCAGGGAGACAATATACAGCCTTGCCGTACTCCTTTCCCAATTTGGAACCAATCAGTTGTTCCATATCCAGTTCTAACTGTAGCTTCTTGTCCCACATAGAGATTTCGCAGGAGACAGATGAGGTGATCAGGCACTCCCATTTCTTTAAGAACTTGCCATAGTTTGCTGTGGTCAACACAGTCAAAGGCTTTTGCATAGTCAATGAAGCAGAAGTAGATGTCTTTCTGGAACTCTCTGGCTTTCTCCATAATCCAGCGCATGTTTGCATCCCCCTAACTTCCCAGCAACAATTCCCTACAGTATTGTAACAAATCTTTGAATAGTTCAGTGCCCTTACTTACATCTTTCAGGCTGCATCTCACAAACACCCAAAGACCACGTCTGGTATTTTCTACACACTTGGTCTTAATGACCACATACTAGAGTAAAAGCGTGCAAATGCACTGCTAAGCAGAAACAGGCCCATAGTGACTTTATGATTTTTCTGCTTTGGAAATGTAGGACATTCTTCCGCAGTTGAAAATCTTTGCAAGTACCATCAGGAAACCATGTTATTCCTGTCCTCTTGTTTAAAAGGTTCCATGTGGTGTATGGCTCAGAATAGATGGAAAGCAGATGAGTGTGTGTATATGTGTGTACCCCCAAAAGTATGCTGTCTACAAGTTCAGCTACAAATTCATGCTCGTGGCCTCATTTGAAAGCTGCCTTATTAAATTTCTCTTTTTTCTTCTTCTTACCAGGCCAGGATGGAGGATGGGGTGATGTTTGTGTACGTGTAGAAAGAAGGCTTCTGTATATAATTGTAAAATGCTTAGGGTTGCCATATTTTAAAAAGTGAAAATCTGGACACAAAAGTTGTTGGTTTTTGAGCTTTTTTATAATATTAACCAAACTAGTTGAGCTTTTTGAGCTATTTTTCATGAAATTCACCAAGATCTACATTATTGACATGGGCTGTTATGCCTACAGATTTCCCCAGACCTTCAGCGATTTTTGCCTGGACATATGGCAACCCTACATTTGCTGCTGTGCCCACTTTACCTGCAGGCTTACAAATTCTTGGCATGTGAGCTACAAAAGGTTGCCTAGAAAGGAATGTTCCCCACTCCTGATCTAGAAGCTCTTCGAATAACATGGGGTGGGGGTAGTGGGTAGAGCAGACCCATCTGATAGGTTTCCTAGCCCTTATTGCTGACTTATCAAGTTACTGAGAACTCTTAGGCACTATTTTGTGACATTATAAAGGTAAAGGGACCCCTGACCATTAAGTCCAGTCGTGGACGACTCTGGGGTTGCGGCGCTCATTATAGTTGACCTAATAAAGGTATTGCCCCAAAGCGAGTTTTAGACTTTTGTTAGTTTGTTCTGTGCAGCTGTACAATCAATCATTATAATGTGCCTCTTTATTTTAAATTTTATTGTGTGAGCTGGTTACAAAAATTTTATGGACATAAACAAGAAACCAGAACAAACTTCAGCTGTAGCTGAACATGAACTGGGACCAAAATTGTTAGAATTTGTCTCCCTCAATAAAATATGGAATTGCTCAGCAAAGGGGTAGGCATCCATATGATTTACAGATCAGCTCTATTTTTGGGGAAAGGGGAAGTGATGGTGTGCATTACAGATCTTTGTGTCTTATGTGGCATTCTCAAAGCCTACCAAGTTCTTCCCCTTTTTGTTCACTGTGGGAAATACAGATGCAAGCAGAAAGAATCATAGAATTGAAAACTTGGGAGTTCACTTACAGTCTGATGCACCATCATTGCTCAAGAAATGGCCCTTGATGTTCCACCGGCCATGGTTTCCTTGAATCATCTTTTCCCACAGTGCAGCACAGCAGCCACTTTTGTCCTCAATAGTAAGCCATACTTCTTTGCCTAATAAACTGTGGTGTGCACAAGCTAGGCGCTGGTGGACATAACCAACTCATGCAGGAACAAACCAACCAAGGTGTAGCCAGCTTAGCCTGTTAAGTCACCCATACCCCTCCAACATCCCACTCATCAAATTTGGAATGCTTGTTTTTTTGATCCTGAGCTCTCACGTGAGTCGGCTGTTTCGCACAAGACCAAAAAACAAGCGTCTTTTGGTCCAGTACTCTGGCACAAGCCAGATGTGTTATGTGAGAGTGTGAGAACAAAAACAAGCATCTTTTGGTCCCAAGCTCTTGTGAGAGCTAGCAGATGAATGTGAGACCAAAAAACGAACAGCACTTGGTCCAGTGCTCTGGCATGAGCCACTGAAAGAGCAAGACTAAAAAAGAGTGTCTTTTGAACCTCAGACCTGGTGGCCACATGTGGCCCTTTAAGCTGCTCTGTCTGGCCCTTGGGACTCTCCTCAGGTTACTCCCCCTTCCCAGCTACACCCTCACCAACCCTGCTTTGTACCCTCCATGTTTTTGTTGGGCTAGAATGTGTCCTTGGTCTGAGATAAGACATACTGGGAAAGGGTGTATATGTGTTTATAGACCAGCCTACTGTACAAAGTTAAAATTTACATTCATTGCTTCACCCACTGTTGCCTCTGGCCCTGCTCGCCACTGGCATGAGACCCCTTGAAGTGTATGTGGGCTGAAAAGGGTTTCTCATCCCTGATTAAGCTAAGAACGTCTATTTTATTTATTGCATTTATATCCCATTCTTTTCTCCAATGACCTCAAGGTAGCATACACAGTTCTCCCACTTCTCACTGAATCCTCACAATGACCTTATGAGGCAGGTTAGGCTGAGAGTGATTGTCCCAAGGTCACCCAATGAGCTTCATGCCGAGGGGGGCCTGGAACCCTGGTCTCCCAGGATCTAATCAGACACTCAAACCACTACACTACATGCATGCCACTTCCACTGCTGTAAAACTGCTTCTTTAAGTGTAAGCCTGAGGAATCCAATTTTTTTTTTTTTAAATGGATTAGGTAGAAAGCAAAAGACCAGGAGGGTATGTGTGTGTGTGTGTGTTTAAATGGGTATTTCTTTTATTTTCTTTGCAGCAGCGTTCCTCCTGCTTTTAAGTGATCAGCAGCATCTCCTCTCTGTCTCGGTTCTCATTCAGCAACTTGGTAATGCCCTTGAGGTACTTCACAAATTCCATCCGGAAATCTTCAGGATCTTCTTCGAGGCTAGAGTGGACCACCTGCAGCCTGTTCAGCGGTGGAGCTTTGAAGTTTAAGAAGCAAACCATTAAAACTATTGGCAATTCTGACAAAACACCAAATATAGGTAGGAGCCAGGAAAGCAAGGCATCAGGGTCTTACGCAAGGTGAGATTCTCCGGGTCCATTGCACTGCCTGGCTTGTGATGCGAAATGAGCAGGCACTGGCTCTCCAGCAGCTGCTGCTGTTGCACAAAACAGGAGTGCCACATTTCAATCTCCTTCAGATGGGTGGGCGAGTCTTGGTTGAAAACAATGACGACCCCATGGGAATCTTTCATCAGTGCTGGCCAACAAGTCTCGAATCTGGAAGCGCAACAGAGAAACAGCACAGCTGGCATCACCTGTGTACAGTTCTGGTCGCCTCACCTCAAAAAGGATATTGTAGAGTTGAAAAAGGTGCAGAGAAGGGCCACCAAAATGATCAAGGGGGTGGAACGACTCCCCTATCAGAAAAGCTTGCAGTGCTTGGGACGTTTTAGTTTAGAGAAAGGGTGAGAAAGAGATGATACGATAGCAGTTTATAAAATTATACATGGCATGGAGAAAGCGAATAGATTTTTTCCCTCCTCTCATAATCCTAGAATTCATGGACATCCAATGAAGCCAAAAATTGGAAGATTTTTTCAGGACAGAAAAACAGTAAAGTACTTCTTCATGCAGAAAATTGTGGAACTCTCTCTCCTAGGAGGCAGTGATGGCCACCAACTTGGATGGCTTGAAAAGAGAATTGGACAAGTTCTTGGAGGATGAGACTATCAGTTGCTACTAGCCATGATGGCTCTGCTCTGCCTCCATAGTCAGAGGCAGCAAAGCTTCTGAATACCAGTTGCTGGAAACAAAGGGAGGGGAGAGTGCTCTTGTGCTCAAATCCTGCTTGCAGGTTTCCTATAGGCACCTGGGTGGCCAATGCGAGAACAACATGATGGACTACATGGGCCATTAGCCCAATCTAGTAGGACTCTTCTTAGGTTCTTGCCTATCTTTATCATTTCTTTTTTGCTTTAAAAAAATCTCAGTTGAGATTCTGCAGCTGCTTTGCACATACTAAGTAATTATTGTAAGCAGAATGATTTCCGCCTGCACAATGGAAATTCCCTTTCCCCTGCTCCCGCTGCATGTGCCTACGCCTCTTCTTCCAACCCTACAGAATATATTTAGGGGCAATACAAGGAATGCACAGAGAAGAGAAGTTCCATTGTGCAAGCAGGCCACCAAATCTGTGCCTTGTCTGGCATTTCATTTTTTAGAAGGGGGTTCACCAACCACCCTTACAGAATGCCCCTTACACAAGTGCATGTTTCCAACATGCCCAGAGTACCCTCTGCTTCTTAAATGATCAAAAATAATGGTAGGGCTTTGCTCCAACTTCTCATGAATAGCCTCCCCTCCCCTTCCTTAACCATGGCTTGGTGTAGCGTTTGAATTGCACCAACTTACTCTGAGAAAGTTGGCAGGATACGTAAGTGATCCACTTACTTTTGATCTCCTCCACAATCCCACAATTCAAACCGACATCCTGCTCCTTTGCCGTTTCCACCGAAATTTGGCATCTCGTATTCTAGGATCCTAGAATTTAAAAATACATATTTTATACAAATCAATAAGGCTGGCATTCTTTGGGCCTACCTGAAGGACAGAGCTCCCATCCATATTTGCTGGTCCCTTTTTCCAATGTCAGTTCTTAGTTACCCATGCTGTGTGCGTGTTTCGTAATTGTATTTTCACGTGTCTAAAGATGAAACCCATCCCCACTTACCTGGGAATAAGTCCCACTACATTCAACAGAACTTACTTGTGAGGGGACATATTTAGTTAGGAATGTGCTGTTAGCGTTGTAAGCCACCTTTGTAAGCAGTGTGCCCTGAAAGGCATGTTAAATTATTATTTTTTAATTAAAGTAAAAAATCTCACTGCCCCAAATTCCATCCAACCTCTGCATTTGGCTTACTTGCCACTGGAGCAGTTGCCCACTGTTATGAGGCATTCCCCCTTCCGCCATTTCATGTACCATTTTAAGACTTTAATAGTAATCCACACATACTGGACTGTAACAAATACCAACACTTCATCACTTGAAGAAGGCCTGGTTGGTTTGATATGAAGTTGATATCAAGGAAATCTTGTAGATTTTGCAACCATGCTGTTTAGCAAGGATGGATAACTTTTTGTGGACCTCCAGATGCTGGACTCCAACTCCCATCAGCCTCAGCTAGCACAGCCAGCAGTCAGGGATGATGGGGCTGTAGTCCAGTAACTTCCAGAGGGTACCAGGTTTTGCACCCTGTTGTATGGTGGGCGGGGAATCCATGTTTTGCTAGCAGTTCCACTCTACCTGCTTGAAACTTACCTTACTGCATGTGTTGGGAGGTAACTACCAATGCCTTCGGTGCTCTCTGACAAGAAGTTTGCCAAGACAGACTTTCCAGCCTATCACAAGTGAATACAGAAGCAAGATTAGCAATAGAAAATAGGAAGCTTCCTGCTACCAAGTCAGACCATTGGTCCATCTACCTCAGTATTGTCTGCACTGACTGGCAGTAGCTCTCCAGTCTCTGAAAGGGGTCTCTTTCAATCCTACCTGGAGGTGACAGAAACTGAACCAGGGATCTTTTGCATGCAAAGTATGTTTTTTGACCCCTAAGCTACGATCCTACCCAAATGTGAAGATGGGTTTTTTTAATTATTATTTCATAAAATTTATATAGCACTCGATTGTAAAACAAAACCTCAAAGCAGTTTACAGAAAGAATAATACAATTAACTTTGCAGTAAAACAATTCAAAACAACTCTAATAACAAATAATAACTAAAATCAGTGATAACCTAAAATAGATCAAAACACACGCAGACATTCTACAAATTTGGGTAGGCTCGTCTAAACAAGAATGCTTTTAGCAGGTGCTGAAAAGAGTACAGTGAAGGCACCCGCCTGATGTCAATAAGCCGGGAGTTCCAAAGTGCAAGAACTGCCACACTAAAATATAAATTTATTATAAATGCAGAAGGTGTATTAGGCAGCACCTGCAACATTGCTAGTTCCACAGACTGAAGCGGGCATATATGAGGAAAGGCGATATTGCAGGTAAACCAGTCCCAAGCTGTTTAGGGCTTTATATAGTAATAGTAACACCTTGAGATATGCGCAGTAGCAAATTGGCAACCCGCACAGGTGTTATATGTGGACATGGTCTCGCTCCTACCAGCAACACTGCTGCAGCATCCTGAACTAACTGCAGCTTCCAGAACAAACACAGAGGAAGTGCCACAGAGAGCACATAGTAGTAACAGATGTTAATGAGATGAGATGGACACAGATATGCCACGGTTTTGTCTCTAAACCCCTAAAAACAACGTGGTATGTGCACAGCGTTTAACAAAACCTCCATGTTCAGAGACAGTGTACCAGAAAACCAGGTGCTCAAAGCAAAAAGCCAGGAATAGCTGCCTCCATCACGTCAGGGTATATATGCTTCCCAAAGGCACTCTGCTGGAAACAAAATACTGGATTTGTCCTATTCTGAAAAAGTCCAGAAGAAGCTTTGCCCCTAGATGGTTATGGTTCACAGCGCTTTTAAGGACTGGGGAGGCGACTGTGAGACCGGGGGGGGGGGAGCTTTCCTTTCCTCCAAGAGGGACCCCAGGCGCTATTTCGCTCACTCACCTCGCTGGGGCCAACGAAAAGTATCTTCACCTTCAGCATCCCCCCGTCGGACTAGGCCGCATAGCCTCGGCCTCGCGTAGAAAACCAACCCGAGCAAACGGCCGAAAGGGCGGGTCGAATGATGCCGGCTGACTCCGCCCAACCCAGCGACGCGACGTTGCCAGGCGCGGTTGCTAAGGGCGGAGAGAAGGCCCCGGCGGAGAAAAAGGGAGACGGCTCGTTTCATAGCAGCCGGGTATTTCCATGTTTACTCAGACAAAGGGTCACATCCTTAAAGCCCAGTCTTGCACGTGTGAACGACCACTGTGTTCAAATGGGATTTATTTCTAGGTCAATGTGCATAGAATTCCGACCTTAATTAGGGAGGACTTGCATTTGTTTACTGCCAGGTATGCCCCATTGGGTTCAGTGGGGCTTACTCCCAGGTAAAGGTACCGGTATATAGGATCGCCACCCTCCCTGGGGTTAATGCGTCTTCTGGAGTACAACAGGCGTGTGTCCTGTACAAAAGACATAGAATTAAGAAAATTCTGAGACCAGGACTTTGTTTCTAGTAGCAGAACTGAGTCACACTCCCAGCCCCTTCCACACACAAAATCCCCAAGCTTTCTTCATTTCTGCAGTAGAATTTAGTGTGTGCATATCATTTGTTGTTGCAATTGTTAAATGACTGGGAGTCAGAATCCTCATCAATCTGCAAATCACCCACAGATCTGCCAAACTGGATGTTACTCAGTAGTATGTTGGGGATATTTATTAATTATTTTATTTGAGATATTGATGTACTGTTTTTCAGGTAGACCTCACATAGCAGTTCCCAAAAGAACATTACAACAGTCGGCTTTTTTAAAAAAAGGTTACAGTAAAAGAGAAAGATAACTTAGTTCTGAGTAAACAAGTACAAAATTATGCTGTTAAATCCCTTGTTCACCAAGCTGAACTACTTATCATTAAAAAAAACACCAAACTTTTACATAAAGAGAAGTTACTGTACTCCATAAATCTTTATTTTCCAAGTATTCAGAAGAATAACAACATACTTAAATGGCTATGTACAAGCAACAGTCCATTTCAAATTGATGAGAGGCTATCCAAACGTTTTAGAAAGATGGAACATGTTAAAGGATGTTTTGTTTTGGTAGAAACTTAATCTGAAAGGTTTTGTCCCCCCAATTACGAAAGAGCAACACATTAATCGGCACTTCATCAGCCACACATTTATTTCATAAAAATTATACACCATTGATTGTATAAAAAACCTCAAAGTGGTTTACAAAAAGGAGATATGAAGCACATGCTTATCCAGCTACAAAAAACCAAAGGAGAGAAAAATCTGGAAGCTAATGCTAGTAAGATGCAATGAGTCCCTGTTCTTCCTCGCCACCTTAGCTGGTTTTGAGCAATGCTTTTGTTATTCCAGAAGGCTCAATTTCCTGCATTAATAAGGAACTTTTATAAGACAAACTATGTGGAGCACATTTAGTAGTACTGGTAAAGGTAAAGGTAAAGGGACCCCTGACCATTAGGTCCAGTCGTGGCCGACTCTGGGGTTGCGGCGCTCATCTTGCTTTATTGACCGAAGGAGCCAGCGTACAGCTTCCAGGTTGTGTGGCCAGCATGACTAAGCTGCTTCTGGCGAAGGAGAGCAGCGCACGGAAAAACCGTTTACCTTCCCGCCGGAGCAGTACCTATATTATCTACTTGCACTTTGGCGTGCTTTCGAACTGCTAGGTTGGCAGGAGCTGGGACCGAGCAACGGGAGCTCACCCCATCGCGGGGATTCGAACCGCCAACCTTCTGATCGGCAAGTCCTAGGCTCTGTGGTTTAACCCACAGCAGTACACTAATAGAAGTAGTCCTCTTGCTGCTGCTATAGCTGTTTTCATTAAATTGTTAAATGCGCTACATGCTCTGTGCGCTATGCTAATGTAAAAAAATCTACTTAGAGCACAGTTAACATGCTATTTCCTCAAGACTGCAAAATGTGTGGAAGATTTTCTTTTCCTGTTCGCTGTCATTAATTACCATATTTTTTGCACCATAACACTCACTTTTTTCCTCCTAAAAGGTAAGGGGAAACGTTTGTGCATGTTATGGAGGGAATGCCTACGGGTGGCATGCCTACGGATTTTCCTCCTCTAAAAACTACATGCGTGTTATGGTCGGGTGCGTGTTATAGAGCGAAAAATACAGTATATACTGAGTGAAAAACACTTAGGGGTTTTTTCAGTCTGCTCTCTCAGGCCTTGTAGTTTTTCCTTGCGTGTCTGCTAGCTTTTTTCCTTTCATACATTGCCACTGATTTTCATGTAACATATGCTCTGTAGAGTTTACCAGAGACTAAATTCATTCAAAGTACAACACTGTACATTGCAAAGTAATATTAGAAAGGTGTGTATTTGATGAAGCAACTGTCAGTATCAAATTCCATGGACCAACAGTAGCACCTAGTGGCGGAACAGACTTAAAATCATTTCCTTTTTCTCTGTTCGCCTTTAATCTGATATGACTGGCAGTTTTTCTCTGTGTCCTTTGGGGATTGTCCAGCCCCCTACCCTGTTCTGTTTTCTGCTAAAACGGAAGCTGAAATCTGAAACTGCACTTTCCCCTTGGTTATACACCACCATTGCATTCTCTGGTGTGGTTGTGTGCAGGATGCAGAATCTGTTGCCCGACCAGCCTAGTCGGGGTGGCCTGCACATGTCCCAGACTGTTGCATCTAAACTCTCCCAGTACATATACTTTCTCTCTTTTTATTTTAAAAGGAGTGAGTCAGCTGCCTGGTGACGGGCGGTGCATTCGACAACCTGATACCGCTCCCCTGTGGGAACTTGATACGTCCTGAGAAATAACAGTTTTGTAAAGTTCAGCTCCATGGCGGTCTCAGTCGTCGTTTGCTTCTGGGGCAGCTCGTTCATCTACCAGGCTCCCTTGACACTCTCGCATTTGTGATTTTGGGGAATGGGGGAGGTCAGGACAGGGGATGACAGAGATGGTGGGACAGGAGGACCTCCTATTGCAGCTCATCTTTCAGTTACTGCAAAAGAAAAGTGCCGTCCTCACCAGCATCTTTCATCATTAAGGTTGTCATAGGTAGCCCTGGTTAACCCTTCCTTGTCCAGCTGCACCCACCCCCAAGTGCTTTCCAGGCAGCTGTTAGACTTTTTAAAAAAGCAATTTGGCACCCGTGGAAGCTTTTTCTTTTTTCTTTATTTATTTATAGCATTTGCACTCCAGTCTTCTGCCAGAAAGCCTCCCAAGAGTGGCTTACATACACTCAGTTGAAAGAAGACAGCACCCATCAACCTCTTGGGGGCCCTTAGCCAATCACGGCTGAATGGGAAACATTTGATAGGGAAGGAGAGAGGTTGGGAAAGGTTAATTTTGACAGCTGAACTGCCTGGCTAGGGAAGTAACTAGAGAGCGCTTTCACCTGTGACAAACAGCTTCCACGACTTTTTGCATTGTTTTGCAACACACACACATCTGCAAAAGTGGCCTGACCAGAAAGGGCAGAGAAATATCCTCATGAAAACCATTGCTTGCTTCCAGCCCCAGACCTCTGTTCGGGCTCCCTTAGACCACAGGCGAAGAGCAGTGGAGACAGCATTCAGCAGCAAATGAAGGAACTACAGCTAAATCAGCCTGGGCTCTATAAGCCAAGTCAGAATTTTATGCTCTTGACCGATTGCCAGGATTATAGGCACTGAAGGATGCAAAGCAGAAAGAAGGGGGGAAAGAAGGAAACTATTGGTGAGTTGGGTTTTTTATCATCCTCTGGTCCATACACAAGGGGAGGACTGAAGGTTCATAGTAAAGCACTTGTGCTTGCAGAAGGTTCCAGGTTCAGTCCCCAACGGCATCTCCAGTTGAAAGACCCAAGTTCCAGGAGAACAGAAAGACGACTGCTGTCTCTGCCCCAGGCACTGGAAATTGTCAGTCGGAACAGACAATATGGGGCTGGATGGACAAACTGTATGGCATGATGTGAGGCAGCTTCCCGTGTTTTTAAGAGTGTGCATATGTCCACACACCCAGGGGCTATACGGCAAGTCCAGCCACCTGCTATGATGTGTGTGCTGCGAAGGCAAAAGCATCAATGCAGCATGCTGTACCACCACGGCTCACAAAGATAATGGAAATCCCTTATAGGCTTACAATTGAAAATCCATGACACAAAAGGAAAAAGGAAAAGGAGGGCAGAGGGAAATTGCAAATTCAGGCACAAGATCTCTCTTGCAAGAGGATACGTCCCCACCCAGCCTGAGCTGATAGGCCCGCTGCCCCCCACCCCCGTTTTCTTAACATGTGAACCATACCCTCCAACATCTTAAGTGCCAAAATCAACAAGTCATGTGACCTGTGTGAGATCACAGAGCCTGAAATACATTTTTTTCAAGGCCATGTTTTGGGGCTCCACCTGAGGTTCTGGTCCCCAAAAATGTGCTATTTTCTGGAGTCAAAGTGCTTTTTTCTGGGTAAGAGCTCAGTGTAAAATCATGAGAGATCATGGCACCCCCAAATGGTTGCCGTGCTCTTGCACAAGAAAACTGAATGCCCCATTTTCCCCCAGGACGCTTGCAGGGTATGGAAGATTGATCTGTCTCCCTGTTAGAAAAAAACTGTATCACTTAGCATGCAGGTACTGTTAATATTCCTGGAAGGATTTTATTTGTGGTGTAGAATTTAGAGGGTTGGACTAGGGCCTGGTAAACCAGGGTTCAAATTCCCCCTCGACCACGAAGCTCACAGCCACAAAGCTCACATAGGGCCTCTCTCAGTCTAACTACCTACCTCTCAGGGTTGTTGTGTGGATAAAATGAGGAGGAAGAGAACTATGCACTCAACATTGAGCTCTGTGGAAGAAAGCTGGAATACAAATGTAATAATACTATAAGGAAAAAAAAGTTTCTATGATTTCTGTTTCACCTCATGTATGGTGTGATTATAAGAACCAAGGAGCCCCAGGAGAATCACAGGAATGGTTCGCTCCATGGTGACCTTTCCCCATGGCTAGGGAAACTCGGCTCTCAAAATAAGCACCAGGATCCCACTGGGTTTTGTGTCGAAAGAAGCCTGATTCCATCGCTCTGTACTGCAACTGCAGCCGTGATTGCTAAACCCAATTCACTTTTTTAAAAATCCCTTAAATATAGCAAAAGGTTTGAATGATGTACGTAGCAAGGAAAATGTAGAACATGATGCCAGACAGTATTTCTGAAGAAACAGGCGATAAATCAAGGAGGTGGCAGTTTTGCTCGCATATGATCACATCCAGACAACTCAAGAGTTGTATCTATAGAGCAAAGAATTGTCTGCGAGGAGATGGGATCTGGGCGGGGAGATAAAGCTCAGGCCAGGAGATAATACCAGGCTGTATTTCAACTGTTAAGTTATGAAGCAAAGGGGACCCGGCCTCTCGTTTGGGTTTGCAGAAAGATCTCCCTGTGGCTCAGCCGAGATGCCTTTTAAAATGGTGAAGAGGATTAATCAAATTGATTCGGACAAAAGTCTGTGAAAAACAAGAGCATGAGAGAGAAATGCAAAGAGGGGAGGCTCTGTATGAGGTGGTGGGGGGAGGCAGAGGCTGATCTGGCAAAACTCTTGGCCTCCATGTGGAATAAGTTACTGGAGGGGGGTCCTGAGAATCCAGCCAAGCTGGATGCCTGGGAATGAAGTGATGGCAGATGGGCAAGGGGGGAGGGAGTTGGCAGCCTTTGGGAGATGCTCGGGCTGTGGGGCTGAGCAGGAGAGAAGCAGTGAAAGTCAATTGGTTTAAGAGACCAGCTATAGGATTCAATGCCCATCTTGGTTGTGAAATAAACTCAGTGTTAGAAACAGTGGAAACGGATAACATTCACAAGAATAGGATGGGTCCTGAAAGCCACAGGTGCCTCCTCCTTAGTGTTGTCGATTGACAGCAGTTCTCCAGTTTCAGACAGGAATCAAACTCTTACCTGGAGATGCTGAGGAATGAATGTGTGACCTTCTGTGTTGTGGTGTATGTGCTCTTCCCTTTTGCTGCCAGATGTCCTTGAGGAATAACTGCAAATCATCCAGCAGAGAGCTGTTGTTATTGTTTTCTCCTTGTGCCCTCCATCTTTCCCCACATGAGGGTCTTTTCCAGGGAGTCTTCTCTTCTTGTGAGGTGGCCAAAGTATTGGAGCCTCAGCTTCACGATCTGTCCTTCCAGTGAGCACTCAGGGCTGATTTCCTAAAGAATGGATAGGTTTGATCTTCTTGCAGTCCGTGGGACTCCTCCAGCACCAGAATTGAAAAGCATCAATTCTTCAGCGATCAGCCTTCTTTATGGTCCAGCTCTCACTTCTATACATCACTACTGGGAAAATCATGGCTTTAACTATACCGACCTTTGTTGGCAAGGTGATGTCTCTGCTTTTTAAGATGCTGTCCAGGTTTGTCATTGCTTTCCTCCCAAGAAGCAGGCGTCTTTTAATTTCATGACTGCTGTCACCATCTGCAGTGAGCATGGAGCCCAAGAAAGTAAAATCTCTCACTGGCTCCATTTCTTCCCCTTCTATTTGCCAGGAGGTGATAGGCCCAGTGGCCATGATCTTGGTTTTTTTGATGTTCCAAGATCATGGCCACTGGGCCCATCACCTCCTAGCTGCAAATCATCCAGCAGAGAGCTATTGCTGTTACTATTGTGATTGTGATTATTTACCCACCCTTCCCTAGCAGGTCCGAAGGTGAGCTAAAACAGTTTAAGAATTAAAACAGTTTCAAACAGATCACAAGCACAGGAATAAGGTGACTCCTGGAAACACAGCACAGGTGCCAAATGCCAGGGTAAAGAGGTGCATCATCATCACCATCACCTGGAAGCTGTATAGTGAAGGTGCCATACACACCTCTCTAGGGCGGGAGTTCCACAACCTACGGGCCGCCGCAGAGAATGCCCTCTCCCAATCTGCCACCACCCCAAGCTTCTGAGTGAGGTTGGAACTAGAACCAAGGTGGCTCACGAGACTCTTAATCTCAGCATGGTGGGTTCGCACAAAAGGTTCCCGCGTTGCAGGGGGTTGCACCAAATGACTCTTGCGGTCCCTTCCAACTCTACAATTCCATGATTCTACCAAGTGGAACTGTATCTGCTGATCTTTCCGGAGTTGGCGATGCACATACTGTAGCTTAGTGCTTTAAAAACTAACGTGAGCACCTTGAATTAGGCCCAGAAACAAACTGACAACTGGTGCAGCTGTTTTAAAACGGGGTTCATATGAGATTGAAAAAAAAACCACAAGCCAGTAACTAGCTGCTGCATTTTGGACCAGCTGAAGTTTCGGAGTTGTCTTCAAGGGCAGCCCCAAGTAGAGCACGTGGCAGTAATCCAACCAGGAAGTTACCAGAGCATAGGGCACAGTCCTTTAGGGTATCCAGAGTTTCTACCTCTGTGTCATGACTGGAACACATATGTAGCCAGTCTGAGGGTAGCTGAAGTCATTCATTACTATACCTTCTCCTCTTCTGGATGCTTCCTTGACTTCATTCATCACCTCAAGATCTCCCTGAGCACACCTCCTGGGGCCCAGTGTCAAGAGATGCTGTGAACCAGCTCTCCGTCTTCCTAATACTATTATTTACTGCATTTATACCACATTTTTTGTTCCTCCAAGGAGCTCAAGGTGGTGTGCATGGTTCACCCCCTCATTTAATCCCCACAACCACCTTGTGAGGTAGCTTAGGCCGTGAGGCAGTGACTGGCCCCTAAGTCACACCCTGTGAGCCTCATGGTCAGGTGAGGATTTGAACTCTGATCTCCCAAGTGCTAGTCCTAACCACCACGCTGCACCGGATCACAAATTTATATCTGTAGCCCTCGTTTCCCAGCAAACATTTTATCAATACGTTGAGTGCTATAAAAATATATAGTTTTTAAAATATTGTTCACTAATAGCATGTCTGGTTTATAAGAACTGGTCCGTTTTTCTTTCTGGGTTGCTCTTCAGAAAAAAAAGGGGGGGAGTAAGAAAGAAAAAATCTCCCTGATAAATTGAATGAATAGATATTTGTCTTGGCTGCCTCTCTTTCCAAATTGAGCTGGTTCCAATTTATCAGCATAGTTTTGAGAAAGTGTTCAGAATAGGCAGTTCTGATAGGCACCCTGGGGGGGAAACGAGGCAGCCTATTTATTACTGCTAATGTAGGCCATTACATGACACATCTCCAGAAGGGAATGCCTTTTTTTCTTTTGCTCCTTCCAGCAGAAAACCTTGTGCTTTTCTCTCCCCAAACACCCTGGAAGATGCTCCATTGACCTGTGTATGTCTTCAGGCCAAAAGAGGTGCAGTGCTGGAGAGCTCTGCCTGGATCTCAAAACAGAGCAGCAACAGCTTTTCAAAAACCAGTTCCCTAGTGCAGCGGTTCCCAATTTTTTGGGGAGGACACCACTCCCTTGGTTCCATAAACTTACCGCCAGTGCCGCCTGCCCTGGCCTATAAAAAGCATTATTTGGAATAGTGATTTGCATGGCCCACTAAGGAAGAGAAAAACACAATGAAACTCAAAATAGTAGCAATTAATTGCACATTTGGTTTAATTCAACACAACCGATGAACTTGGAATTGTAGAATTAGAAGGGACCACGAGGGTCATCTAGTCCAAACCCTGCAATGCAGGAATCTTTGCAGGAATCTTGAACCTACAGCCTTGAGATTAAGAGTCTAGTGCTCTGCCAGCTGAGGCTGTTGATCCAGTGATAACAGCTTTCCAAAGTCTGATAGTCATTTATACCTCCAACGCCTCCCTGCTGCCCCCCTGCCTCTTAGCGTCTCCTTAGGTAATTCCGCCCCCCCCCAAGGGACAGTACCACCCACTTTGGGAACCACTGGCCTATTGCCTTCCAGATGTTTCACACTACAACTCCCATGGCCGGGCCTCATGAAGACCATGCTCCAAATCATCTGGAGGGAAGCAGGTTGGGGAGGCTGCGCCTTGCCATTTTCCTGATCCAAATCACTTTCCCCAAACCTTTATCTTTTCTCTTCTTTCTTTGGACGTGGAGGAGTTAGACGTGCCACAGGGATCAGTATACTCCTCCCAGGGGATGAATAGCAACCTGTGTGGTGAAGTGTGGCCTAATGGTTAAAGTACAGTGGTACAGTCATACCTCGGGTTGAATGTGCTTCGAGATGAGCGCGTTCGAGTTGCAATCCGCAGCAACCCGGAAGTAACGGAGCGCATTACTTCCGGGTTTTGCTGCTTGCGCATGCGCAGACGCTCAAACTGACGTCACGCGCATGCACAGAAGCGCCGAAACATGACCCGCGCAAGCACAGACGTTTGTTTCTAGATGTGAACGGGGCTCCGGAACGGATCCCGTTCGCATCTAGAGGTACCACTGTACCTTGGTTTGCAACTGTTTTGGATTACAACCGTTTTGGATTACAACCACGTCAAACCCGGAAGAGTGTGTCCCTTTTTTTGGATTACAACCCAATTTTTTTGGATTACAACCAATTTGGGGGGGGGGAGAGTCCCCACTGGTGAAAGCACGCCTTGGGTTACAACCTGTTTTGGTTTACAACCGGACCTGCGGAACAGATTATGGTTGTAAACCAAAGTACCACTGTATTGGACTAGAAGAAGAAGAAGAAGAGTTTGGATTTGATATCCCGCCTTTCACTCCCCTTCAGGAGTCTCAAAGCGGCTAACATTCTCCTTTCCCTTCCTCCCCCACAACAAACACTCTGTGAGGTGAGTGGGGCTGAGAGACTTCAGAGAAGCGTGACTGGCCCAAGGTCACCCAGCAGCTGCATGTGGAGGAGCGGAGACGTGAACCCGGTTCCCCAGATTACGAGACTACCGCTCTTAACCTCTACACCACACTGGCTCTCTCCCACACTAGGACTTGGCCCTGAAGCTCACTGGGTGAACGAGGGGGGGGGCAGCCTAAGCTACTTTGCAGGGTTGTTGTGGCCATGTAGTAGATTCGTTTTGTCTCTCACTTAGGAATTTCTTTCTGATTTTTTTTTTTATGTATTTCTGTAAGGTTTAAATTTCCCCTGGCAAGTCTACCGACATGTTCCTATTATGAATGGAAGGTGGCGTCTCAGTGATAAACAGATCCATGTTTGAAGAATAAATTCATAGCTGGAGAACCAGTGACCTTTCGGATGTTGTTGGACTCCGTCTCCCTTCATCTTTTGGTCATGCTGGCTGATGGTTTTTGGACTCCCAACAAACATCTGATGGGCCACAGACTCCCCATCAAGGTACATATTCATAATGCAGACAAGTCCTCTGGCTTGGAGTTTGACATATATCGCAAACATTCTCTACAAATAAATCAGATCAGAACTGCAATGCATTTTTGTGAGCTGAAAAGCGTGGTCGAAATCTACATTCCCCACAAACTTCCAAAATATAACTCTTTGGGGACACTGAATAGCATATTTCGTTTGTTCTTTTTTAAACTGCTTGCCTCTGGTGATTGCTCTTTAGTGAAATGTCCCTTTATTCTAGACGATTCGTTATGACATGAGTAATACATATCTATGTCAATCTACTGTATATCATGGAAAGTTTTTCACTCACCTGTTCTCAATGCATTCAGATGCCTCTAGAGCAGGGATGTCCAACTTCCAAGAGACTGCAATCTACTCCCACTAAAAAAAACAAAACTGGCAGTGATATACCCATTGTATTGACCAAAGTTGTTGAGCTTTTTTGGGGGAAGAAGACCCAAAGTTGTTGAGTGACGCCCCACGATCGACCAGTAATTGACATGTTGGACATCCCTGCTCTAGAGATATCATCACCAAATTTGGTATGAAAGTTCCAAAGACAGAGGATCCAGTTTTGTCTGGATGCCATTGGACACCGTTTTGAATCAAGATGGCAGACCAAACAATTCTAAACTGATTTGGATACCTCTGAAGACCTCGTCACCCAATTTGGTGTGATGGTTTCCAAGATCAAAGAGTGGGTTTCAATGTATGTTTAGATATCTTATGAAGGCATTTTGAATCAAGATGACAGACATAAATATTCCAACTTTTGGAATTCTTAGAATTCCAGAGCAATGCTGGCTTCTTTCTACTGGTCGGTCATAAAAACAGCTACTTTCTGTTGGCCTGGAAATGACTTCACTTGGGAATGGTACCTACAATAATTTTCTTAAGATCTGGCAAGATGAACATTTGAGTTGATGACCTCCCCAGTATTCTGAAACAATACCGTTCCAGGAAGAACCGTATCATCTGAGTTCAACTGATGTCTAGATGACAATGCTTACACTTTCCTTTCACCTATACTACTCTTCCTGCCCCTTTATCTCTTTTATATTCCATTAACAGCCAACTGATAAATGGGTGTGTTGCAATTTACATTCTCCTTCAGAGGATGTCAGTGAAATACATGAAGCAGAGCTTTGATTTCTGTCAGCACCGAGATTTAGTGAAATGAGAAAACAATTATCACCAAATTCATGTCAGAGCTTATATCAGAGGTATAATGAATCTCCTTATTAATTAGAAACAGAGGTCTATGTGTCTGTTACATCTATAAGTTCTGGTACGTTACTAGGAGAAAGCTTTAGTGAGGTTATCTCAAAAGCGCGAGAATCCAGGAGTTCACCAGTTACTTGCTCCAGTCTTCTCTGTGCTGTCCAGAATTCTGTCACCAAAAGTGGCAAGCACCTTTAAGACAATCACATTTATAAGTTTTTGTGGACTCAACCCCACAGTGGTCAATGGGACCACTGATCTTATATTTTACTCCCTTCTGTACCTGCCAAACAAAAATTTCACGACATGCCTGTGAAAACGTGGACTGGAGTCCATGAAAACTTTTGCCGTCACCAGTGGTGGCAATTCCTGTTCTGCCATGTGAGATGAAATGGGAAGTGCTGCCACGCCCTGCCATGTCACCCTCCCTACCATCTCCATCACCAGCACTTCCACCCTCCACCAGCATCCCTGATGTGCCACCTGCCTCCACAGGCACTGCCTGCTGTTCCACCTCCACCATTGGTGGAGAAGCAGCACTGGCATTGATGCCAACTTATGGTGAGATCTCAATGTGATGTCACTGAAATCTCACAAGTTCTCATGCACGCCATGAAATCTCATGAGATCTTGCAGAAAGTGGGTGCCAATGTTGCTTCTCTGCTAGTGGTGTGGGTGGGAGGGCCATCTTGGGGGCTTCCACCACCTGAGGTGTCTGCTTCACCCTGCTTCATGGGTGGGCCGGCCCTTGAAGGAAGGCCATCAGGAATTTGTTAAGTCTTGAAGGCAGAGCTTTCCAAACTGTGTGTCCCGACATGTCAGTGTGTCGGCTGCAGTGTGTGTGTCACGTGAATGCTGCCTGCGCTCCACCCAGGGCTGGAAAGGGGTTAGTTTAACTTATAGTTTGCTAGTAAAACTGAATTACTGCATTGAGAAACAATGCCGGTCTAAAAAGTGTGCTACCAACAGGAAAAGTTTGGAAAGCTCTGCTTTAAGGTGCCACAAGGCTCCTTGCTTTTAGATGTATTGCTTAATGAACCCCTACTTCGATTCTTTTCTTCTAAATTTTGGTTGCTGTTTTATTATGGAAGTTAGTCATAGAATCATAGAATTCTAAAGTTGGAAGGGACCCTGAAGGCCATCTAGTCCAACCCCCTGCAACGTAACTTTATTGCTTTTTGTAAAAATTTTGCATTCCGTTTTATAAGGCACATAAACCAGAGAGAACAATTGTAGCAACAGATTAAAATTAAAATATGAAAAACAAAACCCCAAAAGACACAAGCAAAGCACAGTTCCATATGGGTTAAGTAACAAAGTCCAAGTTGTGAAAGGGGAAAAGCGAGAATAAAAGTTCTACACATCAACAAGGACTGTGTGTGTTATTTGATAATCAGGTGTACTTCCAGATTTGCCAGGCATGTGATGAAAATGATGCTTCCACTGTATATGTAATCAACAAATGCCAAATCATATAAAAAGCACTTAGAGGTTCTGCTCCTTGTGGACATCTCAAAATTTGTGCAATTTTCAAGGCACTATATTAACGGATCTGTTTTGCACTTGGGGGACATATTATTAATGATTGACTGTCAGCTACTTTGAGGTTACTGAGTGGCAGAAGAACAGCATTTACATACAGGCGAGAGGGGGAAAGGCCACCCTCCCCCAAAAGGAGCAAGAGACTTGACTTGCGCCTTCAGGCAAGGTTCATTCTAAAGTTTCCCGGAGCTGCTGTGCCGCCTCGCCACTCCTGGCTTGTTCCAAGACAGCTGCTGCTGGAGCAGCCGCGACGACGACGCCCTTGAAGGGTTAATCCGAAGCCCCCCCACTCACGTCCCCACCTCCCGCCCCTTTCGGAGAGAGCCGCTGCGAAGCAACCTCGCTCTGGTTTGAAAACGCACCCGCAGGCTGCTTGTGCGCCCAGGGCGCACGGAGCTCGCGCTTTGGCCACTGGGAAGCCTCCGTCTCTTCTCCGGCTGCTGCCCCAAACAACCAAGAGCCCCCGACGGCAAATCCCTCTCCTGTCTCTGGTCTCTTTCTCTCTCAGCCCCGTTCCCGCGCGGGGCCCTCCGCAGCCTGGGGACGATGCGCCTCTGAGCGGCTCGGTTTTGGGAGACCCCCTCGCCACTTTTGCGCGCCCAGGTTGCAGCCGTCCAAAGCGCTTCTCCAAGCCGAGCGGCCCTTCCCAAAATGCCGCTGGCGTTCTTTTGGTGCTGCTTCTGCTTCTCCTTTTGGGGATGTACCCTCGGGACGGGATTCCTCTACCAGTTCCCAGCGTCGGCCTTGCAGCACAACTACCCGGAGCCGAGTTCCGGAGGGCCGTCGGGCAATGGCTTTGCCAATCGCCGGTGAGTGACTCAAGCTTCCCTTCCCAGCAAATCCCAGGGTGGTCTGTAGGAGCGAGGAAAGGCGAAGTTCAGGAGCACCGCTGGGGATGGGAGGCTGCTATTCTAGTTTACCGAGGAGTAAGCTTCAGAACTCCATTGAAGTGCGACTTACTTCTGAGCAGACATATATATATATATTCATGGTGACTTTTCTTTTGGTGATGAAAAGACAGCCTTGGGGGGGGGGTTGTTTTGAAAACTAGCAAAACCATGAGAATAAAAACTTTTGCAGGAAAAAACCCATGCATATAGTCAGTTGGACAAGCCTGCAGTAGATAAACTGAGCTGTATTGTTGTTAATTATCCAGCAATTCTCTCCTTTTTAATTCTTGCAACAACCCTTTGAGGTAGACTGGATTAAGAGGCACTGATTGGCCCAAGTTCACCCAGTGAGTTTTCTGGCTTTGAGAGAAAGCAGGATAGGAAGTGAAGTCTCCTCTCCCAGCGTTCCTAGTCTGTCTGGCACTCTAACCACTACACCATGCTGTCTCTCAATAAACCTGAAGGGGGTTGTGTCGTGAGTCTTATCCTCAATTCAAATAGATCATAAAGAAGGCTTTGCTCCTAAACTGCTCAATCTGGGATGGGGATGCTGCTGTTGCTTTGTGAGTCTCTGTATTGAACCACCACCAGTGTCCATCTTTGTCAAGAGCAAAGGCGCCCAGGTCTTACCTCCCTGATCATTTGACCCCCTCCACTCACTCATTCATTTCAATTCCTGGAGGAAATAGTGGGGAGTTCCAGGCAGAGGGAGTGATAAAGGAGAATGGGCGGGGTTTTTATAGGAGCAGGTGACCTTCGATTGGCTGAGAGCAGTAGAGGTGGAGTTGTTTTTGTGCTGTAAAAAGTGTGAATGAAGCCATGTTTTAAGGGTCTGGTCATTATTTATTAGGGATGGGTGCCTTTCTCTGTTTTCCAGTCCTAAATTCAAGTCCTTTCCATTTCTGCATCAGTCTGTGATTATTATTTTTTTGAAGTCCTCATAAAGAATTCATCAGTGTGTTAGTGTTAATTTCTCCCAATACACACATTTTTTGATACAATTTTGCCTAAAATGTGAGTTTTTTCGCAGAACAATTTCCCCTTATATAATCACAGAATCATAGCATTGTAGAGTTGGAAGGGACCTCAAGGAACATCTAGTCCAACTCCCTGCAATGCAGGAATCCAGTGGATTTTATAAAGTTATTTACACAAATGCATGTACAGTGGTACCTTGGGTTCCATATACTTCAGGTTACAGACTCTGCTAACCAAGAAATAGTACCTTGGGTTAAGAACCTTGCTTCAGGATGAGAACAGAAATCGTGCTTCGGCGGCGCGGTGGCAGCGGGAGGCCCCATTAGCTAAAGTGCTGCTTCAGGTTAAGAACAGTTTCAGGTTAAGAACGGACCTCTGGAATGAATTAAGTACTTAACCCGAGGTACCACTGTACAGTATTTTTGTGCACACTGTTTCATGGTATATGCATGTTTGACTGGAGAAGCATGAATTTTGGAGGATGGCTGGGTTTTGGTTCGCATAACCTTTTGGAAATGGCCAATTAGATAGATTCTCCTTGAAATGTGAGATGGGTCAAGTTTCTCCCCCATCCCTATCCCCAATTTGGAAAGTGGTCTGTCTGCTCATCAGCTCTCTGTGCATTCCAAGGCCTCTTGAAATATCACCCCCAAACTTGGCCCAACACTGATCGAGATGGGGGAGCCAGTTTTCGTCTTAACTTTGGATTTCATTGGGCATCATTTTGAATCAAGATGGCAGACCATACCATTCCAAATTGTGCTGCTCAGGAGGTCTCTGAAGATAGTGCCGCCCAGTTTGGTGTTCTACAGATGGAGGAGTGGGTTTTGTCCTGTGTTTGGAAATCATCGGGTGCCATGTTGGATCAATATGTTGGACAAAACTGTTCCAGCCTGTTCTGATTGGGACATCTCTGAAGATATTGCCACTCAGTTTAGGGTGACAGTTCCTGAGACAGAGGAGCAGGTTGTGGGCTAGGCTAGGCTACCGTCAAATGCCATTTTGATTTCAAATGAATAGGGTTGTGCACTGCATTCAGCCAAAGCCTGATTCCCAAAACAAAATGGGTCAAGTGGATCCGGGCTCTGACCCGGATGCCAAGAGTCAGGTGCCAAGAGGACTTTCAAACAACCCTGCACTGTACTTTGGCTGTGCATGCCTTTTCCCAGCAGGGGAATGTGCACACATGTGCACAGCCAAACTGAGCATGATGGAATCTTGCTGGTTGCAGGCATATGTTTTGTCTGTGCATTATCTCGGCCCAGTATACCTGAAGGCGCGTCTCCACCCCCATCGTTCTGCCCGGACACTGAGGTCCAGCTCTGAGGGCCTTCTAGTGGTTCCCTCACCGCAAGAAGTGAGGTTACAGGGAACCAGGCAGAGGGCCTTCTCGGTAGTGGCACCCGCCCTGTGGAATGCCCTCCCATCAGATGTCAAGGAAATAAACAACTATCTGACTTTTAGAAGACATCTGAAGGCAATCCTGTTTAAGGAGGTTTAATAATGTTTGATATTTTATCGTGTTTTTAATATTCTGTTGGGAGCTGCCCAGAGTGGCTGGGGAAACCCAGCCAGATGGGCGGGCAATCAATCAATCAATCAATCAATCAATAAATAAATATTAATAAGTTATCCACGTGTTTGTTTGCTATGCATTTGAACACTTTGTGGTGCCTATTTTGGTGTGGCGTTTCTCGAGTTGGAGGAACTGGTTTTCATCTATGTTTGGTTACCAATGGGGGCCATTCTGAATCAAAGTGGCTTACTGAACCATTTCAAACTGCACTGATTTGGACACCTCTGAAGGTATGGTTGCCCAGTTTGACACAATGGTCCCCAAGATCATGTGATTCTTGCCCTACATTTGGAAACCGTTGGAGGCCATTTTGAATCAAGATGGGGCACCAAATTGTGCTGGCTTGGACACCTCTGAATAGACCACCCCCAAATTTGGCATGGTGGTTTCTGAGGTTGAAGATGAGGGATATGTTTTTTATTTGGATATACTGTAACTGGTTGTTCAGGGTAGTGGCAGCAGGCAGAAAAACTAATAATTACATTATCCGTTTACAAATACTGTATCAGTATCTTTTGACTTCCAAGCTACATCAAGAACTGCCAGCCAAGTGCCTTACATATACCCAGTAGGTCACTGTGTTCTGCAGGCAAGTTTCTCCTTCCAAGTCCCTAAAATGGGTGAAGAAACTCTTGGCCACAGGCTATTCTTGGCCTCTGACCACTCACTGTCGTCCCACCACCAGTCCCCTGGCTCTGAGCCTAGTTCCCTTGGGGGTTCCCCAGCTGCCCCCCCCCTGCATCCAGCCACTCCATGACACCTTATGAAGGATGGTTGAGGGAGCCAGGTATGTTTAGCCTGGGGAAAAGAAGACTGATAGGTTATACGAGGTAGGGTTGCCAAATTTCAAAAAGTAAAAACCAGGACACCCCAAAAGTTGTTGAGCTTTTTAAAGGAAGACCACAAAATTGTTCAGCTTTTTAAAGGGAAACCCAAAAGTTGTTGAGTTGTTGTTGTTTTTTAACAAATATGCCTGAACCACTGAATTCAGGTTACAAGGATATTCTGACTAAACATCATGAAGAATTTTCTGATGCTAAGAAGAAGAGAAGAAGAAGAGTTTGGATTTGATATCCCGCTTTATCACTGCCCGAAGGAGTCTCAAAGCGGCTAACATTCTCCTTTCCCTTCCTCCCCAACAACAAACACTCTGTGAGGTGAGTGGGGCTGAGAGACTTCAAAGAAGTGTGACTGGCCCAAGGTCACCCAGCAGCTGCATGTGGAGGAGCGGAGACGTGAACCCGGTTCCCCAGATTATGAGACTACCACTCTTAACCACTACACCACACTGGCTCTCAATGGCTCCCAATGGCAGAACAGACTCCCTCGGAAGGTGGTGGGTTCTCCTTCATTGTAGGTTTTTAAGCAGAGGTTGTTGGATGGTCATCTGTCAGGAATTCTTTAGCTGTGATTCCTGCATTGCAGGGGGTTGGACTAGATGACCATTGGGGTCCATTCCGAATCTATGATTCTATGATTTTATGATTAAGGCAACAGACCAATAAAAGTTGATACACACAGTAGGGTTTGTTGAGTTTTTGAGCTTGCAGCTTCCAAAAACAAGGGGTGCTAAGAAGTTGTAACATGACTTGGGAATTCAAAAGATATTTTGGTTATAGTTTTCCTTGGTAAGTAAAACATCTGTAAAATTACATAGAAATCATTAAAAATGATTGCCAAGTACTTGCAGTTATATATTTATATTATTTTTATTGTTTATTATTATTATTTAGCATTACCTGACATTTTCAGAAGGTAAAATTCTTTGGTTTTCCAAAAGCAGTTTATGTGCATCTTCATTAAATGTAGACTTACCAAGCTAAATGTTGTCCCAAGCTAACTGTTGTCCATTCACAAAAAATAATAGCATATTTGAAATCCTCACACCCAAAAAACAAATTATTAAGACCCCTCACCAAAGAAATGTGCAAAAATGAAATTTCACCCACTAAAATAACATGCCCTAATGCACAGTGTCATTAACTTAATAAAAAATAGAATATATAAATTGATATTAAATACATTTGTGTCACCCCCCCTTTTTAAAGGAAAATAAAAATGTAAAAAAAAAACCTTTAAAACTCTCAGCTAGGAGGGACTGAGGAGGTTAGTAATGCCATTGTTCCTGGCCTATTAGTGCCACGGATGGGGGCAGCTTCTGATTTAAAACACAGGGAATCAATCAGCCAGACCCGCTGATAACAGTTCTGCACACAGGTTCTTTGCTTTAGATAAGTAACTTTCAATCTGTTAGGGCAACCATTGTCAACCTAGTGGCATCCAGGTATTTTGGGACTGATGGGAGTTGTAGTCCAAAACAGCTGAAGGGCAACATATTGACGAAGACTGTAATTTATATATTTATAAGTAATATAATTATATAAATTTATATACTACTCACACATTTGGGTCCCTTCCAACTCCACAATTATATATGATTGATTACTCAGTCACTCACTCAAGTATTTCTTTCTATGTTTCCCAGTGTGCCATTGTCCCAAGGCATTATGGGAATTTTAAAATGGTGGCTTATAGCCATCTGCTGGAGGGTGGGCAGTTTTCAATACTGATGGGCCTTCGTGAGGTGCATTCGAGGGTGCTGGCTTTTGTCACCGGCCTGGATGTGATCTGCAAAGAGTTTCTCCAAGGTGGAAAATGTGGACGTCGCTGTAGTGGAAGTCACGAGCCTGGAATATAATTTCTTCCAGTAGAGGGAGCACCTCTAATTTCCAGAACAAGCATTACAGTACCAACATTTCGGAGAACAGCTGTGAATCTGGACCCCATACCTTGCTTCCGAAGAGATCTAAGTTCCCCAGCCTAAATGAACCAGCCTAAAGTTGTCAATGACCTGGAGCGGAGGAAGCCTCGTCCTAAGGCTGACCCGCTTTGGGAGGAAAAGACGAGAATCGAAAGTACAAACTGATTGTACAAATGTACGAATCTTCCATCTTTAAATGCAAATGTGGCCTGTATCACCAGAGGGAAGGGAGAAGCCGGCGAGTGCAAGCCAAAGATTTTGTGCCATTGTCCACATCAGAACCACACATTTACATCACTCTTCCACCCACTTTAAACAGTCATGGCTTCCCCCAAAGAATTCTGGGAGCTGTCGTTTGTCGAGGGTGCTGAGAGTTGCGCGGAGACCCCCTATTCCTCTCCCAAAGCTATCATTCCTGGAGAGGTTTAAGCAGTCAATCCCTCTTCACAGGGAATTCTGGGAATTGTAACCCTATGAGGAGAATAGGGATTTCTCCTAAGAACTCTCCTAAAAATAAAAAAGGAAGAAAACCACTTGACTATTCCAGGGGGAAAATGGTCCCTGCCAGAAATCTCATAACCAAAAGGTCTAGAAACATGATACTTTTTGACAAAAAGTTAGCGTGTGTCTGTGTGTGAGAGACCCACCTACCCAATTCAGAGCTCTTATTATATGCTGGCACGGGACGGCTTGGCTCCTGTTCAGGTCTGGCTCCAGAATAAATAAACGTAAAGCTCGCCTCGTTTCCTTCTCCCCCCATCTGCGCCTGCCAGACTTGAAGGCTTGCGTGGTGGTGGGCCTGGGGGAGAGACCTGCTGTTTCTTTTCTTTTCTCTCTCTCTCCCCCCCCCCCCCGCCTTCCCTCCTTTCCTTTCCAGTTCCTTGATGTGGTTTCTCCCTTCTGGGAGTCAGTCTTTGCATTTGACCTTTCCACAGTTGGCTTGAGTTAGTGGGTCAAGCTGAGCATGTCAGGAGATGGAGAGGGAGGTCGGGGCGGGGGCAGCGAGGGAAACATTAGGAGCTGCCGCTTTGGGGGGCGGCTCTGTCTGAACGGGCGCAGTGGCTGCGCGGACCTGATGGGAAGCAGTGGCTCGGCCTCCTGGGCGGCTTTATCCTGGGAATTTGTCGTGTCGGGGTTCTGCCAATCTCTGCTGATTTTCCTGCATCCCTCTCAAGTCATTAACATAATAGGAAAACACTACAAAATGCAAACCCTCCAAGTATCCCTATTTTCAGGGGACAGTCCCGGATTTACAGAAGCCGCCCCAGTTTCTGAATTGATCCCGGAATGTCCTGCTTTCCCTTAGGATTGCCCCTATTTTCATCAGAGAAATGTTGGAGGGTATGGAAGATGAGCCCTGCTGGATCAGGCCTGGTTTTTTTAAAAAATAATATTTATTGAACAATTAATAAAAATACAGAATAGAAAAACATTTAACAGAATAAAAGAAAAAGAACAAAGAACATCAACAAACAGAACAGAAAAAAGATTAGAACTTTCATAACCTATACTTCATCACTAGTTTCTTGACCTCCTCACACCTCCCTTTTTGTATTCCAGTTCAGATATTTAGTTCAGCAAATCCTTACCCTCTATCTTGGATCAGGCCCATTTTAACCCAGTGTCCTGTTCTCCAAATGGCCAACCCACAAGTGGGAGAGCCCTCTACTTTCCAATGATTTCCAGCAAGAAGTGTTTCTGCCTCTGGGGTTGCCAGGTCAGGAACATACCAGACCCTCAGATTTCAGGCCCCAAACCTGAGATTTAGGGATGCGCCCTATTGATGCCACAGGGGTGGCCCCTGTGATTCTTCCCCCTCCCACCACTGAGCCTTGGAAATGGGGGTTAATTGGGAGGAGGGAGCAGAGGAAAGCAGACCTGCTAAGGAGCCTATGCAAAAATCTGCAGCCAGCTCCTGCTGGGCTGAAACTTGCAAGCTGCACATATAGTCTTCTTCATTAAAAAGTGAATTAATTAAAGGCATTCTTGCTCACCTGGAGAGTCAAGCCCCCCCTGCCACCTGGAGGGGGCCAGGCAACGCTGGATATTTCAGCTCAGCCCTGCTGGTTTGGCAACCCTAACTGCAGACACACAACATTCTCTATTAAAAGTAAATTACAGTAAATTAAAAGTAAAGTATATTTTTAAAAAAATATAAAGAGATCCAGTGTGGTGTAATGGTTGAGGTGTTGGACTAAGACCTGAGAAACCAGGGTTCAAGTTCCCCTTAAGTTATGCAGCTCACTTGGTCACCTTGGACCTGCCGCTGTCTCTCATCCCAGCAGACAACACCTCATAGGGTTGTTGTGATGACAAAATGGGAAGGGGGGGAACCATATTTTTCGCCCTATAAGACGCACTTTTCCCCCTCCAAAAATGAAGGGGAAATGTGGGTGCGTCTTATGGGGCGAATGCAGGCTTTCGCTGAAGCCTGGAGAGCGAGGGGGGTCGGTACGCACCGACCCCTCTCGCTTTCCAGGCTTCAGGAAGCTATCCGCTAGCTGTGGGAGACCCAGCTCTCCCAGGGCTAGCGGAGAGCTTGCCTGCACACAGAAGCTTGGGGTGCGCTGAGCTCCGCAAGCCCCAAGCTTCGGGATTAGCGCAGTGGTCCGCTAGCCCTGGGAGAACCGCGCGGTTCTCCCAGGGCTAGAGGACTGCTTGCCGGCACCCAGAAGCTTGGGGCGCGCTGAGCTCCGCACGCCCCAAGCTTCGGGATTAGCACAGCGGTCCGCTAGCCCTGGGAGAACCGCGCGGCTCTCCCAGGGCTAGCGGACCGCTTGCTGGCACCCAGAAGCTTGGGGTGCGCTGAGCTCCGCACGCCCCAAGCTTCGGGATTAGCGCAGCGCACCTGGGGGGGGAAATAAATTTTCCCCCTTTATTTCCACCCCCCAAAAAAACTAGGTGCGTCTTATGGGCCGGTGCGTCTTTTGGGGTGAAAAATACGGTAAATTGCTTTAAGCTTCTTGGAGGAAATGTGAGATGTAAATGCACCAAACAAACAATGCATTCAGTATTAAATGCCCCATTAGTAATACAGCCGTGGCCAAAGATGGTGAAAACATAGCCTTTAGATAATGCTTTTGAGCGTCCAGAACTCTTTTCAAGTACAGCTTTGTTTCCATTTTTACAAACGCTGTTCAAGGTAGACTAATGTGTAGCTGAGGCTTAAGGAGAGCATAAGATTTGGGCTACAGTCACCGGGTTCTGTCCAACTTTTTTGGGGGGTGGGCAGCGTGCGCGTGTGATGTCATGCGCACAGCGCACACATTTGATGTCATGCATTAGGAGGAGGTCTGGCAGGGACTGCCACAGCTACGGGTAGGCCCGGCAAGGCCTGGCACAGCTGTGGGGAGGCCTGCCGCAGGCCGCAGTATATGGAGGAGGCCTGGCTCTCTCCTTGAATTTTGTTGGGGGGGGGGGGTCTTTAGCTCCTCCCCCCCAATGGCCTAGGCCTGGTGTAGGCCTTTTATTCTGTTAACTGGGAGTTTTTGTTTTAAGAAGTTTGTCCTGAGCGGGACTCAGTAGATGGGAGAAGCAGAACAGAATAGGCAGATGCGGTTTTAACCCAAGCGCTTAACCTCAGAGATGCCATGAACTTGTGAACCAAATCACCTCATAACTCAGCAGCATGAAGAAATACAGGATGGGAACTTGCTTTTACACAAGCCAGTGCCTCTCACTTCACATTTACAGAGATAAGCTGCTCTTGATTGCCCGTAAGCTCCGAGCAAACCTTTCTTTCTTTTTCTTTAAAAAATGCATTTATTACATAGTGCAGAAATGTGGGCTGGACAGCATTTGAGTAAGCCAGGCCAAGAAGAAAAAGCGAAGGGAGCAACTGTTTGAAGAAATACAGCACCTTCCCCGCGACACCCTGGGATTCATTTATTATTTTTTTTACAAAAAAAGAGCTGCATGGAAACACACTTTCAACCGGACCGTGAGCCAAGTTAAATGGATCAGTTGCTCAGGCTGAGCCAAAAAGCAAATTATCGGAAGGGCAGCATACAAACGAACTTGGCTTCTGAATCCGTCCAGCTTTAGGAGTTGGGAACTCCTGGGCACTGTGAAGGAATGCTGTTTCCTGGTTCTGTATAAAATGTCCTGAAAAACAGAAATCACTGTGGAATCCTATACATTCCTGCTTAGAAGTCCTTGCTTAGAGTTTGGTGGTGTTTACTCCCAGCTAAGCAGGCATCAGAGCCACATGGCAGGGTCTTCACCAAATATAGAACCAGGAATATAAAATAGCACTTTAACAAAAAGTCTCATCGTATTTGATCCAAGCATCTCTTATGTTTTGCAGTCCATTCCTGGTAAAACCACAGTCTCCTTCAGAAAGTGCTGTATCTCCTTTTTTCCCTTTTACAACCATAAACAGCTGCTAGGAGACTTTGATTTTTGTCAGGACTGCAGGGAATGGGAAAGAGGTTTCCCTCCACAATAAACCTGGGGAATGATTTTGGTGCTCCCCTGCTGTTGCTATGCAGCAAACGGTATTCAGAGGTACAGTGCCTCAGACTATGGAGGTTTCATTTCACCACTGGTGCTGGCTTGATAGATCTGTCCTCTCCCATGAACACGTCAAATCCTCTTTGAAAGCCAGTATTATCTGCTTGTTTGATTTCCGTCCCACCTTCCCAACAATGAACTCACCTCAAAAAGGGTATTGAAGAATTGGAAAAAGTTTCAAAAAAGGGCAACCAAAATTGTCAAGGGGACGGAGCCACTCCCCCTGGAGGAAAAGTTGCAGAATTGGGGGCTTTTTAGCTTAGTGAGTAAGAAGTGATATGATAGAAGCTTATATAATTATGCATGGCACGGAGGAAGTGGGCAGATAAAAGTTTTTCTTTCTCATAATACTAAGAACACGTGGACATCTCATGAAGCTGAATGTTGGAAGATTCAAGACAGATAAAAGAAAGTACGTAAACTATGGAACTCCCTCCCACAGGAAGCGGCGATGGCCACCAGTTTGGATGGCTTTGAAAGAATATTGGGCAAATTTATGGAGGGCACGGTTTCCCAATGGCAACTATTAGCCACAATGGTGACAGTCTTTCTCCAGTGTTGGACTGGAGGCAGAATTATTTCTGAATGGCTTTCCTCTCCGGCCCTATTTCATGCTCGCCACAGCTGTCTACGGCCATACTATTCTGAGTGCTCCCGCTGTTGTCTGATCTTGGAAGCTAAGCAGACTCAGGTTTGGTTAGTACTTGGATGGGAGACCGCCTGGGAATACGGGGCTTGCAACAACCCTGCGAGGTATTTCCACCTGATAAATTGTGACTGGCTCCAACGTCACAGGGCGTGCTTCATGGCTGAGGAAGGATTTCAAACTGGGCTCCCCACTCTGAGTCGGACACTCTAACCACTACACCACATCTAGTCTGGGTAGTAAAAAACCCCCCCAGAGTTTTTTCCTTGCCTCTCTAAAATCTATTTCTAATGGGTTTAAGTGCATGATCCCAAGTTCTTGGAGACAGATAGGCAATATTGTACCCCCCCGCCAGATGTTGTTGGTCTCCCAGCTCCTGCCAGCCTCTCCCAACATGACCAGTGTTCAAGCATGATGGGAGTTGGAATGCATAAGAACATGAGAGGAGCCTGCTGGATCAGGCCAATGGCCCACTTAGTCCAGCATCCTCTTCTCACATTAGCCAACCAAATGCCTGGAGGAAACCCATAAGCATCATTCAAGCTCCTGAGGTTTCCAGCAACTGGTATTCAAAAGCTTTGCTGCCTCCAATTCAGCAACATCTGGGGGCATCCACCCTGGCTATGGCTGGCCTGGTGTTTTGAGAGGGAGGGCGAAAATATCCCCCTTCCCCACAATGCCCGATTATTATTTTTTTGGACTAAACAAATTTGGCTGATTTTTCTTCCTAAACTAAAACAGCTATCCACTCCCCTTGCCCACCTGATATTTTTTATTGTCCCTTTCTGCCCCTTTTCCCAGCTCTAAGATCCTTTCTTTATTATTATTATTACCTTTCTCCAGCTCTAGGGTCTTTCTGAGAGGCTGTAACTTCTCCCATACACTCACGCACACCTTCACTAGCACTCGATGTCTGAAATAAAACACTTGCTTTTAGCACAAGTGCTGCGTTCCCTGGTGTGTCTTGGATATTGCGAGAAACAATTGTGGGGCCTGCCATCCCTCCCTCCTCACTTTGGCAAGAACCGCTGCTTTTTGGCAAGGGTTCTTCTTCCTACGATGCCTGTCTGTATGTGTGTTTGTGGGTGCGTGTCAGTGTATTGTGCTAGTGTGTGGCACGCTTTTCCTTTCGGCCTTATTCCTCTTTGTTACCTTGCAGTGAGTGTGAAGGGGAGCATAGCCATGCCTTGTGACCAGGGGTTTTTAAAAAATCAAGGGCTCTCTTGGTTGTTTCAGCAGGATAGCAATAGCCACAGGCTTAGATGGTTTGTTTGTTTGTTTGTTTAATTAAAGTAGTGGTCCCCAAACTTTTCTGGGCCACTGCTCCCTTGGTTCCATAAACTCATCTCCAATGTCCTCTACCCTACCCTATGAAAAGCATTATCCAGGAAACAATTTGCACCACCCGTTTTAAGGAAGATAGTAATAAAATTCAGAACAGGAACAATTAATTGTACATTTATATAAAGTCCCATTCAATTTGGTTGAATTAATTCAACAAAATCGATGAATGTGATCCGGTGATACCAGCTTTCAGTGCTTTTTTTCTGGGGAGACACAGGGGCACACATACCCCTAAACATTTTGTGAACCTCATTTTGGCCAGTGTGGTGTAGTGGTTGAGAGAGGTGGACTCGTAATCTGGTGAACCGGGTTCGCGTCTCCGCTCCTCCACATGCAGCTGCTGGGTAACCTTGGGCCAGTCACACTTCTCTGAAGTCTCTCAGCCTCACTCACCTCAGAGTGTTTGTTGGAGGAAGGGAAAGGAGATTGTTAGCCGCTTTGAGACTCCTTAGGGTAGTGATAAAGCGGGATAGCAAATCCAAACTCCTAGTCGTCGTCGTCTTCTTCTTCTTCTTCTTCTTCTTCTTCTTCTTCTGGCAGTATTTCAATATGAGTAGGAAAATGGGAGTATCCCTAGACAAAAAAAGCACCGCCAGTTTTTCAAAGTCTGATAGTCAATTATACCTCCAGCGCCCCCTAGGTAATCCCACCATTCCCAGGAGGCGGTACCACTCACTGAGAACCACTGCTGGGGTGTGTGTGATTTGCACAGATTTTTCGTCCAGCAAGATAGTTCAAGTGCAATATCACTGCAAGAGCTGTCATCTTTTACACCAATCTGTATCCTCCTATCTATCTGCATACCCAACTACTGCCACAATTTAAGAAAGGGCAAAAAGACTGCTGTACTTAACATTCTTGCACTTAAAGGACCAAGGATATTAAGCTGGGTGTAGTGCAAGCCTGTTGAGCCTGCACAATCTGTGATCCCACCACTAGTTCCATATTCCCACTGCCCCCACCCTGTATTTTTAAAGTTCAAAACGTCTTTTGTTGAATTCAGCCAACCCCCTTTCCCCTCTCAGAAGCAATGACCTTTGAGTTTTTATTGAAATTCCTCTCCCCTCTTGAAGAGAAATGAGATCTCTCTGGAATGAAACACTATGGAGAAGCTTGGGTGTGGCTGTGGGGGGGGGGAGAGACCCTCTCCTTATCAAAACACTCCCACTATTTTCTGTGCCCTCAGAGCTGATCTCCATTAAATATCGCACAAAGTCCTTTCCTCCTTAGGAAAACAAGGAGATAATTCGGTGCAGTTGTTTCGGCTGATAACAAAAGCTTTAAAGGCAGCCCACAGCTCTGAGATCCATTCCAGCCATGCAGAGTCACAGAACTGTGCTTCTTTGAGCAACAGATCCTGATATTATTTATCTTTCCATTTATTTCAAGGATCTTTACCTTGCTTGGATGGAGTGGTCCTGCATCCCCATCTCTCCATCTGCTTGATTGAACAGACCTATTCTCATTGTACCGTTTCCAGACCCAATTATGGACCCAACACGCTCTGCAACTGAGGCCCAGAATCTCTGTGTGCCCCCTCCACGGGAGGTCTGGAGGGTGGCAATATGAGAGCAGGCCTTTTCGGTGGTGGCCCCCTGCTTGTGGTATGCTATCTCCCATCCCCATCACTCCATACCTTTAACTGGCCAGCTGAGGCCATTACTTAACAAAGGAATTGGTCTGACCGGTTCACCAGCTTCCTCTTGTAGATCCTGTCCCCTGTTACAGGGTCACAGGTTTGGAAGGGACACAAGATATCATCCAGACAACCTCCCACCATCCCCATAACAGTATTTCACTCTTGTTCTGAATTGCTATGAGACTTTACCTTTTGTAGGAAGTGGCTCATATGTCTGCTTATCACACAAATGCTCTCCAACAGTGGTTTACTGCATGATTTAACAGTAAAAACAGCAATAACAATGCATTTAATTGTAGCAACGCTTTACCCTAGTGTAAGCATTTCAGTGCACATTGCTTGATCGGAGAACTGCACTGTAAAATTTAGGAAAGGGGTGAATTTTGGCTATGCTTTGGTTTGGGAATTGTTTTTGGAAAAGTGAATTAGGCAGATTCGCCTTTAAATGTGAACTGGACCTTCCCCTGCTCCTGCAGTGGCCCAGGTGAAGCAGAGAACCCCCAAGGGGGGCACAGTACTGAGACCCACCCCCCAAAAAAAACCCCTGGCAGCCCTCCCACTTATACTGAAGTAGCCCAGTCCATAAATATAAACACTGAGCAGAGAGTTGCTGATGGACACAGTTTTGAAAGACACAGCAGGCTTGTGCACTTGGGGAGTTGAAATCTGAGCTGTTACATTTTGCTTAGCGTATCTGTTGCTATCCTGGGCTAGGGCCAGCTGCGTTCCTAACTTTCTTGCACCAGTACATCTGTATGTAATAGAGTTGACGGGGGTGGGGGGGCATCTATAATCTCTAAAACCTAAGATGGAGGTCTTTTCATTACCGTTTCGTCTTAGGGCTTTGGAACGCTTTTGCACATCAGTGGGGCTGTTTTAATATATTGGTTTAAAAGAAAGGCGAATTCCCACCCCCCAACTCACAGACGTCAACCAGTATCTTGCCTGTACCACTTCAGGCTGTGTAGCTCATGTGGTTGTGAACTGCACCATTCCTCCCACTCCAGAAAAAAAAGAAGATTCCTTGCATATAGAAAGCTAGCTGCCACTGAGAACTCGAACCCTTCTCCCTTCCCTTACAACTAGGTATCTTTTGGATGGGCTGTAAGTGGGGTTATTCAGATGTACAGCTGCATCACCTTGACCCAAAGTCCACTATAAGAACATAAGAAGAGCCTGCTAGGTCAGGCCAGTGGTCCATATTGTCCGCCATCCTGTTCTCACAGATGCCTGTGGGAAACATGCAAGCAGGATTCAAGCTAGAGAGCACTCTCTGGCCTCCCGTGGTTTCCAGCTGCTGGTATTCAGAAGCATTATTGCCTCCAACTGTGGAGGTTAGAGCATAGCAGTCAGGGCTAAGAGCTGCCAGTAGCCTTATCCTCTGTGAATCTGTCTAAACTGGCTTTTAAAACCATCCAAGTTGGTGGTCATCCCTGTCTCCTGTGGGAGGGAGTTCCATAGTCTATGTGCTGCATGAAGAAGTCCCTATTTTTCGCCTGTCCTGAATATTCTGACTTCTTTGGGTGGCCACAAGTCCTAGTGTTATGAGAGAGGGAGAAACGTTTTCTCTATCCGCTTTCTCCATGCCATACATAATTTTATAAACTTCTATCATGTCATCTCTTTCTCATCTTTTCTCTAAACTAAGAAGTCGCAGACACCTGCACTCCATTCCCTTTATCATTTGAGCTGCTCTTTTCTCAACCTTTTTGAACTCTTCAATATCCTCAACCTTTTTGAACTCTTCAATATCCAATACAACAAAGAGTAGCTCTTAGCTGAATTAATCAGTCTCATTTTCTCTACCCAGTGACAGTCTCCCTGTTGTTCTTTTTGTGTGCATGCCATGCCAGAATCACAAGCGCATGAAGAATACTTGCTTATAATGCATTAAGTCTACACAGCTCCTGACAGTACGACTGTGAGTTGTGTGGTCATATGTCCTACTATGCAAAGGACAAGTTCTCTCTGTGAAGGGGTTTTCTATCTGTAAGGCTGTCTGGTTTAAAGAACCCCAAGAAGGTATGCCAAGCATACTCCAGATACTGAAAAACAATACAGGTCCAAAATTGGATGGGCTGCACGTTGAGACTCCACTGTGAAATCCCGCTCTTTCCCTCTTACTTACCAGGATGCAAAAATCAGGCCATAGGTAGGTAGGGAACCATGGTATCATGCACAGACCCTGAGAGTCATGGGAACTTCCATATCCATGGCTCCTTGGATTCCTGGACATTGATTAGGGTTGCCTGAACTCCAAGTCTGACCGAAAGCCTCCAGGTTTGCAAGTGTGCCTAGATAGGACTCTCAGAATCACACAGGAACAACTGGGGCACACAAAAATCTAACATAAAGGACGCTTCTTCCATGTGCTTTGTGAAAATTCAGCCGACTCCATTATTTACTTGAAAGTTGTTGTTGTTAAAAAAAAAAAGCGTCTCTCTTAGTCTTAAAATTACAGCTCTGTCTGGTCAAAGCCATGTTACTCCCATCAAGATTAGAGGGTGCATCTGACAGACCGAGAAGAGCTTTTTAATTAGGTGACTTGCTTTATTGCTAGGAAATCCTTTATCCTGGGAGGCAGGCTTTGAAGTGCGTTGGGCAATGTAAACAATGCTTGAGTGCCATCCCCTCCAGCGGTAAATCTTTTCATGGAGTTTAATTCTGCTTAGATGACGTTCCACCTTGTTTCCTTTCCTCCAGGTTCATTGGCACAAAAATGATAGCTACCCTCTCAGTAGAGGTAGTGCTAGACGTCAGTTCTGTGGTTTCCTCCCAGTAGCTCTGTTCATTCTCTAGCATCTGAAACAGGGGCTGGCCAACATTATATTTATTTGGATGCTCATCCTATCTCCAGTGAGAGCTGAAACAAGCTTGTTTCCCAAATGCAGTCTTTGTGGGGCTGCCCTTTGACCTGGTTCAGAAACTCCAGCTGGTGCAGAATGTGGCAGCCAGATTGTTGAGGGGGCCTTCAGGATGAGAACATGTGACACCTTTAATAACAACAACAACAGCAACAACAATAATAATTTTATTATTTGTACCCTGTCCATCTGACTGAGTTGCCCCAGCCACTCTGAGTGGCTTCCAACAGAACACAGCAAAACATCATACATAAAAAACTTCCTGATACAGGGCTGCCTTCAGATGTCTACAGAAGGTTGTATAGTTTATCTCTTTGATGGGAAGGCATTCCACAGGGTGGGTGCCACTACTGAGAAGGCCCTCTGCTTCAAAAAAGGAAAAAAAAGACCCACAGTGAGGTAGACGGAAGTCACCTTTAAAAAGTAATAATAATAGTAATACATTTTATTTATACTCTGCCCTCCCCAGCCAAGGCCGGGCTCAGGGCGGCCAAAAAGCAATAATAAAAACAAATTGAATGAATACAACTTAAAAACAAGATTAAAATACAACATTAAAATATTGAAACAATAAAATATTAAAATGCAGCCTCATCACAGGAGGAGAAAGGAAAAAGAAAGAGGGGGGGGGAATCAAATTGGCTCCAAACCAAAGGCGAGGCGGAACAACTCTGTCTTACAGGCCCTGTGGAAAGAAATCAGATCCTGCAGGGCCCTGGTCTCGTGAGGCAGAGCGTTCCACCAGACCGGAGCCAGAGTTGAAAAGGCCCTGGCTCTGGTTGAAGCTAATCTAACTTCCTTAGGGCCCGGGACCACTAGGGTGTTGCTATTTATGGACCTTGAGGCTCTCCATGGGGCATACTGTGAGAGGCACTCCCGTAGGTATGAGGGTCCTAGGCCGTGAAGGGCTTTAAAGGTCAAAACCAGCACCTTGAACCTGACCCTGTACTCCACCGGGAGCCAGTGCAGCTGGGAAAGCACTGGGTGAATATGCTCCCATGGCAGAGACCCCGTGAGGAGCCTCGCTGCAGCATTCTGCACCCGCTGGAGTTTCTGGGACAGCTTCAAGGGCAGCCCTGCGTAGAGCGAATAGACTATCTAATCATGATGTAAGATCCTGGAGACATAGAGTGTTGAACATTTTCATTAACTGTGGGTGTTTCTTCATAATCTTTTTTTTGTATTTTGTGTACCTTGTGTTGTTTTGAAGATGAATGGAATACTTGTAATATCTAATGAAACTCATAAAAAGCATTGCACACACACACACACACACACACAGAGAGAGAGAGAGAGAGAGAGAGAGAGAGAGAGAATGCCCTCTGCCTCCTTCCCCATAGCTTCACTTCTTGCAGTGAAAAGCATGGTAAGGTAGCACCTTGGACAGCCCCAAGGGGCGCTTACACTGGCAGTGAGACAAGGCAGGCTTGAATGTCGTTCTAACAACCAGCAAACTTAGGCAGAGCCTTAAATTGGACCTCCAGCTTCCTTTGAGCATCTAGCTCCTCCCCAATGGGCGGAGCCTCTGCTCTTAAAGGGGCCCAGACTATTTCAGGATCCATGCGTTCTGGCAGTGCGGGGATGGCTGTGGCTTAGCTATGGTCTCTGCGCTGGACTCCTTGGGAGGGCTCTGTCCCAGCAGCCGACCTAGTGGACCAGCCAGTACTGGAATTTTTAGTAATATCTAGTCCCACTCTGTTTTGTGCTCGTTGTCCCACCTTCTTGATTTGCAGCAGTCAGTGATTTGGCCTTAATGACATCGAGTTTGCCTTCTGTTCCTCTCCGCAGGCACTGGTGTCAACACACGGTCACCCGGACTGTTTCCTGCCAGGTGCAGAATGGCTCAGAGACTGTGATCCAGAGGGTTTATCAAAGCTGCCGGTGGCCGGGACCTTGTGCCAACTTAGTGAGGTAACCGCTGTCTGAATAACTTCTCCTGGCTTGGTTGGAATGCTGGGTTTTCTTCTCAGGGTTGTAGAGGCAGGCTGCTCGCCGTCACAGAGAAGGACCCATGTAGTTGACAGACTGCCTTGTACACCCACCAGATCGCTGCAGTCTGTGGGAGAGTTTCTCCTGCAAAGATCTCAGAAGCCCTCTCTGCAGGAGCTCAGAGCAGGGCCTTCAGGGTGGCTGCCCCTGTCCTGTGGAATTGCATCCCTGTTGAGATATGATAGTCGCCCCCTAGCTGCACTTTACAACTTTGTTGTTTTGATGGTCTTTCCCAACTGGATAAAGGTGTCTTTACTATAAGTGTGCACTTGTTAAGGTTTTAGCCTTTGTTTTCAATGTATTGGTTGACTCCGCCCCCCTATTTTTGATCATCTTATATGCAAATTGCCTTGAGATGGTGGTTTGGAAGGCGATTGATAAATCAATTGTAGTAGTAATAATAATAATAATAATAATAATAATAATAATAATAATAATAATAAAGTGGTTCTGAAGGGAGTGAAGAAGTTAAGAGTGTATAAAAAGCCCTGGGAGTTCAGGCCAAGGGATGTGGGTAGCGCTGTGGTCTAAACCACAGAGCCTAGGGCTTGCCGATCAGAAGGTTGGCGGTTTGAATCCCCGCAACGGGGTGAGTTCCTGTTGCTCGGTCCCTGCTTCTGCCAACCTAGCAGTTCGAAAGCACAAAGTGCAAGTAGATAAATAGGTACCGCTCTGGCGGGAAGGTAAACGGCGTTTCCGTGCTCTGCTCTGGTTTGCCAGAAGCGGCTTAGTCATGCTGGCCACATGACCTGGAACCTGTATGCCGGCTCCCTCTGCCAATAAAGCAAGATGAGTGCCACAACCCCAGAGTCGTCCGTGACTGGACCTAACGGTCAGGGGTACCTTTACCTTTAGTTCAGGCCAAAGGCCATTCTCACAGTGGAAGCCCACAAGCAACACACATCTCTCCATTTATGAAACCCAGCAGAATACAGAGTTAACTGCACTGACAATGGAGCCCCATGTCTTTCATTCTGACCAGTGTCTGACTCCAGCCCTGACAGTACCCATTGACAGGCACAGATTTGTCTGATCTTTTAAAATTGGTGGGTCCTCGCCCCATCCTGTGGGAATGAATGCCGCAGTTTACCTGTGCGCTGTGGAAATGGATAAGAAAGCACGTCCGACATGGCATGTTGAGTGTACATGATGCATCATAGAATCATAGAACTGTAGAGTTGGAAAGGACCTCAGGGGTCATCTAGTCTTAATGCCCTGCAATGCAGGGATTGCAGCTAAAGACTGAGATTCAGGGATGGTGGGAGTAGGAACCCAAAGCATCTGGAGGCAGCAAGCAAGGAAAGAATGACACAGAGTTAAAAAGGAGAAGGTGCAGACAGGGCAAACACAATGAGCCAAGCAGGGGAAATGATCAAGAGGCCACGCAACGGCCACCTTTAAATATCGTGAAGGGCTGTCAAATAGACGATGGAGCAAATTTGCTTTCTGATGCTCCAGAGTCCAAATTGCAAGGAAGGGCATTTCAGTTGGGCATTTGGAAGAGCTTTTACGGACGGTGCACGATCTTGAACAGGCTGTATTGGAAGTGGGCGGGCTTAGGCTAGATAACCTTTGAGGCCACTTCAAACTCTCATGATTCTATGATTTATTTATTTATTTATTTATTTATGTATTTATTTATTTATTTATGGAACTGATCCATCTTTCTGATAAAGGGAGGATGAAACACTTGGGGCTTTTTTGTCGTGAAACAGAAGACGACTTAAAGGGAAGGATAAAGGATAAACTCTGTTTCACCCAGTGGAACTGTTTGGCAGTCGGTTTACTGGACTGACAGAAGGAAGTGCTTTTTCAGGCAACAGATAATTAACTCTGCGAATTTCACTGGCCACACAATGCGGGGATGGCGGGTTTAGATGGCTTTAAGAGATTATTAGGCAAGCTAGTGTCAGGATCAGCCTCCAGCTTTTACTAAGGTGTGCCAAGGTGGTTGTTGAGGATGGTATGTGCAAGCTTGGATCAGATTATGATTTCTTCTTTTTCTGTGAGGGGGGGGCAGTGTTCTTTTCTGTCTGCCCTCCCAACGTGTTACAAAGCAGAATCATAGAATTGGAAGAGACCCAAAGGGTCATCTAGTACAACCCTTTGCAATTCAGGAATCACAGCTAAAATCCATTTTCCAGTTCTCATAGAGGCTAACCAGATACCTGTAGGTTATCATCTAGCAACTCACCCTGATTTTAACAAGGCATTTTAACAAGGCAAAGGTAAGGGCAAGGAATCACCAGGGACCAAGAAATCGAAACTGTCACTGATAAATAGTCACAGCTGGAATGTTTGAACTTCACTTTTGGGGGCGGGGAGAGTTGTTTGTTTGTTTTAAGGGGATTTCAAGCATGCAACGATTCCGAACGCAGAACATCAGATCCCACATTTGGCGCCAAAGGCTGATTCTTCAGAAACAAGGACACTTTCAAGACTGGAAGCTGGTCAGGACAATTTTTTTGGGGGGGGAGTGGGGAGGGGTAGAGATACGGCTTATAGCATCCTGGGACCCAAATGGACTACACAGGAAATGTCTTCCTCCTGTGTGTTTAAAGCATTTGCCCTGCGATGCGTATCAGTTTTGCAAAGAAGCCATTTGAGTGCACAATTGCCTTGTAGACTGGGATCCAACTTGCAAGTCTCCTTTCTCGATTGTGCTGGCAGAAAGTTGACAGGCTCATCTGGGGCGCTTTGGAGTCCATTTGTGTGTGTTGACAGTTGAGGGAATTAGGCAGGTTTAGCTTGGGGAGAGAAGACTGAGAGGCAATAGGATAGCCATCTTCAAATATCTAAAGGGCTGTCACACGGAAGAGGGAGAAAGCATGGCCTTGTACAGTAGGAGGGTCTTACGTTCTCATGAAACTGTGGTGAGGCTGCACCTGTACTAGCTTACCTGGGAGTCCGTATCCTTGTTAGAGTTCATCCACGCTTCCTCTTGTCCCAAACTTCCACTTTCCCCTTGGGGGGGGGAAACTGTTTTTTAGCACACAGTCTGTCAGAATGAACAGCAGTGGTGTGCAGTCAGTGGACTAGACTAGTCCCCTAAATGTTCAGGGTAAATTAAGAGTATTAAAGCCTGGCTTGTGCTCTTATTTAGCACTAAAGAGTGGATTTTCCCTGGGAAAGGAGCAGGGCAAGTAGGAAACTGCATGGACCCATGCTTCCTAGGCCTAGGACCAGTGGGAAGTGTGGGTGAGTGTTTTGTGTTTTGTGCTGTGTCAGCCTTGCATTAAAGCATACCTGAGCTTACTTGCAAACATGCAGCTTTTGATATTTGCAAGGTTGGCAGGTTTGGGGCAGAGCAGTCTGTGTGACCTCTTGCTTGTGTTAGTTACAGGACTCTCATCAGACCCATGTACAAGATCTCCTATAGAACACTGACTGCCCTGGAATGGCGATGCTGTCCTGGCTTCACGGGAAGGAACTGCGAGGAAGGTAAGCATCTGTGAATGAAAGTGTGTGGAGCTTCCTTCCCGTCCCCCCATACCCCGAGTTTGCAGGACCTTCCAGTTGCACTGTTCAAAGTTGGAAATACAGATCTGTGGGAGTTCCTTTCCCAACCTTCTCTTGAAATGAAATCTTCTCTCTCTCTCTCTCCCCATCCCTGGAAGACTCTTGCATTCTACGAGAGGGTTTCAACCATTGTTGAAACTTGCTACGGAGTATAACGGAACGTCTTGACCCTTTGCTAATAGGTTCAGGTTTCTGGAAGAGAGGGAAAAAAAGGAACCACTTAACCATCACCAGCTGGCGGGCACCTCCTTAGTGCTGATGGCTACAGATTGTTTAAATTAGAATTATCTGAGGAATTTTAACTCTTAACCAGGCAGCCGACGAGGAAGGTCTCCAGCCTGCGAGGAAGTCTTGCTGGCAGCTAGCTAAACTCCGCTGTGCAATATTGCGGGCTTTAAATCTTCGCTTTTAGATTTTATCTTTTGGAAGAAAATGACTTGCCTTCTTCATGGGCTGCCTGTCATTTGATATGCACCACGGCTGTGTTTACGTGGGGAATTTGGAGACAGTTTGTTCTCCCCAGGGAGCACCGTTTGGGATCCTCTCATCCGAACTGCAGGCTTCCCTGCGCGAGATGGCATGCTTCTGATTTGTTCTGAGTGGAATTATTTATGATTTATTATTGGGTCCCAGGGCAGGTTACGACATTAAAGCACAACCATGCAACAAAATATTAAAAACAGTTTAAAGCGTCTTTCAATTAGAGAAATAGGGCGAGTCCTAAAAATACACATCTCAAGTGTTGAAAGGGTAAAGCGAAGAGGCGCTTCTTCAGAATTTGCCAGAAGCTGTATAAGGAAGGTGGCATGGGAGTTTCACAACTGAGGGGCTGCCACAGAGAAGGCCATTTCCCAGGCCACCCTCACCAGCCCTGCTTCACACCTCCCTTGGCTGGAATGTGTCCTTGAACTCTGACGATGCCTCTTGCTCACCTGATATGGTCCAACATCCAGGGTTGCCCCTGAACTCCCTAAGCTGGGCTGCAACTCTCAGGTGCAGCAGAGGGCTCTATACCATCGCCAGGGTTGCTGCAAGATTCAGTTGCCAGTGCAGCCGCTCTCTGGTGGAGACACCATCTTCATCCCAGGCAGCAGAATGTCTTGTGCAGGCCCCAAGCAGTGATTAAATCACTAATTTGGGTCTGGCTACTGCAAACTTCCAAGTGTTCCTATTTTCTGGGGACAGTCCCAGAATTAAAGAAGCCATACCGGTTTCTGATTTGATCCTGGAATGTCCTTAGAACATCCCTATTTCCATCGAAGAAATGTTGAAGGGTATGTAGTAATGTGACCCCTGAGCCAAGGATGTAAGTAACTCTACAACCTTTAGAAGATATCTCAAGGCAGGCCTGTACAGGGAAGTTTTTTTAATGTGTAATGTTTTGTTATGTTTTTATATATGTTGGAAGTAGGCCAGAATGACTGGGGCAACCCAGTCAGATGGGCAGGATGATACCAATACTAATACAGTCATACCTCAGTTTACAGATGCTTCAGGTTGCGTTTTTTCAGGTTACGGACCCTCCAAAAGCCAGAAGTACCGGAATAGGTTAGTTCCGGGTTTCGGTGGTCGCACATGTGCAGAAGCGCTAAATTGCGCTCTGCACATGCGCAGAAGCGCTGAATCGCAACCCCCACATGCGTAGACGTGCCGCTGCGGGTTGCAAACACTTCAGGTTGCGAACATGCATCCTGCACGGATCACGTTCACAACCCGAGCATCCACTGTGCTAATACTAATACTAATACTAATACTAATACTAATACTAATAAAATCGGTTGTCCCTGTTTTCATTGGAGAAATGTTGGAGGGTATGCTTCTGTGCTGAGGCTTCCCGTGCTTTCTGGTTTTATTCCTATGTCTCCCTGGGCCCAAAGAAGTCTCAGGTAAACCCCAAGTGATGGAACATGTCAGATTCCCTGACATTTGGAGTGAGTCTTAAGTTAATTCCTGCCTTGTTTGGGCTTCTCTCTGCATCTAGCTAAGTTGATAAGATAACAAAGAACTTAATCGGAGCTGTTGCTTCAGCTTTGGAGGGACTTTAGTCAAACAGTTCTGCTGGACGATCAGTCTCGCTTTGCTTTGTTTTCTTTCTCTCTTTTTGGAGCGAGGGGGATTTTTTTTAGCTACAGCAGGAAATGAGCCACCCAGCCTGCGGAATCCTGATATAAAGACCATATGGAAAGGGGCAGCGCAGAGGTGATGTGGGCTAGTTATTGCAATCATGCATCAGTCTGATTGATTTCACTCCAAGATGATGCTGGCACCTCCCAACTAGCCTCTTCCCCCTCCTCTCATACGCTTCGAAGTTCAAAGCCCAGGGACCCTCTCCTGGGAGGCAAATGTGTGTCCCCCACCAACCCGGGAAACTTGGCGCCAATTTGAGGGCAGCCAGAAAATGACAACCTTGTTTTACTTTTGCTAATATCAGACGTCATCTCTCTCTTCTCCCGTCTTTAGACCCAAGTTTTCTTTTCTTCAAATGGAACCGTGCAAATCCGGGAAACAAAATTACCCCCTCCGCCTGCCTGATAACAGGAAGGGCAGTTTGCATGCTGTGATTCTGTGGCAGTGTAGAAACTCTGTTCCTACGACTCACATTGTTAAAAAAAAAGTGTCTCGTGTCCTTATGGTTGTGTAATGCATTCTGATTTAGGCGCATAGGAATCATCCTTAGACCAAGGCAGACCACTGAGCTTTCCATCTCAGTATTGTTAACACTGGCTGGCAGCAGCTTTCTAGGGTTGCAGGCAGTGGCATGCAATGAATTTTTTTTGTAGGGGAACTGTTAGTGCCAGGGGTGACAAGTGGGCTCCTGGACCCATCAGAGCATCGCGCCTCCCAGCTGATTGAATCCAGCTGACTGAGTTGTGTTTCCCCTAACTTCCGATAAGTTCTGAATTTCATCTATCTCTTTTTTTTAACACCATACACATGCACAGGTGTACATTTTGGAGAAATAAGCCATATGGGTACAAGGAAGGAGAAGCGGTGAAATGTTTCTTTTCCAGAGAGAGGATTGCTAGATGACCTATTTATGACATAAGATAGAACCCTTAAAAAACTACAGATATGTCCCAGTCATTGTTGCCAGAAGCACCAAGCCCATCATCATCATTGACGACTTCCATCATTATTACTTTCTATTTTGATGTTTCGGTCAGTTTTGTAATCCGCTTAGAGTTTGGTTTTTTAAAAAAATATAAGCGGTATATAAATTGTAAAAATAATAAATAACAGTAAGTATAAATTAGATCAGTTTGCTTTTAAAGGAGACTGAATCAAATTATATATACCTCGCCATTGCAGCAATCTCTTACGCAGAATGTTCTAGAACAGAGGGGTGGGTGGGTAAATATTTAGCCCCGAGGGCCACATTCCCTCACGTGGAATCTTTTGGGGTTCACATGCCAGTGGTGGGCATGCTCAGAGTCAAAAGTGGGTGGGCCCAGAGATTAACATTGGTGGAGCAATGGATATGATGACTCTTACCTTTGTTCTGTAGTACACCTTCCAGTCTACCCCAAATTTCTGTGCCCACACCAGTGTCAGAAACTCGGATATATAAGCTAATCATCAAATGGTACCTTAAACCTGGGTTACGGTTGCCACAATGGAATGTCTAGGTGCCATTCCCCCACACCCGATGAAATTGATGATGATGATTTTCATTTCTGTACCTCTTTATATTTTAAAGTGGGGAAAATCTCAAAGCGGTTTACAACACATTAAAACATCAAATTAAACAACCCAGAATAAATCACATTCAGGCTTCAAGGGAAACAGTCCAGATCCTTCTCCAAGTAACATTTTGCTTTCCCCATATTTATTTACCTACTGAATTTATAGAGCTGCCCCATAGCAGAAGGACTCTAGGAAGTGTGGTGTAGTGGTTAGAGTGCCGGACTAGGACCTGGGAGATCAGGGTTCAAATCCCCACTCAGTCAGGAAGCTCACAGCCTCCTAACCTCCCTCACAGGATCATTGTAGGATTTAACCAAGGAGTGAACAATGTACTCCTAGGAGAAAATGGTGGGATATAAATACAGTAAAGAAGCTCTTTTGCTTACCTGCTTAAGAAAGCTGGAGGCTATCCAGATGTCAGTCACTAACCTGACATCAGAGAGCTCCATGTGGTCGCAACTGGACTCGCGCCAGTCACAAAATGTGCCTGGCACCTGGGGAATTTCTAACACTGTCTACACCCCTCCACCCAGGAAAGCAAGAACCACTATCCTGATGATGATGATGATGATGATGATGATAATAATAATTTGTACCCCTCCCATCTGGCTGGGTTTCCCCAGCCACTCTGGGTGGCTTCCACAGAAACCAAAAATACACTAAAATATCACACATTAAAAACTTCCCTGAACAGGGCTGCCTTAAGATGTCTTCTGAATGTCAGACACTTGAGATAGGGTCAGGAGCAGGGCTACTGGTGGTTGTGTCCTGGAGGGAAGGCATGGCCTGGGGCGTGGAAAGTCCTGAGGGCCAGGCAGAGAGGGCCACAACATCCCCAGCCAGGAATTGCAGCCAGCCTCAACCAATCAAGGCTTCAGGCCAGGGAGAACCTGAAACAATACACGTATATCAATCAAGCAGCAAGGTTTTACTTCGCGTGCATTTAATTTTTCTCCCCTCCAATCCCACAAGTAGGATGCTTGTGAAAAGGATTTGTGGTCCTTGCATCAGCTGCTCTCTCTTGCCGATGGCGATCCGTTCTCTTGCTGGGCTGGGCTGCGCTGGGTCTCCGAGTAAAATGGCTCCATCTCCACAGCCTTTTCAGTTTCCCTTTGCTCTGAAGTAGTCCGCCAGCTTCTCCACAGCTTCCACACACACGCTGGGGTACATGCCTTGGGCGTAAGTGCCGACCACGATGAAGGTCCCCGTTTTGGCCAGTATCACCCCGTTGTCTTTCCCTTTGAGGTAGATGGAGTGGTCGTCCGCTCGGACACACTTGTAGTACCGGTCTTTGAAGTAAAGCCCGTCTCTTCTGACTTGGAGCAGCTCCTTAAAAAAAGCTTGGAGGAAGACCAGGGCTTGGCTTTGGATGTTGAAGCCCGGAGTCGTTGCCAGGATGTTGCCGTCCACTATTCTGATGAGAGCGGCGTTGGCAACATGCTTGGTCCTAGTGAGGCCGTCTATCAGCATACTTTGTGTCTGGTTCATTTTCCTCTCTCCCTGGCTCTCTGCTGTTAAGGATTTGTCTGCTTCCTTGGTTACACAAAACAGCTCCAACTGCCGTGGCTTCTCCCAAAGCATTCTGGGAATTGTAGTTTGTTTGGTTCCCCACCAACACCACCAACACCACTCCTGGCTCCTGGAATGAACTAGGACTTCTCTCTGAATTTTTCAGCTCTTGTTTCTTTTTAGAAAGCCTTCTTTAAAAACACACACAAAGAGATACAAGTCAAAGGGTGCAAGCTATATGGGAAAGGGAGCTGATTCTGGTCTGGGATCAAGTAACCCCTTGCTGACCATGCCGATTCTCACATTCATTTCCTTTCTTTTTCATTTGTTGAATGTCAGTAATGACAAGCTGAGAATGTGCATTTGGCAGGAATTCCCAGGAGGTTTACCTCATTTCCCCCCCTTGTTCCCCATTTGTTTGTTTCTTTAAGGCATTTAAATCCCACCATTTAGGCAAAAAGGTTCTCAGAGTGCCTTCAAAAATTCAGTACTTCTGTGTACAATTGGGAGGGGAGGGAGTTTTCTCAGGTGTAGCGGTGCTAAAGTTAGGGTGGCCACTTATCTTTATTTATCTTGTTTAGTGTATATATAACCTGGTTTTCACCAAAAGTCCCAGGGCAGTTTACCTCATTATAAACAACAAAAAATAAAATTGATACTAAACAATGAAAACAACTATCAACCCTTTGTGTCGAAGACACAGATTTGCACGTGATTTCCATATTTTAATGTGTTAATGCAAATTTAGAAAAAGAATGGCGGTTTTGAATAGAAGCTCAATCCATCACATCATAGTGAGGAACATAGGAAAAGAGGTAGCTGCTTTATACTGAGTTAGGCTGTTGGTGTTGTTTTGTTTCATTAGTTTGAAATGGATTTGGATCATTGCTGGTCAAAAAGGCCTTGCAGGTTTTGCGATGTTTCAAAAAACCTGAAGAACCCATTTGATTTCGAGGCAAAGAAAATGCCTGTACCTTAAAGAAAGCAATACATCTGAAAAAGCCACTTTGAAAATCTCCTATAGCTTTACCATAATTTCTTTTAATGTTTCCTTTTACTGGTTCTTAAAGGCATCGTCTATCAAGTGGACCATTCTCTGCGTTTTGCTCTTAAATAAAACCATTTACATCTCCAGGCTTCCCCCTGGCATTCCCCCTCCCTTCCTCAAACCCACAAAGAGCAGTCTGCTTGGGAAGACTGAGCTGAACAACACCAGATTTATTTCTGCAAGAGGCCCTGAATGCATTTGGTAATCCAGCTCCCCAAGAGATGGGCTTCCTTTGTCTGTACAACTTCCAAAAATGATCCAGGAGTTTTCCCTTTATATTGGAGCAAGATCTGGTTTCTCAAATGCTGTGTTTTTAGCCAAAAGCACACAATTGCTCTCTGCTTGGGACTACCAAGAGATTGGCGTGGGGGTGGGGCAGGGACTGTAGGAAGAAGAGAAATATGCTGTATATCTCAAGCTCAAAAAAAGAAGCAGCGTTTTATGGGGGTGAAATCTTAAGAAATGGCAGCATCTCATAGGTTTATTAAGGTGTCCCTACTCCTGGCTAAATTTACTTTTGTTATATGCACATTATACATTTAAAGCAGAATGCTACCCTCCCCACAAAAGAATACTGGACAATGTAATTTATCCCACACGAAACTACAAATCTAAGCGCCCTTTGAAAACTACAGTGCACAGGATTATTGGGGCGAGGGGAACCATCTGTTTTAAATGTATGGTATGGATTTATAAGTTAGTCGCAGTAGGAAGTATTTGTTTTTGTAAGTTAGTGGCAGTAGGAAGTGTTTGTTTGTTTGTTTGTTTGTTTGTTTGTTTGTTTGTTTCCTATCCTAAGATCCCAGGGTGTGTTACAACATTAAAGCACAACGTGAAAAGCAGCTTAAAACAACTTAAAATTATCAAAATAAGATGGTTCCTATAGATTTGCACTGCATGTGCCAGAAACCGAGGTGCAGTGGTACCTCGCAAGATGAATGCCTCGGAAGACGAAAAACTTGCAAGACGAAAGAGTTTTTCGTTTTTTCAGTTGCTTCGGAAGACGAATTTCCCTATGGGCTTGCTTCGCAAGACGAAAATGTCTTGCAAGTTTGTTTCCTTTTTCTTAAAACCGCTTGAAGAGGTGCAGTTGCGACTTGACCGTGCTTCGCAAGACGAAAAATTCGCAAGATGAAAGAACTCGCAGAACGAATTAATTTCGTCTTGCGGGGCACCAATGGAAAGGGGTAAGTCTTCAGAATTTTCCGGAAGCTGTGCAACAAAGGCGCCAGGCACACCTCTGTAGGGAGGGAGCTTCACAACTTAGGGGCAACCACAGTGAAGGCCCTGTCCTGTGTTCCCCCCAACAGCCTCTGAGGGCAGAGGAACTACCAAGAGGGCTCCCTCTGCCCATTTCAGCACCTGAAACAGTCTGTAGGGAAGGAAGGAGGTGGACTTTCAGGTATTCAAATATCAAAATGTGCCACTGTAAAGCTTACAAGGTGCAACTGGAAGAATTGGGGGCGGGGAGTAAGACACCTTAGGTGTATATGTTTAAAAAGGCAAACAGTGTCACAAATTATACAGGCCTTGTTCAAGATCTATCATCTAACAACTATCTGACATTTAGAAGACACCTGAAGGCAGCCCTGTTTAGGGAAGTTTTTAATGTTTGATGTTTTAGCGTGTTTTTAATTTTCTGTTGGGAGCTGCCCAGAGTGGCTGGGGAAACCCAGCCAGATGGCGGGGTATAAATAAATGATGATGATGATGATGGCTGAAGGGCATTACGATATAAGTGTAAAACACTAATGTGTAAACAAACAAACAAACAAGGGGGGAGCAAAATGATCATCAAACCAATAAGTTGGGAATAAAAAGGTAAAGGTTAAGGGACCCCTGACCATTAGGTCCAGTCGTGGCTGACTCTGGGGTTGCGGTGCTCATCTTGCTTTATTGGCCAAGAGAGCTGGCATACAGCTTCTGGGTCACGTGGCCAGCATGACTAAGCCGCTTCTGGCGAACCAGAGCAGTGCACAGAAACGCCGTTTACCTTCCCGCCAGAGCGGTACCTATTTATCTACTTGCCCTTTGATGTGCTTTCGAACTGCTATGTTGGCAGGAGCAGGGGCCGAGCAACGGGAGCTCACCCCGTCGCAGGGATTCGAACCACCGACCTTCTGATTGGCAAGTCCTAGGCTCTGTGATTTAACCCACAGCGCCACCCACGTCCCTTAAGCGAATTCAAAGAAACAGAATTTAAAACATTCAAGCTACTCTTAACTTTTAGCACAGCCCAGAAAGGCTTATCTTACCTTTTCTGCAGCAAACACAGATGACGCTATACTATGGCTGATATACTTACCTGCATCATCCAGCAGCTACATGATCTTAAAATCATCTGGTTGGCCTGCTGAGGAAGGGCTGAAAGGGAAGATTAAACTCTACAGGTTAACTGCAGGTTTCTCGGGATTAGCTTACAGGGACAGGAAACCATTGGCCATGCTGGCTGGAGCCGATGGGATTTGGAGTCTGTCAACATCTGGAGGAGGGCTACAGATCTTCCCACCTCTGGCTTACAGTCATGTGCTCTACTAAAGAAAACGTGTCCTTGCTCCCATCATATGTTGAGGAGCAAGCAGTACATTATATTAACCCCCCCACACACACACTTTAAAAGCCACCTAACTACTCTTATTTTGAATGAAATGCAGCTGTGTGGCCCCTGATTTCCTGCCCACCTCCCAACTGCTATTTGACCCCTAAATATGCTTTCTACTGCGCCTTTGGGGGCAGCGGGGGGTGATTTTTTGGCAGGAAACCCAACGCTGGACCCTGCTCTTGATTGGAAGTACGATAGAGAGCCTGGCCAGCTGTTTTCCCTTCAAAATAAAAATGGCCTGCATAATCATGCATGCACATCTCACACATGTACACATGTTTCCTGTAGCACGTAGTTTGCGCCCGAGATTTAACTTCTCCAAACCCTCTGAGGTTAGGAGCTGAACCTGGAAGGCTATCAGCTGGTACGACTCAATTTTTTTAAAGTTTGAAATCCTTCAAAGGTAGCAGTGGGCACAAATTAGATACCGTATGGGTGCATCGTACATGCATTTAGCTTGCACGATTTCAACCATATGAGTTTGGAAGCCACTGGTTGAAATCCTGTAAGTTAAATGCAAGCAAGGCAAAGAGTTCAAAAGATTTTTTTGTGCTGGGAAAGCGCAGCAGAAAAAGTCTTTAAGACATTTGAAGGCAGCCCTGTTTAGGGGAGCTTTTAATGTTTGATGCATTACTGTATTTTAATATTTGATTGGAAGCCGCCCAGAGTGGCTGGGGAAGCCCAGCCAGATGGGCGGGGTATAAATAATAAATTATTATTATTATTAGTAGTAGTATTAGTAGTAGTATTTCCCTTGCTGATGGTGGGGAGGTGGCAAGAAAATCTCTGCATGCCGCCTCCAGAAGCCTTGAGATGTTTGTGGAGAGGTGACTCCAAGGGTTTGAGTATATGTAAGGTTTCCCCCCCAGCCAGAACTCGCTGGAACTCAGTTCCGGCACCTCTCAGGTGGGCATCATTGCAATTAAAAGAGAACAAGGGAGGTGTTCAAGGTGAGTTCCGGCACCTCTTTTCTAGAAAAATAGCACTGAGCAAATGCATTTTTGCGTATAATGTCGCACCTTGGAAGTCGAACAAAATCTGTTTCCAAAACGTTCAGAAACCAAAGCGCAGCTTCTGATTGGCTGCAGGAAGGTCCTGCAGTCTATCGGAAGCTGTGGAAGCCCTGCCGGGTGTTTGGCTTCCAAAAGAACATTCAAAAACCGGAACGGTCACTTCCGGGTTTCAATTGTTCGGGAGCCCAAACGTTCGAGAACAAGGCTGTTCAAAAACCAAGGTACGACTGTACGTGGAATCCTTGGAACCGAGCCCACGCACAAGATATGATTGAACTTTTATAGCAGTTGTCCTTTATAAGAGGGTTGTCCATTTAATAGAGGGAGACTTTTGCTCACGTCCCGCAGCAGCTCCATGATCTGTTTTGCAAAGGAATCAAGGGTCTTGCCTTTCAGCCTTCACCCATGCGAGTAGATCCTGGCCGCCATCCACAGCTGGTTTCCCTTCATGGCTTTAATAGGAACTGTTCACACCAAAACCAGAGATTATCTGCGGTATGTGTCGTTCTCCCGCACTCTCCCTTTTGCCTCCCTGCAAGGGATAGCGGTTCAGTGTGGATTCGAGAGCATTGTTAGGGCTCCGTCTCCTTGGCAGAAAACAACAGGCTATAAAAACCGCTCTCCAGAACAGCTGCGGAGAGAAAGGCCTTTGTGATATTCCTCCTCTGCTCCTCCACCACCGCCACTGCCCCCCTCCGCTTCCCAGCCCACTAATCGCCCCTTTTGCTGACCTGAACGAAGGCAATTATACATCCTGGTTATTGTAAATGGACCACAGAACACCAGGCATACCTTAAAATGATGTCATGTCTAGACGAGCCATTCAGGTATAAATTATTGAGAGAGAAGGGGGGGGGGAGTAGCTTGTTCAGTGGTTAGAATTGTAAAAAAAAAAAGTTAACGAGATATTTTTGTGTTTCTCTTGTGTGTCGTCTCTTGAACGCCGTACCGTGCCTTTGGACTGGGAGAATTCTCAGCTGCCTCTGGGTTTGACAATGAGGGTTGACTTTGTGAAATTGGAGAGTTCTTCCTCTGTTTTTTCCCTCCTCCCTGCCGAAAGAACCCTGTCTCATTTCCTGTCGGTACAGAGTTTCGGGGTGGGGGCATGAGACACCTGTGTATATGAAGGTGGGCTAAATATTTTATAAGCCGGAAGGAAGTGGCCAAATAATAATAATAATAATAATAATAATAATAATAATAATAAGGTAAAAGGTACCCCTGCCCGTCAGGGCCAGTCATGACCGACTCTAGGGTTGCGCGCTCATCTCGCTCAAGAGGCCAGGAGCCGGCGCTGTCCGAAGACACTTCCGGGTCATGTGGCCAGCGTGACGAAGCTGCATCTGGCGAGCCAGCACCAGCGCAGCACACGGAAACGCCGTTTACCTTCCCGCTAGAAAGTGGTCCCTATTTATCTACTTGCACTTAGGGGTGCTTTCGAACTGCTAGGTGGGCAGGAGCTGGGACCGAATGACGGGAGCTCACCCCGTTGTGCGGGGATTCGAACCGCCGACCTTTCGATCAGCAAGTCCTAGGCACTGTGGTTTAACGCACAGCGCCACCCGTGAATAATAATAACAACAACAATAATAATAATAATTTATTTGTACCCCGCCCATCTGGCTGGGTCTCCCCAGCCACTCTGGGTGGCTTCCAACAAAGATTAAAAATACATTTTAATGCCACACATTAAAAACTTCCCTAAACAGGGCTGCCTTCAGATGTCTTCTAAATCAGTGTTTCCCAACCGGTGTTCCGCGGCACACTAGTGTGCCGCGAGACGTTGCCTGGTGTGCCGTGGGAGGGAGGCGGGCGAGTTGGGCGACGAGAGGCGGGGCGGCGGCGGCGAGGAGAGGCCGCCCAGCGCGGGGCTCTCGCCGTCTGCCTGCCTGGCTGTCTGCGTGGCGCTGACGTCACGGGGCTGTAACGTGCCCCACATAGGCACACACGGGGCGGCGAGCGAGCGAGCTCCCACATCCCATCGCCGCTCGCTTCGGCCGGCCTATTGGGCTGTCGCAGGCGGAAGGCCTGCGCATGCGCGAGGTTTTCGCGCCTTCGGGATTCCCTTCACGCCTTCCTCCTCCTGGGTCCTTGAGAGCGCGGGAAGCGGCAGCGCGAGACCGACGTTGAGCCTGGTAGGTATTGCGCTTGCCAAGGCAGTCATTTGGGAAATGAGAACTTGCAAAGCAAGCAACCAGTTCAATCTGAAGTACGTGTATGCTTAATATCCTGTATCTGAAACCTGTTCTGCCCCCTCCCCCACACTTGGTGCCATTTTCATCTACACATGCAGCAGAGTAAGTTGACCCAGAATAGTACCAATTCAGATGGCAGATGGGAGAATGACAGTGCTGAATGCTTTCCCATGTAGAACAGTCCCTGCAAATAAAAACCTAGCATATTTGGAAGAGGGATGCTAGCCTAACCATTACCTTCTATGCTGTTACTATTTTTTTATTTTTTTTTACATAAGTAAAAAGTGACCTTTCCCCATCTGGCATGATACAAGCCCATTCTTACAACTCAGAATTTTATTGACTATTTCAGCTACATATGTAGAATATGCCTTCATTGATTCCTATTAAAGAGAGTTACTTTATATATAGTCAATATAGGCACAGAGTTAATTTTTTAAACATTTTCTAATGGTGGTGTGCCTCGAGATTTTTTTCATGAAACAAGTGTGCCTTTGCCCAAAAAAGGTTGGGAAACACTGTTCTAAATGTCAGGTAGTTGTTTATCTCTTTGACATCTGGTGGGAGGACGTTCCACAGGGTGGGCACCACTACCAAGAAGGCCCTCTGCCTTGTTCCCTGTCACTTTGCTTCAGAAGACAGTCCTCTACCAGCACTTCCCTTGGGGGGGGCACTGCCCCTTTGGTTTCATAAACTCACCCCCAGTGCCCCCCACCCTATAAAAAGCATCACCCGCTGCATAATCCACTAAGGAAGATAACAACACAATAAAATCCAAATGATAACAATTGCACATTTATTCGAAATCCAGTTACAGCTCTTTAGTTTAATTATTTCAACAAAATCTGTGAACTCGATCCAGTGATACCAGCTTTCCAAAGCCTGATCTTCATTTTCAGATCTGGTGTCTCCCTGCTGCCCCCCCCCCGCCCCCAGCATGGTACCTTCCACCTTGAGAAACATTGCCCTAAACAATTTAGATCCCCAAGCAACAACAGCACCCTTGCAGCCTCCCCAGCTTTTATTGGCACTCTTAATTGGGTATTATTACTATTACAATTTTTATTATTATTATTACCATCTTAAATGCGCTCGCTGCAAAAGGGACCTAGTCAGTTCTACCACCACAGTTCATCCTGCAGTTTCCTACAT